>NC_053391.1:328858362-330058362 GCF_905171765.1 Bufo bufo | reverse complement strand
GTGTGCAAGGAGGAAACCTTTGCTTTCCAAGAGAAACATCGAGGCCAGACTGACATTTGCCAGCGATAAAGTTGACAAAGACCAGGACTTCTGGAATAATGTTCTTTGGACAGATGAGTCCAAAATTGAATTATTTGGACACAACAGCAGAGGACATGTTTGGCGTAAACCAAACACAGCATTCCAAGAAAAGAACCTCATACCAACTGTGAAGCATGGAGGTGGAAGTGTCATGGTTTGGGGCTGCTTTGCTGCAGCAGGACCTGGTCAGCTCACCATCATAGAATCCACGATGAATTATACTGTGTATCAGAAGGTGCTTGAAGAACATGTGAGACCATCAGTTAGAAAATTAAAGCTGAAGCGGAACTGGACCATGCAACATGACAATGACCCAAAACATACTAGTAAATCAACCAAAGATTGGCTGAAAAAGAAGAAATGGAGAGTCCTGGAATGGCCAAGTCAAAGTCCAGATTTGAATCCCATTGAGATGCTGTGGGGTGACTTGAAAAGGGCTGTACGTGCAAGAAACCCCTCAAACATCTCACAGCTGAAAAAGTTCTGCATTGAGGAGTGGGGTAAAATTTCCTCAGACCGATGTCGAAGACTGGTAGATGGCTACAAGAACCGTCTCACTGCAGTTATTTCAGCCAAAGGAGGTAACACTCGCTATTAGGGGCAAGGGTGTCCTATCTTTTTCCTCAGTTAGAATAGGCATTTTTGTAGAATGACATTTACAGAAGATCTTGAAAAGACTTTTCTTTAGTTTTCTTTGTTTAGTCGGATTACTTTAATCTCTCTGTATTGTTGAAACGGAGATGAAATAACCATTTATTAAAAATGTTACAAAAAACCACATGCTTTCAAAGGGTGTCCTAATTTTTTCACATGACTGTATCAGTCTGCTCAGCTCCCTCTGCTCCATAACAACATGCCATCTGCAGATTGCACTCCATTCAGTGATAACAGCTTCTCTAATGTGATCTAATGTGCATGGAGGTGTGCCGACCCTAAACAAAGAAATGCCAAGGGAAAGAAGGATCAGGCATATTGGAGTTCACCATGCCCTATCCTTTGTTCTGGCAGCAGCTCACTCAGAACTGGAAGGTATACACTCACCTAAAGAATTATTAGGAACACCATACTAATACGGTGTTGGACCCCTTTTGCCTTCAGAACTGCCTTAATTCTACGTGGCATTGATTCAACAAGGTGCTGATAGCATTCTTTAGAAATGTTGGCCCATATTGATAGGATAGCATCTTGCAGTTGATGGAGATTTGAGGGATGCACATCCAGGGCACGAAGCTCCCGTTCCACCACATCCCAAAGATGCTCTATTGGGTTGAGATCTGGTGACTGTGGGGGCCATTTTAGTACAGTGAACTCATTGTCATGTTCAAGAAACCAATTTGAAATGATTCGAGCTTTGTGACATGGTGCATTATCCTGCTGGAAGTAGCCATCAGAGGATGGGTACATGGTGGTCATGAAGGTATGGTCAGAAACCATGCTCAGGTAGCCCGTGGCATTTAAACAATGCCCAATTGGCACTAAGGGGCCTAAAGTGTGCCCAGAAAACATCCTCCACACCATTACACCACCACCACCAGCCTGCACAGTGGTAACAAGGCATGATGGATACATGTTCTCATTCTGTTTACGCCAAAGTCGGACTCTACCATTTGAATGTCTCAACAGAAATCGAGACTCATCAGATCAGGCAACATTTTTCCAGTCTTCAACAGTCCAATTTTGGTGAGCTCGTGCAAATTGTAGCCTCTTTTTCCTATTTGTAGTGGAGATGAGTGGTACCCGGTGGGGTCTTCTGCTGTTGTAGCCCATCCGCCTCAAGGTTGTGCGTGTAGTGGCTTCACAAATGCTTTGCTGCATACCTCGGTTGTAACGAGTGGTTATTTCAGTCAACGTTGCTCTTCTATCAGCTTGAATCAGTCGGCCCATTCTCCTCTGACCTCTAGCATCCACAAGGCATTTTTGCCCACATGACTGCCGCATACTGGATGTTTTTCCCTTTTCACACCATTCTTTGTAAACCCTAGAAATGGTTGTGCGTGAAAATCCCAGTAACTGAGCAGATTGTGAAATACTCAGACCGGCCCGTCTAGCACCAACAACCATGCCACGCGCAAAATTGCTTAAATCACCTTTCTTTCCCATTCTGACATTCAGTTTGGAGTTCAGGAGATTGTCTTGACCAGGAGCACCCCCCTAAATGCATTGAAGCAACTGCCATGTGATTGGTTGACTAGATAATTGCATTAATGAGAAATAGAACAGGTGTTCCTAATAATTCTTTAGGTGAGTGTATTTATATATAATATTCTTGAGGCAATAATGTAGTAAGAAGCCTGAAATTGAAGTCACAAGAAGCTATTAAGTGCTATACTAGAACTAGGTCAATTCTCATCTCTTTAGGGCTCATTTAGATAACCGTATCCGTTTTTCGGTCCGCAAATTGTGAATCCGCAAAACATGGATAGTGGCCGTGTGCATTCCGCATTTCGCGGAACGGTCAGCCCTATGATGGAAATGCCTATTCTTGTCCACAATTGCCGATAAGAATAGGATATGTTCTATCTTATTTGCGGGGCAGCGGAACAGAAGTACGGATGCGGACAGCACAAGATATCCTTTCTTCTGCGAATTTGGCGTAAACAGAATGAGAACATGTATCCATCCTCTGATGGCTACTTCCAGCAGGATAATGCACCATGTCACAAAGCTCGAATCATTTCAAATTGGTTTCTTGAACATGACAATGAGTTCACTGTACTAAAATGGCCCCCACAGTCACCAGATCTCAACCCAATAAAGCATCTTTGGGATGTGGTGGAACGGGAGCTTCGTGCCCTGGATGTGCATCCCTCAAATCTCCATCAACTGCAAGATGCTATCCTATCAATGTGGGTCAACAGTTCTAAAGAATGCTATCAGCACCTTGTTGAATCAATGCCACTTAGAATTAAGGCAGTTCTGAAGGCAAAAGGGGGTCCAACACCATATTAGTATGGTGTTCCTAATAATTCTTTAGGTGAGTGTATATATACACACACATCTATATACCAGTATGTAATTTTTTTTATATATATATATATATATATATATATATATATATATATATTTGCGCAAGAAAAAGTATGTGAACCCTTTGGAATGATATGGATTTCTGCACAAACTGGTCATAAAATGTAATCTGATCTTCATCTAAGTCACAACAATAGACAATCACAGTCTGCTTAAACTAATAACACACAAAGAATTAAATGTTACCATGTTTTTATTGAACACACCATGTAAACATTCACAGTGCAGGTGGAAAAAGTATGTGAACCCCTAGACTAATGACCTCTCCAAGAGCTAATTGGAGTGAGGTGTCAGCCAACTGGAGTCCAATCAATGAGATGAGATTGGAGGTGTTGGTTACAGCTGCCCTGCCCTATAAAAAACACACACCAGTTCTGGGTTTGCTTTTCTCAAGAAGCATTGCCTGATGTGAATGATGCCTCGCACAAAAGAGCTCTCAGAAGACCTACGATTAAGAATTGTTGACTTGCATAAAGCTGGAAAGGGTTATAAAAGTATCTCCAAAAGCCTTGGTGTTCATCAGTCCACGGTAATACAAATGGTCTATAAATGGAGAAAGTTCAGCACTGCTGCTACTCTCCCTAGGAGTGGCTGTCCTGTAAAGATGACTGCAAGAGCACAGCACAGACTGCTCAATGAGGTGAAGAAGAATCCTAGAGCTTCAGCTAAAGACTTACAAAAGTCTCTGGCATATGCTAACATCCCTGTTAGCGAATCTACGATATGTAAAACACTAATGGATTTCATGGGAGGATACCACAGAGAAAGCCACTGCTGTCCAAAAAAAAAAAACATTGCTGCACGTTTACAGTTTGCACAAGAGCACCTGGATGTTCCACAGCAGTACTGGCAAAATATTCTGTGGGCACATAAAACCAAAGTTGAGTTGTTTGGAAGAAACACACAACACTATGTGTGGAGAAATAGAGGAACAGCACACCAACATCAAAACCTCGTCCCAACTGTGAAGTATGGTGGTGGGGGCATCATGGTTTGGGGCTGCTTTGCTGCGTCAGGGCCTGGACGGATTGCTATCATCGAAGGAAAAATGAATTCCCAAGTTTATCAAGACATTTTGCAGGAGAACTTAAGGCCACATGTCCACCAGCTGAAGCTCAACAGAAGATGGGTGTTGCAACAGGACAACGACCCAAAGCAGAGAAGTAAATCAACAACAGAATGGCTTAAACAGAAGAAGATACGCCTTCTGGAGTGGCCCAGTCAGAGTCCTGACCTTAACCCGATTGAGATGCTGTGGCATGACCTCAAGAAAGCGATTCACACCAGACATCCCAAGAATATTGCTGAACTACAACAATTCTGTAAAGAGGAATGGTCAAGAATTACTCCTGACTGTTGTGCAGTGTGCACGTCTGATCTGCAACTACAGGAAACATTTGGTTGAAGTTATTGCTGCCAAAGGAGGTTCAACCAGTTATTAAATCCAAGGGTTCACATACTTTTTCCACCTGCACTGTGAATGTTTACATGGTGTGTTCAATAAAAACATGGTAACATTTAATTCTTTGTGTGTTATTAGTTTAAGCAGACTGTGATTGTCTATTGTTGTGACTTTTATGACCAATTTGTGCAGAAATCCGTATTATTCCAAAGGGTTCACATACTTTTTCTTGCAACTGTATATATGTATATATATGGAATACGCCTGTCAGGCTACCGAGTCAGAGCGGATCCACATGGCCCTACACCGGCTGGTGTCAGGGGGAAGCTGGGGAGTGTATTTCTATATAATTTACAGATCACCAATATATTGTGTAATATTCATACATCTCTTCCCATCAAATGGATTGTCCAGGTTTAGAACTCCTTCAGCCCCTCTGAGTTGAGCATCGGAGCAATGTTCTCCCTTGCCCTGCGTTGAATCCCGCAGGGCAAGGGCTTTTTCAGCAGATCCGGTATCGGGTCTCACTATAGTAAAACCGGCTAGGGTGGTGTTAAAGCCTGCCCATTAGGGCTGGTGATGTCACCAGGCTCACTGCTAGGCAGAAGCCTCTTCCTAGCAGTGTAAAAATATAAACAAAACAGCCCTTGTCCTGCAGCATTGGAGCATGAGGGGCTGCCTGGGTGAAGAAGGGGTTATGTCTGGGTTCACCTCTGAACCTAGACAACCCCTTTAATAGCAGGAAATATTTTTCACAACAGGAAAGAACAATGTGTAGCACCAATAAAAGTTACAGTACAGAAGTAATCTAGAAAGATACAAACACATCCAGTGTCCGGGGCAAACACAAACAGCAAAGCAAGGCCCCATGCACACGACCGCATCCATTTTTGCGGTCCCAAATTGCAGATCTGCAAAATATGTATACCGGTCAAGTGTATCCTGCATTTTCCCCTTCCGCAGGTCCTACACTATGTTACAAATGTCTATTCTTGTCTACAAAACAGACAAGCGTAGGACATATTCTATTTTTGCGGGGCCACGGAAGGATTTTTTCCACCCCATCAAAAATAATGCACTAAAATGGATGCAAAATGACCACAACTAATGCTTAAAATAAGGCTCCATTCACACGTCCGTGGTGTGTTGCAGACCCGCAAATTGCGGATCCGCAACACACCCGCCCGGCGCCCCTATAGAAATGCCTATTCTTGTCCACAAGCTGCGGACAAGAATAGGACATGTTCTATCTTTTGCGGAGCTGCGGACCTGAAGATCGGAGCCGCGCCCCGCAAATGCGGACAGCACACTGTGTGCTGTCCGCATCCATTCCATCCCCTCAGAAAATGAATGGGTCCGCACCCGTTCTGCAAAATTGCGGAACGGATGCGGACCATTTGCGGTCGTGTGAATGTACCCTAAAGGATCCTTTTCTTGTTTTCTGTTCTTCTGACAGATCAGAAAAACGGAAAACGAAACGATGATGTGAACCTGGCCTATGCTGTGTTTCACCTGAGGAACATACCGGCCGATCCTGAAACATGTTCAAATAAAAAATGCCCAATCCAACCTTTTACTGGTGGCTTTTGTTGGGTATTTCGGAAAATCTCCAATTACTGAGCACATGAAAAATATGTAATAATTTAAACCAGTTACAAGAAATACTACTACACTTCTAAGGGCCCAGCAGATATAAACTTGTGTTTTTCCCTACAAGGGCTGATCTCCATGCCCAGCGCAGGCTGCTAAGTTATCTACCTCAAGCAGATCCAGTCTACAGCACATTGCCGGTCCTGGCTCACTGGGCCTAGCTGCAGACGGGAGCAGCAGAGCATTCATCCTTAGGACAGCTCTGGAGAGGAGAGAGATGAGGAACTGTAGACTGTAATATCATACGGCTGGACTGTCAATGTAACACAAAGGGTAGAAGCCTTATTATGGCAGCCTGTCTTCACTTCTCCACAGAGAGAGATGTCAAAGCAAAATTAGAAAGTATTATACATTTCTGATAAATGTATGCTCATGTCCAGTCTTCAGATCTTATATGTAACCACTTGACTTCCTGACTGGGCAGCGTCCCACTGTCACTACAAATGGGTTCTATGCATTTCCTGTATTTACGCTGCTAAAAGGTCAAAAATGTCATTTACTGCATATGGATGTAACTTGCTCTAAGAGTCAATAGGCCTTAGCAGCCAGTTGCAAAGTAGGGCTGTTTATACCCTCCCCAAAGGGATTGGTTAGATCAGAGGCATTCAGTGTAGAGACAGTGTACGTCTATACAATGTAGTGCACTGAGGCTGCAGAACACAGCCCTGAAGAAAGCTTAACACCTGCCAAAGTGGAGAAAGAAAACAATGTTGAGAGGAGGTGCATGTAGAAGCCCTGTGGAGATAAAGGGGGAGATTTATTAAACAGGTATAAGGTAGAACTGGTTTAGTTGCCCATAGCAACCAACCAGATTCCACTTTTCTTTTTTCACAGCTGGAAAATGAAAGGTGAAATCTGATTGGTTGCTATGGGCAACTAAGCCAGTTCTACTTTACACCAGTCTGATAAATCTCCTCCAAAGTGCTTTAAACAGAAGCTTATAGACTCCATACCAGACATCGTCCAGAAAGTGAAAGGCTTAAAAAAAAAAGGCAGAAATTTAATAAGCCCACCATGCTACATTCTGCAGTGGAAACCTGTTGTAGCATTAAAGGGGTTATCCCACTTAGCAGTTTCATACTTACCTGCTGCCACCGCGCGTTCACTTCCTGGATTCTGGCTGGGGGCAGGCTTCATCTTGATTGAAGTCTTCTCCCGGCCGGGCCGCGCGCTGGACTGAACGCGCACGCTGCCGCGCATGCGCAATGTGACTTATTTCTGGCCAGTATAGTACAGAGCCGGCGTGCGCGTTCGCAGCTCTGTACTATTCTGGCCGGGAAGAAGTCACCGTCGCGCATGCGCGGCAGCGTGCGCGTTCAGGACAGCGAGTGGCCCGGCCGGGAGAAAAGAAGAAGTCTTCTGGGCAAGCGCGACCATCGGGATCTTGCGGAAGAGCGGTGGTCGTAACCAGGGGAGACCGAGTCACAACAATAAGGTAAGTGGGGATGAATTTTCTCCTAATCGGTGGGAATTTGTTAATAAAGTATATTTACAAAAATGATCACTGTCAAATCATTAACAGATTTAACAGTGATCATTATGATGGGATAACCCCTTTAACTGTGAGTACGGCAACCTGTTAAAAAAAAAGGTAAAGTCTGACATTGGGGACTGCCCTGTGAAAGAAGTGTTGCATCCCAATTTTTGGATGCTTATGTGAAAGACATCTGGAGAAGTGCAGTGTGAGGAAAATTGCTTTAAAGAGACATCTTGACCCATAAGGGTCTATTCACACGTCCGTTTTTTCTTTCCTGATCTGTTCCGTTTTTTGCTGAACAGATCTGGACCAGATCTGGACCCATTCATTTTCAATGGGTCCTGGAAAAAAACGGACAGCTCAATGTCTGATTTTTTTCAGGACCCATTGAAAATGAATGGGTCCAGATCTGGTCCAGATCTGTTCAGCAAAAAACGGAACAAATCAGGAAAGAAAAAACGGACGTGTGAATAGACCCTTAACCGTTACTGCAGCCGTTTAACGTGTGAGATCGGTGGAAATGGCAGTTGTATAAAAAAAACTGACAGTCCGTGCAAGCTAATAACTGTGACAAATGCACCTGACCTTGATTTTTCAGCAAGGAACCATTCTGCTGTTAACTTGGCCTCATTATTTCCTGCACCACTAAACATAACCGACATCTTCAGCTGCTTGCACCTCACAGCAACCCTCAACACCAGGCAGGAGAAACCCAAAACTAGAGAGGTGCGCCATCACTGCACAGCCCAGGGAGTGCCCAAACTGAGTACTACAAATCCCATCCTCCATACCGCCCCTGTAGCTCACTGCAATTGGGCGACTACCATTTAAGTACATTATACTACATTCATTGAGACAGCAATAGCAAAAGAAAATAAC
Organism: Bufo bufo; assembly: GCF_905171765.1. Taxonomy (NCBI): domain Eukaryota; kingdom Metazoa; phylum Chordata; class Amphibia; order Anura; family Bufonidae; genus Bufo; species Bufo bufo. Next base: position 330,049,846 of record NC_053391.1, on the reverse strand, counting down.
ACAAAGAATTATCTTACTTCACAAATAAACTAAAATTGTGGGTTCCATCGCTAATTACAGCAATAGGGCAGCATGTAACACTGTATAGTAACAGTATGTAAGGCTGGAAAAACACACACAGCCCTCTAGTTCAACCTATTATCCTACAAAGTTTATCCAGGGGATCACAAATAAGCCTCATGAGGTAGAAACCATTTTTCATCAAATGGCAAAAAAATTCCTTACCGACTCCAATCTGGTAGTCAGGATAGCTCCCTTAGGGCTCATGGCATGCACACAATTGTATTTTCTTTCCGTATCCGTTCCGTTTTTTTTGCGGACCGTATGCAGAACCATTCACTTCAATGGGTCCGCAAAAAAAAAACTGCAGTTATTCTGTGTGCATTCCGTTTCCGTATGTCTATTTCCGTTCCGCAAAAAAAATAGAACATGTCCTATTATTGTCCGCATTACGGACAAGGATAGTACTGTTCTATGAAGGGCCAGCTGTTCCGCAAAATACGGAACGCACATGGATGTAATCCGTATTTTTTGCAGATCGCAAAATACATACGGTCGTGTGCATGAGGCCTTAATCAACAACCCTTCTCCAGAAATCTAGTAACTAGATCTAGGAACACTCCAGAAATACATCCAGGCCCCTCTTGAATTCCTTTATTGTACTCACCATCACCACCTCCTCAGGCAGAGAGTTCCATAGTCTCACTGCTCTTACCGTAAAGAATCCTTTTCTATGTTTGTGTACAAACCTTCCTCTAAACGTAGATGATGCTCCATATTTACAGAACATTGCAGAAATCTTTGTACTGACCCCTGATATATTTATACATAGTAATTAGATCTCCCCTCAGTCGTCTTTTTTCTAAAGTGAATAACCCAAATGTTGATAATCTTTCAGGGTACTGTAGTCCACCCATTCCAGTTATTACTTTAGTTGCCCTCCTCTGGACCGTCTCCAGCTCTGCTGTCTGCCTTGTTCACAGGAGCCCAGAACTGTACATAGTACTCCAATCCTGACTAGTGATTTGTAAAGTGGTAGGACTATGTTCCCATCACAGGCATCTACACTCATTTTGATGCACTCCATGATCTTATTTGCCTTGGCAGCAGCTGCCTGACACTGGTTGCTACACAGATCTTGATGTCCAGCTGTTGCAAGTCATTGTGGTCCAGCACACACTGTCTGAATTAGTCGTACAACAGATCTGGCCCAATGTCATGGCTTCCGTTATAAACAAAATTCTTGATGCCAAGCAAAGCCTAAGGCATCCATGGGGTTGCCCATATAATACTGCCGTCTATTCCATTCCTTTTCAAGAATATGCTCTTCAAACACTTGTGTCAAAGCAGTTCCTAAAGCCTTCAACTACCTGATCTGATTGGGCTCATCTTCTTCACTCAAATATTTGTTATGAATACTTAACACCACGTATGAAAACTTCCTGCCAAGAAGAATTGCTAATCAATGTTTATGGAGATTCCTTCAAACTAAACTTCATACACAAGAGAATATTTTAATAGCGGCATGACATGTTTTTCTCTAGGCCAGTCTGCAACTAATTATATATTTTTTTTTTCATGAAACTTTGCTAGCTCCAGCACAAAATCTGATCAGGTCATTCCATTCTCTCCAGGACGGTTTCCTAAGTCTCCCTGCCCCACGACTTCCTTTATGCAAACACAGCATATACCGCACATAGTGGTGTGGGAGCTAAAGGCAAGACTCATCTACATGAAACTGAAAGATGGAAGTAAAAATTATCTTCCAAAGCTCTTCGCTGGTAGATTACAGATTAAAAGGGGTCATTCACTCCCAGGGGCTTTTCAAATAGACCCAGGGCTCCAGATGGCGACCGTTTTGCGCCTTAAAATTTGCAGATGGCGACAAGACTTTTTAGTCTTGTCGCCATTTGCGACTGTACCGCCGCGATCCTGCGCAGCCTAAGTTCCCTTCACTAGCACACCGCACAGTGGAGAAGGAAGGAGTCCCTCCCTCTCCACTGTGACGCGGCCGCCACTACCACCAATGGTGAGATAGCAGGGAGGAGGAGGGGAGGAGCTGTCGCCACTGCGCCACCATGAATGTAAAACATAAGTATAGGCAGCGGTATCACAGACCCGGCACCCGGCCTCAATAACAGGGCAGGCGATCCGCGGCAATTAACCCCTCAGGTGCCCCAGATCGCACGCCCTGTTATTGAGGCCGGCTGCCGGGTCTGTGATACCGCTGCAGACACTTGTATGAAGGAGTCAAAGAGGACCTTTCATGGGTCCAAAGAATCTGAACTTAGCAGGCTGCATAGAGCGGCGCCCAGGGATCTAAGTGCACTTACTATTATTCCTGGGTGCCGCTCCGTTCGTCCGCTGTGGCCCCCGGTATTTTCAGCATTCAGAGGAAGGAGGAGGAGACGCCAGTGTCTGTCCGTCTCCCTGACAGCAGCGCTGTCCAATCACAGCACAGAACTCAGAGCCAGGGAGTTTTTTTTTCTCCCAGGCTCAGAGTTCTGTGCTGTGATTGGACAGCGCTGCTGTTATGGAGACGGAGAGACACTGGCGTCTCCTCCTCCTTCCTCTGAATGCTGAAAATACCGGGGGCCACAGCGGACGAACGGAGCGGCGCCCAGGAATAATAGTAAGTGCACTTAGATCCCTGGGCGCCGCTCTATGCAGCCTGCTACTAAGTACATATTCTTTGGACCCACGAAAGGTCCTCTTTAAACATTCATTGGTGGTGCAGTGCGCTCTCCCAAAGCCTCTTCCCCCCCCCCCCCATTATCACTGGCCACAAGTCGTCCTCCCCCCCCCCCCCCATTGTTATATGGTGGCCACAGGGTCCCATCCCCTTCATTGGTGGCAGTCGCAGATTACACTGCTGGGGCTCAGATAGTTACCATGGCAGCCAGGACGCTACTGAAGCCCTGGCTGCCATGTTCAGCTCCCTGCTGCTGTGTGCACAGAGCCCAGGGCAGCAGGGAGATGTGAGATCCTATTCACCCTGATAGAGCTCTATCAGGGTGAATAGCACAAGGGATGAAAAGATCCAGGTTCTAGTCCCTAAGGGAAGAAATGGTTGTTAAATAAAAAGTTTAAAAAATAAAAAAATAAAAAAAAAAAATACTAAAAGTTTAAATGGCCCCCTTCCCAGTTTTACATATAAAATTTACAAACAATAAAGAACATTACATATCGCCACGTCCCAAAAAGTGTGAGCTATTAAAATATTCAAAAATATTTCCGCTCGGTGAAGGCCGTAACAGAAAAAAAAAAAACTCTAAACCACGCAATTCGCCATTTTTAGTCACCTTGTTCCCCAGAAAATGTCCCTGGATGTGAGAGGCATGTGGTGCTGTTTTCTCCTATATGTAGTGCACCTGCGTCTCATCTTCTCAAAGTCCTTTTTTTTAAAATTATATGCATTTTAAAATTTGGCGACTAAAAAATGTAATTTGGCTCCTAAATTTTTTTAGTTTAGGAGCCAATGGCTCCTAGTCATTTTTTTTTGTCTGGAGCACTGAGACCACCGCCAGCGTGGCCAGACCTTCGGTGGGAATCATACTAACCTGATCCCAGCCGCTGGGTTCCATCTCTTTTAGTAGCCCGCTGCAGATCTTGGGTCTCCATGAGATCAATACCCAGGTTAACATGGGTCACCTTTCCACAGCAGTGACATGCCTCCCAGGCAGTCATTGGCTGCAGTGGCCACATTCACACAGGAACTGACTGCATCACAAATCATTATAATGCTGTGAGTTCAGATCGGAGGCGATGTTCAGTCCAGTCCAGTTCAATCCTCTGGTAACAGCATTTTTTGTCTAAACATATACAAAAACACATCAAAAAAGATAAAAATTCTGTGTGTGAAAGCACCTTTAGGCCACATTAAAAATTGTCCATGTTGCATCTGCAACAAACAGATGATTTCTAACATGGCAGTAGGTCCATATGTCTATAGGGCAGTGGTGGCGAACCTATGGCACAGGTGCCAGAGGCGGCACTCAGAGCCCTCTCTTCAGGCGCCCTGAAAAAAGTCTAAGGCGTACCAACATGCCTTATGAACCCTTAGGCGCAGGGTGCGCTATGAATGGCACAAGCAGCGCACTGAATGCAGGCAGGCTATTATACCTAAATGATAAAGTACATGGAGGATATACTATACTGGACTGTAGTATTCAGGTTAATTTGCCGTGTTGGCACTTTGCAATAAATAAGTGGGTTTTCGGTTACAGTTTGGCCACTTGGTCTGTAAAAGGTTCACCATCACTGCTATAGGGCATAGACTGCAGCTGCTAAAGACCAGGGTCTCCAGGTCAGTGTTCCATGAGTTTATCCACGTAGAGGTGTGAATAACGCCATTTATTTTTTAATTTACATGCGCTGCCTATGTGTACATCTGTGTGAATTAGGCCTTACAGTTTAGGCTACTTTCACACTGGCGTTTTGGCTTTCCGTTTGTGAGATCTGTTCTGGGCTCTCACAAGCGGTCCAAAACGGATCAGTTTTGCCCTAATGCATTCTGAATGGAAAAGGATCCGCTCAGAATGCATCAGTTTGCCTCCAATCTGTCTCCATTCCGCTTTGGAGGAGGATACCAAAACGCTGCTTCTGAACGGATGCAGAGGGTTGTATTAGGCTACTTTCACACTGGGGTTTCTGAGTCCGCCTGTGAGATCCGTTTCAGGGCTCTCACAAGCGGCCCAAACAGATCAGTTCAGCCCCAATGCATTTGGAATGGATAAGGATCCGTTCAGAATGCATCAGTTTGACTGCGTTTAGTCTCTGTTGCGTTTTTTAGACGGTCAGTAAAACGCAGCTTGCAGCATTTTGGTGACCGTCTGACTATGCGGAGCCAAACGGATCCGTCCTGAATTACAATGTAAGTCAATGGGGACTGATCTGTTTTTCACTGACACAATATGGTGCAATTGAAAACGGATCCGTCTTGACTTACATTGAAATTCAATGGGGGACGGAACCGTTTTGACTTAGACTTTTTTGAATGAATAATGCAAACGGATCCGTTCTGAACGGATACAAGCGTTTGCATTATCGGTGCGGATCCGTCTGTGCAGATACAAGACGGATCCGCACCAAACGCGAGTGTGAAAGTAGCCTTAACTTTCCTCAGGGTTAGGCCTTATTCAGACGACTGTATGTGTTTTGCGGATCCGCAAATATGCGGATCTGTTCTTCTGTGAAAAACCGGAACGGATGGTGTTCTGTTTTTGCGGATCCGTAAAAGTATCTATTTTTATTGGGGGCAGGGATATGTAAATTGCTGACATTCATCCGTATTTTTGCGGATAACATACGGAAGCACTTCCGTATGATCCGCATTTTTGCGGAACCATAGACTTGAATGGGGCTACGGAACGTTTAATGCGGACAACTATAGGACATGTGAGTTTATTTTTGCGGAACGGAACTACGGATGCGGACAGCACACAGTGTGCTGTCCGCATCTTTTCAGAGCCCATAGAAATGAATGGATCCGCATACCATCCGCAAAAATGCGGAACGGATGCGGATCCGTTCATACGGTCATGTGAATGGGCCCTTATCCAGTGTACAGTCACATCTGGCAAAATAAAGAAAAGCTCAGAGAGCATAGTCCTATTACATTACTTAATGGACCTGCGATCCTGCAGATCATCGGGTGTGACATCATTGCTTAGCAGGTCACAGGCGCTATTCAGCTTTCTTGCCAACGCGATGGTGATATAAACTAAACCTGCCGCTTCACAATGCTTGATTGTTGCTATAATAGGCACAAACAGCCTGCCATGCATTTGTGCCAGGTCTGCCAATTTGCCACCTGAACGCGTCTTATTAAAACGGCAGCAGAAATGGCACTTTTTACATTAAAAGCAACTAGCAGCAAGCGGAAAACCATCCATTTTAAGCATATGGCAGAATTTCAATGATTATGTAATGCTAAGAAAAGTTCCCACTACTCAGTGCCATGCAACGTGAATGTGCCAGCAGTCTATGTGCATTGCTAAGCATATTTCTTCCATAACCATTACCCGGAAGAAACCGAAAAATTATACAGCCAGTTTTTAGTGTGATCATCCAGGCAGATGTTACAGGACTTCAAATGCTATTATTTATTAGATTATATCCAAATATATACTATATTTATAAGTACAGTACTTTTCTAGTATAAGAATCCTGCATAAAAGTGTCTGCTTCTCATAGTCCGCAGTTAAGGCGCTCCAGCAGTGTCAGACCCCCCTGCTTCCTTAAAGGGTTTTCCAAGATATTTTAAAGGGGTTATCCCATCATAATGATCACTATTAAAGGGGTATTATCATCTTAATGATCACTGTTAAATCTGTTAATGATTTAACAGTTATCATTTTTCTAAATATATTTAATTAACAAATTCCCACCCCGAAGAAAATAAACCTATACTTACCTGACTGTTGTCTTCCGTCTCCCCTGATTACGGCCACCGCTCTTCTCAGGAATCGCGGTGGCCGCGCGTGCGCAGACGACTTCTTATCTTCTCCCGGCCGGCCGCGCGCTGTACTGAACGCGCACGCCAAGACCGCGCTATGGTGATTTCTTCCTGGCCAGTATAGTATACTTGCCAGGAAGAAGTCCCCAGGGCGCATGCGCGGTCTCGGCGTGCGCGTTCAGTACAGCGCGCGGCCGGCCGGGAGAAGATAAGAAGTCGTATGCGCCCGCGCGGCCACCGCGATTCCTGAGAAGAATACAGAGGGTTTACCACAAGATGTAAACCATTGGTGAGCCTCAAAAACAGGAAGGCCAGATTAGAGTTTGCCAAACGACATCTAAAAAAGCCTTCACAGTTCTGGAACAACATCCTATGGACAGATGAGACCAAGATCAACTTGTACCAGAGTGATGAGAAGAGTATGGAGAAGGAAAGGAACTGCTCATGATCCTAAGCATACCACCTCATCAGTGAAGCATGGTGGTGGTAGTGTCATGGTATGGGCATGTATGGCTGCCAATGGAACTGGTTCTCTTGTATTTATTGATGATGTGACTGCTGACAAAGGCAGCAGGATGAATTCTGAAGTGTTTCGGGCAATATTATCTGCTCATATTCAACCAAATGTTTCAGAACTCATTGGACGGCGCTTCACAGTGCAGAAGGACAATGACCCAAAGCATACTGCAAAAGCAACCAAAGGGAAAGAAGTGGAATGTTATGCAATGGCCAAGTCAATCACCTGACCTGAATCCGATTGAGCATGAATTTCACTTGCTGAAGACAAAACTGAAGGGAAAATGCCCCAAGAACAAGCAGGAACTGAAGACAGTTGCAGTAGAGGCCTGGCAGGTCATCACCAGGGATGAAACCCAGCGTCTGGTGATGTCTATGCGTTCCAGACTTCAGGCTGTAATTGACTGCAAAGGATTTGCAACCAAGTATTAAAAAGTGAAAGTTTGATTTATGATTATTATTCTGTCCCATTACTTTTGGTCCCTTAACAAGTGGGAGGCACATATGCAAACTGTTGTAATTCCTACACCGTTCACCTGATTTGGATGTAAATACCCTCAAATTAAAGCCGACAGTCTGCAGTTAAAGCACATCTAGTTAGTTTCATTTGAAATCCATTGTGGTGGTGTATAGAGCCAAAAATGTTAGAATTGTGTCAATGTCCCAATATTTATGGACCTGACTGTATATTATTAGTCACAGACAGTGATGTGGCATTTCCTAGCTGTAGTAGATAAGACATAGATGTGCAGTGCTCTCTCAGCGTTATGTGCCTTTGCATGCCATACATAGTATCCAAGGGCAACAGACATACACAAGTTTCCAGGAAGACATACAAGGGCAGAGAAACCACAAGGAAGCCAGAGGCTACGTTTCTATTCATGCCAATCCACCAGCCATGACGACATCAAGGGAGAGCTTGATTTAGGGCCAATGATGTAATCTACAGCCCAGAATCGTCGACTCCATTTAGACTGGCAGATAGGTCTCCATTAATGAGCAGTAAGCGACAATTACACAAACGAATAATTGTTCAATGTATTTTTTGGTGCGATGGTTGCTCTCTGTTCACCATTTACAGGGTGACAGCGGAGGCCTATCTGCCACACAAATGCAGACCCCAGTGACGAGATCCGAGACCAGTTCAGTGTAATCCTCTCTTATCTGCTTTAAAACGTGCCCACACATGACAGCATAGCAGCTGGTTAAGGGTACGGCGTTCTGAAGTGCCATGCAGTGCGACGTGCATGTTAGTTGTGACGGCAACACGCAAGTCGCAAAAAGGGGCAACACTGCTGGATTTTTGGAGATTCACATGTTGCGGCAAACATGCAATTCACGCTGCGACAACATTCATTCCTATAGCAGCCCGCTACACTACGACACGTGTCGTGCCTAAAATTGGCATGTAGCCGTACCCTTAAATAGTTCTGGAAACCAATGAGATGGACAAACTACTGCAGACTGTAGTGGCCAGTACTCTGAAAGCCAATCCGTATTTGATACTCGGCTGCTGTACTCACATCTGCGCTGCAGGCTACATCAGCGGCCTCAGTCTCCACTAAAAACGTGCTGCACTATTATGCCCAGAAAAACCATGGACCCCATTATAGTCAAAGGGTCCACTAGGCGCTATTGCTGCCGTCGCCTGTCAGATCCAGCACTTGCATCCAGGACATTTTTTTCTGTTTAGAATAACGGATCTCAGATGGAAATGGCTAAAACGGATCGTGGCTAAAATGGAGGACAAATGAGCATAACAGATGTTCAGGATCCGTTTTTATCTTTATTTTTCTGTTCTTCTGACACATCAATAAATGGTGATGTGAACTCAGCTTTAGGGCTCATGCACACGAACTGATTTTCTTTCCGTGTCCGTTCCGTTTTTAGCGGATTGTATACGGAACCATTCATTTCAATGAGTCCGCAAAAAAAAAAAAAACGGAAGGTACTCCTAGCAATACTTATGAACCTGGTCAGTATATGCAGGTCCCCTCCTGAATTCAACTCTATCACCGTCCTCAGTGACTCCCCTGACTGATGGGACAACTTTTTTATGGCCGTTTCATCCTTTGGTACATGGCTATTGGCTTTCACGGATGGTGATCGTGACCTGCCCCATCAGCTGTATAGAAATATATACTTCCTATTAGATATAATAGGAATTGGCGCAGGAAGTCTTTATTTGAATAAGGACTCATGCACACGACCGTATGTATTTTGCGGTCCGCAAAAAAATACGGATTATATCTATGTGCATTTCGTATTTTGCGGAACGGAACAGCTGGCCCCTAATAGAACAGTACTATCCTTGTCCGTAACGCGGACAATAATAGGACATGTCCTATTTTTTTGCAGAACAGAAATTTCGGACATACGGAAACGGAATGCACACGGAGTAACTTCTGTTTTTTTGGCGGACCCATTGAAATGAATGGTCCCGTATACAGTCCACAAAAAAGAAAAACGGAATGGACACGGAAAGGAAATACGTTTGTGTGCATGAGGCCTAAGGGCTCATGCACATGGCTGTAGACGTTTTTGCGGTCCGCATTTTGCAGAACGAAACGTCCGGACCATAATAGATCAGTCCTATCCTTGTCCGTAATATGGACAAGAATAGGACATTTTCTATTTTTTGGGGGGATGCCACGGAACGGACATACGGATGCAGACATCACACGGTGTGATGTCCACATCTTTTGCGGCCCCACTGAAGTGAATGGGTCCGCGTCTGACCCGCAAAAAAATGCGGACTAAAACAACAGGTGTGTGACCACTGTTTTTGTCCGCATCCGAGCCGCAGTTTTTGCGGCTTGGATGCGGACCCATTCACTTCAATGGGGCCGCAAAAGAGGCTGTCCGCACCAAAAAATATATATATATAACCTGTTTTATTCTATAGGCAGTTATATCAATGGCGGTCTGTGCCGTTCGGGAAATTGCGGAACAAACAAGGACACCATCCGTGTTTTGCGGACCACACAACACAACGGTGGTGTGCATGAGGCCCAAAGCTGACGTTTGGCCATGAATCACTTGCAGAAGTTCTGGAGAACAGTGCAGACGCCCATATACATAGAAACCTGGGACTTCTAGAGCAGGCAGCTGAGGGCCTGGGCCCCCTCCTCCAGTCTATTGTGCTGTGCTCCTCCATGATGACTATCTGCAGCATTGTGCTGTGAAGAGGACAGGGATCTGGTGCCCAGTCCTGGAATCTGCAGTGTCATATGCCAAGTGATGCCCCACGCAGCGTGTACATGCCTGCAGCATACCCACCTTGTGTGCATCCCTCGCTTTTCTTGTCCATGTCCTCAGTGGAGACAGTCAGCAGGTCCAGTAACGGCTGTTCCTATGGCTGTGCCAGTCAGGGCTTCTTAGGTGAAATATCAAGGATTACTTTTCTGCTGCAGTCTCATTCCTTAGGGCAACAGGATCCGTTTAACAGTTGGGACAGAAAGCCGTTCATCACCAGGGAGGAAAGAAGAATACTGTCCAGCCCCCTCCCTGCTCAGACACAGCCGGGCTCTGCTGTGTGGAGATGTGAACGGGGACCTGACGAGAGATCTCCAGCCGTCTCTGCGGGAATCTGCCGCCGGTGGATCCTACAGAAACTCGAGAAGAGAAAATCACTGAGCCCAAGTCTAGAGGAGCAGCTGATGGAAATGCTATTGTAACAGACACTGAGCAGCCTCTCACGTAGGACTGTACCATGTGCGGCGGGAGGAGGGGCTCACTTCCTCTCTCTAATACAAGTTGCTTTCATGGGGTAAAACAGCTCCTGCCGAGCTTCTAACCTCTACCAGTCGTGTCAGTGTTGTAAAAGTCTGGCGTGTTAGTGGTTTATAGTAAAGAAAACTAGAAGCAAGGTCTGAGGTCACCCCCTTTGGGTGGTTTGGTTGCGCCCTGCAGCGTGTTGAGACTATCTGAGGAAAGTTGCATTCTTTTAGGATTGGGAAGCACAGATGGTGAGTCAGTGAGGCGGCCTCAGCACCCAGCCCTGAGCCGAGGATGCAGGAGAATGCGCTCAGAGTGACGTCATGGCCGGGCTTCATCACTGCGGGCGGCGCGGGGGCTTCTACTCATTTCTGTCAGGGAGGCTGTGGTGATTCCGCTTCAGTCTGAACGAAGGCTATACAAAATATAGGAAAAACGTGTAAATTTACATTGTGTATTGTGAGTACTACACAACACAAATCCTAGTATTACATTATAATGGCCATAGCTCTATAGAGAAAACCACTAAAGTAAAGTACAACAAAAGTTAGAAGCCTGTGTGTGTGCACCAAAATGGCTCCTAAAAGAAAATGGAGATTTACTAAGCTAAATGCGCCAGAATTCCGTTTGCTGCAAAAAAACAAAACCACCCACATACATGCCTTACACCAGACTTATTATGTGGTCAAACTAGTGTTAACAAGGTCTGGCAGAAGAACGGCCTGCTAGAGTTCATCATCTCCGCCATAGCTGGATATGCCTTTCCCGGACGGAGCCTATTGACTATAATGGGATCTGGCCTGTTCTGACATTAGTGCTGAGATTTGGCCGGACAAAAAAAAAAGACTGCAAGCACTGTTTTTCGCTTAAAGGGGTATTCCCATCACACACAATGGGGCCATTGTCTAATAGGTGTGCAACATCCCAGAGTATGTCACTAAAACTCTGTCACCCTGCTACAATAATGTTAAGTGTGAATGTATTGTCAGCTAGTGTAATATAACTGTGCATTTCCAACCTATGTATTTCTATGACTATTTAATATATATATATATATATATATATATATATATATATTGCAGTATGCAGCAGGTCATAGTTACTATCTAGCCTGGAACAGTCCATTCCAGTCTAGTCTCCCCTACATGAGCAGAAGTGGGATGTCCCATGCCATGCTTTATGAGGAGGAGGAGAAGGAAGTTAGTCAGTGTGTGAGCCACCCCCCTGCTGGGGTAGGCTGTGTTAGTAGGAGCTCCCAGAAACAGGGACCCCAACCAAGGATCCAAGCCTCGGCTGATGCCCCAGATCAACCTTCCCAGCCTGAGTCCCTTACCTCAGCTAGTAGACCAAGAAAGCAGCCTTTCACAGAACTATCAGATCTCCAGGAAGAAACCATCATACCCTGCGAGCAGTCCTGTAAGTAAAGATCCTAAGACAAAGAGAAGATAATTACCTCACCAGCTAGTCAGACCCAAACTAAGCAGACTAAAGACAGAGCAGAAGACAGATACCTGCCAGATTCTCTAGGCATATGATCAGATGCAGAATACATATAAATTCCTGCCACATATTGCCAAAACCTGCTGGGACCCTAGACTAAAGCTGTAACTTGTATGGATCAAAGCTGCATATCATATCACCAAGTAAAGACAAGTTGGACCCTATTATCTGTGTGGAATCCCATCATTCCTCAATTACTCCTATTAACAGCACTCATTTTGTTGCATGTGAGCCGGGATACAGGAGTCCAGCCATACCACAGGTAGGATACACAGTTGACACTACCATACCTACTATGCAGAGACAATATCCCCCTCTGGCATTCCTCACCTGGTAAATGAGCTTATTACATCTTAAAGGGCCCTGCTACAGTACCTGCGCAAGCTGCAACTGGCGTCACAAACTTATACACATATAAATTGACCCACTGCATAGCATCCCCATTGACCCAGTGTCCTGCTCATTGCATCAAGTGGCGTCACGAACAGGATCGGATTGAACTGTGTGTCCCTAACAGAACTGCATCCAATTGTGCGCAAAAAACGGACTTAAAACCGCATGTTTCACAGTATAATAATAAGGGCTGAAAATTGTGAAGAAATCGTAAAAAAGTGACTTTCTTACTTGTATTGCTGTGCCAAGAATGCGCTAAACGTGCGCTACAGCATTCACAGAGTTAATTCGGCATTGTGGAATTCGCCATATTCGTTAAAATGGCGCCTCATCTTCATGCCCAGAGACAAAGGAACGCCCTCTCAGGAGCACGAAAATGCTGTCTACGCCCCCCAGAAGCAGGAAAATCTAGCAACACCCCCTCAAGAAAGGCGTGAAGATGTCGAATACGCCCCTTCAGGAGCGGGAAAAATAGAGACTGCCCACCATGAACTTTCTATTGTGGATCGAGGTGATAAAGACTCCACCCCCTGGGCTGCACCCTCCACCCCCTGGGCTGCACCCTCAGAACCTGCTATTTGTTAGAAGGAAGAAGAGGCCAAGATGGCGTTTCCCCAGCCTCGGTGGAACCAGATGGCGATTGGTGGAGAAGCGGTGTATGAAGAGCGTCCACCTGAGATCCATGTCTCACAGATAATAAAGAAAGGTGGGCCCTCGGTATTCGCTACCATGTTGGAGGCTGTGGATTCCTCCCTGGCCAAGACAGAAGCACCACTCACCTCGCCCAGCATTCCGGAGGAGACCGCTATTGAAGTCCCGGTTCCTGCTGCAAAGAGCTCAGACCTGATTGAGTTCCCGGAGGCCGTGGATCCCTCCGCATCGTCAAGTGCCCCAGCGGAAGTCGACGTCAAGCCTGTTCCCGCGGAGGACGCCGCTGACGCAGCACCCATCGCCACTGACAAGTCGCTGGCTGAGAAGAAGATGGCGCCAGAGTCCCATGATGGCATCCAGAAGGCACCGGAACCGGCCGCAACTTCAGGTAGGAGCTGCCGCGCTCCCTAAGGGCCCCCTGGCCCGGTCCATCCATCCGCCACGTCCCGAAACCCCAGCACCGGCCAGCCTTAGGCCTACCACGCCACTACCACCTACTGGTGCGGCGGAGGCGGCTGGTGATTCCACTCCGCCGCCCAGCTATGAGAAGCTCCGCAGCCTCAACCCTGAAGTACCCCATGAGATCACTGCCTTTGCCCAGACCGCCTGGGAATATAAGTCAGCGGTTGAAGAATGGGTCAAGCAGGTCATCGATAGCCCCCAGTCAGGAGACCCCAAACTGACCCGGCGTACTGGAATTGTACTGTGGTTCTCTGTGGAACGGGGTGTAGGATTCCTACAGGACAATCATTCGGGCACCGAAGTATTTGTGGGTCGCCGCTCAGTAAAACTGCATTATCTGCCCCAGGAAAGGCACAATCTTTATGTAGGAGACCAGGTGGAATACACCCCCATGCGGTCCATGCAGGGACTCTTTGCCGCTGGAGTCACCTTACTGCAGAAGCCACTTTCCCCTGCCATTACCCCAGAAACTTGGCAGGAGGATCCAGGCTCTGCGGGCAGGACCCGTTACCTACAAGAGGCCCCGGATGGCAGTCTACAATTTAAAGAGAGATCACAACCTGCAACGGCACCTTTGATTCCAGACCTGTCGCCACCACCAACCTTGAGTGGGACAGATCAACAACAGCGTCCTGACCATCAATCCCAAGGTCCAGCCATGCTTCATGCCCCCCTACATGCTGCCTTGGAAGCAGCCCCAACAAGCTGCTCCAGCTCTCCCTGCACCCATGCAGCCAGAAGTTCTGCCAGTTCCTGCACCGGCTGTGGATTCCGGGTTGCAGCAAGCTACTGCAGCGTTCTCCAGGCTGTCGGCACAGCCAATCCCTGCAGCCACCGGTAGAGGGCAGTGGCGCACCACTACCAACACTACCCTGAGTTACCAGCAGAGGCTAGAGCAACCTCTAATGCACTTCAGCAGCTCAAGTAGTGATGAAGAGTTGGACACCTACCTGTAAGGTGTTCCATCATAAAAAAAAAATATATATAACAAATGACATTGTTTGGGAGCCACTCCGTGGATTGCTACCTGACGGGTGAGGACCTGTTTGGCATTTTTGTGTGCTGTTTTAAACGTTTTGTTACAGGTTGCCAGTGTTTGTCCTCATCCAGATGGTCATGCTAGTTAGGACTCCCCCATCAGCACTTAACCCCTTACGTCCAAGTTGAAAGTTTTATCCCCTTTCTCAGGTTACTTGATAGCCTGTTGCTGCTATTATTATATGACATTTTAACCCTTTGGATTACAATTAACTTTTGCCATGTGGATTGCAAAGAACTTTTATCAGTTTCAAGAGGATTCTGCAACTTCAAGCACTTCCAGGAATAAGGACTCAAGTTATTGTTGAGCCTATCCTTGCACTTATAAAATTTGCACTATTTTATATCAAATGTTTGCAACATAAAAGCTTGCACCCAAAGAAAAGACTCAAAGGTGATACCTGAGCTCTTTGTGATCTTATACTGTGATAAATTTTGCACTAGTAACAAATTTACTGTTATGTAACGTTTAAGTAACAAGCCCATTGTGTGTAGTATCTTTCCAGGTGCCACAATGTGAATTTATGCACTATTCCAAATGATTGCACTTAACCAAAATGTAGCAACTTACTTAAAGTGTGCCTTTTCACAGCTCTTGTTCTCTTCCCCCTTTATACGGACTGTCATCATAGGAACGTTTTACACCAATGGCCTACACCCGGGTAGGACCAAGTGGTAAGTCCAGACAGGTCCAGTAGTAACTTCACAGGTACCCCTGCTGCTTCGGGAATAGTTAGAAGCCCTAGGCTGCTCCTTCCTGCTTGTTTTATGTTCCGGATTGTTCCCATCCGGAGGTGTCTCATTTCCAGGAGATCCATGGGAACGTACTGCCCTCCTCCTGTGACATTGCCAGAAGATACGGAGACGATACATACCTCCCCTTCTGAGCGTTTGCCTAAGGTAAGGCGCCTCAAGCCTTAGAGCCATATATTTAGCTTCCTCATAGATATCATAGTGATCGTGCTATAAGCTAAATTTCTTCAGGCTATGATGCAGGGAAGGGAATACAGGATAAAGCCACCCTTCTATTTGCGGGCTTTGCATTACACAATGGTGGGATTACGGAGTAAAGACACCCCCATGCTTTCTGTGATATTGGTGGATGATATACGAAGTCAGTCAGTAATGTTTGCTTTGTGCAGTTATAGGTTCACTGGTTATACCAAGAGAAGGAAACTGTGTGTTGGACACCTTACTCTAGCGGGCAGGAACCTCGAGGAAACCGTTAAGTGTTTTGTCTATGTAATGTCATTTTATGTATATTCACGCAGCACTCTGTATTATATTGGGTACCCAGAGCTTATTCCTCACCGCCTATCATACGCCGAGGACGGCTTAATTTAAAGTAAAGGGGTATGTAACATCCCAGAGTATGTCACTAAAACTCTGTCACCCTGCTACAATAATGTTAAGTGTGAATGTATTGTCAGCTAGTGTAATATAACTATGCATTTCCAACCTATGTATTTCTATGACTATTTAATATATATATATATATATATATATATATATATATATATATGCTGTAATTTCCAATGTACACCAGCAGGTAGCAGCAGTATGCAGCAGGTCATAGTTAGTATCTAGCCTGGAACAGTCCATTCCAGTCTAGTCTCCCCTACATGAGCAGAAGTAGGATGTCCCATGCCATGCTTTATGAGGAGGAGAAGGAAGTAAGTCAGTGTGTGAGCCACCCCCCTGCTGGGGTAGGCTGTGTTAGTAGGAGCTCCCAGAAACAGGGACCCCAACCAAGGATCCAAGCCTCGGCTGAGGCCCCAGATCAACTTTCCCAGCCTGAGTCCCTTACCTCAGCTGGTAGACCAAGAAAGCAGCCTTTCACAGAACTATCAGATCTCCAGGAAGAAACCATCCTACCCTGCGAGCAGTCCTGTAAGTAAAGATCCTAAGACAAAGAGAAGATAATTACCTCACCAGCTAGTCAGACCCAAACTAAGCAGACTAAAGACAGAGCAGAAGACAGATACCTGCCAGATTCTCTAGGCATATGATCAGATGCAGAATACATATAAATTCCTGCCACATATTGCCAAAACCTGCTGGGACCCTACTATGCAGAGACAATATCCCCCTCTGGCATTCCTCACCTGGTACGTGAGCTTATTACATCTTAAAGGGATTCTGTCACCAGGTTTCACCCCCTCTAGATAAAAATATGGTTATGTTCAGGGAGCATTAACCATTCCTAATGTGGTCTTATAAATGTAATCTGTAGGCTCATTTTGCTAAAAATACGCTACTACTAACCTGTCATTCATAAAAATAAGGTGCCCAAGGGGATGTAAAAAGCTCCAAGCTTTTGGTGGATTAACCCCTCATATGCCGCGGTCAGCGCTGACCACGGCATATGGGAGGTTTGCGCTCCCTCACCTGATCCATCGGCCCCCCGCGCTGCTGTGGCGGGGACTCGATGGTTGCCATGGCAGCCCCAAGCCATTCGAAGGCTTGGGGCCTGGCATGTACGGAGGCCTAAGAGGCCCAGCCCCCAGGCTGGGTCTCCTAGGCAACTGTTAGCGTCTTACAGTGTAAGACACTAAGGCCCCTTGCAGACGAGCGTGTCCGGATGCGTCCCAGTGCAATGCCCGCACCTGCTGCCGTTCGTGCCCAGCGCCGCCTCATAATCTTCTGTGAAGCCTCCTGCTCTCCCTCCCCCCCTCCTCCTGCTGTAAGATTGCTGTGACGTCTCCTTCTCTCTCTCCCTCCCCCCTTCTCCTGCTGTGACGTCTCCTGCTCTCTCTCCCTCCCCCTCCTCCTGCTGTGACATTGCGATGTTGCAGCAGGAGGAGGGGGGAGGGAGGGAGAGTAGGAGACGTCACAGCAATCATACAGCAGGAGGAGGGGGGGGGGAGAGCAGGAGGCGTCACAGAAGATTATGAGGTGGCGTTGGGCACGAACGGCAGCAGGTGCGGGCGGCAGCTTGGAGCTTTTTACATCCCCTTGGGCACCTTATTTTTATGAATGACAGGTTAGTAATAGCGTATTTTTAGCAAAATGAGCCTACAGATTACATTTATAAGACCACATTAGGAATGGTTAAAGCTCCCTGAACATAACCATATTTTTATCTGGAGGGGGTGAAACCTGGTGACAGAATCCCTTTAAAGGGCCCTGCTACAGTACCTGCACAAGCTGCAACTGGCGTCACGAACTTATACACATATAAATTGACCCACTGCATAGCATCCCCACTGACCCAGTGTCCTGCTCATTGCAGGTGCGGGTACCAGAGACCTGCACCTACAACGAGAACGGATCAGGGAGAGCTGTGGCTGGAGGACCCCGGGGTCCGTCCACCACCAAGCGCTGCTCCCATAGAAGTGAATGGGAGCACATGTGTGGCCCCTGCTCCCATTCATTTATATGGGGCAGACTGAAATAGCCGAGCTAGTGCAGAGACCCACACATACAACAAGAACGGAGCGGGGAGAGCTGTGGCTGGAGGACCCCAGGGTCCGCCCACCACCAAGCGCTGCTCCCATAGAAGTGAAAACAACGAGAACGGAGCGTGGAGAGCTGTGGCTGGAGGACCCCGGGGTCCGTCCACCACCAAGCGGTGCTCCCATAGAAGTGAATAGGAGCACACGCGTTGCCCCTGTTCCCATTCATTTCTATGGGGCAGACGAAAATAGCCGAGCTAGAGCAGAGACCCGCACATACAAGAACGGAGCAGGGAGAGCTGTGCCTGGAGGACCCCGGGGCCCCTGCTCCCATTCATTTCTATGGGGCAGACGGAAATATCCATGCTAGCTCTTGGCTATTTTTGGTGGCCCCATAGAAATGAATGAAGGGAGGCTGCGCATGCACAGTGCGCCTTCCGTTCATTTCCCCTCTCTGTTCTCGTCGTAGGTGCGGGTCCCAGAGGTAGGACCCGCACCTATCAGACAATGGGGGCATATCCTAGCGATATGCCCCCAATGTATGTGAATGGTAAAACCCCTTTAATACTAGAAACAGGCTGGGTCTAGGGATGAGCGAATTTGTGTTTTAAAGTTCGGCGTACAAGATTCCGTTATGGATTCCGCTACCATGGAGCATAACTTATGGTCCGCGGTAGCTGAATCCATAACGGAATTCTTAGATAACCCGAACCTTGTACGCCGAACTTGAAAACACAAGTTCGCTCATCCTTAGCTGGGTCCTATTATAATCTATGCAGGATACAATGGTGGAGATTTATCAAAAGTGGTGCAAGGGGAAACTGGCTCAGTTGCCCATAGCAACAAATCAGATTTCACCTTTCATTTTCCAAAGGGACTCTGAAAAAGGAAAGGTGGAATCTGATTGGTTGCTATGGGCATCTAAGCCAGTTTTTCTTTACACCAGTTTTGATAAAATCTTCCGGCAGAGGAACAGCATGCTGGAGCTTATCAGGGGAGATTTAACGCTAGTGTGAAGCTAGCCTTAGACAAAGTAAGATGAGCCATATTTATTATACAGTGTGAGCCACTGTGATAAATTCGGCACGTCTGTCTAAATTTAAGACAGTATTAATACCCCCTATAAGGCTGGATCCAGACGGCTGTTCTGATCTCTGTGTAGTGTTTTTGTGCAAGCAATTATTTGAAGAAATGAGTCTTGGACTGAAAACGGACAAGAATGGCGCATCCTGTGAGTTAGGCCTCACGCACATGACCATAACTATTTTACGGTCTGCAAAACACGGATGATGCCCCTGTAACGTCCTTGTTGCATCCCCTTTTTTTGCGTACCCTTTGACTTTATTGGGTCCATGGTCTGCATTTTGTTGCCGAGAATAGGACATGTTCTATCATTTTGCAGAACAGACCACAGATGACATCCATTTGCGGTCCATTTGTTTTTTTTTCTTTGGCAGACCCATAGCAATGAAAAATGCAGATCGGACACAGATACAAAAAACGGTTGTGCGCATGAGGCCTTACATGGCACGGACTGAACATTTACATTGATAGGTCAGAGCGTTATAGGGGAGCAGTCGGGATAGCACATGGATGGAAAAGACATCTGAGTCAGGCCAAAGGCCTCTTTCACAGGTGTGCGTTTTCCGTCCAAATGTGATACATGTAGTGAACGGAAAGCATCCGGATTGAATTTTTTTCATGTGTCATCTCTGCGTTTAGGAAAAATCGCAGCATGTTCTATATTGAGCATTTTTCACGCAGCTCTGGCTCCATATAAATGAATGGGGCTTGCGTGAAAACGGAAGGGATAGTGATACTGATGGTTGCTAGGAGATGTAGATTCTTCAGTTATTTTTCACACACTGAACGCAATCGGACAAAAAAATTGATTGAACTTGTGTGTAAGACCATCAGTTTTTTCCAGAACTGATCCTGACACAATCCGTATCGCTCGTGTTAAAGACGCCTTACTCTTTTAATAAACAAGGCCTCACGCAGCTATTTTTGCATAAAATTAAAAAAATTATGACTGCAAGAATGAAAGGGGTGAAATCTGAAATTTCTTTTGGTACTTACAGGGGCTGTGTCACTTCAGCAAGTGGCATTTATCATGTAGAGAAAGTTAGTACAAGACAATAATGCCTTGTATTGTCCACATTGTCTCCTTTGCTGGTTTGATTCATTTTTCCATCACAATATAAACTGCTCGTTTCCATGGTTACGACCACCCTGCAATCCAGCAGCGATGGTCGTGCTAACATACGATAGGAAAAAGCGCCGGCCTCTCTGATGGCCAAGACCATGGGAGCGCGCATAGGCCTGCAATATTTCCTATAGTGTGCAAGCACGGCCACCGCTGCTGGATTGCAGGG
The DNA here is from genome assembly GCF_905171765.1 of Bufo bufo. Taxonomy (NCBI): domain Eukaryota; kingdom Metazoa; phylum Chordata; class Amphibia; order Anura; family Bufonidae; genus Bufo; species Bufo bufo. Next base: position 330,029,342 of record NC_053391.1, on the reverse strand, counting down.
TGGTCGTAACCATGTAAACGATCATTGTATAATGTGATGGATCATTGTATAATGTGACCACGGCATATGGGAGGTTTGCGCTCCCTCACCTGATCCATCGGCCCCCCGCGCTGCTGTGGCGGGGACTCGATGGTTGCCATGGCAGCCCCAAGCCATTCGAAGGCTTGGGGCCTGGCATGTACGGAGGCCTAAGAGGCCCAGCCCCCAGACTGGGTCTCCTAGGCAACTGTTAGCGTCTTACAGTGTAAGACACTAATGCCCCTTGCAGACGAGTGTGTACGGATGCGTCCCAGTGCATTGCGGTATTGCAATGTGTTTTGCACGCGCGTGATAAAAAACTGACTGTGGTGCCCAGACCCGAACTTCTTCACAGAAGTTCAGGTTTGGGTTCAAGGTTGTGTAGATTGTATTATTTTCCCTTATAACATGGTTATAAGGGAAAATAATAGCATTCTGAATACAGAATACATAGTACAATAGGGCTGGAGGGGTTAAAAAATAAATTAAAAATAATTTAACTCACCTTAATACACTTGTTCGCGCAGCCGGCATCTCTTCTGTCTTGTTCTGTGAGGAATAGGACCTTTGATGACATCACTACATTCATCACATGGTCCGTCACATGATCCATCACCATGGTGATGGATCATGTGACGGACCATGTGGTGAACGTAGTGACGTCATCAAAGGTCCTATTCCTCACAAAAGAAGACAGAACAGATGATGCTGGCTGCGCGAACAAGTGGATTAAGGTGAGTTAAATTATTTTTATTTATTTTTTTAACCCCTCCAGCCCTATTGTACTATGCATTCTGTATTCAGAATCCTATTATTTTCCCTTATAACCATGTTATAAGGGAAAATAATAATGATCGGGTCCCCATCCCGATCGTCACCTAGCAACCGTGTGTGAAAATCGCACCGCATCCGCACTTGCTTGCGGATGCTTGCGATTTTCACGCAACCCCATTAATAGGGCCTGCGTTACGTGAAAAACACACAAAGAGGAGCATGCTACGATTTTCACGCAACTCACAAGTAATGCGTGAAAATCACCGCTCGTGTGCACAGCCCCATAGAAATGAATGGGTCAGGATTCAGTGCGGGTGCAATGCGTATTATACTCGCCCGTGTAAAAGGAGCCTAACAGTTCAATACAGCACAATACAGATGTATCGTGCTGCATTGAAACAGGGGTCAGACCCTGTAATGTTGAAGTCCCAGAGTGGGACAAATAATAAAGTAAAAGAAAAAAGCGTCCTTTTCCAAAAATAAAGTAATTTTTCAAAAAATAAATAAATAGGGAAAAGACATATAGACATATTAGGTATCGTCTCATCCGTATCGACCAGCTCTATAAACATCACATGACCTAACCCCTCAGATGAACACCGTAAAAAATAAAAACTGTGCTAAATAAACCATTTTTTGTCACCTTACATCACAAAAAGTACAACAGCAAGCGATCAAAAAGGCGTACGCCCACCAAAATAGTACCAATCTAAGAGTCACCTCATCCCGCAAAAAATGAGACCCTACCTAAGATAATCGCCCAAAAACTTAAACTATAGCTCTCAGAATATGGAGACACTAAAACATGATTTTTTTTTTGTTTCAAAAATGATATTATTGTGTAAAACTTACATAAATAAATAAAAAAGTATACATATTAGGTATTGACGCGTCCGTATCGACCGGCTCTATAAAAATATCACATGACCTAACCCCTCAGATGAACACCATAAAAAATAAAAACTGTGCTAAATAAACCATTTTTTGTCACCTTACATCACAAAAAGTATAATAGCAAGCGATCAAAAAGTCATATGCACCCCAAAATAGTGGCAATCAAACAGTCATCTCATCCCGCAAAAATCATACCCTACCCAAGATAATCGCCCAAAAAACTGAAAAAATATGACTCAGACTATGGAAACACTAAAACATGTTTTTTTTTGTTTCAAGAATGAAATCATTGTGTAAAACGTACATAAATAAAAAAAATTGTATACATATTAGGTATCGACGCGTCAGTGACAACCTGCTCTATAAAAATACCACATGATCTAACCTGTCAGATGAATGTTGTAAATAACAAAAAATAAAAACGGTGCCAAAACAGCTATTCCTTTTTACCTTGCCTCACAAAAAGTATAATCTAGAGCAGTGATGGCAAACCTTTTACAGACTGAGTGCCCAAACTGCAACATAAACCCACTTATTTATCGCAAAGTGCCAACACAGCAATTTCCCTTGAATACTACAGTCCAATATAGTATATCTTCCATGTACTTTATCATTTATCTACAATATCCTGCCTACATTCAGTGCACTGCCTGAGCTGTTCATGGTGCTCCCTGCGCTGATGAGTGACAGGGAAGTCTAAGGCATATTGGTGCACCATAGACTTTTTCCAGGCTGTGGGTGCCCACAGAGAGGGCCCTGAGTGCCGACTCTGGCACCCGTGCCATAGGTTCGTCCATCACTGATCTAGAGCAACCAAAAATCATATGTACCCTAAACTAGTACCAACCAGTACCAATAAAACTTCCACCCTATCCCATAGTTTCTAAAATGGGGTCACTTTTTTGGAGTTTCTACTCTAGGGGTGCATCAGGGGGGCTTCAAATGGGACATGGTGTCAAAAAAAACAGTCTAGCAAAATCTGCCTTCCAAAAACCGTATCGCATTCCTTTCCTTCTGCGCCCTGCCGTGTGTCCGTACAGCAGTTTACGACCACATATGGGGTGTTTCTGTAAACTACAGAATCAGGGCCATAAATATTGAGTTTGGTTTGGCTGTTAACCCTTGCTTTGTAACTGGAAAAAAATTCAAATGGAAAATCTGCCAAAAAAGTGAAATTTTGAAATTGTATCTCTATTTTCCATTAATTCTTGTGGAACACCTAAAGGGTTAACAACGTTTTTGGGTGGTTTCTATTATGTAAGCTTCACAAAGTGACTTCAGACCTGAACTGGTCCTTAAAAAGTTGGTTTTTTAAAATTTCTGAGAAATTTCAAGATTTACTTCTAAACTTCTAATCAAATCTCTTTTTATTTTCAAGCAAAGAAGAAAACCATTTCTTTCATTACACCATGGAAAATATCGTGGTAAAATACAGTAGATTTCAAATTAGCAATAGTGACAGAACCACAGTTATTAAAAAGAAAGAGAAAAATGGTGGGAGAATAGGGAAGGTCACAAAAGGGGGGGGGGGAAGTAGGAGGGGAGGAAAGGGAATGAAGGAGGAGGAAAGGGAATTAAAGGGCGGATTGAAGGAAACATTTGATGACGTTTTACAAATAAAAATAAGACTATGAAACAGACTTATAGAATTACTGGACTAAAATGTAAACAATAGAGCCTTACATATACAAAGACCACGGAATAATGAAAGAGAGGCACTTTAGGTAAATTAGCGTTCATCAAAATCAAATAGAAACAGAAATCAAATAGAAACAAAGATCAAATATTCCCCTCACCAGGGTACATAAACAAAGGAAGTATGCTTGGGACCCCAAAAACTTTTTTGAGTTAAACATTAGAGCCAAGCAAACAATCTGCTACAGCAATGAGGTACGCGTTGAACCAACTACTAAGTTGTATCAAAAGTGAGAAGACCTATCACATGGTCATGGAGTATTCTAGAAAACAATGTGCTGGACTATAGTTGACTACTTCTAAACTTCTAAGCCTTGTAACGTCCCCCAAAAATAAAATGTCATTCCCAAAATGATACAAACATAAAGTAGACATATGGGAAATGTAAAGTAATAACTATTTTTGTAGGTATTAATATGTATTATATATTTTGGCAAATTTGGTATTTTTTTATAAATAAAAATGAATTTTTTTGACTCCATTTTACCAGTGTCATGAAGTACAATATGTGACGAAAAAACAATCTCAGAATGGCCTAGATAACTCAAAACGTTTTAAAGTTATCACCACATAAAGTGACACTGGTCAGATTTGCAAAAAATGGCCTGGTCCTGAAGGTGAAAATGAGCCCGGTCCTTAACCCCTTAGGGACGCATGACGTACCGGTACGGCATGTTTCCCGAGTCCTTAGTTTAAAATGAGATTGCGGGGGTTAATCCGAACAGGATGCCAGCTGAAATCATTCAGCCGGCATCCTGTCACAACGCCGGGGGGGGGGGGGCATGTGACCCCCCCCCCATATCGGCGATCACAGCAAACCGCAGGTCAATTCAGACCTGCGGTTTGCTGCGCTTTCTGCCGATTCTGATCAAACTTTAAAATGCCCCAAATAAAGTTTTATTCACCCCCCCTGCACCCCTGAATGATTTTATGGCGGCGGGTGGTGCAGGGGAGGTGTTGCGGGAGGCGGGCAGTGCGGCAGGCGGGATCGCGATCCCTTGCCCGCCTCCTCTTGAATAATCATTGGTGGCCAGTGGTATACCAGAGTGTCAGCACATTGCTGACACTCTGGTATAAATGGCTGACATCTGTGATGCGATGTCAGCCATTTAACCCTTTCCATACCGCGGTCCGTACGGACCGCTGCATGGAAAAAGTTAACAGTAAGAGGGGGCTCCCTCCCTCTCCCATCGGGGGGCTGCTGTGCCTTTGCAGCCCCCTGATGGAGAGGGAGAGAGCCCCCAGACAGCCCCCCTCCTTACCCTTCCCCGTCTGCGAAGTTGTGGCCACAACTGAGCAGACGGGGAAGGTTCCCATGGCAACAGGACGCCTTCTCAGGCATCCTGTTGTCCATGGTGCTGAACAGATCTGTGCTAAAGGCATAGATCTGTTCAGACAAAGTGTAAGTAAAATACAGTACAGTACACTATATATTGTACTGTACTGTATTATGCAGACATCAGACCCCCTGGATCTTCAAGAACCAAGTGGGTCTGAGTAAAAAAAAAGTAAAAAAAAGTGGAAAAAAAAGTTAAAATCAAAAAACACATTTATCATAGATTAAAAATGGAAAAAATAAAATTCCCTACACATGTTTGATATCGCCGCGTCCGTAACGACCTGATCTATAAAACGTTCATGTTACTTTTCACGCACGGTGAACGCCATAAAAAAAAAAAATTGAAATTTTGCCCACCTTACTTCCCAAAAATGGTAATAAAAGTGATCAAAAAGTCGCCTGTACGCCAAAATAGTACCAATCAAACCGTCATCTCATCCCACAAAAATCATACCCTACCCAAGATAATCGCCCAAAAACTGAAAAAACTATGGCTCTTAGACTATGGAAACACTAAAACATGATTTTTTTTGTTTCAAAAATGAAATCATTGTGTAAAACTTAAATAAATAAAAAAAATGTATACATATTAGGTATCGCCGCGTCCGTATCGACAGGCTCTATAAAAATATAACATGACCTAATCCCTCAGGTGACCACCGTAAAAAAATAAAAATAAAAACGGTGTAAAAAAAGCAATTTTTTTGTCATCTTACATCACAAAAAGTGTAATAGCAAGCGATCAAAAAGTCATATGCACACCAAAATAGTGCCAATCAAACAGTCATCTCATCCCGCAAAAAATGAGACCCTACATAAGATAATCGCCCAAAAACTGAAAAAACTAGGGCTCTTGACTATGGAGACACTAAAACTTTTTTTTTTGTTTTAAAAATGAAATCATTGTGTAAAACTTACATAAATAAGAAAAAAATTGTACACATATTAGGTATCGCCGCATCCGTGACAACCTGCTCTATAAAATTAGCACATGATCTAACCTGTCAGATGAATGTTGTAAATAACAAAAAAAAACGTGCCAAAAAAGCTATTTCTTGTTACCTTGCCGCACAAAAAGTGTAATATAGAGCAACCAAAAATCATATGTACCCTAAACTAGTACCAACAAAACTTCCCCCCTATCCCGTAGTTTCTAAAATAGGGTCACTTTTTTGGAGTTTCTACTCTAGGGGTGCATCAGGGGGGCTTCAAATGGGACATGGTGTAAAAAAAAACAGTCCAGCAAAATCTGCCTTCCAAAAACCGTATGGCATTCCTTTCCTTCTGCGCCCTGCCGTGTGCCCGTACAGCAGTTTACAACAGCATATGGGGTGTTTCTGTAAACTACAGAATCAGGGCCATAAATAATGAGTTTTGTTTGGCTGTTAACCCTTGCTTTGTAACTGGAAAAAAAATATTTTTTATGGAAAATCTGCCAAAAAAGTGAAATTTTGAAATTGTATCTCTATTTTCCATTAAATCTTGTGCAACACCTAAAGGGTTAACAAAGTTAGTAAAATCAATTTTGAATACCTTGAGGGGTGTAGTTTCTTAGATGGGGTCACTTTTATGGAGTTTCTACTCTAGGGGTGCATCAGGGGGGCTTCAAATGGGACATGGTGTCAAAAAACCAGTCCAGCAAAATCTGGCTTCCAAAAACCATACGGCGCACCTTTCACTCTACGCCCTACTGTGTGCCCGTACAGTAGTTTACGGCCACATATGGGGTGTTTCTGTAAACGGCAGAGTCAGGGCAATAAAGATACAGTCTTGTTTGGCTGTTAACCCTTGCTTTGTTAGTGGAAAAAATTGGTTAAAATGGAAAATTAGGCAAAAAAATTAAATTCTCAAATTTCATCCCCATTTGCCAATAACTCTTGTGCAACACCTAAAGGGTTAACGAAGTTTGTAAAATCAGTTTTGAATACCTTGAGGGGTGTAGTTTATAGAATGGGGTGGTTTCTATTATGTAAGCCTCGCAAAGTGACTTCAGACCTGTAGTGGTCCCTAAAAATTGGGTTTTTGTAAATTTCTGAAAAATTTCAAGATTTGCTTCTAAACTTCTAAGCCTTGTAACATCCCCAAAAAATAAAATTACATTCCCCATATGTCTACTTCATGTTTGAATTATTTTGGGAATGATAAGTCATCACAATTTTTGGGGGTATTACTATGTATTACAGAAGTAGAGAAACTGAAACTTTGAAATTTGCTAATTTTTCAAAATGGTTGGTAAATTAGGTATTTTTTTATGCAAAAAAAATAATTTTTTTGACTTCATTTTACCAGTGTCATGAAGTACAATATGTGACGAAAAAACAATCTCAGAATGGCCTGGATAAGTCAAAGTGTTTTAAAGTTATTAGCACTTAAGTTGACACTGGTCAGATTTGCAAAAAATGGCCAAGTCCTTAAGGTCAAATAGGGCTGAGTCCTTAAGGGGTTAAAGGAATTCTCAATATATCAACAAATGCAGCCCTAAACATAAAACAGGTGCAGATCTTTCCCTTAGGCTACATGCACACAAACGTTTGTTTCCGTGTCTGTTCCGTTTTTTTTGCGGATAGAATGCGGACCCATTCATTTCAATGGGTCCGCAAAAAATGGGGACAGCACACCGTGTCCTATTCTTGTCCTTTTTAGGCATTGTTACAATGGATCCGCAAAAAAACGGATGGCATACGGATGTCATCCGTTTTGTTTAGTTTTTTGCGGATCTGCAATTTGCGGACCGCAAAACACATACGGTCATGTGCATGTAGCCTTATACTTTGTCTGTGCTCCAATCCTGGTTTTGGCTCACAGTCACTGATGGAAATCACTGATCAAAATACTGACGTGTAAATAAGGCTTTAATTAGCTTTTTAATACCCTTTCAAGCATTTTTGCCCATATAGAGTCTTTTACCGCCTGCAGTTTTTCAACCCCTTCCTGACATGGCGAATTTCCATTTTTTAATTTTTGTTTTTTACTTCCTGCCTACCCAAAGCCATAATTTTTATTTTTCCATTCACATAGATGTATGAAGGCTTGTTTTTTGGGGGGGCAGGACAAGTAGCACTTTCTAATGTTACCATTTAATGTTGCATATTCATTTTTTTCCAATTCTAAATGGGGTGGAATTGAAAATAAATTTTGCCATAGTTTTATCGGTTTGGTTTTTACGGCATTCCCTATGCAGTAAAACTGACCTGTTACCTTCATTTTCCCGGTCAGTATGATTATAGTGATACCACATTTAGTGTATATAGTTTTTCTTCTGTTACTGAAAAGAAATAAAAGCTTTTGTAAAAAAAAAAAATTTATTCCCATCTCCATTTTCTGACCCCCATAACTTCTTCTATATTTTTATCTACAGAGCTGTGTGAAGGCTCATTTTTTGCGGGGCGATCTTTAGTTGTTATTGATATCATTAGAGTGTGTACGACTTTTTCATCACTTTGATTAAATTTTTTTGGGATGTGAAACGACAAGAAAACCAGCAAATCAGCTATTTTGCAGTTTACTGTATGGAAAAATGTTTACTGTATGGGAAAATATTATTTAAAATGTTGTAATAAATGTTATTTTAATAGTACGGGCATTTTGGGGTGAGTATCAGTACATATAATTATGTTAAAAAATAGTTATTTTTTTGTTGTTTTTTTTTAATATGGTGAAAGGGGGATGATTTGTAATCTTGTATTTTTTTTAACATGTATTACATATTTACACATAGTCCCTTAGGGGACTTTAACAAGTGATTGTTAGATTGCTTGTCCCATAGACTGCAATGAATTACCTTTACAGCCTATGGGAATTCCATTGTGTTCCTGTTACTGCTGTAATAGCCTTGGGTCCTTCAGAGGATCTGAGGCTATTACAAGGAGCCTCAGTGTTCTCTGGGAAAGCCACCCCCAATGGTGTGGTCACAATTGACCGCAGCATCTGAGGGGTTAAATATCTGTGGTTGGTATTATTGCCGATAAAAGACACAAGCTCCGGATGTCTGCTGTGCCAAGCAGCAGGCACACGGCGGCTATGGCGCTTGCTTCTTTCTGGAGAGAGCTGCATCTTTAGGCTGCATTCACACGTCCGTGCTGTGTTGCGGACCCGCAAATTGCGGATCCGCAACAGACCCGCCCGGCACCCCTATTGAAATGCCTATTCTTGTCCGCAGCTGCGGACAAGAATAGGACATGCTCTATCTTTTTGCGGAGCTGCGGACCCAAAGATCGGGGCAGCGCTCCGCAAATGCGGATGCGGACAGCACACAAATACAAACAAAACAAAAAACGCTTATTTGTCCTGCCTTCCATGCAACATCTCCAGATACAATTTCTTACCTAAATAAAAAAAAACATCAAAAGCCCTGAAAAATGTCAGAAACAATCTGCCTCACAATATATAGAAAAGGAGGCTGTAAACAAATCACTACCCTCTCTCCAAGATGTTACGCTAAGGTCTCATGCACACAACCATATTTTCTGTTTCCGTTCCGTTTTTTTACATGTCCGTATGCAGAACCATTCACTTCAGTAGGTCCGCAAAAACCCCAGAAATGACTCTGTGTGCATTCCATTTCCATATGTCTGTTTCACAAAAATATATAACGTGCTATTCTTGTCCGTTTTGCGGACAAGGACAGGCATTGTTACAATCAGTGGCGCACCTACAGGGGGGTCCAGCGGGTCTGGACCCCCCCTAGAACAACCAACCGAAATTTTTTTTTTTTTTATTCCTTCAGGGCCGCACCGCCGATCACCACAGGCGGCGCGGCCCTGGATGTAATTGCGGTGGTGGTGGGGGGGCCGGGGGGGCAGTGGGAGTACTAGGAGATGAGCGCTTCCATTGTGGAAGCGCTCATCTCCATATCTAATCCATCTGTATCGCCGTCCTTAGGACAGCGATACAGATGCCTGTGCTGCGGCAGGGAGGGAGAGGCGTGTCCCTCCCCTGTTCTTCTGATAGGCCGCAGGCACTACTGCCTGCAGCCTATCAGAGGCCGGCTCAGGCGAGATGACGTCATCATCACGCGCCTAAGCCGGGCAGCACACAGCAGGGACACAGGCCGGAAGAGCCTGCATCGCATCGCTGCTGATGGAGGTAAGTATCAGTGTATTTTTTATTTTATTTTTGTTGTTTTGTTTTTTTTAGAGGGGGGGAGCTGGCACTAAAGGGGAGAACGGCACTATGGGGCATCTGGTGGTACTTTTTCTTTTTAGGTGCCACTTCTTACTGGCACATTATGGGGGGGGGGACCATGGGGGAGAGGAGCACTATGGGGGCTCTAAAGGGGCTTTTTTTTTTTTACACATTATGGGGGGCACTATAGGGGAGAACGGCACTATGGGGCATCTGGTGGCACTATAGGGGCATTATTTGGGGGGCACCATGGGGGAGAGGAGCACTATGGGGGCTCTAAAGGGGCTTTTTTTTTTTACACATTATGGGGGGCACTATAGGGGAGAACGGCACGATGGGGCATCTGGTGGCACTATAGGGGCATTATTTGGGGGCACTATGGGGAAGTGGGGGTACTAAAGGGGCCTTTTTTTCTTATTGGCACATGGGGCATTATGGCATCTGGTGGCACTAAGGGGGCATTTTTTACTGGCACATTATGGGAGGCACTATAGGGGAGGGCGGCACTATGGAGGAGTGGGGCACTATTGGGGCATATGGTGGAACTTTATGGGGCGGCACCATGGGGGAGAGGAGCACTATAGGGGCATCTGGGGGGTCTAAAGGGGCTTTTTTTTATTGACATATTATGGGGGCACTATAGGGGAGAATGGCACTATGGGGCATCTGGTGGCACTATAGGGGCATTATTTGGGGGCACTAAGGGGAAGTGGGGGCTCTAAAGGGGCCTTTATTCTTATTGGCACATTGTGGGGGCATTATGGCATCTGGTGTCACTAAGGGGGCATTTTTTTACTGGCACATTATGGTAGGCACTATAGGGGAGAGCGGCACTATGGGGGAGTGGAGCACTATTGGGGCATATGGTGGCACTTAGAAGGGGCATTTTTTACTGGCATATTATGGGGGACACTATGGGGAAGGGGGAGAGGAGCACTATGAGGGCATTTACTGGGGCACTATATAGGGGTATTTTATACTGGCATACATTATGGGGACATTAGCTCAACAGCGGGCACTAAGTGGGGGTATTTCATGTACTGTCATATTGTAGGGAGAATTATTAGTACTAGGAGGTATTATGCGGAGCTTTGCTAATACTGGGGGGCTATGAGGAACATGATTACTAGTATGGGCACTATAGGGGCGTTATTATTACTAAGTGTGCTCTGGCAGAGAATTATTTCTATTTTGGGGAGCCCTGTTATTTTGGGGGGCACCCTGCCACAGTATCAGCTTAGCACAATAATTTTTGGGGGACATTATCTTTATACTATTAGTGTCTGGGCGCAGTTATTTTTTTAGTGCACTGTGTGCCAATAATTGTTGAGGGGGGCACTATCTGTGTGGTAGTAGTATTTTCAGGGGGACTGTTTCTGCAGTATAGTATTGGGGGCACAGCGGGCACAGTATTGGGGGTGGCAGGAAAGAGTGTTCAGAAGATGTGAAGATGATGGAAATGTGGGAAACTAATGTCTGTTTGTTAATCTCTGCAGAGATGGGAGATGGCTGAAAAATCATCATGGCGGTCTGGTCTGAATGGAGAAGATGAGGAAAGAGAACGTCTACAACAAAGGTGACATCACTGGATGTAAGAGGTATGTGGTGCTATGTAGGAGAGGAGATGCTCCGGCTCCTCCCCCTGCCATTTGCAGAAGGAGGATTCAGAGCTAGGTGAGGACGGTCAAGGAGGGCAGCAGGCCACGGGCGGGTGGCAGATGGTGGGGGGAACCACAGGCCTTTAGCAGGATCAGGGGAGGGAGGAGAGCGAAGGAGCCAGGACAGACCCCCACTCTCCGTATGATGTGTAGAGACAGGCCGCAACTATAGAATGTCAGCTGTACAGTGTTTGTTGGGAGTGGCCTATTATATGTAGGAGGGGCTTTTAATAATGGGCGGGGCCAAAAAAATTGCGGCGCGCTTCGCTTTTATAATCGCCAAGTAAAAGAATCAGCGCAACACACTACACCCTTTCCCTGCATTTTTAAATATAAAGGGGGCTTTGAAAAATTCAATTAGCACAGCGCACTACACATGCCGCATTTTTTTGCCTTTCGGACCCCCCCTAAACAAAATTCCTGGGTGCTCCCCTGGTTACAATGGACCCCCCCACCTAAAAATAACTGATGCAATACGGATATCACACGAATGTCATACTTGCGGACCACAAAAAACATACAGTTGTGTGCATGAGCCCTAATAAAGGGAGTTCCACAGCACTTGGCTTCAGTCAGCGTCAATGATGCCAATGCTTTATTAGCAAAAACACTTCAGTGAGATCCTGATTAGGGATATGCAAATCTACTTCGCAATAAAACTTTGTTCCAATACTGTACGGAGCTCCTGGTTTTTTACAGTACGAATTGATTTATTAAGTTATTGCGCAAAGTCTCCTGAGACTTCGCGAAGCAATAACTTTGGCTTATCAGAGCCAATTCATTCTAATACTGTACAGAGCTCCTGCTCCGTACAGTATTGGAACAAAGTTTTATGCAAATCAACTTCGGATATTTCATCCGAAGTCGATTCGCTCATCCCTAATCCCGATTATTAAATTTTAAAAAGATATTGTGAGTGGCTCAGGCAAAAGATTTGATATTTCAGTCAAAAAATGACTTCTTCCGCAATATGAGTCTACAAAATACATGCAAATTAGTAGAGATTAATATATGGTCATACTTATGTTATAATGCAGCCCTGAAGTGTATAATACAAGATAGAAATTGTACATTATAGCTGAAATAAAATAATAAGTACAAAGAAAACTAATCTAAAGACTAGGACTAAGGAAAAATTCTCACAATATTTAGGATAAAATACTAAATTCCTGGGGACATGACAATCCAGGGTAATGTGCAAAGGATCTTCAGACTTCCAGGTTTTGTTCTTCTAACTGCTTATACTTGTCATAACTACAAGTCACATCTGGACTGGTGATTCAAAAGATGCCTCCTCAACCCTTTTCCTCAATTCCCCACCCCCTCTTTTCTTTTTTTTCTTTCTCCTTCTTGTATGTATATTAATGCTTATAGTCTCCTACTCCTGATCATTAGATTATACATGTTCTACCTAGGGTTGGGCGATATCAAAAATATTCAGACGATAACTATATTAAGAAATTTATCGCAATAACGATATATATCGCGATAAATACCCGTTTAAAAGAAAAATACACAAGGAGACGTTATACTGTATGGGGGCAGCCACAAGGAGATGTTATACTGTATGGGGCAGCCACAAGGGGACGTTATAATGTATGGGGTCAGCCACAAGGAGACATTATAATGTATGGGGGCAGCCACAAGGGGACGTTATAATGTATGGGGTCAGCCACAAGGGGACGTTGTACTGTATGGGGGCAGCCACAAGGGGACGTTATAGTGTATGGGGGAAGCCACAAGGAGACATTATACTGCACTGCTCAGCCTGGGCGTCATCCGATTCAGACATTAGACGTCGGTGGGCGTAGACTGCGCTATGGAAGCAAGCGAGGAGGAGCCTGGTCGGCCGCTGCGGGAGGCAATTGGTGTGTAATGATGCCGGGGCGGGCGGCTGCAGTTTTTGAAGCGGTCAGCGCACATGACCGCTTCGATGACGTCACAAAATACTGCGATAATGTCGCCGTTTTTTATTACCACGGTATATCGTGAACACCGGTATATCGCCCAACCCTAGTTCCACCTAGGAGAATATCTCATGCCACGTCCTTGGACTATGCAGTATGGACAATGGGCCAAATGAATCATTAAAATACACCACTTTTATGGTGTGAAATAGTCGCAAAAAGCACGTTTGTTACTTTTTCAACAAAACGTTTTGCGCAAGTGCTGTTTTTTCACCAGGGCATATCTCTGGCATAGAAAAACATTGAAATCTACACCAGCCGGGCGCTGACATAGATTTCATTTCAGGCACATGGATTTCCGGATGCTGCGCCTAATATATGACAAGGAGTACGCCTCATCATAAATCAGGCGCAGCATCCAGCAGCGTGCCTACTTAGCATACGCCACTGTAGAAGCCATTGTCTTTCATGATTTGAATAAACTGATTGTCCACCTACAGTATTTTCTGATACTAATGTAGGAGAAGAAATCATTATGTTGTGATGTTACAGTGGGTGGGAGGGAAACAGTTTGTTTTGTTTTGGTTATGTTTTCGGTTCTTTACCTACAGCTTGATATAGCATGACTGGATTGTATTTCTATCAACTTAATAAGAACTGATTTAAAAGAATCTGTCTTGCACTTGCTGGGCTACGTGACCTTGTAGGCTGCAGCAGTGCACATGACCATGGATGGGGCATCATTCATCAGACCAGAAGCAGCTGAGAGAACCCTCTGCGCTGGATAGAGCACCAGTGAAGAGGTGAGTGGCTTTTTTTTTTATGCAACACACTTTCAGGGCCATAACTAAAATTTTTTGGGAGTGAGACAATCCATTTAACCTCAGTAAGGTGGTATGGACTTTTACAGCCGGGAACAAAGCCAGAGGTCATCTGCAGGAAATTTGCCAGAAGGTTAGCTCAGTACAGTAGACCCGCAATCAGATAGGAACTGACTGAATCATATATCATTATGACACAGTCAGTTTGGGTCGGGGGAGCCACGCTTGGTCCAGGAGATGTGGCCAGCAAATGGACCATATTTCCCGGACCAAGCATGGTCGTGTGAATCAACCCTTACTGTTAGATTACAGCTGATTGAGGTCCCAACATTAGGACACTCTATGACCAACGTATTTTTGGATATTCACAAACATGGATTGTCCTTCCCTTTAAAGCGTAACTGCCGTTTCATTTTTTTTGTTGCTAACGTGTAGGGACATTGACAGGGAACATTTTTGTAATGTACTTTATTTTGGGAAAATGTTTATTTTTAGTAGAAAATTTGGCAACGCTCTCTTAAATGAACATTGCTAAGGGCCATCCATCTTCTATTAGCATAGGAGAGAAAGGCTGTGCGGGAGCTGCGGGCTTCTGCCTGCCCTGCTCCCTCACAGCCTGGTGGGCACAGGAGTCTTATGTGTTAAAATTAAATCTACATTCCCCCTTTTTATTAAATATAATGCACTTGTACACTCTGTAAGCTCACTGACCAGCGTTGCCAGCACTGTTAGTGAGATGCTTTCCCCTGCACTACCGGCGTGCTGACTAATGAAGCAGCTGCCGGGAACGATGCCTCTGTGAGTGGTAAGCGCTCACTACAAGCAGTGCAGGGAGGCAGGGGGGACATAACTGTCCCTATATACTGTATAGCAGCTTCCCCCTGGCGGCCTGCACTGCCTGTAGTGAGCGCTTACTGCTCACACAGGCATCTTTTCCAGCGGCTGCTTCATTAGTCAGCACGCCGGTAGTGCAGGGGGAAAGCTCACTGACAGCGCTGGCCATGCTGTTCAGTGAGCTTACAGAGTATATAAGTGCATAATATTTAATAAAAAGGGGGAATGTAGATTTAATTTTAACACATAAGGCTCCTGTGCCCACCAGGGGAGCAGGGCAGGCAGAAGCCCGCAGCTCCCAGCACAGCCCGTCTGTCCTATGCTTAATAGAAGACCGATGGCCCTTAGCAACGCTCATTTGAGAGAGTTCTGCTAAGGGACATTTCAGCGCCAGTTTTCTACTAAAAATAAAAGTTTTCCCTAAATAAAGTACATTACAAAAATGTTCCCTGTCACTGTCCCTACACATTAGCAAAAAAAAAAATATGAAATCCCTTTGAATCCAGAGAAAAAAAAGAAGGCTGGTTTGAGAGCTGCATTTATACAAACAGGCAAATAACACGAGTTTGTGAGCGTTCGCGTGTTTGATTTCCAATGTGTGTATGTATTAAGTGTATGACTTTAGATTACGTGACTTGAGATTCAGGGACTTTAGAAGGGGACGACAGTAAGTTAGATTCTTATACCCCTTTTGGCTGTTACTGTTTGCGCTCTTAGATCGTATCCCTGATCAATTATCAGTTTTCATGTCGGACCATGATAATAATGAAGAGTATTTGTTGATATGGGAGACCATGAAGGCATATTTAAGGGGGTGTTTGAGATCTTCCATCTCCTTTATTAAAAGATCAGCAGCTAGACAAGAAGAGGCGTTAGCGGCGGAGTGCTCTAGATTAGAGAGGGTTTATATAGCAAACCCTAATACGCAGAATAGAGAAGAATGGTTGTAAAAAGGTAGAAAATATCTTACCCTTCTCAAGGAGAAAGCCCAACGCAAGATGTTTTTTACAAAGCAGTCTCATTTTGAATTGGGTAACCAATCTAGTAAGTTACTTGCCCGTATAGTCCGGCAAAATCAGACGTCTCCCGCAGTGCTCCATATCAAAGATGCGGACAACCAAATGTTGCTGGAGCTAGAAGGTTCCAGGAATATTATAGTTTTTTTCACCTTGGCGCCCCTGTGCCACTGCCCACTATCCTTGGGCAAGCTCCACAGCACTTTTTTATATTTTATCTTCATATATGAGACTAAGGTAGACTACAGGATGGAGGACGCAATTAATTATCTTACTGAGCTAGACGTTCCCAAACTGACACAAGAAGCGGTAGACCTTCTAGATGCCCCCATAACAGCTCTGAAACTAACAGAAGCAATAGCACAACTGGCAAGAGGAAAGTCCCCTGGTCCTGACGAACTGCCTCTGGAAGTATATATTAAATATGCTGAACACATAAACCCATTGCTGCTTCATATGTATGAAGATGCTTTTATTAGGTGCTCCCTACCCTCATCCTTATATGATGCCACCATTGTGGTTCTCCTTAAGCCAGGCAAGGATCCAGCTGAATGCGGATCGTATAGGCCAATATCCTTATTGAATATTGACTATAAAATTCTAGCAAAAATTCTGGCAATATGTTTGGGAAAAGTTGCAAGCATGTTGATTCACCCTGATCAGTCTGGATTTTTGCCCGGTAGATCTACCACTGATAACATCAGGAGGGTGCAGGTGGTGACTCAAATAGGACTTAAGAGGGAGGAAAGGTGGGCCCTGGCATCCCTTGACACCACAAAGGCATTAGATTCCGTAGAGTGGCCATATCTATTTCTGACCCTTCAACACTTTGGATTTGGCCCCAAATTCATTAAATGGATATCCATATTGTATAAACAACCTAGGGCTAATATACTGGTGAATGGGTCGGTTTCGGAAAGCTTTGATTTGGGACGCGGTAAGCAGCAAGGATGTCCTTTGTCCCCATTGCTCTTCGCACTCACCATAGAGCCCTTGGCCATGCGCATTAGGGATGATGTGCAGTTTAAAGGGGTGTGCATAGGAGAGCAAGAAGATAGAGTGGGCTTATATGCAGACGACATGGTTTCATTTATGTCTCAAGTGGAGACCACACTTCCCAGAGCTATAACCCTAATTGAGATGTTCGGCCACTATTCAGGCCTCCGGATTAATTGGTCCAAATCAACCATATGCCCCCTTTATACACCAGATGTTGATTTCCCTCAGGGAGAACTGCCCATAGTCTCTAGCTATAAGTATCTGGGTATTTATATTACCAAGGATGCTGACTCTTTCCACACTCTGAATACTCAGCCTCTCCTAGAATATTGCAAGGTCAAATACAGGGTGTGGCGTAGGTTGCCACTTTCGGTATCTGGACGAATTAACTTAATAAAACTGATTGTATTACCCAAATGCTTATATGTATTGCAACACGCGCCCTTTGTAGTTCCTAAAACATTCTTTCAGAAACTCACCTCCTTGATGTCACCATTTATATGGGGATCGAACAGACCGAAACTATCCATCACTACTTTAAGTCGGCCGAAAAGTACTGGGGGGGATGTCTTTACCAGACATTTAGTTATACTACCTAGCAGGTCAATTGAGGAATATACAGACATGGATTTCATCTGATAACCATCTAACCAGACAGGAACGACATCTTGCCGTGTGCCTAGATCTCGCCACCTTATGGCTAGTCCTGGAACAACCAAAGTTATTCCCCCGGAGGTTACTACCTATATATTATATATCCCCCTCCTTTCTGTTCTATCACTATATTGCGTATCCTACACATGCCCTACATGTGTTCTATCTTGTGGTGGGTTATAGAGACACAGGACCGGGGGACTGCGGCATCCGGATTTTTTCAGCTGACTCTTTAAAATTTATCACTTTTTGTTATTCTTTATATTTCTATTATTATGTATTATTTACTATTATGAAATAAAAATATACTTTTAATATATTGGGCATTCAATTGTTGTTTGTCGAACGACATTTTAGGTTTATATAGTTGGTTTTCTTGTTTGCCCTCGACTATGATCTTATAGATGAGGCCTTTTTTCTTGTTTGGTTCTATACCTATTCATAGAGTAGCTATACAGGTTTGATCAGCATGTAAACATATGCATGATGTGCAGAATAATCTTATAGAGACCCCCTTATGGGACAACCCCATGTTTCCCTCCTTACTGTCCCTACCAGAAACCCATTTTGGAAAAACTTATGGAGTTAGTATTCTAGGGGACTTATACAGTAATAACACATTCAACAATTTTAAATCTATGAGTCGCAGACACGAGTTACCCAGAACGGCGTTTTATAAATTATTGCAACTTCCCCGGTTCTCATATCCAACTTTCCTGGTTTTATTTCTGCATTATATGCCCATCTTCTGAGTACCAAGTTGAAAGGAATCCCGATCTTAGCAATGTCTGGGCTGCACCTCAATGGGGAAGGGGAAGCTGTGTTGGGGGAGAAGATGGCTAGAAGGAGGGAGTAGTGTTTAAACTAGGGACTGGAGGGGAGGGTAATTACGTTATAGGATGGTAAGATAGTGCAGATAGAGACCGGGGCAAGGTAATGGGACTGGGGGAGGAATGGAAGGAGGGACTAGAACAGTTCAGAAGGAAAAGTGTAAGGTACAAAATATACATAAACCTCTTAAATGTATGTATATTGATGCCAGAAGCCTAACTAATAAAACTGGGGAACTGGAATTAGTGATGTGTGAGGAGGACTATAACGTAGTGGGAATAACTGATACATGGCTGGATGATAGCTATGACTGGGCGGTTAATGCACAGGGTTACAGTCTGTTTAGAAAGGATCGCCTAAACTGGAGAGGGGGAGGGGTCTGCCTTTATGTAAAGTCCTGTCTGAAGCCCACAGTCCAAGAAGATATAAGTGAGGGACATGAACATGTGGAGTCACTGTGGATAGAAATACATGGAGGCAAAAACAATAATAAATTACTAATAGGAGTTTATTATAAACCACTTAATATACCACAGTCCACAGAAAATCTGCTACTAAGCAAGATAGACGAGGCGTGAAATCATAATGAGGTGGTTATTATGGGGGACTTCAACTACCCAGATATAGACTGGGAAACTGAAACTTGTATATCTCATAAAGCAAACAGGTTCTTGGCAATAACCAAAGACAATTACCTTTCCCAACTGGTTCAGGACCCAACTAGAGGGATGGCCATATTGGACTTGGTATTAACCAATAGACCTGACAGAACAACAGATGTGCGGATCGGGGGAGACCTGAGAAATAGTGACCATAAAGTAATAACCTTCCAATTATCAGTCAAAAGAGTGTTTCTTCAGGGAGGAACAAAAATACCAAACTTCAAAAAAGCTAAATTTAGCCAACTAAGAGAGGCCATAGGCCTAACTAACTGGAACAAAGTCCTCAAAAATAAAAATACAGCCACAAAATTGGATATTTATAAAAGCATCCTAAAATCTAATTGTGAGAGGTACATTACTTATGGGAATAAAAGGAACAAGAAAAAAACAATGGGAATAAATAGAACTGTAAAGAAAGCAACAAATGACAAAAAGAAGGCATTTAAATCACTAAAACAGGAGGGTAGCACAGAAGCACTGAAAAACTATAAGGAAAAAAATTGAATATGTAAAAAACAAATAAAAGCAGCCGAACTAGAGACCGAGGGATTAATTGCCAAAGAGAGCAAAACTAACCCTAAAATGTTTTTCAATTATATAAATGGTAAAAAGTATAAATCTGAAGGTGTCGGCCCTCTACAGAGTAATGAGGGGGGAGTTGCAGAGAGCGATGAGGAGAAAGCAAAGCTATTAAAAAATTCTCCACTGTATTCACTGATGAAATGCAGAATGTAAAAGTTAATTCCCCATTAAAAGTGCCCTGTCTGACCCAGGAAGAAGTACAGCGGCGTCTTAAAAAGATTAAAATAGACAAATCGCCAGGACCAGATGGAATACACCCTCGTATCCTAAGAGAATTAAGTAATGTCATAGCCAGACCCTTATTTCTGATATTTAAGGACTCTATACTGACAAGGAGTGTTCCACAGGATTGGCGCATAGCAAATGTAGTGCCAATATTCAAAAAGAGTTAAGAAACAGAGGCCGGTAAGTTTAACATCTGGTTTTCTAAGAGATGCTATCTTGGAGTACCTCAAAGAAAATAAGCAAATAACGCCATATCAGTATGGCTTTATGAGGGATCGGTCATGTCAAACTAATTTAATCAGTTTCTATAAGGAGGTAAGTTTTAGACTTGACAGCGGCGAATCAATGGATGTCATATATCTGGACTTCTCCAAAGCATTTGACACTGTACTACATAAAAGTTTAGTATATAAAATGAGAATGCTCGGACTGGGTGAAAACATCTGTATGTTAGTAAGTAACTGGCTCAGTGATAGAAAACAGAGGGTGGTTATTAACGGTACACACTCAGATTGGGTCACTGTCACTAGTGGAGTACCTCAGGGGTCAGTATTGGGCCCTGTTCTCTTCAATATATTTATTAATGATCTTGTAGAAGGCTTGCACAGTAAAATATACATTTTTGCAGATGACACTAAAATGTGTAAAGTAATTAACACGGAAGAGGACAGTATACTGCTACAGATGGATATGGATAGATTGGAGGATTAGGCAGTTAAGTGGCAGATGAGGTTTAACACTGACAAATTCAAGGTTATGCACATGGGAAGGAATAATGCAAGTCACCCGTACATACTAAATGGTAAAACACTGGGTAACACTGACATGGAAAAGGACCTAGGAATTTTAGTGAACAGCAAACTAAGCTGTAAAAACCAGTGTCAGGGAGCTGCTGCCAAGGCCAATAAGATAATGGGGTGCATCAAAAGGGGCATAGATGCCCGTGATGAGAACATAGTCCTACCACTTTACAAATCACTAGTCAGACCACACACGGAGTACTGTGTACAGTTCTGGGCTCCTGTGAACAAGGCAGACATAGCAGAGCTGGAGAGGGTACAGAGGAGGGCAACTAAAGTAATAACTGCAATGGGGCAACTACAGTACCCTGAAAGATTATCAACATTAGGGTTATTCATTTTAGAAAAAAAGACAACTGAGGGGAGATCTAATTACTATGTATAAATATATCAGGGGTCAGTACAAAGATCTATCCCATCATCTATTTATCCCCAGGACTGTGACGAGGGGACATCCTCTGCGTCTGGAGGAAAGAAGGTTTGTACACAAACATAGAAGAGGATTCTTTACGGTAAGAGCAGTGAGACTATGAAACTCTCTGCCTGAGGAGGTGGTGATGGTGAGTTCACTAAAAGAGTTTAAGAGGGGGCCTGGATTTATTTCTGGAGTATAATAATATTACAGGCTATAGCTACTAGAGAGGGGTCGTTGATCCAGGGAGTTGTTCTGATTGCCTGATTGTAGTCGTGAAAGAATTAGTTTTCCCCTAAAGTGAAGAAAATTGGCTTCTACCTCACAGTTGTTGTTTTTTGCCTTCCTCTGGATCAACTTGCAGGATAACTGAACACACCAAAAATTAGCACCAAAGAAGCCGGAAGAATCCAGGTGTTACTGGCGAAACGACGTTGGGAGGAGGCGGCTGAGGGTTCCACACGCATTCTTGGGTAGTTATTTGCTTATACTTTCCACACATAGGTCTGTTTATGCCTTACTTAGGATTTTTATGTCTGATGGCTTCTATTGTCTTATTGGCCTGCTTGTGTGTGGCTTCTCTCTGCAATCTATATACCCTTGTGTGTTGACCCCTCAGCCTCCTCTAGGGTTGTTTTTTCCTCACTGAAGGTTTCCCCCTTCCTTGCTGCTGTTTTTACAAAGTATATTTTTATACATGTTAAATTAATGTATGTTAAATAAAGACTCTTTCATGTTTATATATACATGTGTTTGGTGCTAATTTTTGGTGTGTTTAGTACATTGAATTGTTTGGGCTGCTCTCAGCACTATATATTCATTATAACCCAGTGATCAAATCTAGTGGGTATTGCAGGATAACTGGCCAAACTGGATGGACAAATGTCTTTTTTCGGCCTTATAGACTATGTTATTATGTTAAACGGTAGTTTTTTCCTTTTATAGAATCATTAGCAAGAAAATTTCAAGATACTGTATCCCGTAGGATATGTTTCCAGTACATTTGTTTTAAATGGCTGACACAGATGGCTCAGTATTAGTATGGCTATGGTCTAGTTAGCCTACGGCAAACTATGACTAAACAGTTTCTTAAACAATTGACAATTTGAGGATTCTCTCACTCACTCATCTGTAGATGAATTAGAGACTGTTCCTCCCTGAGCACTTACTTGCCATTGTAAACTTGCAAAACATACTAAAGAAAATTAATAACAACCAGTGAGTCACGATAATTAGCCTATTGTCAATTTTCCAACTTTAAGGGTACGTCCACATGGGATGGGTATGTTGAGGATTTGCTTGTGGCAAATCCGCAGTGTTACACGCTGCAACAAAAAGATCTACGATGTAAATTCACCTGTGGTGTGGATTTTAACAGCTATGGACACCTTTAGGGGCATTTTTTTTTCATTATTGGATTCTACTCATTTTGGGATATAAGATAATTTTTTCAATTTACATCTGTCACTTCCAGTGTATTTCTACACCAGCAGGCTTTCTGGTTCACATTGACTCAGGGAACTGCTCTGATAGCTGGGTCTTTAGTCCTTATCTCTGAACTCCTGACAGCTCAAAAACACTCATTCAAGCTAAATTCCTATCATTCACAATCATTCCTATCACTCATAAGAACGGAGCTAAACAGTGTTTTTGAGATGCTAGGAGTTCGGCGATAAGGACTACTGACCTAGCTATCAGAGCAGTTCCCTGACTAAGTCACTGTGAATCAGAAAGCCTGCTGGTCTACAAATACACAGAAAGGGAATGTTGTACATTGAAAACTGTTGAACATGTTTAAAGACCAACTGAAAAAAAAAAAATTTGCCCAAAATGAGCGGAATGTGATAATGGAAAAATTACCCCCAAAAGGTGTCCATAGACTTTAAATCTGCAGCGGCTATCCACTGAAGATTTCATCCTTTGCAATGCATAGGCTGAAATCCACTGCAAATCTGCATCAAACATTTTTTTTGGAGGAAACCTGAAAAAGTCAATTTATGTAGAAAAGTAGAGATAATTATTATAGATTTTTAAGCCCTCAAAGCAGCTGTCTGATTTCAGTGAGAAAAGGACCGAAAAGTCTGCAAAATCAATGAAACCTGAAGGTAACAGAAGCTTGTCTCACCAGGAAGGCTTGTCTCACAGCAAAGCCAGGGGGGGCAATCAGCTGATCACCATGGGTGAACAGTTGTTATCGCTGAAGGAAGCCATGTGCAGGTACAGATTTCCCCTGCAAGCACCACTTGTCAAATAAATGGCCATCCATATAATTCAGGGATGCATAGGAGTTGATTTTTACAGAGTGACTCTTCATTCTGTGACACAGACTGTGGCAAATAGACAGGGACTTTTTTTGTGGGACATTTTAATATTCAGGGCAGTTAAAGAGCTCTCTACTTGTAGTCAGTGAATAGAAACATTATTTTAATTCTCACAGCTGAGAGTTGGAAACACTTGTATGCTGTCTAGACAATCTTCTGAGAGCTTCATACATCAGCATAATGTTCTCTCCTGTCCTGATAGTTTTTTTTTACAATTTATCAGTGTAAGTGAAAAGTATCATTTTGAAGTTTAGGCAGTTAGATTGACATGGATACATTACACTGAATGCACTTGTATCCAACTCTTAGCTTGTGAGTAGGACTAGGTCTTTCCTAGCTTTTGGCTACTGGACATGAAAAATATGTATTTTTGCTCAGGTTAACAACTGGAACAATTATTGGGGACTGACATTTGTATGAGCGCTCATTCCCAACAATTGTCCTGTGTAAAGGTGCCACCGATCACCCGATAAACAGGGATGTTCGTGGAAAAACAAGAATTTTCTGCCGGTAAACAATCAATCTGCATGGGAATGCAGCTTTAACTGAGCTCAATGATCAGGCAATGGTCGGGAATGAAGGGTTCTTTCCTGATAATTGTCAATGCATCAACCAGTCTAAAAGGACCATAAGGCTAATTTCACAGTCTATGAAATACATTTTATTTGTCAGAGGTATTTCCCAGTCTGAACGCTGCTCCTATGACAGGACCTCACATTATTAGGCTACTTTCACGTGGCTGTATCAGTTTTGCGGTCCACAAACTGCAGATATTGACTGTGTGCAACCCGTATTTTCCGCGGGCCTCATTGTCCCATTCAAGTGCCCATTCTTGTCCTCAAAACAGAGAAGAATAGGATATGTTCTATAATTTGCAGCACAGCCACACGGACACGAATAGCACATGGATGACATCCGTATGCTGCCCCAAAGAAATTCATGGGACAGTGTGTGATTGGCAAAAAATGAGTACAGTGCCTTGAAAAAATATTCCTTCCCCTTGAACCTTTCCACATTTTTTCATGTTACACCCACACATTTAAATGTATTTTATTTGGATTTTATGTGATAGACCAATACAAAGTAGAAATTATGTGTGAAGTGAAAAGAAATGGATTAGTGGTTTTCTAAATTTGTAATAAATAAAAATCTGGAAAGTGTGGCATGCATTTTGTATTCAACAGGATCACTTTTCGCTGCAATTACAGCTGTAAGTCTTTTGGGGGTATTTCTCTACCAGCTTTGCACATCTAGAGGCTAAAATGTTTGTCCATTTCCTTTGCAAAATAGCTCAAGCTCAGTCAGATTGGATGGAGAGCGTCTGTGAAAAGCAGTTTTCAAGTCTTGCTACAGATTCTCTGACTTTGACTGGGCCATTCTTACACATGAATATGCTTTGATCTAAACCATTCCATTGTAGCTCTGGGTATATGTTTAGTGTTGTTGTCCTGCTGGAAGGTGAGCCTCCGCCCCAGTCTCATTCAGGTTTTCCTCCAGGATTGCCCTGTATTTAGCTCATTCCATCTTCCTATCAACTGTGACCAGCTTCCCTGTCCCTGCTGAAGAAAAGCATCTCCACAGCACGATGCTGCCACCACCATGTTTTTTACAGTGGGGATGGTGTGTTCAGGGTGATGTGCAGTGTTAGTTTTCAGCCAGACATAGCGTTTTGCATTTAGGTCAAAAAGTTTAACTTTGGTCTCATCTGGCCACAGCATCTTCTTCCAAATGTTTGCTGTGTCCCCTATATGGCTTGTGGCAAATGGGACTTCTTATGGCTTGCTTTAAAAAATGGCAGATTTGTGGAGTACATGACTAATAGTTGTCTTGTAGACAGATTCTCCCACCTGAGCTGTGGTTCTCTGCAGCTTCTCCAGAGTGACTATGGGACTCTTAGCTGGTTCTCTAATTAGTGCTCTACTTGCATGGGATGTCAGTTTAGGTGGACAGCCATGTCTTGGTAGGTTTGCAGTTGTGCCATACTCCTTCCATTTTTGGATGATGGCTTGAACAGTGCTCCATGAGATGTTAAGAGCTTGGAATATTTTTTATAACCTAATCCTGCTTTACACTTCTCCACAACTTTATCCCTGACCTGTCTGGTATGTTCCTTGGTTTTTATGATGCTTTTTGATCACTAATGTTCTCTAACAAACCCATGAGGCCTTCACAGAAGAGCTGTAGTTATACTGAGAATAAATTACCCACAGGAGGACTCTATTTGCTAATTAGGTGACTTCTGAAGGCAATTGGTCACACTACATTTTATTTAGGGGTATAGGGGTATTTTCCCTTCACACATACTTGCTACTGTGTGTTGGTTTACCACATAAAATCCCAATAAAATACATTTAAAGGGGTTGTCCGGGATTGGGGACATTGGTGTAATAGTAGTAGAGTGACATACATATTTCACACATGCATGTCCTACCTTTGCCACACATTTCTGAAGCCGCGTTTTGATACAGCAAATTACTGGCTGGAAGTGACTATTTTTGTAAAATCAGTGATGTACCTGGTTCCTTGTAGGCGAGCGAAGCCTCTTCTTCCGCTTCACAGGGAGCCCGGTGACGTCACCGTCAGCCTAAGATTATGCAGAGCGCACGGAGGGGCGGTAACTAGGCTGGCAGACATTTTGCTAAGCCACGCCCCTCCGTTCCGGTGACGTCACCGGGGATGGAGCTTTCTAATGAATCTGGGAGAGACAGAGCTAGGAGGAGTTTATGGGCGTAAATATGGGGGAGGAATATGTGCGGCTGGAGGCGGGATATGTATGAGGGGGGCGGATAGATGGAGGAGTGGACAGTGTGCGGCAGGAGGATGAATATGTATGAGGGGGGCGGATAGATGGAGGAGTGGACGATGTTCAGCAGGAGGCTGAATATGTATGAGGGGGGTGGGTGCAGGGACAAGTTGAAAGACAGTAGAAACCAGGAGATGCCGCGCTGCGCTGGGACCCACAGTGAAGTGCGGCAGGAAGTCATCCCACACATAAACATCGATGTCAACTATCTGTTGGGGACCATAGGAGCCATGCAGCAGTGTAAAAAAACACCTAAAAACATCGAGGGAACCTTGACTCGGCTAGTAATAGTGGGTAAACTATTAAAAAAAATATATTATATATTTATCCCGGACAACCTCTTTAAGTTTGTAGGTGTAATGTGAAAAAATTTGGAAAAGTTCAAGGGGTATGAATATGTTTTCAAGGCACTGTAAGGTCATGTGAATGAGGTCTTACAATGATTTATAATACTGTGTGTTCCTGCTGGACCTTGGCTGTACTGAATTGTACAGACTTTTTTTTCAAACATATGCGCATGCTAATGTCAGTAGTATGGAAACATCTCTAAGATCATTGCTCACAGTGGCAGGACATTTCTGCCATTCAGACGAACAGTAAGTGCTTCTCTAAAATCGAATGATATAAGGACAGGCAAGCCTCATAGCATTAGAGGCTAACAAGAGCATTTATCATTTGTGTAGGGCTGAAAAACAACCTATACAATTTTTCAAAAGAGCGTAAACAGTAAATTAGCCAATAGAGAAAATAATTTATAGGGCCCATTACTAATACCAAGCAGCTCATGTAATAAACTGTACATCTCTGATTGCTGCTCTCATCCAACTAGATTTTCAAGCTGAGATTCTGTTTGTGTCATTTAGTATTGTTCAGCCCTGGGCAAAGTTGAGCTTCTCATGAGGCTATTCAATTATTTCACGTATCCATGAGAGTGCAGACGCTAGACAGAGGAAAACAAACACAAGGCATGGAGGTGATGTCAGTGAGCAAAGTCCCTACTGCTGTTTTCTCAGTATACAGGGATCTGATTCTTGGTCGAAACACAATGATAAAGAATGTGTCAAAGCTAGTATGATAGATAAAATGTGGGTGAAATGTACGACTCGTTATGAAGCTATTTGGTAAATGCAAATATTTTTAGAATTCTAGAGAATATTCAATTTTAGTCTGCAGAATATAGAGGAAGAATGCTCTGACCAATGTAACAATGCATTGCATTGAACAATTTCATTGTTTAGTAAAAAGATTTTGTGAAACGAATAATGTGATCAATAGTGTTAGGGCTCTATGGGGTTGGGGCATAATGTTCAGGGGAATTAGCTGATCATAAAGTTAATTTAAAAAATAAAATGACTCCCTGGGCTTTGCGCAAAGTGATAAATTATTGTCTGAATTTGGGGGATCATGCCATATACTTGTACTTTCAGCCAACCGCGCCTGAAATTTTCCAGGCTGACAGACAGATCACATTTGTTTTTGCTGACAACCATTGTGAGTCAAATGGGCAAAAGTTGTCCCATCTTGGCCAACTTTTTGTCTTATGTGTATGGGTAGCTTAATAGTCTCAGAAGGTGTTATTCATCTTCTGAGAGTCTTTGTACAGACCTCCTCCTCGTGGCTGTACCTGTGGAGGGAAACATGCTTATCTGGTCACCACTGTTGGTCCCCAGCTCCTTCTGTGTCCCACCGCTGCTGCAGCGCTCAAGACCCCTTTTCAACATCCAGTTTGACGCCGCTGAAACCAATGACTGTCCGCAGCAGAGACCTGGCCCATTGTGTCATGTGACCAATTGGTTTGATCCAAGGGCAGCAGGTCAACGCTGCAGCGGTATCAAACCAGATCTTGCAGAGGGTGACCCAAGTGCTGCTGCAACAGCAGTGGGGGAGCAAAGAATCTGGGACTAAGTGGTGGGGAACAGGTAAGCATGCTTCCCTCCACAGGTCTGCCCATGAGGGGCAGTCTGTCGAAAGACTCCCAGTAGATAAACAACCACTTTAACACAAAATGGTTGTATATTACCACAATGCCTACCATAACAGAGGCAGCTGTTAAGCCTTTAAAAAGTACTAGTCACAGTGCCGGCTAAAAGTGCAAGATCCATATGTCCCCAGTGTCCGACATAGTGTCCTCCAAACAGCCTCAGCCAGTGCCCCAGTATCACAGATATCAAAGATCACAAATACAGTGTCAGCTTGTGCTGGAGAAGTGCCAGCCACAATATCCACTGCCAAACCAGTGCCAACCACAATGTGCCCCCCCAAAATACAGCAGCTGTTCTATAATCACCTTATCCACATTCCTTACTAGTGATGAGCGAGCATGCTCAGCCGAATACCTGTTCGGCTCGAGCATCGCTATGCTCGGCACATGGCGGTACTCGGCCGAGTACCACATGTGCTAGAGCGCCATGCTCTAGTTGCCTACCTGCACGTTTGGCGCCTGCTAAGCAGCCAATAAATGTGCAGGTAAGTATTGCCATCACTGTAATGCCAGTAGCCATGTTTTCTACTGGCATTACAGTGATTGGCTGGCCGGAACGCGTCATTTGGTGCTATATAGCACCCGGTCATGCGGGTTCACTGCTGTTAGGAAGGGACAGAGAGTGTAGGGAGAATTTGATTTCAAAATTACTCATTTTAAAGACGTTTCAAAGACCCAAAAGTCCTTTTAAGGACTGTTGTGTGTGTTGGCAGCAATTTGAAAGTGCAAAGTTGCACTTTTTTTTTATTTTTTATCATTTACATATATTTCCCAGAATCTGACCACATTTTTGCTGTCTGCAGTTTAATCCGTTAATCTCAGTGCTCTGCATTTGAACACCGTCTGTGGTTTTCAGGGCCATATATTGGTAAAAAGTAAAAAAATATACCGTATATACTCGAGTATAAGCCGACCCCAATATAAGCCGAGGCCCCTAATTTTACCCCCAAAAAATGGGAAAAATTATTGACTCAAGTATAAGACTAGGGTACATATAGCATCTTATGCTGGTCCCCCTCATGGCCCTATGTGTCCCCTCATGTGTCCTAAACTGCGCACATAACTGGCTTTGTGTGTAAAGTATTTTACTAGTGTGTAAAACAAGCTCTCTCCTATTGATAACATGGCCGCCTCTGTACTCACTGTCACTATGAAGGCCCAAAAAGCATATTTAGGTATATATATGCCAGTACAGGTCTTATAAAGTGTATGAGAATCATCTAAGTATCCCCCCTGTCCACCTTATAAATACAGTAAAATGAAGTTTTATAACCTGCTTGAATCATGTTCAATCTGCCCAAGGGGCGGTGTTTCATCTCAACTTGCGCCCAGCCAGCCTCGCCACAACTGCCGTTTGAAGCGCCGCCCAGCTCATCAATATTCACTTCGCTGGGCGGCTACTCTGAAGCGCTGCTCTGAACTGTGCCCGGCGCATGCGCATAAAGCAGAGGCTGCATCGGCCTCTGAGAATCAGACTGTGCGCAGGCGCGATCCTGGCCAGTGAGGGTGCCGGCGCATGCGCTGAAGATGGCCGGGGACACTAGTAGCCGCCCAGCGAAGTGAATATTGATGAGCTGGGCGGCGCTTCAAACGGCAGTTGTGGCGAGGCTGGCTGGGCGCTGACCGGAGCAGCTGTAAAGGTAAGTAACAGCTTCTCCGGCCCCCAACATGTCATGGTCTGTATTATGGCAATGTAAGTTGTCATAATACAGACCTAGACTCGAGTATAAGACGAGGGTGCTTTTTGAGCACAAAAATATGTGCCAAAAAACTCGTCTTATACTCGAGTATATATGGTACATATTTCCCAGAATCTGACCACATTTTTGCTGTCTGCGGTTTAATCCGTTAATCTCAGTGCTCTGCATTTGAACACCATCTGTGGTTTTCAGGTCAATATATTGGGAAATAGTGAAAAAAAAATAGAGGTTGTCAGGGCCATATCCAGGCCAAAAGTTTTAATACACAAAAAAGTATTTTTTCCCAGAATCTGACCACATTTTTGCTGTCTACGGTGTAATGCGTTAATTGTGTGATCTGCATTTCAAAGAATTTGCCGGTTGTCAGGGCCTTATCCATGGCAAAAATTAAAATACAGAAAAAAGTATTTTTTCCCAGAATCTGACCATATTTTTGCGGTCTACGGTGTAATGCGTTAATTGTGTGATCTGCATTTCAAAACATTTGCAGGTTGTCAGGGCCTTATGTAGGCCAAATAATAAAATACAGAAAACATAATTTTTTCCATAATCTTAACACATTTTTGCTGTGTAATCCCTGAATTGAGTCATCTGCAATTCAATACCTTTTGTGGTTGTCAGGTCCAGATTTTGACAAAAAATATAAAATACAGAAAACATGTTTTTTCCCATAATATATCCACAATTTTTAGGTCAACGGTGTCTGCCGTTAATTGTTCAACTCTGTTGGAACTTCTGTGTTTTTCCCATAATCTACCCTGCTTGGTTGGCCAAGGAACTACATACTCTGCCGCCAGCATTGTCAGGTTCAAATTTTTGCGCAATTACATTTTGTTCTATTATTATTGTTTTTGTTTGTATTATTGTTATTTATTGTATTGTTTTTATGGTTTATGGTTGAAAAAATTATTGTTTTTATGGTTTAGGGTTTAAAAATATGTTATGGTTATTTGGTTATTTTGAATGTGTGTGGCGAGAGCCACAGCTCAGTCTGGTCCCTTGTACCCTGTCACAGCTCTGAGGCGGTGTGCTGTTTTTCACCTAAGCAAAATAATTTCAGCACGGCCTGTTGCCGCCTCCCCACTGCCGTGCTACACTGCTTACAGCTGCTGACTGGGGCTAAAATATGATAATTCTGAGGTGGAAATGAAGTAGGAGAAGGGGGTTTGCTTAAACTAATGTAGGTGGTGGTGGTGAAAATCCTGATGGGAAGTGGGCCCACAATCCTTGGCGTTGGTAGCACCTGTGCCATCCCAGGGTACGACTTGCTCCCGGCCTCCACAAGGTTCACCCAGTGTGCCGCCACGGACATGTAGCGTCCCTGGCCAAAAGCACTGTTCCATGTGTCAGTTATGTGGACCTTCAAAATAACTGCGTTGGTCAGGGCACGGGTGATGTTACGGGAGACAATTGATGGTGTAATGCAGGGCTGGCACATCAAGATAAATAGTGGCGGCTGGAGACTGAGTAACGATGGAAGGCTGCCGCCATAAGGCTGAGGAAAGCCTCAGTGTCCACAGGCCTAAATGGCAACATTTCCTGGGCCACCTATTCTTAAAGGTGTGCATTAAGTGCTATGGCCTGTGGGTGGGTGGCTGGGTATTTGCACTTTGGTTCAAAGGCCTGGGTTAAGGACAACTGTACGCAGGCCTATTTGGTGTGGCTCGCCTTCTCCCTTTTGCCATCCCACAGCCTCTTCCAGCCTGTTGCGGTGCTGTGGATCCCTCCCACTCTGTACTGCTGTCCTAGCTTGGCTTGCCACCTACCCAGGTTGGGTCAGTGATGTCATCGTCCAGCAACCCCTTTTACACTTCCTCACTCGGGTCATCCTCCTGACTTGTGTTGTTGACCAAACAAGACCCTCACTTATTGACAACTGTGTCGCACCCGCATCATCCACCTCATTAAACACTAATTGCCATTCCCCACCCTCATCTTCTTCTGACTGTGGATGCTGAGGAGTTTGGGAATCAGTGCACAAGATCTCCTCATGTCCCTCTTCAGGGAGGGTCAGCTCACCTGCAGGCCCAAACCTAAAATCTTTCAGTAAGTCAGGTCACCTGCAGGCCTGCAACTTAATGTGAATGAGGCCCTCCTTTATGCGATATACAGGTTGTATAGGAGTGCCTCTTCCTTGTAATTTTTTGCTGCAATTACACTTCATATACAAGTAAATCTACAGGAAAAAATGTTTTTTTCAATTTTTCATCTAAAATATATTTTTGATTTCAAATGTGGGTGTAAAAAATTACTTACATTGTGGGCCTGGTGATCAGTCTAAGGCCTTTTAGGCAGCATCGGCAGCAGCATGGTAATGAAAATGAATGGCAATGTGACATACTGTGGAGATCGCAGGATGAGGAGGACACATAGTGGCGCAATAACTGAGTCTGGATGAAAGACTAAGGCCACAGATTGATTATAAAGATGCAGATGGCAAAGGCATCTTTAGAGCTGTATGACGGGCACCTGCAGAA
This sequence comes from Bufo bufo, assembly GCF_905171765.1. Classification (NCBI taxonomy): domain Eukaryota; kingdom Metazoa; phylum Chordata; class Amphibia; order Anura; family Bufonidae; genus Bufo; species Bufo bufo. The sequence goes on along the minus strand of NC_053391.1, from coordinate 329,996,815 downwards.
TAATGCAGCCATAAAAATTAAATTGGGTTTGTCGGTTCCACCACAACTCACCAGCAGGACCGCAAATCTGATCTTTAAAAGGGTCAGCTCATCTGCAGGCCCAAACTGAAAATCTCTCTCAGGGTCAGCTCACCTGCAGGCCCAAACCCCAAATCTTTTACAAGACTAAGGCCACAGATTGATTATAAAGATACAGATGGCAAAGGCATCTTTAGAGCTGTATGATCGGCATATAGGTAATGTTATCCAGCTCACCTGGTCGGCGTGTAATATCCCGTGTGCACGGAGTCAAGCTAGCAAGTATGTGCACGGAGTCAAGCCAGAGCTGTATGACGGTCACCTGCAGAATAATGCAGCCATCAAAATGAAGTGGGTTTGTCGGTTCCACTGCAGCTCACCAGCAGGACAGAAAATCAAATCTTAAAAAGGGTCAGCTCACCTGCAGGCCCAAAATCTAAAATCTTTTACAGGGTCAGCTCACCTGTAGGCCCAAACCTAAAATCCTTTATAGGGTCACCTCACGTGCAGGCCCAAACCTAAAATCTTTTACAGGGTCAGCTCAACAGCAGGCCCGCAACCCATGCTGCCTTGCTTTGAAATGGTAGCCGTATTCGTTTTTAGGGCGCCCTCTCCGAAATCGAACAATGATTCACCTTCACCCGTGGTCACCATGTTAGGCGCATAAAATAACATCGAAAGTTGATAGTGAAGATATCAAAATGGATCGTGCACGTGCGATCAGGCAGAAGTTATCTAGAGTCAACAAAGCGGCAGCAGGGCCTCTCATGTATAACGTTTCCTTATCCGAAATACCGCAGTGACATTCCCTGTAATATTTTATTGCTAATTCCATCTTAAGAGTCCTGTATTGTTATTTATTGTCAATACCTCACATAGTCAGGAGAAATTTGCGCGCCCCGCTTGCCTTCCTTGGATGTGGTAGCCGTTTGTCAGGCTACCTCTCCGGAATCAAACACTGATTACCCATTACCCGTAGTTTACAATTGTTTTGAGCTATTACATGGACAGTTGATAGGCCAGACATCTGAATGGATCGTAGCCATCGCGGGGACGTGCCATCGATCCCAGGTTAACTAGAGTCACCAAATCAGCAGCAGGCCACCGCCCATAATGTTTTAGATGGTCAGATCAGCAGGCCATTGAGCCTGTTTTTGAGGGTCACCAGCAGGCCATCAATGATAATTTTTCAAGGGTGTGTATGATGCCCTCCCTTATGTGTAACAAAGGGTGTATTGGAGCACCAGTTCATTGTAATTTTTGGCAGCCCTTTCACTTAGTGCATAGGCTTTATGAGTGTAGGAGTCCCACTACCTGAACAATTGTAACTCAATGTAAATGAGGCCCTCCTTTATGTGATATACAGGCTGTTTCGGAGTGCCTCTTGCTTGTAATTTTTTGCAGCACTTGCACTTTATATACAATTTAATATACAGGAAAGATTGTTTCCTAACAATTTTTACTATAACATAAATTTTTTTGGGCTGTTTTGTGCGTATTTTGGTCAGTCTCTAAAAGTGGGGTACAACGCGGACAAAATGGTTCCCCGCGTTGTATCCAGACATCGTCCACATGCTGTTCCCGATCCATTTCGGTGGTGTTTGTCACTTTCTGACCTTTTCCAATGGACTAGGCATCCTCCCCTCTTTCGAGCAGGGGGTGCCTGGTTGTCTCCCATTGAATTCCATTATACTCAGGTGCTCGGCCGAGCGCAAAAATATCACAACAGGCCGAATACTTTGGCGCTCGCTTATCACTATTCCTTACCAAAGTCATATTTTCATTGTTACATGTGGGTGGCCAGTCATTCTTACATAATTCTTGCTCTACTTGTGGCAAAAGTTCTCACAGTAGGATGTACTGTGTAGTAATACTGAAGTCAGCACTGCAGAATATACAGTCTGTTTGCCTGCTTCATAATGAAATTATACGCAGTGCACTGTACCATGGCCATACTGACTGACTGCTTCTAACCATAGTTAAACGACATATGGAATGGCTACCGGATACTTTCAAAGAATTCACAGACCACTTGAATATGGGCAGAATGGCAGATACATGTGTACATGTATATTGAGACCAGAGAATGTTGTTTACAAACTGTTAGACACCTGATTTTGCACCATCATTGCTGTATTATTTGCGTAACCTTTTGCAGACCCTTCTTTGAAGGCCCTGAGTATGGTACGCCCACTAGCTGGCACTGAATATGGCCTCATTTTGTTGTTTAGGGATAGGGAGGAACTCTCTGGCTTTTCACCGTTACAACAATGACTTCTCAATCATATCATATACAACTGAGTAAAATAATGCCTAATGCTAACAGTTTGCTACAGTGGTTTAGAATGTATTTTTACTCATTTTGTTACACTATGCAGAAATGAATAAAAACTTTCATTTGACTAAATAATGTTATTTTCTTCAATAGTATATATATATATATATATATATATATATATATATATATATATATATATTAAAAACACATGGTATATTAAATATAGAAAAATAAAATATTGCTATTGTCACAGTACTTAAAGTTCATGTGGGTGTTACTGTGGTGCAAATGTCATAATGCAATGTTTACTTTGTATGGCCACACTAGTGATCAGACAGTTCAGTGTGATAACGAAATCCTTTGTGTAAAGGTCATAGGTTGTTGGATACTGGCAATAAAATTCACTGTTTAGTCTGGATTATTTGTAAAAGGTAATACCATTTACATATGGAAAATAACTAGTATCCAGCAGTGATTTAGGGGTTTTCCAGCTTTTTATTTTTTATACCTATACTCTGGATAGGACATCAGTATCTAAATCGGTAGGGGTCCAACATCCGGATCCCCTGCCAATCAGATGTTTAAGGAGGCAGTGGCACTCATAGGAGCACTGCGGCGTTCTCAAATCTTACCCTAGGCCAGTGACATCACATTCCTCAGTCACGTGGCCTAAGGGCAGTTCAGTCCCATTCAAGTGAATGGGTCTGTGCTGCGATACCAAACACAGCTGTTATACAATGCTGATGATGAGGGGGAGAGGGGTGGTGGTGAGAGTCGGAGGGGTGGCCTATACACAGTAAGCTACTTTCACACTAGCGTTCGGGTGTCCGCTCGTGCGCTCCGTTTGAAGGGGCTCACGAGCGGCCCCGAACGCATCCGTCTGGCCCCAATGCATTCTCAGTGGAGGCGGATCCACTGAGAATGCATCCGCCTGCCAGCGTTCAGCCTCCGCTCCGCTCAGTGAGCGGACACCTGAACGCTGCTTGCAGCGTTCGGGTGTCCGCCTGGCCGTGCGGAGGCGAGCGGATCCGTCCACACTTACAATGTAAGTCAATGGGGACGGATCCGCTTGAAGATGACACTATATGGCTCAATCTTCAAGCGGATCCGTTCCCCATTGACTTTCAATGTAAAGTCTGAACGGATCCGCTCAGGCTACTTTCAGACTTAGAAAATTTTCTAAGTAATAATGCAGACGGATCCGTTCTGAACGGATGCAAACGTCTGCATTATAGGAGCGGATCCGTCTGATGAAACATCAGACGGACCCGCTCCGAACGCTAGTGTGAAAGTAGCCTTATTAGATGGTCATCATAACACGCCAACATCAGCAGGTTCAGCTGACATAGATTTGATGTGTATGACCAACTTTAGCTTTGCGGGGGCAAATACAGAATTTTTTTTAATAGGGGGTCTCCAAGTGCATTGTTGCTCTCAAAAGAGAGATATAAAGACTTTGCATTTCTAGAGGGGGATTTAGGGGTTAGGATACTATTCAGTATTGCACCTGGTGGTCTACATATTAAAACCGAATATAAAATAAATATAAAAAACTTGTTAATATTGATGTATGTGCATGATGGCCTAGAGTGGTTATGGGTTAATATCTAATAACCTTTGTTGTCTATGGTGGTTTAGTGTTCCACTTTGAACAATCCCTAGTTAAAGGCTATGTACTGTACACCTTTGGGGGCAGTTTTTTTTTATTTATTACGGTATTGCATTGTACTCATTTTGAGCTAAAAATATATTTTTTAATTTGGTCTTTATTACAAATATGGAACACTTTTTTTTCTGTACAGGTCTGAGATGCTCTAATAGAGGGATCAAAATTTTCTCTCTGCTCCATCAGCCAACTAATATCTGCTCTCTGAAATTATAAACACTTATCATAGCTCAGTTTTGATAAGAATGTGGCCTAAATTAGTATATATAACTTAGAGTCCCTTTACATGGAAGACGAAGTAGCAGATTGTCGAGAAGGAAGCGTTCCTTCCTGACAATCTGCTGATCGGTAGAGGAGGATATTGGTGCTTTTACACCACCGATCTCCTCCAGCTCCTCTACAGTATGGGGACGGGGGCGTTTCCCTTGTTCATCGGGTAATCGGCGGTGCATTTACACCGCCAGATCATCACTGACTAGCGTTACTAGTAATGCTGGTTAGCGATGATCTGTTCAATTGTCAGCCCATGTAAACGGCCCTTTAGTAAATTAGAGATAGGGGTTATTAGATGATTGTCACAAAATGAAAGTAAAAAGTACCAGTCACACAGCTAGACAAACAGTTAACCCTTTGTGACAGAACGGCTCAAATTTTTTTAATAAAGACCAATTGAAAAAAACATTTTTAGCCCATAGCCTTTAGGTCTGGCAGTAAGTGTTTAAAATGACTGCAGCACCACCACAGCAGAAACTAAGCATTACACAGAGTCTATTAAAATCAATGGGTTGTTGCAGGACACCATACGTTCACCAAATTGAGAGATGCTTTTTGTAACTGTTTTCCACTCTGGCTAATAGATCAGTCTCCTGAACAGAGGGCCCCCTTTACGAACTCAGAATTCCCAAACAGAGTATATGATACTGGGTTTTCCAACCAACCCCTTTCTACCATATGTAGCTGAAAGGTTTTTCTTTTATTTTCAGAGCTCTTTGATGTTATAGAATCCGACTAAAGGATTATTATATTTTTAGGGTGGTGTAGTGGTTAATGGTGATGGTCTCGGTCAAGATTGTGAACCTCTAATTCAATTTTATTTATTGCAAAGAAACCTAAAAGTAAGGTGGCAGAGCTCTGGTTTTCTGATACAGAACTACACATTTCTTGCTTCTCTTCACATAGTCACAGAACAAAGTCAATTAAATTATTTCAGCCTGCAGTTGCTACTTGAGCTAGCTCACCGTATAGATATTTATGAACTGGTGCTCTCTCCCTAAGGAGAGTTAGTTCCCCCCTGACCCTGATATTTAGACAAACAATTAAGCTCAAGAATACATTTTTATGCATTAAGCACCCTCTAGTGGCTACTGAAAGATTTTTAGCCTTTAACTGCATTTTTTATAGCAGCTCAGAGGTTGGGTCACTGAGTCCAACAAAACCTCCCCTAAGTGCGTCTATAATGCCTTATTGTATTACATAAATACTATTCCAACAGAAAGTAAAAGTGAAAGGCTTAGGAAATAATAAAATTCACGTTCACATATGGTTAATATTGATGTGATTGAGAACTATAATAATAATCATCTTTATTTATATAGGGCCATCATATTCCTCAGCACCTTCCAAAAGTGGAAGATTTATTTAGTATTTAGTGTAGTAAGTTTGAAATGTTATATATATATATATATATATATACACATACACACACACCTTGATTGGAATCCACATGTGGTAAGTTCAGTTTTTTTGATATGATTTTGAAAAGACGCACCCTGTCTATATAGGGTCTCACAGCTGACAATGCATATCAGAACAAAAGCCAAGCCATTAAGAGTAAAGAATTGCCTGTAAAACCCAGACATAGGGTTGTGTGGAGGTACAGATCTGGAGAAGGGTACAAACAAAATTTCTGCTGCAATGAAAGTTCCCAAGAGCACAGTGGCCTCTCTAATTTTTAAATGGAAGAAGTTTGGACCAACCAGGACTCTTCGTAGAGGTGGCCGCCCCACCAAGTAATCAGATGAGAAGAGCCTTGGTAAGTAAGGTCACCAAGAGCCCAATGGTCTCTGTGGCTAAGTTCCAAAGATTCTGTTTGCAGAAGGGAGAAACGTCCAGAACGTCAACCATCACCGTAACACTTCAGCAATCTGGGTTATATGACAAAGTGGTTAGAAAGAAGCCTCTCCTCAGTAAAAGACACATGAAAGGCAGTCTAAAATTTGCAAAACAGTGCCTAAAATACTCTCTGGTCTGATGAAACCATTTTGGCCTCAATTCTAAGTGTCATGTCTAAAGGAAACCATGCACTGCTCATCACTTGCCCATTACCATCCATACAGTGAAGCATGGTCGTGGCAGCATCCTACTGTGGAAGGTCTTTTTTAGTGGTTGGGACAGGGAGACTAGTCAGAGTTAAGGGAAAACTGAACGGAGCAAAGTACAGAGATATTCCTAATAAAATCCTGATCCAGAATGCTCTGGTACTGTAACGGTCTCTCCCGTGACAGGGGTCAGAAGATCTAAGAGACTGGCTGCACGTGATGTGTTTGACAGCCTCTTTGGTTTCACTTGTTTCTGTGTTGTTGCTGGTTATGACCACACCTCTTGTCTCAGGTGTAGCTTAAGTGGTCATTCCAACTCCTCTATTTAGTCTGGTCTCACCCATCATGCTATGCGGTTGATAGCTCCTTTATGGTTGTGGAAGTGCTGGCGTTTGGTTCTCCTCTGAGTTCCTGCTCGTCCACGTAATTCGAAGTTAAGTGTCTTTTCCCTATTTCTTGTTTGTTGTATTCCCCTATGTTAAGGTATTAGGCCTGAGGGAGTCTCCTGTTCCTACAGCTGGGAAGGAACAGGTTATCTTTGTCCTGACACTACTTCCAGGGCCCTTTAGGGTCAGATAGGGCTCTAGGTTCCTGTGTATGAACATTCCTACCATCGAGGTCTGTTCATACTGATAGTAATCAGGCTTGGTTTAGGGATTCACTAGGTGGTGACCTTTCCCCTTTCCCTAGTTTCCAGGCCTAGTACCTTTTCCCTTCCCTCCTGTGATCGGTGTGGAGTTTACCGCCCATACCGCCCCATGACATTATCAACCTCCGCAAACCATAATTTTTTGTTTGTGTCAGTGAGGCTATGGATCCAACCGCTGCACTGGCGAAACAATTGCAGGGTCAGTCTATAGAGGTAGCTGACCTCGACACACAGATCAAGGGATCACAGGCTGCTGGTGTCAATAGTAGTTCCCAGGCCTGTCCTGAACCTAAGGTTGCACTTCCGGACAGATTTTCAGGGGGAAAGTGATCATTTAATTTAGTTCAGAGAGTCATGTAAATTGTACTTTAAGTTACGTCAGCTCTCATCTGGGGATGAGAGTCAAAGAGTGGGTATTATCATGTCGTTGCTTAAAGGGGACTCTCAGTCTTGTGCTTTTTCTCTACTGACCGGATCACAGTCCCTCCGGTCGGTAGATTAATTTTCCGAGCTCTAGGTCTTATCTACGATGACCCGGATCGGATCTCCCTGGCCGAGACCAAGTTATGTAGTTTACAGCAGGGAGAGCGTTCTGCGGAGAGCTATTGCTCTGAATTTAGGAGATGGACTACGGATACGAAGTGGAATGATCCAGGTCTCCGTAGCCAATTCTCTCAGGGATTATCAGAGAGGCTAAAAGGACATGTTGGCCTTTCACGATTGGAAGCGGCCATGTCCCATGCTGTACGTATGGATAGACGCCTGAGAGAGAGATCTAGGGTCCCTCACTCTCAGGACGAACTATCATATAACGTGGTGGCTTCCTCTGACACCTTGGGTGGAGAGACTCCTGAGTTTATGCCTGGTGACGAGAAGAGTTTTAGTCATAAGAAGGGAGTATGTTTTTCCTGTGGATAAAGGGGACATGTTTGTCCTTACGTTCAGCGTTAAAGTGAAAACAAGAAAAAAATGTGAGAATTGTGGGTCTACCTGAGGGTGCAGAGGAAAATAATTCTGTTGGAATTCTACCTGTCGATAATATTTGAAAATTTTGAAGGGGAACATTTTTCTTCTCTTTTTCTTGTTGAGAGGGCACATCGTATTCCCGGGGGGAAACCAATTCCCGGAAACCAACCACGGGTACTCCTGGCAAAAATTTTTGTTTCCCGGGACAGAGACCTGATTTTAAAAAGGGTCAGGGAGTGTTCCCCAATAATATACAACAGAGTAAACTATTTTTTTTTTTCTAGAGTTTTCAAAAGAGATCCAAGAATTTGCTGGCAAAAAAAGTCTACAGACTAAGGACATCAAGTATTCCTTATTGTATCCAGCAAGACTCCGTATAATTTTCAATGGAGCAACTCATTTTTTTGACACTCCGGCCTTAGCAATGGAATGGCTAGACTGGAACAATGTTTAAACTTAGCGGCAAATCTTCTCTTTTTCTGTATGAGCGGGATGGTGGGGAGGGAGGGTCTAAGTATAAGGTCTGCTTCTGGATAGTAGTGGATCATGGGGTTTGTGGGATGCGGTGGGTGAATGGGTTGCGATGTGTCTCTGGGTCGGTGGAGGGATTGGAGTGGAGAAGAAGGGACTATTTATTATAATGGAAGTTATAATTTTTTATGTCGATTAGAGTGTTAACCTGGAATGTACGGGGTCTTGGAGATGAACTTAAAAGACAAGCTGTATTCGATCATGCTCAGAGACATCTACCAGCTGTGATTTGTCTGCTAGAGACACATTTTACTAAGGAGGTGGCTCAACGAATCACTAGGGGATGGGTCGTGCAGACATTCCATTAAACATTTAACAGCTACTCCAGAGGAGTGTCAGTTTTCTTTTCATTTTCTTTCTTTATGGGAAACTGTTTGGTAGATTTTCAATCCTGGCTTTTATTTATATTCCCCCTCCTTTTTCTTTCTATGTATTGAAATTCCGATTGACCTTTATTGAGAAATGGCCAGAATGTCCCACCCTGGTCTGTGGAGACTTTAACTGTGTCATGAATCCTGGGACAGACAGGATTGGCATAGAACCCCAGATTACTATTTCTAAACAGGAATCTCCATTGGCGCGATTTTGTAGTGAAGCTGGTTTCATAGATCTTTGGGATCTGCTGGGCCGAGGGAAACGTGTCTTCTCTTGTGTAAGCAGATCCGGGAGATGTATGTCTAGAATCGACTTAGCTTTGATAAATAGAAAAAAAACGGATCTTGCTAAGCGAATTAGATATTAAGCTAGAGCCCTCTCGGACCACGTACCCTTAACAGTAGAATTATGTATGAATTCAGACATGATTAACAAGATAGTACCCTTTAGACTGAATCCACACTGGTTGACAATTCTAGAGAATCATGACGATCAAAAAGGAGCTTTCTTATTTTTGTTTAGTCAATAACAATTCAGCTAAAATCCAGGTTATATGGGACACATTTAAAGCTTTTATGAGAGGAGTATTTTTCAGCAATATCCACAATGTAAGGAAGAGAGATTGGGAAAGAGAAAAGATCTTGAAAGAAGCAAAGTTTACAATATGCTAGTGAGTTTGCCAAGAATAAAAATAGAAGAGCTATGCAAAAAATGAATCAGTCCTATTCAGATTTTTTACTTAATAAGGCTGAACAGACCCTCTTTTTTAGGAGGCAAAAATATTTATCCGAAGTAGGGAGACCAGGCAAATTTTTAGCAAGTGTAATATCTAACCAGGACCCCAAAAAAGAAATATCGAGGATTCAGACACCACAGGGTGTAATTATTGACAAGCCAGGTCAGATAAAGATGAATTTTTAGAAGTTTTTTCAGAGCTCTATCAATGTAATAATACCATTGCGAGAGAAAGAACTGACGCATACTTGGACTCTATTAGTCTACCTACGATCTCGGAAGAACAAAGGGAAGCCCTTGAGAGAGAGATATCTCTACAGGAGCTAGAAGAGGCCCTTAGGGCAAGTTTAAGGAATTCCTCTCCAGGTTTGGATGGTTTTCCATATAAGCTGTGTAGGAAATATGGGGAACTTATCTTGCCACGCTTACTTCAAGTCTTCATTGAATCTTGTAGGGACGGTAAACCTCCTGAATGAATGACGGAAGCAGTTATTATACTAATCCCTAAAAAAGGAAAAGACCCCTTAGAGATGGAGTCCTACAGACCAATATCCCTCCTAAATACAGATATAAAACTAATAGCAAAAGTGCTCGCTACAAGACTTTCTAGAGTCATAGCCACAATTATCCACCCTGATCAAAACAGCGTTATTCCAAACAAGGGTACTCATCATAATCTTCATAGACTGTTTGCTAATATGCAGGTAGTGGGTGAAGGGTCCAGCTCCATCCTGTCGCTAGACGCAATATAGGTCTTCGACAGGGTGGAATGGATCTTTTTGTGGAAAACTATGGCTAGGTTGGGTTTTGGAAAACGGTTTATTGGTATGATTTGGCTTTTATATGATTCCCCTGTGGCAAGACTAAATATTAACGGTAGTCTAACCTTAAAGGGGTTGTCCGGGTTCAGAGCTGAACCCGGACATCCCTCCATTTTCACCCCGGCAGCCCCCCTGACTCATTATGAGCATCGGAGCAGTTCATGCTCCGATGCTCTCCTTTGCTCTGCGCTAAATTGCGCAGGGCAAAGGCATTTTTAGGAGTTCCGGTGACGTACTGGGGCTCTCCATGGGGCTGACAGGAACCCCGGTGACGTCACCGTCACTGATGGGCGGGATTTAGCTCTGCCCTAGCCAGTAAAACGGCTAGGGCAGAGCTAAAGCCCGCCCCTCAGAGCCGATGACGTCACCGAACACACTGCCGGGCGGAATTTACCGCCCGGCAGTGTGTTATTGTAAACAAAAGAGCCCGTGCCCTGTGCGATTTAGCACAGGGCAAGGGAGCGCATCGGAGCACGAGATGCTCCGATGCTAGGCTCAGGGATGCTGCCGGGGTGAAAATAAGGGTATGTCCGGGTTCAGCTCTGAACCCGGACAACCCCTTTAACTTTTACACTGTCCAGGGGTACCCCTCAGGGATGCCCTCTCTCCCCACTCTTATTTGATATATACATTGAACCCTTGGCCGCTAGTGTGAGGCAAGACAACTTAATCAAAGGATTCGGGGTTACAGGAGTGGAGGATCGTATCTCTCTATATGCGAATGACGTACTATTCTTTATAAAATATACTAATAAGACTCTTCCAAGAATTATTCAGGTAATCAATACGTTTGCGAATGTTTCTGGATTTGATATGAACTGGGCAAAAACTACTTTGATGTTACTAGATAAATTTTATCTCTCTGCTCAGGGGTCTTTAAGTATGATTACCGTTTCTGAATCTCTCATGTATTTAGGTGTGAAGTAGTTAATATCTAATCTGCACAAGGGATGGACAGGTCCTGTGGGATCCATGCCTGGTTCATTTTTATGAACGTCAGCTTGTCCACATTGGCTGTAGACAGGCGGCTGCGTTTGTCTGTAATGACGCCCCCTGCCGTGCTGAATACACGTTCAGACAAAACGCTGGCCGCCGGGCAGGCCAGCACCTCCAAGGCATAAAAGGCTAGCTCTGGCCACGTGGACAATTTGGAGACCCAGAAGTTGAATGGGGCCGAACCATCAGTCAGTACGTGGAGGGGTGTGCACAGGTACTGTTCCACCATGTTAGTGAAATGTTGCCTCCTGCTAACACGTTCCGTATCAGGTGGTGGTGCAGTTAGCTGTGGCGTGGTGACAAAACTTTTCCACATCTCTGCCATGCTAACCCTGCCCTCAGAGGAGCTGGCCGTGACACAGCTGCGTTGGCGACCTCTTGCTCCTCCTCTGCCTTCGCCTTGGGCTTCCACTGGTTCCCCTGTGACATTTGGGAATGCTCTCAGTAGCGCATCTACCAACGTGCGCTTGTACTCGCGCATCTTCCTATCACGCTCTAGTGTAGAAAGTAAGGTGGGCACATTGTCTTTGTACTGGGGATCCAGCAGGGTGGCAACCCAGTATTCCGCACACGTTAAAATGTGGGCAACTCTGCTGTCGTTGCGCAGGCACTGCAGCATGTAGTCGCTCATGTGTGCCAGGCTGCCCAGAGGTAAGGACAAGCTGTCCTCTGTGGGAGGCGTATCGTCATCGTCCTGTGTTTCCCCCCAGCCACGCACCAGTGATGGGCCCGAGCTGCTTTGGGTGCCACCCCGCTGTGAACATGCTTCATCCTCATCCTCCTCCACCTCCAGTAGTGGGCCCTGTCTGGCCACATTTGTACCTGGCCTCTGGTGTTGCAAAAAACCTCCCTCTGAGTCACTTTGAAGAGACTGGCCTGAAAGTGCTAAAAATGACCCCTCTTCCTCCTCTTCCTCCTGGGCCACCTCCTCTTCCATCATCGCCCTAAGTGTTTTCTCAAGGAGACATAGAAGTGGTATTGTAACGCTGATAACGGCGTCATCGCCACTGGCCATGTTGGTGGAGTACTCGAAACAGCGCAACAGGGCACACAGGTCTCGCATGGAGGCCCAGTCATTGGTGGTGAAGTGTGTCTGATCCGCAGTGCGACTGACCCGTGCGTGCTGCAGCTGAAACTCCACTATGGCCTGCTGCTGCTCGCACAGTCTGTCCAGCATATGCAAGGTGGAGTTCCACCTGGTGGGTACGTCGCATATGAGGCGGTGAGCGGGAAGGCCGAAGTTACGCTGTAGCGCAGACAGGCGAGCAGCGGCAGGGTGTGAACGCCGGAAGCGCGAACAGACGGCCCGCACTTTATGCAGCAGCTCTGACATGTCGGGGTAGTTGCGAATGAACTTCTGCACCACCAAATTCAGCACATGCGCCAGGCAAGGGATGTGCGTCAAACCGGCTAGTCCCAGAGCTGCAACGAGATTTCGCCCATTATCACACACCACCAGGCCGGGCTTGAGGCTCACCGGCAGCAACCACTCGTCGGTCTGTTGTTCTGTACCCCGCCACAACTCCTGTGCGGTGTGGGGCCTGTCCCCCAAACATATGAGTTTCAGAATGGCCTGCTGACGTTTACCCCGTGCTGTGCTGAAGTTGGTGGTGAAGGTGTGTGGCTGACTGGATGAGCAGGTGGAAGAAGAGGAGGAGGAAGCTGAGAAGGAGGAGACAGGAGGCAAAGAATGTTGCCCTGCGATCCTTGGCGGCGGAAGGACGTGCGCCAAACACCTCTCCGCCTGGGGCCCAGCCGCCACTACATTTACCCAGTGTGCAGTTAGGGAGATATAGCGTCCCTGGCCGTGCTTACTGGTCCACGTATCTGTGGTTAGGTGGACCTTGCCACAGATGGCGTTGCGCAGTGCACACTTGATTTTATCGGACACTTGTTTGTGCAGGGAAGGCACGGCTCTCTTGGAGAAGTAGTGGCGGCTGGGAACAACATACTGTGGGACAGCAAGTGACATGAGCTGTTTGAAGCTGTGTGTGTCCACCAGCCTAAATGACAGCATTTCATAGGCCAGTAGTTTAGAAATGCTGGCATTGAGGGCCAGGGATCGAGGGTGGCTAGGTGGGAATTTACGCTTTCTCTCAAATGTTTGTGAGATGGAGAGCTGAACGCTGCCGTGTGACATGGTTGAGATGCTTGGTGACGCAGGTGGTGGTGTTGGTGGTACATCCCATGTTTGCTGGGCGGCAGGTGCCAACGTTCCTCCAGAGGCAGAGGCCGAGGCGGCGGCGGCAGCAGCAGCAGAAGAGGCCGAGGCGGCGGCAGCAGCAGAAGAGGCCGAGGCAGCAGCAGCAGAAGAGGCAGCAGGGGGAGCCTGAGTGACTTCCTTGTTTTTAAGGTGTTTACTCCACTGCAGTTCATGCTTTGCATGCAGGTGCCTGGTCATGCAGGTTGTGCTAAGGTTCAGAACGTTAATGCCTCGCTTCAGGCTCTGATGGCACAGCGTGCAAACCACTCGGGTCTTGTCGTCAGCACATTGTTTGAAGAAGTGCCATGCCAGGGAACTCCTTGAAGCTGCCTTTGGGGTGCTCGGTCCCAGATGGCGGCAGTCAGTAGCAGGCGGAGTCTCTTGGCGGCGGGTGTTCTGATTTTGCCCACTGCTCCCTCTTTTGCTACGCTGTTGGCTCGGTCTCACCACTGCCTCTTCCTCCGAAATGTGAAAGTCAGTGACACGACCTTCATTCCATGTGGGGTCTAGGACCTCATCGTCCCCTGCATCGTCTTCCACCCAGTCTTGACCCCTGACCTCCTGTTCAGTCTGCACACTGCAGAAAGACGCAGCAGTTGGCACCTGTGTTTCGTCATCATCAGAGACGTGCTGAGGTGGTATTCCCATGTCCTCATCATCAGGAAACATAAGTGGTTGTGCGTTAGTGCATTCTATCTCTTCCACCCCTGGTGAAGAGCTAGGTGGATGCCCTTGGGAAACCCTGGCAGCAGAGTCTTCAAACAGCATAAGAGACTGCTGCATAACTTGAGGCTCAGACAGTTTCCCTGATATGCATGGGGGTGATGTGACAGACTGATGGGCTTGGTTTTCATGCGCCATCTGTGCGCTTTCTGCAGAAGACTGGGTGGGAGATAATGTGAACGTGCTGGATGCACTGTCAGGCACCCAATTGACTAATGGCTGTACCTGCTCAGGCCTTACCATCCTTAGAACGGCATTGGGCCCCACCAAATATCCCTGTAAATTCTGGCGGCTACTGGGACCTGAGGTAGTTGGTACACTAGGACGTGTGGCTGTGGCAGAACGGCCACGTCCTCTCCCAGCACCAGAGGGTCCACTAACACCACCACAACCATGTCCATGTCCACGTCCGCGTCCCTTATTAGATGTTTTCCTCATTGTTCCCGTTCACCACAATTTTGAGAATGGCAAATTTGGGAATAGTTTTTCAACCCAGAAAAAAAAGTGTGCTTTTACGGTCACTACAAATAACTTGACCAGCTAAAACAGTACAGATTTGCTTGAATAGAAATGTGAGACCTGTTTTTTTTTGCACTGTATGACAGGTTAAGGTTTAATCTCAGAATCAGACTTCTATCTGCACGGTAGCGTGTGTCTTAGGTTTTTCTGAATGACACTATGAATACCTTCAATGTAAGATATCCTTTTTGGGATAGATTTCAAGTAGGCCTCAAATACCAGAAACTAGTTATTTTAAGAATGGCAAATTTGGGAATAGTTTTTCAACCCAGAAAAAAAAGTGTGCTTTTACGGTCACTACAAATAACTTGAGCAACTAAAACAGTACAGATTTGCTTGAATAGAAATGCAAGACCTGTTTTTTTTTGCACTGTGTGACAGGTTAAGGTTTAATCTCAGAATCAGACTTCTATCTGCACGGTAGCGTGTGTCTTAGGTTTTTCTGAATGACACTATCAATACCTTCAATGTAAGATATCCTTTTTGGGATAGATTTCAAGTAGGCCTCAAATACCAGAAACTAGTTATTTGGAGAATGGCAAATTTGGGATTAGTTTTTCAACCCAGAAAAAAAAAGGGCTTTTACGGTCGCTACAAATAACTTGACCAGCTAAAACAGTACAGATTTGGTTAAATAGAGATGTGAGGCCTGTTTTTTTTTGCGCTGTGTGACAGGTATAGGTTTAATCACAGAATCAGACTTCTATCAGCACGCTAGCGTGTGTCTTAGGTTTTTCTGAATGACACTATCACTAGCTTCAATGTAAGATATTCTTTTTGGGATAGATTTCAAGTAGGCCTCAAATACCAGAAACTAGTTATTTTGAGAATGGCAAATTTGGGAATGGTTTTTCAACCCAGAAAAAAGAGTGTGCTTTTACGGTCACTACAAATAACTTGACCAGCTAAAACAGTACAGATTTGGTTAAATAGAAATGTCAGGTCTATTTTTTAGGCGCTGGGTGACAGGCTCAACTTGCCCCTGATGTAATATATGGCCAAAAAATAACCACACTGTTGATGGTTAAATGCACTTCGGTGACACAGGCTCAGCCTGCACCAGATGTAGTATATGGCCAAAAAATAATCAGACTGTCGATGGTTAAATGCACTTCGGTGACACAGGCTCAGCCTGCAGCTGATGTAGTATATGGCCAAAAAATAACCAGACTGTTGATGGTTAAATGCACTTCGGTGACACAGGCTCAGCCTGCAGCTGATGTAGGATATAGCACAAAATAACCACACTATCGATGGTTAAATACACTTGGTGATAGCTTGTGCTGGCGCACCACAAGTCACAAAATGGCCGCCGATCACCCCAGAAAAAAAGTGATCTAAAAACGATCTGGGCAGCCTCAAAAAAGTGAGCAAGTCAATAATAGCACTTCAATGATCCACAGCTGCAGATCGATCACAGAATGAAGTCTTTTGGAGGAGTTAATCTGCCTAATCTCGCCCTAACGTCGCAGCTGCAACCTCTCCCTATACTGATCATAGCAGAGTGACGTGCGGCGCTACGTGACTCCAGCTTAAATAGAGGCTGGGTCACATGCTGCACTGGCCAATCACAGCCATGCCAATAGTAGCCATGGCTGTGATGGCCTCTTGGGGCAAGTAGTATGAAGCTTGTTGATTGGCTGCTTTGCAGCCTTTCAAAAAGCGCCAAGAAAGCGCCGAACACCGAACCCGGACTTTTACGAAAATGTTCGGGTTCGGGTCCGTGTCACGGACACCCCAAAATTCGGTACGAACCCGAACTATACAGTTCGGGTTCGCTCATCCCTACTCATGATTATTTGGGACTCATCATTATGCACTGGAGCTGTTGAATACAAGATTTTGCAGAAAATGGCTGGATCAGTTAAAGAAAGTGACCCAGCATTTTGCTAAGGGGATCTGTCACTTGTTTATGTTGCCCTTAGTTTGGACACCATAAACCTGTTGACAGATTCCCTTTAATTTGACATATTTAGAGATGTGTGGCGTGAGAGGGAAAAAAAATACATTTCACAGTTGCTGCAAATTAATGTCTTTCTTCATACAGCCATCCATCACTATATAAAAAATACTCGTTTAAATACGTTTAATGTAAAAAACACTGCTTCATTCTCCCAGGACAGCACAGGAGGCACTCTGTGCTCTTCTGCTCAAGTGGCCCAGACTCACTGGTCTTCCCCCGCCCTCTCCTGGTGGCAGGGGCGGATTGGGAACTTAAAGTTGCCCTGGAAAAAAAAAAAAAATGGCCCGATGTTGTAGGCAAGCCCAAATTGATAGAAGGCGGGGCAACACAAGTAGGCATAGACAACAGAAGTAGGCGGGACCAGCAATACTGTAGTGCAGCACAAAATATCGCTCCAACAAAACCAAATACCATAGTGCAGCATAGAATACTGCCTTATCACCATACCTGTGGCTGCTGGCTGGGCGCATAAATACCTGATGCTCATAGCGTTAAATAAGGCTGACAGCATAAGATCAATATGTACCTGGCCAGTAGTCATAAGGAGGGCTCGTGCGGCCCCCTGGGCATTGGCCCATCGGGAAATATCCCTGTAGGGTCTATAGCCAGTCCACTCCTGCCTGCAGGGCCGTCTGGCTGCTCCTCTCTGAAGGCTGCAGCCCGTTTCTTGTTGACCCAGCCTCTCACCTCTGCCTGTAGAGAGCCTGCTCCCTCTGGCTCTTAAAAGGCCAGTGCACATACACCCGGATTGACACCAGCCAATGGTTGGTCAGCTTGGGGTACTTAAGGCACCTCCCCCTGTGGGAGGGTGCCTAAGCAATAGGTTTCTCAGCTACCATTTCCAGGATATTGACCCTTGCTGCCTGACCTCCATATTGACTCTTTATTGCGTGGCCTCAAACTGTTTATCAGATTGTTCCTACTTTAACTGCCCTCTGACTGCAGCCTAACTATGGTTTTGCCTGATCCTCTGGTGCTCTGTACTAGTGTCTCTGACCTCCATGGTTCAGCTGTCAATGATACACAGACTACTCCAGGAGGCAGCGGCATGGTGGTTCCCCTGCAGCAAAGTCCAGATGCCTGCACAGGGGTTAAAGGGTGAAAACCAAGGGACTGCCAAGATAAAGCCTTTAGGAGTAGCCCAAAGTAAAATCTGTTAGTTGACACAGAAGTTCCACACCCACTGAAATAACACTAATAAATTACAATTTTGTAAACAAAAAAAGTCCACATTTCCAATAAATGTGGGTGTTTGGTGTTTTTTAACCACCTCAGCCCCCAGTGCTTAAACACCCTGAAAGACCAGGCCACTTTTTACACTTCTGACCTACACTACTTTCACCGTTTATTGCTCGGTCATGCAACTTACCACCCAAATGAATTTTACCTCCTTTTCTTCTCACTAATAGAGCTTTCATTTGGTGGTATTTCATTGCTGCTGACATTTTTACTTTTTTTGTTATTAATCGAAATTTAACGATTTTTTTGCAAAAAAATGACATTTTTCACTTTCAGTTGTAAAATTTTGCAAAAAAAACGACATCCATATAGAAATTTTGCTCTAAATTTATAGTTCTACATTTCTTCTTCCACATTTTTTTTTTTCTTACAAAGTCTCATATTCCACTAACTTGTGACAAAAAATAAAAAGTTCTATGAACTCACTATGCCCATCAGCGAATACCTTGGGGTCTCTTCTTTCCAAAATGGGGTCACTTGTGGGGTAGTTATACTGCCCTGGCATTCTAGGGGCCCAAATGTGTGGTAAAGAGTTTGAAATCAAATTCAGTAAAAAATGACGAGTGAAATCCGAAAGGTGCTCTTTGGAATATGGGCCCCTTTGCCCACCTAGGCTGCAAAAAAGTGTCACACATCTGGTATCCCCGTACTCAGGAGAAGTTGAGGAATGTGTTTTGGGGTGTCTTTTTACATATACCCATGCTGGGTGAGATAAATATCTTGGTCAAATGACAACTTTGTATAAAAAAATGGGAAAAGTTGTCTTTTGCCAAGATATTTCTCTCACCCAGCATGGGTATATATAAAATGACACCCCAAAACACATTCCCCACCTTCTCCTGAGTACGGAGATACCAGATGTGTGACACTTTTTTGCAGCCTAGGTGGGCAAAGGGGCCCATATTCCAAAGAGCACCTTTCGGATTTCACTCATCATTTTTTACAGAATTTGATTTCTAACTCCTTACCACACATTTGGGCCCCTAGAATGCCAGGGCAGTATAACTACCCCACAAGTGACCCCATTTTGGAAAGAAGACACCCCAAGCTATTCCGTGAGGGGCATGGCGAGTTCCTAGAATTTTTTATTTTTTGTCACAAGTTAGTGGAAAATGATGATTTTTTTTTTTTTTTTTTTTTTCATACAAAGTCTCATATTCCACTAACTTGTGACAAAAAATAAAAACTTCCATGAACTCACTATGCCCATCAGCGAATACCTTGGGGTCTCTTCTTTCCAAAATGGGGTCACTTGTGGGGTAGTTATACTGCCCTGGCATTCTAGGGGCCCAAATGTGTGGTAAAGAGTTTGAAATCAAATTCAGTAAAAAATGACGAGTGAAATCCGAAAGGTGCTCTTTGGAATATGGGCCCCTTTGCCCACCTAGGCTGCAAAAAAGTGTCACACATCTGGTATCCCCGTACTCAGGAGAAGTTGAGGAATGTGTTTTGGGGTGTCTTTTTACATATACCCATGCTGGGTGAGATAAATATCTTGGTCAAATGACAACTTTGTATAAAAAAATGGGAAAAGTTGTCTTTTGCCAAGATATTTCTCTCACCCAGCATGGGTATATATAAAATGACACCCCAAAACACATTCCCCACCTTCTCCTGAGTACGGAGATACCAGATGTGTGACACTTTTTTGCAGCCTAGGTGGGCAAAGGGGCCCATATTCCAAAGAGCACCTTTCGGATTTCACTCATCATTTTTTACAGAATTTGATTTCTAACTCCTTACCACACATTTGGGCCCCTAGAATGCCAGGGCAGTATAACTACCCCACAAGTGACCCCATTTTGGAAAGAAGACACCCCAAGCTATTCCGTGAGGGGCATGGCGAGTTCCTAGAATTTTTTATTTTTTGTCACAAGTTAGTGGAAAATGATGATTTTTTTTTTTTTTTTTTTTTTCATACAAAGTCTCATATTCCACTAACTTGTGACAAAAAATAAAAACTTCCATGAACTCACTATGCCCATCAGCGAATACCTTGGGGTCTCTTCTTTCCAAAATGGGGTCACTTGTGGGGTAGTTATACTGCCCTGGCATTCTAGGGGCCCAAATGTGTGGTAAGGAGTTTGAAATCAAATTCTGTAAAAAATGACGAGTAAAATCCGAAAGGTGCTCTTTGGAATATGGGCCCCTTTGCCCACCTAGGCTGCAAAAAAGTGTCACACATGTGGTATTGCCGTACTCAGGAGAAGTTGAGGAATGTGTTTTGGGGTGTCTTTTTACATATACCCATGCTGGGTGAGATAAATATCTTGGTCAAATGACAACTTTGTATAAAAAAATGGGAAAAGTTGTCTTTTGCCAAGATATTTCTCTCACCCAGCATGGGTATATATAAAATGACACCCCAAAACACATTCCCCACCTTCTCCTGAGTACGGAGATACCAGATGTGTGACACTTTTTTGCAGCCTAGGTGGGCAAAGGGGCCCATATTCCAAAGAGCACCTTTTGGATTTCACAGGTCATTTTTTACTGAATTTGATTTCAAACTCCTTACCACACATTTGGGCCCCTAGAATGCCAGGGCAGTATAACTACCCCACAAGTGACCCCATTTTGGAAAGAAGAGACCCCAAGGTATTCGCTGATGGGCATAGTGAGTTCATGGAAATTTTTTTTTTTTGTCACAAGTTAGTGGAATAGGAGACTTTGTATGAAAAAAAAAAAAAAAAAAAAAAATCATCATTTTCCACTAACTTGTGACAAAAAATAAAAAATTCTAGGAACTTGCCATGCCCCTCACGGAATACCTTGGGGTGTCTTCTTTCCAAAATGGGGTCACTTGTGGGGCAGTTATACTGCCCTGGCATTTTCCAGGGGCCCTAATGTCTGGTAAGTAGGTAAATGACCTGTGAAATCTGAAAGGTGCTCTTTGGAATGTGGGCCCCTTTGCCCAGCTAGGCTGCAAAAAAGTGTCACACATCTGGTATCTCCGTACTCAGAAGAAGGTAAGGAATGTGTTTTGGGGTGTCATTTTACATATACCCATGCTGGGTGAGAGAAATATCTTGGCAAAAGACAACTTTTCCCATTTTTTTATACAAAGTTGGCATTTGACCAAGATATTTATCTCACCCAGCATGGGTATATGTAAAATGACACCCCAAAACATATTCCCCAACTTCTGCTGAATACGGAGATACCACATGTGTGACACTTTTTTGCAGCCTAGGTGGGCAAAGGGGCCCAAATTCCTTTTAGGAGGGCATTTTTAGACATTTGGATACCAGACTTCTTCTCACGCTTTGGGGCCCCTAAAATGCCAGGGCAGTATAAATACCCCACATGTGACCCCATTTTGGAAAGAAGACACCCCAAGGTATTCAATGAGGGGCATGGCGAGTTCATTGAAAAAAAAAAATTTTGGCACAAGTTAGCGGAAATTGATTTTTTGGATTTTGTTCTCACAAAGTCTCCCTTTCCGCTAACTTGGGACAAAAATTTCAATCTTTCATGGACTCAATATGCCCCTCAGCAAATACCTTGGGGTGTCTTCTTTCCAAAATGGTGTTATTTGTGGGGTGTTTGTACTGCCCTGGCATTTGAGGGTCTCCGCAATCATTACATGTATGCCCAGCATTAGGAGTTTCTGCTATTCTCCTTATATTGAGCATACGGGTAATGAGATTTTTTTTTTCCGTTCAGCCTCTGGGCTGAAAGAAAAAAATGAACGGCACAGATTTCTTCATTCGCATCGATCAATGTGGATGAAAAAATCTCTGCCAAAAAAAGAAAAAGGAGGGGAAAGGCGTCTGCCAGGACATAGGAGCTCCGCCCAACATCCATACCCACTTCAGCTCGTATGCCCTGGCAAACCAGATTTCTCCATTCACATCAATCGATGTGGATGAATAAATCATTGCCGGGATTTTTTTTTTTATATATACAAAGTGTTTGCCAAAGTATATGAACACCGCCACCTCCTCAGCTCATATGCCTCGGCAAACATATCTTTTACTGCAGAGGAGAAATCTCGTCTTGCAGCGCCGCATACACCGACTTGCGTGTAATCTGACAGCAGCACAATGCTTCTGTCCGAATGCACATCAGTGCTGCAGCTGGTCGATCGGTTGGTCCACCTGGAAGGTAAAAAAAACAAAACAAAAAAGAAAAAACCAGGCCGCAAAGCAATAACTTTATTAACTTTAGAACAGAACATATTAACTTTTTTAAACTTTTTTAACTTTTTTACTTACCGGTAATTTTTTTTTTGTTTAGTTTTTTTTACCTTTATAGAACAAACCTCTCCTTCCCCATGGGACAATGTGCAAAGCGCAAATCGCCCAAAGATGTGGCGAAGTACGTTATGCACTTTATCCCAGGTGAAAGGAGAGGTTTGCAGCAGCTGAGAGTAAAAGGGCCCTAATAGCCCTGTGTGCCTGTCCTGTGAGATGCAATCCCTATGCTAGGTGTACCTGTGTGTGGTACTTCCGGAAACACTCTCCATAGCATAGGGCAGGGTGGTCAGCACAGTCAGGACAGAAATAGCGGGTGTCACGCCTTATTCCACTCCTGCTACAGACACGACATCTTTTTCGGGGTGACGGTTGGGTTGAGGTACCAGGAACGACACTGGGGAAATGTCGCTCGTGTAGACGGCTAACTACACTGGGGGATGGGGCCACGGAACCTCCTGGGTAAAGGAGGTTCTCGATGATCTCTTCCTGGAATTTGAGGAAAGATCGTGTTCTCCCAGCCTTACTGTAGAGAACAAAACTATTGTACAGCGCCAATTGAATTAAATATACAGACACCTTCTTATACCAGCGTCTGGTTCTGCGGGAAACTAAATACGGAGACAACATCTGGTCATTGAAGTCCACCCCTCCCATGAGCGCATTATAGTCGTGGACACAGAGGGGCTTTTCAATGACACGGGTTGCTCGCTCAATTTGGATTGTCGTGTCTGCGTGAATGGAGGAGAGCATGTAAACGTCACGCTTGTCTCTCCATTTCACCGCGAGCAGTTCTTCGTTACACAAGGCAGCCCTCTGCCCCCTTGCAAGACGGGTGGTTACAAGCCGTTGGGGGAAGCCCACGCGACTAGTTCGCGCGGTGCCACAGGCGCAAATCCGTTCTAGAAACAAATGCCTAAAGAGGGCCACACTTGTGTAAAAATTGTCCACATAAAGATGGTACCCCTTGCCGAATAAGGGTGACACCAAGTCCCAGACTGTCTTCCCACTGCTCCCCAGGTAGTCAGGGCAACCGACCGGCTCCAGGGTCTGATCTTTTCCCTCATAGACACGAAATTTGTGGGTATAGCCTGTGGCCCTTTCACAGAGCTTATACAATTTGACCCCATACTGGGCACGCTTGCTTGGGATGTACTGTTTGAAGCCAAGGCGCCCGGTAAAATGTATTAGGGACTCGTCTACGCAGATGTTTTGCTCGGGGGTATACAAATCTGCAAATTTCTGGTTGAAATGGTCTATGAGGGGCCGAATTTTGTGGAGCCGGTCAAAAGCTGGGTGGCCTCTGGGACGGGAGGTGGTGTTGTCGCTAAAATGCAGGAAACGGAGGATGGCCTCAAATCGTGCCCTGGACATAGCAGCAGAGAACATGGGCATGTGATGAATCGGGTGCGTTGACCAATATGACCGCAATTCATGCTTTTTTGTCAGGCCCATGTTGAGGAGAAGGCCCAAAAAAATTTTAATTTCGGAAACTTGGACTGGTTTCCACCGGAAAGGCTGGGCATAAAAGCTTCCCGGGTTGGCGGATATAAATTGTGTGGCATACTGGTTGGTCTCTGCCACGACTAAGTCCAAGAGCTCCGCAGTCAAGAACAGCTCAAAAAATCCCAGGGCCGAACCGATTTGAGCCGTCTCAACCCGAACTCCAGACTGGGCGGTGAAAGGGGGAACTACAGGTGCGGCTGAAGTTGGTGACTGCCAATCAGGGTTTGCCAGCACCTCAGGGATTCTAGGGGCTCTACGGGCCTGTCTTTGCGGTGGCTGCGACGGGGTAACTAGTGCACGTGCCACCGTACCAGCTTCAACTGCCCTTCTGGTGCTCGCCACGTCACCATGTTGTACGGCAGTGCTGGTACTAGGTCCAGGGAGGGCTGCGCTGCTGGTGTATGCCTCACCACGTGATCCGGCAGCGACAGCCCCACTCTGCTGCTCTTGAAGCGGATCCTGCATAACCTGTGGTCTAGCGACATGGGGCCGGGTACGCCTGGTGCTGCCAGGGACCTCCACCTCCTCGTCCGAACTTTGGGTCAGAGAGCCACTGCTTTCCACAGGTTCATATTCTGACCCGCTAGATTCATCAGATGAGGGTTCCCACTCCTCATCCGACTGGGTCAGAATCCTGTAGGCCTCTTCAGAAGAATACCCCCTGTTTGACATTTTGGACTACTAAATTTAGGGGTATTCCCTGAGACTACCCAAGAAAAAAAGCAAACCTGTCTTACAAAGGGGAGGCTAGCGAAGTACCGGAGGCCGCTGCGGTTGATAAAAAATATCAAAACTGATTTTTTTATCGCCGCAGTGCGTGTAAAATGAATGTGCAGTGATCAAAAAATATATATTTTTTGTCACTGCGGTGGGGCGGGCGTGGGTGAACGCACGTGTGGGCGACCGATCAGGCCTGATCGGGCAAACACTGCGTTTTGGGTGGAGGGCGAACTAAAGTGACACTAATACTATTATAGATCTGACCGTGATCAGTTTTGATCACTTACAGATACTATAAAAGTACAAATGCTGATTAGCGATACGCTATTCAGCGAATAAAAGTGACTGCGGTGCGGTGGGGTGGGCGCTAACTGACGCTAACTACCTAACCAAGGGGCCTAAACTATCCCTAAAACCTAACAGCCAATACTAGTGAAAAAAAAAAAGTGACAGTTTACACTGATCACTTTTTTTCCTTTCACTGGTGATTGACAGGGGCGATCAAAGGGGTGATCAAAGGGTTAATTGGGGTGCAGGGGGGTGATCTGGGGCTAAGGTGTAGTGTTGGTGCTACTCACTGTGAAGTCTGCTCCTGTGCTGGATCCAACCGACGAAAAGGACCAGCACAGGAGCAGACAAGCCATATAACAGATCATATTTACTAATATGATCTGTTATATGGCTTGTGATTGGATTTTTTAAAAATCGCCAGCCTGCCAGCCAATGATCGTTGCTGGCAGGCTGGTGACTAACTTGTTCTTTAACTTTTGCCGGCCCGCGATGCGCATGCGCGGGCCGGCTTGGAGCGAAATCTCGCGTCTCGCGAGATGACGCGTATATGCGTGACTGTGCGCAGCGCTGCCACCTCCGGAACGCGAATCTGCGTTAGGCGGTCCGGAGGTGGTTAAGCACAATGTATCAACCAACTTTACCACTAAAAAATTTATAAGGTGTAACAAAAGCACTAGGGAGGGTAAAGGCGTTTAAAAATGTATTCTCATAAAATAGTCTAATGCAATAATATGTTATCATTAGGGTTACTAAACAAGCACAACTAAGTATTTAGTTCAGCCAGTATTTGAATGAGGCCTAAAACAGTTGTCTAAGGACATCTTTAAGCTACCTGCAGATGGCTGTAATGCGGATGCAAGACCTGGACCCCTGTGGTTCAAGTAATCTCAGTTTGGTTCAGGATCTTACGTTATATGAATGCCACTATGTCACTATCTAGCTCTGGCTTCACCAATGAAATTTCCATCAGGCAAAAATGTATAATCCTGCACATGAAGATAGCACTGTATAGTGTGTATTGTTACGTATGGCTGCTAGGTGTGGTTATTAACTTGGCACTAGAATGCAATATTTTTCGGCTTGTTTGAGGTTTAATATTGCAGGAGAATAATAATAAGCTAAGCATGAAACAACTGTTGTGTAAAGTTATAATACGTGCCTGAAGCAAATTCATTATACAGAAGCCTTCTAATTACCATGTTAAATGAGCATACGAGACTGAGAGAAATAGAGGCTGTGCTGAAGAGCCCAAACTGTAATTGCAACCTAGCTGGCAAGCTTGATTGAAAGAAAGCTGCATCAAACTCTCCAGAGTTACAACATGACTCAATCCCTTTAACTGCACTGAACACTGCTGGAAATCTATAGCTCATGTGCAGAGACTGAGCTTTTAGACAAGGCCCAGTAGCCACTCCGTCCATTTCCTACAGTGTCACTGTATATAATGTCATTGTATAATACTTTTGAGGGGGCCCTGACAATAAAATCTTTTAGTCTTCCTCCTGAGTGGGCCCCTTGTGGGTCTGGGCCCCAAAGCAGCTGCTTCCCGTTCCCCTATAGCTACGCACCTGTGCGCAACAAAAAGGGTGTGACTCTACGGATATAATATATCTAATAGAGTGCCCATGTCACAAACAATATGTAGGGAGAACCAAAAGAACCCTGAGGAAGAGAATAGCAGAACATGTTCTAAACATTAAGATGGGGTATGAATTACATTCCCTATCCAAATACTATAAGGACCACCATGGGAGTGACCCCTCCACTCTTAAATACATGGCATTGGAAAAGGGAGGTAACCATATCGCACAAATGTCCAGATTGGAATCCAGGAGGATCTCCCCTCCTGGGTGGGCCAACACCCGCAGCCACATCTCATGGTATAACATTAAAATTCTGTATGTATTAACATGGATGTACATAGAACCTTGCCACATAAGTCGCACTACTTCTTTTTAGATATAAAAGATGGGATATGAATTTTCCAGATTGCTAATCAGACCGCCTATTTTAGACAACCTCTTTTTATGTAATTATACAATATAATATGACTTTTTATGTGATTTGACCCAAGCTTGCATAAATGTATTTTTATTGTCTTGTTTTTATTCGTCATTTTTCGGGGGGAAAAAAACGCATCGAAAACGCATATGCCTTTTTATTTTTACACATCGCCAGAGCCTGGGAGTGACCCAATTATCACTTTGGATATACTCCCAATGTGATACTTTTTATATATGTTTTAATGAGACTTAATTTGGTACACAAACTGAGCAATCCATTCACATGTGTGACCGCTACGAGGCCGTTGTTCGGAGAAACGGGAACCTATACAGGGCACTAACCCCTGATACATATGGATATATAGTGGTGAATAGAGACTTTGCAGTCCAACATTCGATCAGGAACCGATATCCGCATTTTCTGAAAATTCCTCACTGTCCCAGAATACACCGCTTTATTGATAGCTACCATATAAAAGGTAGCCTCTCACACCCACTGTTCAGCCACTGAGGAAGGGGTATCTTTAACCCCGAAACGCAACTGGCACTGAACAGTGAGGGATCAAACAAGAGCGGTTTCAATATTATTGACGCTTCGAGGTTATCTACAGCAAAACCCCATTAACAGCAAACAGGGATCACCGCTTAACCACCTTATTCAAAATATGGGACCAAGCTACCCCCGCCTCCAGAGTCACATGATACGTCACGAGGGGTGCCGCGGAACACGTGGGACGCCGCGTAGCCACTATATACCACCCGCGAGGGCGGGTACATGGCTAGATCGTAAGCCTGTTGGTGTCTTTAAATGTGGCACGTGGAAGGCATGTGAGTATATGTCCACCGCCAAGATCATTACATGCTCAGCGACTGGTCAGACTTTATCAACTGTAAGTCCAAAGGTGCTATATACCTATGTCAATGTCCATGTCCCATGGACTACGTAGGGAAGACAGTGAGAGAAGTGAGAAGGAGGGTACTGGAGCATGTCAATGATGTAGTCAAGAAGGACGTGACACCGATAGCCACCCATGTGAATGATTTCCATGGGGGGGACCCAAGATCCCTTAAATTCACAGTCCTGGAATTGGTACCCCCTTCTCCACGCGGGGGTGATTGGGATAGGAGGATCCTGCAGAAGGAGAGTGAGTGGATCCATAGATTCCGTTCCCAGTCCCCCCTTGGGTTAAATGAGAGACTAACTTTATCTTGCTTCCTCTGACCTCCCCGACCTAGTTTATTCTCTTCCCCCTACTTCTCCTTCATCCCATTTAGCTGGCTACCATGCCCCTTTTGCTGGATGTCCCTGCCTCCCCCTCCCCTCCCCTCCTTTTTATATACTATTTTTAACCGTTGAGTCTATTGATCTATTGCATACTTGTTTATATTATTTTTACTTCGATTAAAGGACCTGTCACCTTCCAAAACCAGCCCAAGCCCGCAGCAGTGTGTTTCTGATGATGCCTTTCTTCCTGAAGGCAGATGCAGCAAAAGTACTGAAAACGTTGTATAATCCCCTGCCGGCGCTCTTCTCCACACATGCTTGAAGTCAAGGAGGCAGCGGCCTCCTTGCTTTAAAGGGCTTCTGTCAGCCCACTAAACCGTTTTATTTTTTTTTGCTTAATAATAACCCCTACACTGCGATTTATCCATACATAAGTAAAATAATAATTTTGGTTCAGTAGAATTTGCTAAAACCCTATTTTTATAATATGTAAATTACCTTGCTACCAGCAAGTAGGGCGGCTACTTGCTGGTAGCAGCCGCATCCTCCGATGGTAATGACGCCCCCTCTGCTTGTTGATTGACAGGGCCAGCGGACGGGATCTTTCTCCGCTGGCCCTGCCTGTTTTCATTCAATATCTGGCGCCTGCGCCGCGGCCGTACCCATCTTCAATCGGCGCAGGCGCACTGAGAGGCGGCCACTCGCTCGGCCGCTTCATCCTCAATGCGCCTGCGCCGATGACGTCACATCTACACCCGGCGCAGGCGCATTGAGGATGAAGCGGCCGAGTGAGTGGCCGCCTCTCAGTGCGCCTGCGCCGATTGAAGATAGGTACGGCCGCGGCGCAGGCGCCAGATATTGAATGAAAGCAGGCAGGGCCAGCGGAGAAAGATCCCGTCCGCTGGCCCTGTCAATCAACAAGCAGAGGGGGTGTCATTACCATCGGAGGATGCGGCTGCTACCAGCAAGTAGCCGCCCTACTTGCTGGTAGCAAGGTAATTTACATATTATAAAAATAGGGTTTTAGCAAATTCTACTGAACCAAAATTATTATTTTACTTATGTATGGATAAATCGCAGTGTAGGGGTTATTATTAAGCAAAAAAAAAAAAACGGTTTAGTGGGCTGACAGAAGCCCTTTAAGTCACGGTAACCACGCTCCCTTCCCTGCCCCTTCGCTGTGAGTGACAGCGCTTATGCACGAGAGTTCGGCAAAGCCAGCCGAACTGCCGGATGTCAGTCACAGCGAAGGGGCAGGGAAGGGGGCCTGACTACCGTGACTTGAACCTCAGAGGCCGCTGCCTCCTTGACTTCAAACATGTGTGGAGAAGTACGCCGGGCAGGGGATAAAACAACGTTTTCAGTACTTTTGCTGCATCTGCCTTCAGGAAGAAAGGCATCATCAGAAACACACTGCTGGCGGCTTAGGATGATTTTGGGAGGTGACAGGTTCCCTTTAAATTATTCTTAACCCATTCCACCCGGCGTGTCCATGTGTTGCCAGATATAGAGTGCCCCGACTTTTTTATACATTTATACAAAATTTTCCTCACAGCATTGGGGGTGCTGAGGGGCGTGCACCTGGTCATCCAGACAATTGGTGAGCCACTAGTACTATCCTTATCTGTCCCCAATCAACTACCACCTAATATTTGAGCTCCCAACCTGCCCAAAATGGATATTTGGCAACATATGAATAACAAGTGTAGGAAGACTGACACACATGTCTTTGATACATCCGGAGGGAATCGAAAGGAATAAGAATTATCAATGGACGAGACTTTTAGCAATCTGGAGAAGTTATTACACAAACAACTACGCAACAAATGGGAGATTAGATCATTGACCAAGATTGATTGGCATTGACCAAGTCACCAGCTTCAGACCTGGTAGATGACAATTTCAGAAAGGAACGGGATACCGTGCAACTTGATTCATATTATTATCAACAGACGTACACAAATTTTAGAGGATATCACGGAACAAATAGGGGTTTAAAAAAAAAAATTATAGATTTGTTCCCAAATACTGAACGTGCCCACAAATGGCAGGAGAAAATATGTAAAATTTGCACACACTGGAAAAGGAGATTATTAATAAAAAATCCAAGAAAAAGAAATTTCAGTCAAAACAATACCAATAAAGCTACTTTACAGGAGGAAGTCGCGAATAGAGGAACAGAATCACAAGGAACACAGGACACATGTAGAGGGGAACACAAGAATCAATATAATGTACCCATTTCCAATTAATCACTATCCTCACCCCTTTTTTTAGATCACAATCCCCCACAACACAGGATGAGACCGAGAACGGTCCGTACACCAAATCCAACTCGGAGGAACATGAAGGAACCCACACAGAAACACGAGTACAATTTGAGACAACGGAGATCGGATCATACCCCATTGAGGGACATCCCAACGAGACACAATTACTATCAACAACCTCAGAAATACGATACGAGGACACGAATCAGGTCACAGCAACTCCCAAACTAAGGAAAATACGTAGAGGGAGACACTCGAAAAAGAGGAAACAATCACAACCAACACTAACCACATCGAACATAGTTAATTTAAGCAAAGTACAATTGACGGACTCACAGATAACCCTTCTCAATAAGGGTCTTAAAAATGCCCCTACCACTAAACTAGATAAATTTTCCACTTATATAGGAGTGGAGAAATTTATAAGGAAGATCTGTTTGAGAAAATTCTATATTAAAAACCCAATGACCCGAGACCAATACGGATCCGAATCCTGATAGGTATCAATATACAGACCTAAAAGCGAGATCGAGAAAATATCCGAGAGAGGAGATAAGCCACCAAATAGCAACGTTTAAAAAGAATGCGGAGAATGACATAAGGAAAATAAAGGATCATAGGATAAAGAACAATCTCACCAAAAAAGAAATAGAGGCCATACAAGAATTACAATCCAACAATGAAATCACAATCCGCCCAGCCGATAAAGGAGGAGCTATTGTGATTCTCAATACAGAGGACTACATACAGGAGTGTAGGAGGCAACTGAACGATGAAACAACATATGTAAAATTAAAACAAGACCCTACGGAGAAGTATTATAAACAGCTGGTCCAATATTGCAAAAAGGGTACTGAACTTGATGTCCTTTTGGAACAAGAAGCTAGATTCATTACTGACACACCAAAAAGGATACCGGTGTTATACTGTATCCCTAAAATACATAAGGATATAAACAAACCACAGGGTAGACTCATAGTATCGGGTATTAATTCCATATCCTCAAATTTGTCTCGCTATATAGATAATATATTACAACCGGTAGTAAGAAATATACCTTCATATATTAAGGACACCACCGACATATAAAAATATTAGAACAAATTGACTTCAATGAAAAATGGATTATGGGCACTTTGGATGTTAATTCTCTTTACACAATCATTGACCATAAGCACGGTTTGGGAGCACTTCACAAACAACTGACGGTGAACAGCACATTGAAAGAAGAACAATTCTCATTATATTAAATATATATTAATGCACAATTATTTTGTGTTCGATGATGAGTTCTATGTCCAACAGAAGGGCACCGCCATGGGTACCAGATTCTCCCCCAGCTATGCCAATTTATGGCACAATGGGAGGCCTAGACCATTCAACCACTTCTGGGGGCGAGTCTGGTCCTATGGTGACGATACATAGACAAAATTATTTTTATTTGGCAGGATACAGCAGAAGCATTGAATGTTTTCCTTGAGAACATAAATTCTAACGATAGAAATCTCAAATTTACTTCCACCATTAGCAACATCAACGTGCAGTTTTTGGACCTCAATATTAAGGTAGAACAAGAACAATTAGTATGTAGCACTTACCTCAAACCGGTGATGAAGAATAGTTTCATCTTATATTCTAGCTGTCATTTGCCCAGATGGTTGACAAACATCCCTAGGAGTCAATTTAGAAGGTTAAAATGCAATTTCACTCGGGGAAAAACCATTTGAGGTAGAGGGCAGAGATCTGAAACAACAATTTCTAGATAAGCAATACCCTCCACATCTATTGGAAGAATCACTAAATAGGGTTAGAGAGATGGAGAGTGGATTTCTTTACGCCCGATCAGGAATATAGAATAGATGATACTATCAGAATGATCCTGCCATTTCACATACAACACAAGACGATAGAAAGGATTATTAGGAATCATTGGCACTATTTTCTTGATGATAAGGTGATTGGACACATACTAACGAACACTCCCCAGATTACATATACAAAGGTCCCAAATTTGGGTTTAAAAATAGCCCCCTCAGTTAAGAACAAAAAGAGAACCACCAAACGAAATTGGTTGACCTTTAGTGGGCTCCATAGATGCGAATGTTGTTCGAATTGTAAAATCACATCTTTCCGTAAGAAATCTTTGAGCGCACAGTCCACACAGAATATGTTCTATTTAGACATTAAAGAAGGTCTAACATGTGACTCTACGGATATAATATATCTAATAGAGTGCCCATGTCACAAACAGTATGTAGGGAGAACCAAAAGAACCCTGAGGAAGAGAATAGCAGAACATGTTCTAAACATTAAGATGGGGTATGAATTACATTCCCTATCCAAATACTATAGGGACCACCATGGGAGTGACCCCTCCACTCTTAAATACATGGCATTGGAAAGGGGAGGTAACAATATCGCACAAATGTCCAGATTGGAATCCAGGAGGATTTTTGACTTTGACACTCTAAGCCCAAGAGGTCTAAACGCTGAAATGGGGCTGTTCGGTTTATTGTAGGGGTGCGGGTCCATTCCGGGATGGGACATCTGCGTCAGGCTGTTTTACCAGCACCCAGATCTCCCTTCCTGGGTGGGCCAACACCCACAGCCACATCTTATGCTAGAACATTAAAATTTTGTATTTATTAACACGGATGCACAAAGAACTACGCCACATAAGACGCACTACTTCTTTTTAGATATAAAAGATGGGATATGAATTTTCCAGATTGCTAATCAGACCGCCTATTTTAGACAACCTCTTTTTATGTAATTATACAATATAATATGACTTTGCGATTTGACCCAAGCTTGCATATATGTATTTTTATTATCTTTTGTTTTTATTCGTCATTTTTCTTTTTTTTTTTTTTAAATGCATCGAAAACGCATATGCGTTTTTATTTTTACACATCGCCAGAGCCTGGGAGTGACCCAATTATCACTTTGAATATACTCCCAATGTGATCTATACTTTTAATATATGTTTTAATGAGACTTAATTTTGTATACAAACTGAGCAATCCATTCACGTGTGACCGCTACGCGGCCGTTCGGAGAGACGGGTACCTATACAGGGCACTAACCCCTGATACATATGGATATATAGTGGTGAATAGAGACTTTGCAGTCCAAAATCCCTCACTGTCCCAGAATACACCGCTTTATTGATAGCTACCATATAAAAGGTAGCCTCTCACACCCACTGTTCAGCCACTGAGGAAGGGGTATCTTTAAAGGGGTTGTCCGGGTTCAGAGCTGAACCCGGACATACCCTTATTTTCACCCAGACAGCCCCCCTGAGGCTATCATCGGAGCATCTCATGCTCCGATGCGCTCCCTTGCCCTGCGCTAAATCGCGCAGGGCACGGGCTCTTTTGTTTTCAATAACACACTGCTGGGCGGTAACTTCCGCCCGGCAGTGTGTTCGTGATGTCACCGGCTCTGAGGGGCGGGCTTTAGCTCTGCCCTAGCCGTTTTACTGGCTAGGGCAGAGCTAAATCCCGCCCATCAGTGCCAGTGCCGTCACCAGGGTTCCTGGCAGCCCCATGGAGAGCCCCGGTACGTCACCGGATCTCCAAAAAATGCCTTTGCCCTGTGCAATTTAGCGCAGGGCAAAGGAGAGCATCGGAGTATGAATCCATAATCTGAGAGCCATAGTTTTTTCAGTTTTTGGGCGATTATCTTAGGTAGGGTCTCATTTTTAGCGGGATGAGATGACTGTTTGATTGGCACTATTTTGGGGTGTATATGACTTTTTGATTGCTTGCTATTACACTTTTTTGTGATGTAAGATGACAAAAAATGGCTTTTTTACACCGTTTTTATTTTAATTTTTTTACGGTGTTCGTCTGAGGGGTTAGTTCATGTGATATTTTTATAGAGCCGGTCGATATGGACGTGGCGATACCTAACAGGTATACTTTTTATTATTTATGTAAGTTTTACACAATAACAGCTTTTTTTAAAAAAAAAAATGATGTTTTAGTGTCTCCATATTTTGAGCCATAGTTTTTTTATTTTTTGGGTGATTGTCTCATCTATTGCGGGATGAGGTGACGGTTAGATTGGTACTATTTTGGTGGGCGTACACCTTTTTGCTCGCTTGCTGTTTTGTGATGTAAGGGGACAAAAAAATGGTTTATTTTTAATTTTTTACGGTGTTCATCTAAGGGGTTAGGTCACGTGATATGTTTATAGAGCCGGTCGATACGCATGCGGCAATACCTAATATGTCTATTTTTTTTTTCTATTTTTTACCAATTTTCTTTAACTTTATTTGGGGAAAATGACGTTTTTGTTTATTTTTACTTGAAATAGACTTATTTTTGCAGGAGAAAAGTTAATTTTTTTTAAACTTTTTTTTTTCACTTTATTTTTTGTCCCACTTTGGGACTTCAACTTTTGGGGGTCTAATCCTTTACAATGCTTTCCAATAGTTCTGTATTGGAATGCATTGGCTGTATGAATAATACTGTGTGTATTACTCATACAGCTTCCGGCCTGTGAGATCCAGGGGGCTGGATCTCACAGGCACGTCAAAGAAAGGCAGAGGAGATGCCTCAGGAAGACATTGCGCTGCCTTCCATGCCATCGGGTCCCCCCTACAGCCCCATGGGGACCAGATGGCACCGCCGCTGCCCGCACCATAAAAAGTCGCAAACCGCAGCTCTGAATTGATTTGCGGCGGACACGGGACCCCCCCGCGCATTTAGCAGAGGTGCCTGTTCAATGATTTGAGCAGGCGGCGGTGATCGAAAATACACAGGGCGTACAGGGCATACCTGTACGCCCTGTGTCCTAAAGAGGTTAAAGTAGCAGCGGCCTCCTGACTTCAAGTCAGGATAACCACACCCCCTTTCCCTGCCCCTTCACCTCTGATTGACAGTCGCGCACGTGAACGTTCTGATGCGCACTCACACCTGGGAGCCTGCAAACTGAGCCACTGAAAACTACCTAACAGCGGTATACAGCAATGTACAGGCACGTTAATAGAGACGTCAGG
This sequence comes from Bufo bufo, assembly GCF_905171765.1. Classification (NCBI taxonomy): domain Eukaryota; kingdom Metazoa; phylum Chordata; class Amphibia; order Anura; family Bufonidae; genus Bufo; species Bufo bufo. The sequence continues at coordinate 329,961,599 of NC_053391.1, read as the reverse complement.
GCTCATGTGTGAGACTTCGGCCGGCTTTGCTGTACAGCCGAAAACTATCAGCTGGCTGTCAATTAAAAGCAAAGGGGCAGGGAAATGGAGCGTGGTTACCTTGACTTGAAGCGGGGAGGCCGCTGCCCCCTTGACTTCGAACTCTGTTGTTATATAGCGCGTGCAGGGGATTAAAGTTAGTTTTTCAAGATTTTGGTGCATCTGGTCAGTGGAAGAAAAGGATCTTTAGAAACATACTGCTGGCTACTTTAAGGTAATGCTGGTGGTTTGGGAGGCGTTTTTTAGGTAATAGGTTCCCTTTAAAGTTCATTGCTGGCGCAGTGCGCCCGCCCCTCTATCTTCTTATTGGCAGCAGTGGCACAGGGGGGAGGGAGAGAGTGATTCCTTCTCCCCTGTGCTGCTGAGGGAACATGAGCGCGCTGACAGCAGCGCGCTCATGTTCTCTGATACTAGACTGCGCAATAGCGAAGCCTTGTATCGAAAAAAGGCAAATCCTGGTATCGAGGTCAATACCAGACAAAAGTATCGATTGGGTATTGGGTATTGACTGGCAGGATTGACATTTTTATACATCAGGCAGAATGAGTTAAAAAAAAGAAAGCATTACTCAATTTACGGATTCCCGGCTGTTGCAAAGCTTGGGTTCCTGTTGGTCTACACTTCTTGGTCAGAGCTTGGCATACTAGAAATAGCAGGAGATGCATGCTCACAGTGACCAGTGATTGGCTAAGCAGGCATGTCCTGTAATTTGCCGTAATTTGAGTCAGCGGGAACCCAGTAAAGCTTTGAAACAGCAGCAGCCATGGCTATGCGAAGTCAGTAATTTTTTTTTTTAATCCATTCCACCCCATATATATTGAATTTAATCCCACAATGTATTCTTCCTGTCCCTACTCAACAAAGGTCAGGTGGGTTTTATCCCATCACAACAGGCCCATGACAACATCACTAAGTTTCTCATCCTAATAGAGTACTCCAATACCCAATGAACTCCCAAGCTAGTTCTGGCTCTTGATAGCATAACATTGGAGTATATCTTCTCTGTTCTAAAGAAGTTTGGTATCCAAGGACTATACCTTAAACTAACCACCTACCATTAAAATTCCTTGAAGACCTAGACTGGGATGCCCCCTCTCCCAAGTACCCCTTAGCAATGCTCATTCAGTCCAACCCCAACAGTGTAGGAACAGCCCAATATAATATGAGTCTATTTGCAAATGATATTCTGCTGATCAGAACGAAACCCTCCTCTTGTCTCTCTAATCTGATCTCCTTCCTTGACAAATTTGCTCTGGCTTTGGGCTTCAAAATTAGTTATGATAAAGCGGCTTTCTCTGGTAATGTCGCCTTTTATACCTAAAAACTTGTTCAGTTGAACTTTGGTTTTCAATGTTGCCCAGATAATATTTCTTGTCTGGGAGTTAAGTGACTGAACACCCTATATAGCCACAGTTACCCTCCTCTCATTAGATACTGCCATATCAACTGGGTTAAAATGATAGCATTTCCTAAAATACTGTGTTTCGTTGTCTCCCTATCCCTCTGCAATCTCTTGATTATAAAATCTCTGCAGAAAACAACTGTATCTTTCAATTCATGTTGACCCATAAATGGCCACGTATCAGCGAAAAATCAATGTACTACCCAGGGATCTACATAGATCTCATAGGGTCCCATACAAAACTTAGTATGGCCCCCCTGCCCACCCAGTTTCCGAGTATGCATATGCCAATCACTCTCGGGCAATGCAGAATGCAACGTGCAAAAGATTTCTAATGAATTTACTTTTTTTATTAAGTGGAAGACATTTTACGGTAATTACATTTTAATTAAAAAAATTAAGTTAAAAAAAAAATCATTCTTAGTACCATATTTCTCAATGTATTCATGCCACACAACTGACATAAATACATTGATAAATCTGCTACTTCCCTTCTGTTACAAAAGAGGCTGCCTGCAGCCACTACAAGCAGCCCCTAGTGATGGCCACATCAAAATACAGTGTTCTTTATCTTCCTGATATAAAAGTTCAGTACTGGGCCTGCAGCAGTTGTCTGGTCTGCTTCCAGGGGTGTAGCTAAAGGCTCATGGGCCCGGGTGCAAGAGTTCAGCTTGGGCCCCCCTTACCTCTGTGCTTTGTGGCCAGGGGCCTACTGGCTGAGGCAAAAATTGAAACGGCAACACCTTCCCCGCCAATTTCTTGACCCTAACCCCAGCCAGAGGGGTAACTTGACTAGAATGCACTTTCTCTAATACCAGTGTCTTCTTATGTGGCACAAGGGTCTTTGGGCCCCCTCAGGCTTCTGGGCCCGGTAGCGACTGCTACCTCTGCACATCCTATAGCTACGCCCCTGTCTGCTTCCATTGACGGTACACCTCTGGTACTACCACAAAAGATTAGGATGACATCAGTCATCTATTTAAATATTACAAAGCCACTCAACAGGTCCAATTGGTAGTTCTAGATTCCAACTTGAAGGCCCTCCTCTCTAGTTTAATACTGAGTCTGCTCTACTGAAACCACTCACACTGCAAAGCGCCTTCTGGACACCCCTATCATACATCATTTCATAGTCATATAGAGATATGTGAGAAAACAATACAAAATCATTAGTAACCCCTTCCCTTTGACCACAATAAATCTAAAATCAGACCTTTTCCCCAAAGCTGGCCATACATATTCAACAGCTGCCAGCTAAATGACTGTTCAGCTGACAGCTATCTCTCTCAACTTCCCCATATGCATACATGTTCCCGATGAGAACAATACACTAATGTGTATGGGACTTCAAGCCTTCAAACTAAGCACTTTAATTGGTGGATAAACAGACATCTTAAATCATTTAAAAGGGTTTTTGTCACCAGAATGAACCCTATTAAACTAGTTGACATTAGCGATGTCCTAATGTCAGCTGAACCTAACTAGTCTATTCCTACTTTTAGCTATGCTCCCGTTACTCCAGAAATATAACTTTTATAATATGCTAATTAGCCTCTAGGAGCAGGGGGGGTGTTGCCCCTGCTCCTAGAGGCTCCGTTCTCCCACCTCTGGCCACGTCCTGCTACACTAGATTGACAGGGCCAGGCAGCGATGGTCTCCTACTGCCGGCCCTGTCTGCTGTGTAAATCTCACGCCTGCGCTGTCCGTTCAGTATTCGGCGCAGTGAGTGAAGGGTGCTCACAGGCTGCCGGTTTCCTCACTGCGCCTGCGCCAAATACTGAACAGCACGAGATTTCCCCAGCGCACAGGGATGGCAGTTGGAGGTGGAGGCTGCCTGGCCCTGTCAATCTAGTGTAGCAGGAAGTGGCCAGAGGTGGGAGAACAATCTCAGAATGGCCTGGATAAGTAAAAGCGTTTTAAAGTCATCACCACATAAAGTGACACTGGTCAGATTTGCAAAAAATGGCCAAGTCCTTAAGGTGAAAAATAGGGCCTTAAGGGGTTAATAGGGTTACTTCTGGTGACAGAAATCCTTTAAGCATTTCACTCTGAGATCTAAGCTCATGTACTCACAACAATGATTAGGAAAATATGAATCTCCTCAAGTGGAATATTTGAAAGCATACCTAACCTTTCAACAAACTTTGCATTAATCAATAGCACAATGTGTGCACATGAGAAATAACACTATTTCTGGCCACTATATGGCTCGTATCTGGCAAAGTTTTGCACTTTTCCATGTGCATTCTGAATGTCTGGTTTGCAGTTCTTCTAGAGCTGGTGGGTATAGACTAGCTGAGGAGAATCTGCTTTCTAACCTAGTCTTACTCAGAAACAGCCCCAGGATTATAGAGGACATTGCAGGGAAGTACTGACCTGTATGTTTGTGGAGAAAGCACTTGGGCTGACATATAAACTTCCTATTTAGCTGCAGTCTCTTTAGTGTCTCTTTTGGAGTTCTGTCTCACTCTGCTCCTACTCACTGCTTACCCTTTCTCTCCATAGACTTGTATTGACATCTGTAATATGATCCTTCAGTCGAGATGATCTGTCCTGGATGGTTTCAAAGCATATTTCAAAGAGAAAAGCATTTAGCAAAGGATTGGGAGGAGAAGTAAGCAGCTAATAACATGAGAACTAGACATTCCTCTTTGATAAGACATATTACAAAGTTTGTTATGGTCAATTGCACTATTAATTTATGCAAATTATTGTTACCAGTTACTGACCATTTAAGCTTTATCAGCTATTGCAGTGGTTTGTGTCTACCACCGCTCCTCTCCTGCTGGTGGGCACAGCCGCCACCTTGCTCATCCACTGACTCTTGCCTTGCTTCTGGATTGACCCTTCTCTATCTGACCTCTCCCACAACCCGGACTGTTTATTGCATGTACTCTGCCTGCCTTTACCCCAGCCTCTCTCTAACTATAGTTTTGCCTGATCCCTTGGTGCTCTGCAGTTGTGTCTACTGACCCCTATGTGTCAGCAGTCACTTGAACAGAGTTCCCCTGTAGCAGAGTCCAGATCTCTGTACAGAGGTTAAAGGAAGTTGCTCCAAGTCAAATCTTTTCAAGTGATATACTGGATCCACATTAGCTTTATTTCACCATTTATAACTGGGAACAAGACCTAGGTTTTCTTACAGAGATGGTGACATTGTTGTACTACAATAACTAAAACCAGTCATCAGGTCACACTCTTCAAATTATTAAAGTATTACATCAATGCTACCTAGGAACATTTAGTGGCAAACTTGCATGCACAAGATGTCCATACTTTGGTGACAGATATGCTGTATTTTTTTTAGTTTCTGTGTTGGTTTTAGGACAATGCTGCTTTCAAATGGAGAATATATAACCTTTGATGTACGCAAAAATCTGCAGCTGTGATCTGCATTTCATCACTGATGCACACTTTCAGTATTGTTCTCTGTAGAAGACCCTACAATTGCATGAGCACTGAAGGACAGAGTGAACATATGGACAAAGCAGAACGGAAACCCTTCTAGTGTTTGAAGCCATATGTTCCTTAGATGTAAGCTTACTCATGCATTCTTAAAAGCTGTTCTTAACTGCTTTGTCAAAGCTTTTCTGATCAGAGTTTAATTTTGCACTTAACACTGGCAGGGTTTAAACTGGCTGACATAACTCTAACTTGTATCTGAACATGAGGTTATTGTCACCCCCATAATGCACCACCCTCCATGACAAGTGTGTAATGCAGAGGTTTCTTTTTAGGCCATTTAAAGGTAATCTGTCACCAGTTTTCTGCTACCCTCACTTTTAAATCCTAAAAGCTCCAGCGCATGCCAATGAGTCCCCATATTCATGAGCTCAGGGCTCTCCCGCACACCTGCCTTTGATTGACAGTTTATCTAAACGAACCAGTGGCAGGTGGGCGGGGAAAGCCAGGAGCTCATGAATATTCAGGAGTCATCATTATGCACTAGAGCTGTTTAATACAAGATTTTGGCAAAACGGCTGGGTCAATAGAGAAAGTGACCCAGCATTTGTCACTACTTTATCTTGCTGCAGCTTGTCTTCACTATAGTTTAAAATGATCCTAAATTTCGTAAGCCAGTCAATGTTCTTCTGACTATTATTTACTGACACTACGGAAGGGGGGGGAGGGGGGGGGGGGAGGAGCATTATATACTGGCACTACAGTGGGTACAGAGGAGCATTATATACTGGCACTACAGTGGCTACTCAAAACTGATTTTACAAACTGTCAAAATGTCACTTTTTTGGCAGATTTTCCATTTTAATCAATTTTTTTTCTTTAATACATCGAGGGTTAACAGCCAACCAAAACTCAATATTTATTACCCTGATTCTGCGGTTTACAGAAACACCCTACATGTGGTCGTAAACTGATGTAAGGGCACACGGCAGGGCGCAGAAGGAAAGGAATGCCATATGGTTTTTGGAAGGCAGATTTTGCTGGACTGGTTTTCAAACACCATGTCCCATTTGAAGCCCCCCTGATGCACCCCTACAGTAGAAACTCCCAAAAGTTACCCCATTTTGGAAACTAGGGGATAAGGTGACAGTTTTATTGGTATTATTTTGGGGTACATATGATTTTTAATCGCTCTATATTGCGTTATTTGTGAGGCAAGGTAACCAAAAAATGGCACTGTTTTTATTTTTTAGAGCATTTTTATAGAGCAGGTTGTTACAGATGCGATGATATCAAATATGTCTACTTTCTTTGTTTCAGTTTTACATAAAGCATTTTTGAAAAAAAAAAATTGTTTTGGCACAGTTTCTATTTATTTATATTTACAGCGTTTACCTCAGTGGTTAGGTCACGTGATATTTTTATAGAGCAGGTCGTTACGGACGTGGCAATACCTAATATATATACTTTTTCTTATTTAAGTTTTACACAATAATAGCATTTTTGAAACAAAAAAATTATGGTTTTAGTGTCTCCATAGTCTGAGAGCCATAGCTTTTTTATTTTTTGACCGATTGTCTTAGGTAGAGGCTAATTTTTTGCGGGATGAGATGACAGTTTGATTGGTTCTATTTTGGGGGGCATACGCCTTTTTGATCGGTTGGTTTTGCACTTTAAATGATGTTAGGTAACAAAAAAATGGCTTTTTTTTTTTTACGGTGTTCATCTGAGGTGTTCATCTGAGGGTTTGATTGATATTATTTTGGGGGCATACGCCTTTTTGATCACTTAGTATTGCACTTTTAGTGATGTAAGGGGACAAAAATGGCTTTGGACAGTTTTTATTTTTTTATGGTGTCTATCGGTCGCAGTGGATCATGTGATATAGTTATAGAGACGGTCATTACTGACGCCGAGATACCTAATATGTGTGGTTTTTTATATTTATTTTTCTATTTTTTTATTATAAAATCAGGGGAAAGGGTCGTTTTTTTTCTTTTTTTAACTTGAAACTTTTTTTTTTATTGAAAACACTTTTTTTCCCTAACTTTTTTAACCGCCTCCGGACCGCGCTGCGCAGAGTCACGCATATACGCGTCATCTCGCGAGAATTCGCTCAAAGCCGGCCCGCGCATGCGCATGCGCGGGCCGGCAAAAGTTAGAGGACAAGTTCGTCATCAGCCTGCCAGCAACGATCATTGGCTGGCAGGCTGGCGATTTTCAAAAAAACGAATGAAAAGCCAGATAACACATCATATTAGTAAATATGATGTGTTAAATGGCTTGTCTGCTCCTCTGCTGGTCCTTTTCGTCGGTTGGTTGCAGCAGAGGAGCAGACATCACAGTGAGTAGCACCAAACACTTCACCTTAGCCCCAGATCACCCCCATCACCCGAATTAACCCCTTGATCACCCCTTGATCGCCCCTGTCAATCACCTAGTGAAAGGAAAAAAGTGATCAGTGTAAACTGTCCCTTTTTTTTTCTCACTGGTATTGACTGTTAGGTTTTAGGATAGTTTAGGCCCCTTGGTTAGGTAGTTTAGCGTCGGTTAGCGCCCAGCCCACCGCAGTCACTGATTCGCTGATTAGCGTATCGCTAATCAGCATTTGTACTTTTATAGTATCTGTAAGTGATCAAAACTGATCACAGTCAGATCTATAATTGTATTAGTGTCACCTTAGCTCGCCCTCCACCCAAAACGCAGTGTTTGCCTGATCAGGCCTGATTGGTCGCCCACACGTGCGTTCACCCACACCCGCCCCGCCGCAGTGACAAAAAATATATATTTTTTTGATCACTGCACAATCACTTTCCAAGCGCTGCGGCGATAAAAAAAATCAGTTTTGATATTTTTTATCAACCGCAGCGGCTTCCGGTACTTCGCTAGCCTCCCATTTGTAAGACAGGCTTGCTTTTTTTCTTGGGTAGTCTCAGGGAATACCCCTAAATTTAGTAGTCCAAATGTCAAACAGGGGGTATTCTTCTGAAGAGGCCTACAGGATTCTGACCCAGTCGATGAGGAATGGGAACCCTCATCTGACGAATCTAGCGGGTCAGAATATGAACCTGTAGAAAGCAGTGGCACTCTGACCCAAAGTTCGGACGAGGAGGTGGAGGTCCCTGATAGAACCAGGCGTACCCGGCCCTGTGTCGCTAGACCACAGGTTGCGCAGGATCCGCTTCAAGAGCAGCAGAGTGGGGCTGGCGCTGTCGGATCACATGGTGAGGCATACACCAGCAGCGCAGCCCTCCCTGGACCTAGTACCAGCACTGCCGTACAACATGGTGAAGTGGCGAGCACCAGAAGGGCAGTTGAAGCTGGTACGGTGGCACGTGCAGTAGTTACCCCGTCGCAGCCACCGCACAGACAGGCCCGTAGAGCCCCTGAGGTGCTGGCAAATCCTGATTGGCAGTCACCAACTTCAGCCGCACCATTAGTTCCCCCTTTCACCGCCCAGTCTGGAGTTCGGGTTGAGGCAGCTCAGATCGGTTCGGCCCTGGGATTTTTTGAGCTGTTCTTGACTGCGGAGCTCTTGGACTTAGTCATGGCAGAGACAAACCAGTATGCCACACAATTTATATCCGCCAACCCGGGAAGCTATTATGCCCAGCCTTTCCGGTGGAAACCAGTCCAAGTTTCCGAAATTAAAAATTTTCTGGGCCTTCTCCTCAACATGGGTCTAACCAAAAAGCATGAATTGCGGTCATATTGGTCCACGAACCCGATTCATCACATGCCCATGTTCTCTGCTGCTATGTCCAGGGCACGATTTGAGGCCATCCTGCGTTTCCTGCACTTTAGCGACACCACCTCCCGTCCCAGAGGCCACCCAGCTTTTGACCGGCTCCACAAAATTCGGCCCCTCATAGACCACTTCAACCAGAAATTTGCAGATTTGTATACCCCAGAGCAAAACATCTGCGTAGACGAGTCCTTAATACATTTTACCGGGCGCCTTGGCTTCAAACAATACATCCCAAGCAAGCGCGCCCGGTATGGGGTCAAATTGTATAAGCTCTGTGAAAGGGCCACAGGCTATACCCACAAATTTCGGATCTATGAGGGAAAAGATCAGACCCTGGAGCCGGTCGGTTGCCCTGACTACCTGGGGAGCAGTGGGAAGACAGTCTGGGACTTGGTGTCACCCTTATTTGGCAAGGGGTACCATCTTTATGTGGACAATTTCTACACAATTGTGGCCCTCTTCAGGCATTTGTTCCTAGAACAGATTGGCTGCTGTGGCACTAGTCGCGTGGGCTTTCCCCAACGGCTCGTTACCACCTGTCTTGCAAGGGGGGAGAGGGCTGCCTTGTGTAACGAAGAACTGCTCGCGGTGAAATGGAGAGACAAGATTGATGTTTACATGCTCTCCTCCATTCACGCAGACATGACAATACAAATTGAGCGAGCAACCCGTGTCATTGAAAAGTCCCTCTGTGTCCACGACTATAATTTGCTCATGGGAGGGGTGGACTTCAATGACCAGATGTTGTCTCCGTATTTAGTTTCCCGACGCACCAGACGCTGGTATAAGAAGGTGTCTGTATATTTAATTCAATTGGCTGCATATAATAGTTTTGTTCTCTACAGTAAGGCTGGGAGAACGGGATCCTTCCTCAAATTTCAGGAAGAGATCATCGAGAACCTCCTGTATCCAGAAGGTTCCATGGCCCCATCCACCAGTGTACTTAGCCGTCTACACGAGTGACATTTCCCCTGTGTCGTTCCTGGTACCTCAACCTAACCGTCACCCCGAAAAAGATGTCGTGTCTGTAGCAGGAGTGGAATAAGGCGTGACACCCGCTATTTCTGTCCTGACTACCCTGCCCTATGCTTTGGAGAGTGTTTCCGGAAGTACCACACACAGGTACACTTAGCATAGGGATTGCATCTCACAAGACAGGCACACAGGGCTATTAGGGCCCTTTTACTCACAGCTGCTGCAAACCTCTCCTTTCACCTGGGATAAAGTGCATAATGTACTTCGCCACATCTTTGGGCGATTTGCGCTTTGCACATTGTCCCATGGGGAAGGAGAGGTTTGTCTTATAAAAGGTAAAAACAAACAAACAAAAAAAAACACCAGTAAGCCAAAAAGTTAACTTCAGTTCAAAAAGTTAAAAAAAAGTTTATATGTTCTGTTCAAAAGTAATTATAAAGTTAATAAAATTTATTGCGTTGCGGCCTGTTTTTTTTTTTTTTTTTACCTTCCAGGTGGACCAACCGATCGACTAGCTGCAACACTGATGTGCATTCTGACAGAAGCATTGCGCTGCTGTCAGATTAAACACAAGTCGGTGTATGCGGCGCTGCAAGACGAGATTTCTCCTCTGCAGTAAAAGATACGTTTGCCGAGGCATATGAGCTGAGGAGGTGGCGGTGTTCATATGCTTTGGCAAACACTTTGTATGTATAAAAAAAAAAATCCCGGCAATGATTTATTCATCCACATCGATTGATGTGAATGGATAAATCTGGTTTGCCAGGGCATACGGGCTAAGTGGGTATGGATGTTGGGCGGAGCTCCTATGTCCTGGCAGACGCCTTTCCCGTCCTTTTTTTTTTTTTGGCAGAGATTTTTTCATCCACATTGATCGATGCGAATGAAGAAATCTGTGCCGTTCATTTTTTTCTTTAAGCCCAGAGGCTGAACGAAAAAAAAAAATCTCATTACCCGTATGCTCAATATAAGGAGAATAGCAGAAACTCCTAATGCTGGCCATACATGTAATGACTGCGGAGACCCTCAAATGCCAGGGCAGTACAAACACCCCACAAATAACACCATTTTGGAAAGAAGACACCCCAAAGTATTCGCTGAGGGGCATATTGAGTCCATGAAAGATTTAAATTTTTGTCTCAAGTTAACGGAAAGGGAGACTTTGTGAGAAAAAAAAACCAAAAAATAAATTTCCGCTAACTTGTGCCAAAATTTTTTTTTTCTATGAACTCGCCATGCTCCTCAGTGAATACCCTGGGGGTGTCTTCTTTCCAAAATGGGGTCACATGTGGGGTATTTATACTGCCCTGGCTTTTTAGGGGCCCTAAAGCGTGAGAAGAAGTCTGGGATCCAAATGTCTAAAAATGCCCTCCTAAAAGGAATTTGGGCACCTTTGCGCATCTAGGCTGCAAAAAAGTGTCACACATGTGGTATCGCCGTACTCAGGAGAAGTTGGGGAATGTGTTTTGGGGTGTCATTTTACATATACCCATGCTGGGTGAGATAAATATCTTGGTCAAATGCCAACTTTGTATAAAAAAATGGGAAAAGTTGTCCTTTGCCGAGATATTTCTCTCACCCAGCATGGGTATATGTAAAATGACACCCCAAAACACATTGCCCAACTTCTCCTGAGTACGGAGATACCACATGTGTGACACTTTCTTGCAGCCTAGGTGGGCAAAGGGGGCCACATTCCAAAGAGCACCTTTCGGATTTCACCGGCCATTTTTTACAGATTTTGATTTCAAACTACTTACCACACATTTGGGCCCCTAGAATGCCAGGGCAGTATAACTACCCCACAAGTGACCCCATTTTGGAAAGAAGACACCCCAAGGTATTCGCTGATGGGCATAGTGAGTTCATAGAAGTTTTTATTTTTTGTCACAAGTTAGTGGAATATGAGACTTTGTAAGAAAAACCACTAACTTGTGACAAAAAATAAAAAGTTCAATGAACTCACTATGCCCATCAGCGAATACCTTAGGGTGTCTACTTTCCGAAATGGGGTCATTTGTGGGGTGTTTGTACTGTCTGGCCATTGTAGAACCTCAAGAAACATGACAGGTGCTCAGAAAGTCAGAGCTGCTTCAAAAAGCGGAAATTCACATTTTTGTACCATAGTTTGTAAACGCTATAACTTTTACCCAAACCATTTTTTTTTTACCCAAACATTTTTTTTAATCAAAGACATGTAGAACAATAAATTTAGAGAAAAATTTATATATGGATGTCGTTTTTTTTGCAAAATTTTACAACTGAAAGTGAAAAATGTCATTTTTTTGCAAAAAAATCGTTAAATTTCGATTAATAACAAAAAAAGTTAAAAAATGTCAGCAGCAATGAAATACCACCAAATGAAAGCTCTATTAGTGAGAAGAAAATGAGGTAAAATTCATTTGGGTGGTAAGTTGCATGACCGAGCAATAAACGGTGAAAGTACTGTAGGTCAGAAGTGTAAAAAGTGGCCTGGTCATTAAGGGTGTTTAAGCTATGGGGGCTGAGGTGGTTAAACTTTATTTCTGTCCCACGCTGGGACTTCAACTTTTGGGGTTCTGCTCCCCTCTGCAATGCATTACAATACATTGCAGAGGTATTGTCACAATCGGGTCCCCTGCCGCTGTCAGAGCTGACTGTGGCATAGAAGGGGTTAATCGGCCAGCATCGCTGTAAACAACGATGTCGGCGGATACAGCAGGGTCCCGGCTATCAGGGACTGCCGGACCCCTGCAGTGATCGGGCAGGCGCAGCTCCTGCACCCACCCGATCAGCCCGCCGTGCATGTGCAGCGGAATGCGTTCTGGCACAGCATCCCCCGCCGTACATGCATAGCGTTTTTCATTATTGGGTTAAAATGTAAGTATTTAAACTAAATCGACTTCGGATCTATGATCTAAAGTGTGATTCGCTCAAGCCATTTTAAGGTTTTCACCTGACAGGATAGATCACGTGATATTTTCATAGAGCAAGTTGTTACGGATGCAGCGATACCTAATATGTCTATTTATTTTTTTACTAGTAAATGGCTCATGCCTGGTGTATTGTATAGTTAGCCGGGGAAAGGACTTCAGTCTATCTGAACTGCAGCCACACACAACCTCCTTTTCGCCCTGGTACTGCTGACAGTAGCAACCCAGAGGAAGGAAGCGAGACAAAGGACCCCTCTCCTAGAAAATGTATTGATGTAATAAAGCTATTACATTGTGCAGCTGTGAGTATACTGTATATGTACTGTAAAATGTAGGCTCTTCACTGGGCAGAGGATTTAACTCACATCCAAATCCGCACAGATACCGAACTAAACAGGTGCAGCACTATGTAGCAATTACTGCTTTGAAAGATGGAGAGAAAGGATCACCTGCTGATAATTAAACTTACGCAGAGGAGCAGAGTAGGGGGAAGTGAGCAGGGGGATAAGGGGTCAGCGGCTGGGAGAGGAGAAGGAGGATAATGGGCTGCTGCTGAATGAGAGAAGTGGACACCTATCAGCAGCAGCTTCAGGATGGGAGAAAAAGACCCGCAGGAGGAAAAAAAAGCTGGGGGGGACAATGGAGAGGTCTGAGAGGTGGGGAGGATGAAGGGCAACAGGCAGAGAAAATCTGATGATTAGGGGAGAATGACAGCCTAATAGCCAGAGAAGAGAGGATGTGAAATGCTAACATGCAGGTTGAAAGGAGTGCGGGGTGAAAGATGAGCTTCAGAAAGAGAATTAGACGTAGGCTGATAAATACTGTACCTCCTTAGCTACTAAGGGCCTATTTACTAAAAACATGCTACTGCTTGCTTGCTGTATTACTCATTGATTTGAACTGTAGATTATCTTTAGTCTCACATTATTAGATACATTTGTTTCAGTCTGTATATCAAAAATTAAATCTGTCTTTCTCTTTGTGGTGCGTGTAGATATATATATTGGTACCCCTGCCAGAAAAAGTGTTCCGTGTGCCCTCTGGTGGTTGAATATGTATATTACATGTAAAACAAAAAAAACTAACGTGATAATGTGTACCTCTGTATCTAGCTACAACTAACATATCTTATCAGATAATGGGTCACTAATGTCAAAATAAGAAAAGCTACATTTCTATATCCCAAGGACTGGATCTCTGATGGAATTCACATTTCTCCAACTTAATATAGAGTTGATGTGTTCTGAAACGCTCCAGCACAGTTCTCAAGATTCATATTCAGATTAATAGATCGTCCAGATAAATGACCACTAGCAAGTCTCTGAAGATGCTATTAATAAAATGTTGAAAAGTTGTAAGAGCATTGCAAAGTCTGAAAGACTAACATATATTCATAATGTCCATAGCATGATCTGAATGCTGTTTTTCAAATCATCACCTAGCCTAATACAATTTTATATGCACAATGAAGTTCTAGTTTGGTGAAGATTTTTGCATGACAAACTCTACAACTCAGGAATTAAGGGCAGAGGGTTCTTTATTGTGCTTATATTTAATTCCCTATAATCAACACAAGGTCTCAAGTAGCTATCTTTCTACTTAAAGGGCTTCTGTCACTCCACTAAACTCATAATTTTTTTTTTGTCTCCTTAAAATCCTTATGCTGCGATTTCTCAATATATAGGGCTATTACTCAGTTTGGTTCAGTAGTTATATAAAAAAAACAGACTTTTATAATATGCAAATTACCTCTCTAGCAGCAGGTAGGGCGGCTACTTGCTGCTAGCAGCCGCATCCTCCATTCATAATGACGCCCCCTCCTCATGTTGATTGACAGGGCCAGTGAACGCGCTCGTCCTCTGACTGGCCCTGTCTGCGTTTTAAATCTCGCGCCGGTCTTCAGTTGGCGCAGGCGCACTGAGTGGAGGACGCTCGCTCGGCCGCTCCATCCTCAGTGCGCCTGCGTCGGGTGTACATGTGACGTCATCGGCGCAGGCGCACTGAGGATGGAGCGGCCGAGCGAGCGTCCTCCACTGAGTGCGCCTGCGCCAACTGAAGACCGGCGCGAGATTTAAAACGCAGACAGGGCCAGTCAGAGAACGAGCGCGTCCGCTGGCCCTGTCAATCAACATGAGGAGGGGGCGTCATTATGAATGGAGGATGCGGCTGCTAGCAGCAGGTAGCCGCCCTACCTGCTGCTAGAGAGGTAATTTGCATATTATAAAAGTCAGTTTTTTGATATAACTACTGAACCAAACTGAGTAATAGCCCTATATATTGAGAAATCGCAGCATAAGGATTTTAAGGAGATAAAAAAAAAATATATGGAGTTTAGTGGAGTGACAGAAGCCCTTTAACAAAAAAAAAATATAGGTGCATCTGCTGGTGATGGTGATGAAGATGAGCCAATAAACCCTTTGGCTAAATTTTCATCAACGTATTCTTGAACAGATTTCAGTTCTGACTCTGCTAGTGGTTAATGCTTCCATAAGGTATAGCAGATCCAGGGAACAGTTCAATGGGACAATCATAAAATCAATATGGAGAAGTTTGTCAGCATTCTTTTCAACACATATTTCAGCAAATTCTTCATAAACAGATGGTAGTTTAGAAAGTGCTTTATGGTCCTCTACAGTCTTTTCATGAGACTGTTTTGATAAAGTCTGTGGGATGCAGTCCTCTGGTGGAAAAGAAACTTGTTTGGTTTCCTGTGGTTTTGTGCTTGTAACCATGGTAATCCCAAAATGATTTGAAAATGTGAAGATAAAATTAGTAAGAAAGATAAAACCTCGTGATGATTAGGTTCCATAATTATCTCCAAGGGTCAATAGACTGAATTCAGTGGAGATCCATCTACAGTTTCCATGATGATAGACGCTTCTTGCTTCATGCATCTTAGTAAAACAAATGTCCATAAAGTTTGGCACAGAATCTACCATGGCAGAGGTGGATACCCATTGATAATCAAACTGAAACTTGATGGAGATAAAAAAAAAAGTCTCTTTTCTTTTTAAATGTTGAGTGCTATGGCTGGAGTTGAATAAATAACTGCATTTACCAGTGGTACTGGTAGAGATGGTTTCTTCATCAGAAATATCAGGATCCGCTACTACTGCCACTGTTCAATATAAACCACAGCCTGATTTCTGTGGCGTATTTGGCAACAGAGTACCAGCCTTGACGTAGCGCCAATACTGTGGCACACCAATTAGGATCGTCGAATACTCGTCTCATTGCTGTTAGGAAAACTGCTAGATCAGGGATCACAACTTTTGGCACTCCAGCTGCTGTGAAACTACAACTCCCAACATGCAAACATGCTCGGCTGTTTTTCTAACCCCTATTGAAGTGAATAAAGCATTCTGGGAGTTGTAGTTTCTGGACAGCTGGAGTGCCAAGGGTTGCTGATCCCTCTTCTAGATTATCTCAGCGAACATCGGTTTTAATAATGAGGCCTGCCCAGGCTACATCCTTGTATGTCAGAAGCATAATAATAATACACAGCACCTTTGATCTGTCAGTCGGAAAGTGAGCAGGATGTGCACCGAAGTACAGTATAACGTGCATTGATTAAGAAATCCATGGTACTTGTCACAATCTCCACCAAACCTGTACAGGAGAGGCAGGGTAGATGAAGGAACAGCTCAAATACCACATATTTAGTCTTTAGATTTTGCTTGTTGGCACTTATGCTTTAAAGCAAACAGTTTTAACTCACTTCTTCGGCGGATTCTATAATAATGGCTTGAGTACTTTGTTAGGATACTGGTTAACAATACTTGAATCCAAAGCAGGAAGAATGAGTAGAGCACGGTGAAGGACTGATAGTTGAAGTCCAATAAGAAGTAGCAACTACCTGGCAAATAGGGTTGTTTCGGGTATCAAACTTTCAATACCCAATCAATACTTTTAGCCCAGTATCGATACGATACCAGGATTTGCTTTTTATCGATACTACTGCACAGCCTAGTATCAGAGAATATGGATCGTGCTGCTCTCAGCGCTCTCCATGTTCCCTCAGCAGCACAGGGGAGAAGGAAGCAGTCTCTCCCTCCCCCTGTGCTGCTGCTGCCACCAATGGGAGCGCAGAGGGGCGGAGGAGGGGAGGGGTTAAATGATCACAGCGCCCTGTCAGAGGTCGGGTGCTGGCAATGTGTTTCTGCTGCCGGCTGTATTCGTATGTTAAACGTTAGTTATCATTGGTGGCGCAGTGCGCCCTCCCCGTCCCCAGTATTAAGAACATTGGTGGCGCAGTGCGCCCGACCCCCCCAGTATTAAAATCCCCTCACCTCCTCTCATTGGTGGCAGTGGCAGCTTCTGAACGGAGCCCCAGCAGTGTAATCCTGGGGCTCCGATCAGTTACCATGGCAGCCAGGACGCTACTGAACCCCTGGCTGCCATAGTCAGCTCCCTGCTGCTGTGTGCACTATGCACAGGGCAGCAGGGAAGAGTGTAAAATCCTATTCATCCTAATATAGCTCTATTAGGGTGAATAGGACAAGGGATTAAAAGATCCCAGGTTTTAGCCCCTAAGGGGGAAATTGTTATTAAATAATTTGTTCCCCCAAAAAATAGGATCGGACTGTTCGATTATGGTCCGGACCGTTCCATAAAATGTGGAATGCACGCGGCTTATTTTTTTCACATGGTATCGAGTATCGCAATACTTTTTTATGGTATCGAAACCGAATCAAAACTTTGGTATCGAAACAACCCTACTGGCAAAGATATTTTTCTCTGATGGGTAGAAGACTGGAACAAGTCACAATACTCGAGCAATATTTGGATAAACCACATGTACTGAAATTGGTCCAAACAGGAAACAAGATGGCTCCCAACCACAAACACTGGCCATCTTGAATTTACTGTATGTATACACCATTGCAGCCACAATGTATCTTGTGCATGTTGATATGACAATTTATATTTTAACATACATTACCATTCTTGTAGTAAACTGTATTTTACAAATGTTTTATTGTGGGCTCTCCAAACAATACAATTGGACAATGTGGCACTGGCTCTTAACTGTTGCCGAATTAAAGTTTAATTTAAAGGGGTTGTCAGAGTTACGGAAAAAATATTCAGCACTGTAAGTCTGATGAGCAGCAATATATAACTAAGCTAAGCAAGCAAGGCAAAAAAAATTATATTTCCTAATTTCTCTGGTTCTCTTCTGGCCCTTTGTTTACCTGCAATAACAACAATCTCTGACTCTCCTCCTGCTCTTCAAAGGGAGTGAATAACACTGCTGCCCTGAGTGACATGTCTGACTGCTAGGATACTCAGCAGCATGTTGTATGTGTAGGACTACAAGTTCCAGCTGTACAATGACACAGCTGATACACACAGGATCTTCCCCCTACCTGTTCTTGTGAAATGCTCTGCAGAACTCCTCTAGTCTGTCAGCTCCTGTGCCCAGCATTTGTCTCCTCACTGCCTGCAGCTACTCAGTAAAGCCTTCAGCCCTGAGTCTGTGCTGCTGAAGGGGTTAAAAGGTTTTCCTGAAGAATCCAGGGAGAGAGCAGACAGCAGCAGACGGCAGTGCAGGGGGCGTGGCCAGCACAGTGACGTCTTGTGCACGAATCATCATCAGAGCAGGGAGAGAGGCTGACATCACAGGTCATGTGATCCTCAGTGAAATCTGAGAAAGCAGCAACTGTAGATGCAGTAAGTGCATGGTCAAGCCTTTAAATTTGATTAGAAACATACAAAGAACAAAAAAATAACTCTGACAACCCCTTTAACTGGAGAAAGTAGTATAGCCCCATCTGGTGGACAAAGAGGAAAGTGTCTATTCAGCATGTATTTAAAGGGCGTGCTTCACCCTTGACTGTAAAACTAGCCTGCAAAACATTAGATGGCACTTTCGTTACTTGAAATGGTTGCTGACCGCCAACATAAATGCTGAATTTTCCTGGTTCAAGAATCCAATGATTTGTCCAAACTGCTCGCTGTCGAGGCAAAACTGACAGAGAAGCCTTAACAGATCCACTCAGAGGGATTGTTACTCGTTGAACACCTACTAATTGCCAGCGTGGCACTGGCACAGATGCATTTGTCCAACTCATGTACACTTGTATCACCTGCAAAAGGACAAAAAGGTTACGACCACCTTAAGAACAAGCATAAGGCAGACAGCAAGGACCTGTAATGACTTTCCATTTACAGTATATTCTATAGACATGCATATAGTTACTTTTCTGCTTGGTAATGCCAATCTCTTTTCTTAAGTAAAGGGATACTGTGTGTCTTGACCTTTTCTATATTCTGTCATTGTTTAGAAACTTTGTAAGGAATTTGTAAGGGGGAATATTATGATTATTTAAATCATGCTTATTAAAAGTGGTTTTCTGATTCTTTGTAACTGATGACCTATCTTCTTACAGAATATGCACCTTATGCCAAACCTTTGTTCTTCACGTTCCTTATTATATAAACCTATGTTTTATGAAGTGTGTGATGTTGGTTGCTTTCTTCTTACCTCATCTCCAGTTCTTAAACCTGAATTTTTCACCTGCACGGACAAATCAAGGGTTTCACACATATAAAGGATGCTTGGGGTCACCACCAAATCACTGTACTGAAATGTGGTATAGGAAAGTCCATATCCAAAGGGGTAAAGAGGAACCTGGTTCCCATAATAGCGGTATGTCCGCCCATACATGGTGTAGTTCTCCATTGCTGGCACCTTAGAGACAGAGAAAAAAACATTTAGGTATTTTCATTGTAAGTCTCTTGCCCAGAAAAAAAACATGTTATGGAATCTTCACAATAAAACTACCAAACAACTTCCATTTGATTGATCTTTACCTGTTCCATGCCCGCAGGCCATGTGGCTGGAAGCCTGCCAGCTGGATTAGCTCCTTCTGTTCCTACTAAGATTTTAGCAAGTGCAGTTCCTGCAGCTTGGGCAGGGAAAAAACACTCCAAGATAGTGTGGACACCAGTACTGTTCTGAGCCCAAGAAGTATCCAGAGGTCCGGCATTAAACAGCAACAAGACAAGTGGACGGCCTGCCGCTGAGAGGATACAGAGAAATGAATACCCTGACAACTGGAGACACACATTGAAACATAAACTTGCCTGTGATCATACCAGTTATCCTGGTGTCAATATTAACCACTTCCCCCAACATTGCACTTAACTGTCCTTTTCAATTAATACCAACATAAATGACAGCTTTCATTAATGAAAAGGAAGTAGAAACGTACTCATCGGAATATAAACTTTCTGAAATACAGATACAGAGAAGGGATGAAATCTCCACTTCATGATTATTAAAATAAATCTCTACTGAATGGTTACAGGGCTTTATATTAAATATTGCTACTCTTATATAGTATCTAAGATGAAGAGGGGAGGTAATACTAATGACTGTGGATGCAGAAGTGACAATGGCTATTTGCTCCTACAGTGGCATGCAAAAGTTTGGGCACGCCTGGTCAACAGTTAAGCAAGTTGAAGATCTCCAAAAGGCAAAACGTTAAAGATGACACATTCCCTTTATATTTTAAGCAAACACCATTTTTTTATTTTCATCTTTTACATTTTCAAGATGACATAAAAGGAAAATGGTCCAAAGCAAAACTTTGGGCACCCTGCATGGTTAGTAACTAGTAGTACCCCTTATTGGCAAGTATCACAGCTTGTAATCGCTTTTTGTAGCCAGCCAAGAGTCTTTCAATTCTTATTTGGGGGATTTTCATCCATTATTCCTTGCAAAAGCCTTCCAGTTCTGTGAGATTCATGGGCCATCTTGCATGCACTGCTCTTTCGAGATCAGATCTTCAATGATGTTCAGAACAAGGGACTGAGGGGCATGGTAAAACCTTCAGCTTGACCCTTTTGAGGTAGTCTATTGTGTTTAGGATCATTATGCATTTGTAAAAGCCATCCTCTTTCCAATTTCAGCTTTTTTACAGTTGCCGTTATGTTTGCTTCTAGAATTTACTGCAATTTCATTGATTCTATTATTCCATGTACCCATGAAATGTTGCCCATGCATTTGGCTGCAACACAACCCCAAAGCATGATTGATCCACCCCCATGCTTAACGTTGGAGAGGTGTTCTTTTCGTGAAATTCTGTGCCCTTTTTCTCCAAACGTATCTTTGCTCATTGTGACCAAAGAGCTCTATTTTAACCACATTGGTCCACAGGACTTGCTTCCAAAATGAATCAGGCTTGTTTAGATGTTCTTTTGAAAATTTCTGACACTGATTTTTGAGTGCACAGGAGAGGTTTTCTTCTGATGACTCTTTCATGAAGGCCATATTTGTGCAGGTGTTGCTGTATAGTAAAACAATGTACCAGAACTCTAGAGTCTGATAAATCTTCCTAAAGGTCTTTGCAGTCAAGCGGGGGTTTTGATTAGCCTTTCAAGCAATCCTACGAGCATGGCTGCTGTTTTTAGGGACAAGGTTAGAGGAGTCTGGGTATTTTAAAAGCTTTGAAATTTGCATCACCTGGCCTTCCATTGTGAACAAGCCTTAACCCCAACAGGCTATTTAGTCTAAGACCTCGGACAAAATTATCTGAGCATTCAAATCTCGTTGGGTTCCCATACTTTTGCAAGGTACTCCTTTCCTTTTTTCACTCCCAAGATTTTAATGAAAACATGAAAAGTGTGTTTCATCTTTTACTTTATGCCTTTTGGAGATTATTTAATCTTCAACTTCTGCATGCCACTGTCATCGATGTGGATGATTTTTGGATACAGACGCCTTTTTGTTATATGCTACATCTACAAAATGTGTCTTCAAGGATAACTCGGGTATTGCAGAAAGTTTCAGAGAAATTTTAAGTTAAACCATTTTTTCCAGGAGTAAATTAAAGATGACCTGGGATAGGTCATCAAAATCTTCTCTCCCAGTACTCCCGCCAATCATCTGTCTGAAGAGGCTGCAGCCTGTTCCTAAGCTAGTGACGTCACGTTAATGTCACATGGACTATGTGCAGCTTGAAATGATTGGGCCTGGGCTGCAATACTAAGAACAACCACTACACAATGTATGGGACTGTGCTTGATGTACTGTGAGTAGGCTGCAGCAGCCTCTTCAAACAACTGATTGGAGGTGGTGCAGGTGTTGAACATCAGATATTGATGACTCCCGGAAAACCCCTTTAACTTGAAGGGCAGTCATCCAGCAGGATGTTTAAAGATAACAGATAAAACTTTGGCAAAGCTTTTGATTTTGGTGGGATCTGGCGATGCTCTAGTAGTTGAACAAATACTAGTGTGTACAATCATCTACCTGAATCAACAGCATCTTTCAGTAATGTAGCCTGGAAACCAGGAAGTGACAGATTCACTCGGTCTTTACCCTCCATTTCTACAGTTATACCTAAAAGTCAAAACAAGAGTGAAGTTACTTTGTCATTGTTTATTTCCGGTAATCCAAAAAAATACTGATCAATTTGGGCCTAGAAAGAGGTGGTTTATAGCGTCCAAACCTCTCAGGCAGAAAACTGGCTGATAATGAATATGTTGATTTGTCTGACGCTGCTTCAACTTAAAGGGATTCGGTCGCCTCTTTTTACCCTATAGAGATGCGGACATGCACGGCTAGATCGCCGCTAGCATGTCCGCAATATACCTGTCCCATAGCGCTGTGTTGTTTTATTTAGGGGCAAAAATTATTTTATAGATATGTAAATGAGCCTGGCAAGGAGCCCAAGGGGCTGTACTAACCGTTCTGGAGCCCAGCCACGCCCCCTGTGAAGGAGCCCAGCACCACCTGTAACCAGCAATCTCCTCCTTGCTCACAAAGTCAGATCGCCGTAATCTTGCAATGCGCGAGCTCGCGCATGCGGAGTTCCTTCCCTGAGGCTGATGCCAGCACAGGGAAGGAACACTATGCCGGCACTGCGCATCGCGAGAATACGGCGATCTGAGTTCATGAGCAAGGAGGAGATTGGTTACAGGCGGTGCTGGGCTCCTTCACAGGGGTGTGTGGCTGGGCTCCAGAACGGTTAGTACAACCCCTTGGGTTCCTTACCAGGCTAATTTACATATATAAAATAATTTTCCCCCTAAATAAAACCACACAGAGATATGGGACAGGTATATTGCGGACATGCTAGCGGCGATCTAGCCGAGCATGGCCACATCACTATAGGGTAAAAAGAGGTGACAGAATCCCTTTAATATTTGGTTATGGTGTTCAGTGTCATTGAAACCATCTGCCATCTCAAAACCATAATTCATGACATAACAATGAGCACACGTTTATACATGGTAATTCTGCTGTAGTAAATTCCAATAACTTAGTGCTAGGAAATATTACTTCATTTTTTTAAAAAATAAATCTGAATATTGTAACAATCCGTAGGAGTATTCGGCTATGCAACCAGTAGTAGGAGCACCAGGGGATGTTACAAATTGGGTTACTCACCTCTCCTCTGCTGTCTGCATGTCTTAGGTGGTTTGTTCGAATCTGCTCTACAAATTCATCTCTTCTATCCTGGCCTCAACCCAACTGTACTATATTCATGTCCTCCTGTCTTCATTACTTAGCCACACCTTTCCACACCAGCAAAGCAATAGTTAAAGTTTTCCCTGATTCTAAATTCTGCTGCAATAGTTTCTAATTAAATAAATAAAATTTGCTATAAGGGTGCCTTCACGCTTTAGATCATGTCCTGCTGGGTCTACGCTCCAGCCCTTGCATCTATGTCCTAGCTCCTGCATCTGCACTCCTGCTCTTGCGTCTTTGCTCCAGCTCTGTTTATTAAGACGCTGCTATTCTAAAGTAACCAATTCTACTCTGCCATTCCACAGTAATGAACTCAACTCTATTATTCCACAGTTATTTACTTGGCTCTGCTGAGCCTTCCCTGCATGTTACTGGACTGCCTGGTTACCCCACTGACTGTTCTCTTCACATGTATCTTTTTTTCAACTCTGCATTCACCGAAGGACTAACTTTTCTTATCTTGTTACTTATAATACTTATTCTAAATCCAGAATTTTTGCCTATGTGATCTTGCAACTGTACAGTCGTGGCCAAAAGTTTTGAGAATGACACAAATATTAGTTTTCACAAAGTTTGCTGCTAAACTGCTTTTAGATCTTTGTTTCAGTTGTTTCTGTGATGTAGTGAAATATAATTACACGCACTTCATACGTTTCAAAGGCTTTTATCGACAATTACATGACATTTATGCAAAGAGTCAGTATTTGCAGTGTTGGCCCTTCTTTTTCAGGACCTCTGCAATTCGACTGGGCATGCTCTAAATCAACTTCTGGGCCAATTCCTGACGGATAGCAACCCATTCTTTCATAATCACTTCTTGGAGTTTGTCAGAATTAGTGGGTTTTTGTTTGTCCACCTGCCTCTTGAGGATTTACCACAAGTTCTCAATGGGATTAAGATCTGGGGAGTTTCCAGGCCATGGACCCAAAATGTCAAAGTTTTGGTCCCCGAGCCACTTAGTTATCACTTTTGCCTTATGGCACGGTGCTCCATCGTTGTTGGATTGTTGGAAGAAGTTGCTGTTGGAGGGTGTTTTGGTGCCATTCTTTATTCATGGCTGTGTTTTGGGGCAAAATTGTGAGTGAGCCCACTCCCTTGGATGAGAAGCAACCCCACACATGAATGGTCTCAGGATGCTTTACTGTTGGCATGACAGGACTGATGGTAGCGCTCACCTTTTCTTCTCTGGACAAGCCTTTTTCCAAATGCCCCAAACAATCGGAAAGAGGCTTC
The DNA here is from genome assembly GCF_905171765.1 of Bufo bufo. NCBI lineage: Eukaryota > Metazoa > Chordata > Amphibia > Anura > Bufonidae > Bufo > Bufo bufo. The sequence goes on along the minus strand of NC_053391.1, from coordinate 329,937,411 downwards.
ATCTGAGAATATGACTTTGCCCGAGTCCTCAGCAGTCCATTCACCAAACTTTCTGCAGAAGATCAATCTGTCCCTGATGTTTTTTTTGGAGAGAAGTGGCTTCTTTGCTGCCCTTCTTGACACCAGGCCATCTTCCAAAAGTCTTCGCCTCACTGTGCGTGCAGATGCGCTCACACCTGCCTGCTGCCATTCCTGAGCAAGCTCTGCACTGGTGGCACTCCGATCCCGCAGCTGAATCCTCTTTAGGAGACTATCCGGGCGCTTGCTGGGCTTTCTTGGACGCCCTGAAGCCTTCTTAACAAAAATTGAACCTCTTTCCTTGAAGTTCTTGATGATCCTATAAATTGTTGATTGAGGTGCAATCTTAAATGAAACGCAATGATGGCTGCACGCGTTTCTTTGCAGGTCACCATGGTTAACAATGGAAGAACAATGATTTCAAGCATCACCCTCCTTTTAACATGTCAAGTCTGCCATTTTAACCCAATCAGCCTGACATGATGATCTCCAGCCTTGTGCTCGTCAACATTCTCATCTGAGTTAACAAGACGATTACTGAAATGATCTCAGCAGGTCCTTTAATGACAGCAATGAAATGCAGTGGAAAGTTTTTTTGGGGATTAAGTTAATTTTCATGACAAAGAAGGACTATGCAATTCATCTGATCACTCTTCATAACATTCTGGAGTATATGCAAATTGCTATTATAAAAACTTAAGCAGCAACTTTTCCAATTTCAAATATTTATGTAATTCTCAAAACTTTTGGCCACGACTGTATGATCTATCTGTAATAAAGTACCATTTATCTGTAGCAGGGAAGAGGAGCAAGATATGCATGAGAAGTGTGACTTGTTGCTGAGGCCGAGTCCTGTACTTGTTGAGTAAAAAAACAATGGGCAACTGTGTTGCAAGGTTTATTTTAGTAGTTCTTTCCCTTTAATTCCTTGTAATGTAGTTATTGAGCACATACAAGCCCCTAAACTTTTTATGAACCTAAGTTGTGTGAAGCAACTAAGCAACCTTAGTTGGCAATGGAATAATGGGTATCATCCCAAGGTTTATGAATTTTTATGTTTGTGATGGACATCTCCTACATGACAGCCTGATTATATGGTGGAATGTAGTAGTAGAAGTTCATCAAACTAGGGCTCTGTGGTGAGAACCACAACACAGGGATGCACAATGCAGTGTTCAAAAAGTCAAAGTTGGCTCCGTATGCTCTTATTTGCAGAGTGTACCGTCATAATTTTGAATATTTTTTCAAGTTAATGGATGTGCCAACCTGGACAACTTTAGACTACTGATAAGGAGACTTAGAAGCCACAGCCTAGGAAATGCAGCAGTTTGATACATAACAGATAGGTACCTGACATTTTTCTGGCATGCTGATGAGTTCTGCACATTGAAGTTTGCTTTGGAAAATACTAAAAATCGCCAGAGTTGTGTTTTTCAGATCCCTATAATAGTAAGCAAAATAAGCAACCCTAAATGTATTCTGTACTTTGGGCCCTTGGAGCCCCAAATCTGCTATAGATGCTTCGGTCTCTATTAGCCTTGTAGGTCTAATAATAATAATAATAATATCATAACTCTCATAATCATCTAATCTGTGAAAGTGAACACTTGTGCATTACGGTATTATTTTATTAATATAAATACACAGCTCAAACAATCCCTAAAATAAAATCACAACAGCTACTCTGAATGCTTTTCAGCAAACTAGATGATGGCATTTCCAGAAGCCTATAGTCTGCAATGACAGTTATGCTTGCTGTCGATAGGTCTATGAAACGTACATCAGGTAGAGTTGTTTGGTAGATTTGATGTGATGTGTTTAATCTCTTAATCTTCCATGTAACTAATGTTTGAAAGGGTGTTTTGCATGGAAAAGTAATAAAACAGCATGAAACTATTACTCTTCTAACATACTAGTGTATCTCAATAAATGAGCATGTCATCAAGTTAATTTATTTCAGTAATTCAACTCAAAAGGTGAAATATATATTATATAGATTCATTACCTACATAGTGCTCTATTTCAAGTGTTTATTTCTTTTAATGTTGAGGATTATGGCTTACAGCTAATGAAAACCCAAAAATTCAGTATCTCAGAAAATTAGAATATTGTGAGAACGTTCAATATTGTAGACTCATGGTTTCACATTCTAATCAACCATTCAACTCAAAAAACCTGCAAAGGTTCCCTAAGCCTTTAAATGGGCCCTCAGTCTGGTTCAATTATGAGGAAGACTTCTGACTTGCCAGTTGTCCAGAAGACAGTAGACAGTCACTGACACCCTCTACAAAGAGGGTAAGCAACAAACTGTAACTGCTAAAGAAGCTGGCTGTTCACAGAGTGCTGTATCCAATCATATTAATGGACAGTTGAGTGGAAGGAAAAAATGTGCTAGAAAAAGGTTTACAAGCAAAAGGCCAATATTTCTGTATTAAAAATAATTCTGAATCAGTCTTATATAATATTCTAAAAGAGATACTGACTTTTGGGTTTTCATTAACTATAAGCTATAATCAACATTAAAATAAATAAACACTTGAAATAGATCACTCTGTGTGTAATGAATATCCCTCTTTCTCTCTATATACAGTGGATATAAAAAGTCTACACACCCCTGTTAAAATGTCAGGTTTCTGTGATGTAAGAAAATGAGACAAAGATTAGAGTTGAGCGGACACCTGGATGTTCGGGTTCGGCCAAACTTCACAAAAAAGTTAGAGTTCGGGACCCGAACTTGACCCCGAAGTCAATGGGGACCCGAACTTTGGAGCACTAAAATGGCTCTAAAAAGTCATGGAAAGGGCTAGAGCGCTGCAAATGGCAACAAAATGTGGTTAAGAGCATGGCAAGTGCTCTACAAACAAATGTGGATAGGGAAATGACTTAAAATAACATAAAATACATAAAAATAAAAAATTATAATCTTGATCTAGGAGGACGAGGTCCATATCGAGTAGGAGGTTGAGGAGGCGGTGGATGTGGCGGTGTAGGTAGAAGCAGCGGTGGAGGAGGAGGAGGAGGAGGAGGAGGAGGTAGCCAACACTGGTTTTCGGTTTTAATTTTTATTAATTTGTTTAAATTAGGGTACACCCCAAAACATTGGAAAATATAACCTGTGATAACCCCCTCCAGCCCTGCTAAACATACGTTAAGACAATACACTGGCTGCAGGGCAGGCCAGCACCTCCAAGGCGTAAAGGGCAAGCTCAGGCCATGTGCCCAATTTGGAGACCCAGAAGTTGAAGGGGGAAGACTAGTCATTCAGTACGTGTAGGCATGTGCACACATACTGCTCCAACATGTTGCTGAAATGCTGCCTCCTGCTAAGACGTTCCATATCAGCTGGTGGTGCTGGTTGTTGTGGCGTGCTGACAAAGCTTTTCCACATTTCAGCCATGCTAACCCTGCCTTCTGAGGTGCTGGTGGTGCCCCAGCTGCGTTGGCGACCTCTTCCTCCTCCTCTGCCTTCGCATTGTGCTTCCACTGTGCCCCCGCTGTCAGGTCGGAATGCCATCAGCAGCGCGTTTACCAGCGTGCGCTTGTACTAGCGCATCTTACGATCACGCTCCAGTGACGGAACTAAGGATGGTACGTTGTCCTTGTAACGGGGATCCAGCAGCGTGGCCACCCAGTAATCAGCACAAGTTAGAATGTGGGCAACTCGAAGGTCGTTGTGGAGACACTGCAGCATGTAATCGCTCATGTGTGCCAGGCTGCCCAGAGGCAACGACAAGCTGTCTTCTGTGGGAGGTGTATCGTCTGTGTCCTCTGTATCCCCCCATCCACGCACCAGTGATGTCCATGAGCTGGTTTGGGTGCCACCCTGCTGTGAACACGGTTCCTCCTCATCATCCTCCAGAACTGTGCCCTGGCTGGACAATTGTGTACCTGCCGTTTGTGGGTGCAGGAACCCACCCTCTGAGCTACTTGTGAATGACTGGCCTGAAACCCTATGAAATGATCCCTCTTCCTCCTCCTGTGCCACATCCTCTTCCATCATCGCCTCAAGGAGGCATAGAAGTGGGATAGTAACACTGAGAACGGCGTCATCGGCACTGGTCATGTTGGTGGAGTACTCGAAACAGCGTAACACAGCACACAGGTCTCGCATGGAGGCCTATTAATTGGTGGTGAAGTGGTGCTGTTCGCAGAGAGACTCACCCTTGCGTGCTGCAGCTGAAACTCCCCTATCGCCTGCTGCTGCTTGCACAGTCTGGCCGGCATATGCAAGGTGGAGTTCTACATTGTGGACACATCGCATATGAGGCGGTGAGCGAGAAGGCCGAAGTTACGCTGCAGTGCTGACAGGCGAGCAGCAGCAGGATGAGAATGCCGAAAGCGCGCACAGATGGCCCGCACTTTCTGCAGCAGCTCTGACATATTGGGGTAATTTTTAAGGAACCTCTGCACCACCAAATTCAGCACATGCGCCAGGCAAGGGATGTGCGTCAAACCGGCTAGTCCCAGAGCTGCTACGAGATTTCGCCCATTATCGCACACCACCAGGCCGGGCTTGAGGCTCACTGGCACCAACCACTCATCAGTCTGTTGTTCAAGGCCCGTCCACAGCTCCTGCGCGGTGTGGAGTTTGTCCCCCAAACAAATATGTTTTAAAACTGCCTGCTGTCGTTTACCCCTGGCTGTGCTGAAGTCGGTGGTGAAGGTGTTACGCTGACCGGATGAGGATCCGGTAGAGGATGAGGAAATGGAGTAGGAGGAGGAAGCAACAGGAGGCAAACTGAAGTGCCCTGCAATCCTCGGTGGTGGAAGGACATGCGCCAAACTGCTATCCGCCTCAGGCCCAGCCGTCACTGCATTTACCCAGTGTGCTGTTAGGGAGATATAACGTCCCTGACCGTGCTTACTGGTCCACGTATCCGTAGTTAGGTGGACCTTGCCACAGATGGCGTTGCGCAGTGCACACCTGATTTTGTCCCCCACTTGGTTGTGCAGGGAAGGGATGGCTCGCCTGGAAAAGTAGTGGCGGCTGGGCACGACGATCTGTGAAGCAGCCGCTGCAATAAGGCTTTTAAAACTCTCCGTCTCCACCAGACGGAATGACAGCATTTTAAAGGCAAGTAATTTTGAAATGCTGGCATTCAGGGCCAGGGATCGTGGGTGGGTAGGGGGGGTACTTCCTATTTCGCTCCAGTGTTTGGGAGAGAAAGAGTTGACCGCTTCCATGGGACATTGTGGAGAAGCTTGGTGACCCAGGTGGTGGCGTTGCTGGCAGATCCTCTGTTTGTGGGGTGGCAGGTGCCACTGTCACTCCAGAGGTGGATGAAGAGGCCGAGACTGCAACAGAAGAGGAAGCAGGAGGAGCCAGAGACCTTTCTTTGTTTTTGAGGTGTCTACTCCACTGCAGCTCGTGCTTTGCACATAGATGCCTGGTCATGCAGGTTGTGCACAGGTTGACAACGTTTTGTGCACAGGTTGACAACCGGGCGGCGGTGATCGGAACAACACATGACGTACCAGGGCGTACCGGTATGTCATGTGTCCTGAAGAGGTTAAAGCTTGTATTTCACTGTCAGAAATGCAGCAAAGGCCCCAAATGTAGGGTATTGCAAAGATGGGTGTTTTTTTAAACCCAGAATATAACAGCAGTATCTAACACTTGTATTGGACTGCCAGAAATGCAGCAAAGGCCGCAAATGTATTATCTTGCCCAAAATGGGTGTTTTTTTAAAACCAGTATATAATAGCAGTATTTAAAGTTTTTATGTGACTGTCACAAATTCAGCAAAGGACCCAAAATGTATTATCTTGCAAAACATTTGTGTTTTTTTAAACCCAGTATATAATTGCAGTATTTAAAGCTTGTATTTCACTGTGACAAATGCAGCAAAGGCCCCAGATGTAGGGTATTGCCAAAAATGGGTGTTTTTTTAAACCAAGAATATAACTGCAGTATTTAAACCTTGTATTTGACTGTCACAAATGCACATATGCTGTGCTGGTGCACTGAACTTGCACAAAATGGCCGCTGACGCCCACCTAACTAACAGACGGATAAAAGTTCTTTTTCTGTGTCACTGGGCTCAGGGCAGGGTAAAAAAATGGTGCACTGCACCCACAAAAACAAAATCGCTGTAGATCGCTGAGTTAACAAGCACTTCTGATAACAAATTATTTCCTATTCTCTCCCTCACAGCAGCAGCATCCTATCCCTACACTAGGAAGAGCAGAGTGATGTGCAGCGCTACGTGACTCCAGCTTATATAGAGGCTGGGTCACATGCTGCACTGGCCAATTACAGCCATGCCATTAGTAGGCATGGCTGTGATGGCTTCTAAGGGCACATGAGTTAAACGCTTGTTGATTGGCTGCTCTGCAGCCTTTCAAAAAGCGCCATTAACTCGCCGAACACCGAACTCGAACTTTTACTGTAAAGTTTGGGTTCGGGTTCGGGTCCGGGGTCCAAAAATCCTAAAGTTCGTGTTCTCTCAACCCTAACAAAGATAAATCATTTCAGAACTTTTTCCACCTTTAATGTGACCTATAAACTGTACAACTCAATTGAAAAACAAACTGAAATCTTTTAGGTAGAGGGAAGAAAAAAAATATAAGAATAAAATAATATGGTTGCATAAGTGTGCACACCCTTAAACTAATACTTTGTTGAAGCACCTTTTGATTTTATTACAGCACTCATTCTTTTTGGGTATGAGTCTATCAGCATGGCACATTTTGACTTTGCAAGATTTGCCCACTCTTCTTTGCAAAAACACTCCAAATCTGTCAGATTGCGAGGACATCTCCTGTGCACAGCCCTCTTCAGATCACCCCACAGATTTTCAATCGGATTCAGGTCTGGGCTCTGGCTGGGCCATTTCAAAACTTTAATCTTCTTCTGGTGAAGCCATTCCTTTGTTGATATGGATGTATGCTTTCGGTCGTTGTCATGCTGAAAGATGAAGTTCCTCTTCATGTTCAGCTTTCTAGCAGAAGCCTGAAGGTTTTGTGCCAATATTGACTGGTATTTGGAACTGTTCATAATTCCCTCTAACTTAACTAAGGCCCCAGTTCCAGCTGAAGAAAAACAGCCCCAAAGCATGATCCAGCCACCACCATGCTTCACTGTGGGTATGGTGTTCATTTGGTGATGTGCAGTGTTGTTTTTGCGCCAAACATATTTTTGGAATTATGGCCAAAAAGTTCAACCTTGGTTTCATCAGACCATAACACCTTTTCCCACATGCTTTTGGGGAACTTCAGATGTGTTTTTGAAAAATGTAGCCTGGCTTGGATGTTTTTGTTCGTAAGAAAAGGCTTTCGTCTTGCCACTCTACCCCATAACCCAGACATATGAAGAATACGGGAGATTGTTGTCACATGTACCACACAGCCAATACTTGCCAGATATTCCTGCAGCTCCTTTAGTGTTGCTGTAGGCCTCTTGGTAGCCTCCCAGACCAGTTTTCTTCTCGTCTTTTCATCAATTTTGGAGGGACGTCCAGTTCTTGGTAATGTCACTGTTGTGCCATATTTTCTCTACTTGATGACTGTCTACACTGTGTTCCATGGTATATCTAATGCTTTGGAAATTCTTTTGTGCCCTTCTCCTGACTGATACCTTTTAACAATGAGATCCTTCTGATGCTTTGGAAGCTCTGTGAGGACCATGGCTTTTGCTGTGGGATACGACTACGAAAATTTCAGGAAAGACCAACTAGAGCAGCTGAACTTTATTTGGGGTTAATCAGAGGCACTTTAAATGATGGCAGGTGTATGCTGACTCCTATTTAACATGATTTTGAATGTGATTGCTTAATTCTGAACACAGCTACATCCCCAGTTATAAGAGGGTGTGCACACTTATGCAACCACATTATATTTTTGTTTTCTTCCCTCCACCTAAAAGATTTCAGTTTGTTTTTCAATTGAGTTGTATAGTTTATAGGTCACATTAAAGGTGGAAAAAGTTCTGAAATGATTTATCTTGGTCTCATTTTTTTAACTTACAGAAACCTGACATTTTAACAGGGGTGTGTAGACTTTTTATATCCACTGTATATATATTTCCCTTTTTGAATGGAATTACTAAAATAAATAAACTTTTTGATAATCTTCTAATTTATTGAGATGCACTAGTATGTTCTCCTGCACCAAATGTATTTTTGTCTGCACTTACCGGTCCCAAGGCATACAATGGTTATGTCAACAGTCTCGACCAATGATTTAATCTCTTTGGAGGAGTATGTTTTACACTGTGCATCGCTGCATCCTGCAGCAAAGCTGACTTCCACTGGAAGCTTTGCAATGCCATCTCTAAGAAGCAGAATAGATAATGCAAACATTACTCATCACAATCATTAAACAAACACTAACTGAAGCCTAAATTACACGGCTACTAAATATAACCCTCACTACATATAGAAATCCAGTAATAAAGTAATGTAGCCACCACAGTGATTATACAAGAACCCCATATTTCAATCAAGGGCAAGTAGTAATCAAATCTGTACACAGAAGACAAGGAGCCCATTGCAAAAATGAAAAAAGGTGGCAGGTATTCCCCTCCTGCGTGCTTGCAACCAGGGCAATTCATCTAGAGAGATTCATCTGCACAGATTGCACTATCCTACTTGTTACTGCTAGAGACACACAAGTCTGGGGACTTCTCTCCATGATGACTACAAAGTGGCTGCATGGTGTGCCTCTATTGTACATATGCTTTGACCATCATTAAAGACAACTCTTTGAAGTATCACTCATTTTTCCTTTGCATATGTACAGTGTAGTTCTATTAATATATAAAATAACTACCAAAATTATGAGATACGGTTTCTACATTTTAACCTAAAGCCATTAAATCAAAATCATCACAATTTATATTTTTACCATTTTTCTTCCTACCTGGGCGTGGAAATATATTGAGGATCTGGATGTGGCTCATAGTCTCCAAAAAGCCCATCTGCATTATCAGCAAATGGACCAATTACCTGAAGGAATAAAGTAATGACTGTTAGGCACATACCAGAGCTGTGTGCACAGCACATGTGCCGAGACAGAGTCTATAGTACAGATATTCTTATAGATAATGCACCAGAACTCTGACCCGATTATGCAAAGTCATGCAAAGGGAATCTGTCACCATGATTCTGAATGGTTATCTCTAGTAATACACGAGTAGTACTGCACCCAAGGAGTCCAGATTGCCATTTTATATTTTCTCACTGCCCCCACTGTCAGCACTCAAAGCTAAACTGAAATACTCAGTCCAGACTGATGTATTGTGCTAACATAATGGAGCAGACTCCATTGCATATGCACAGCAGCCCCAGCAATGAACAGTGGTACTTGTGGTCATGTAGAGAAAGTTAATACAAGCCACTTACTAATTTATCGCTATTATCCATATTGCCTCCTTTTGCTGGCTTGGTTCATTTTTCCATCACACTATATACTTCTCATTTCCATGGTTACGACTAGGGATCGACCGATATTGATTTTTTTAGGGCCGATACCGATATTTTGTGAACTTTCAGGCCAATAGCCGATAATTTATACCGATATTCTGGTAATTTTCAATTTTTTTAAAAAAAGAATTCCTACACAGATCTGCTGAAAATTATTAGTTTATTGTTAACGTGTATATATATATATATATATATATATATATATATATATATTTTTTTTTTTTTAAATCTTTCTTTCATTTATACTTAATATTTTGGTTTTTCTTCTTTTTTTTTTTTACTAAACTTTTAGCCCCCTTAGGGACTAGAACCCTTGTCCTATTCACCCTGATAGATCTCTATCAGGGTGAATAAGAGCTCACACTGTCCCTGCTGCTCTGTCCCCCAGGATTACACTGCTGGGGCTTGGAGCGCACTGCGCCACCAATGAAGAGAAATCTCTCATTAATTCATATACAGGAGGGGTTAACCTGAGGGGTTAACTACCGCAGATCGCAGCTACCGCTCATAGAGGTCGGGAGCCGGCTATGTCATTCTGCAGCCAGCTCCCGCCTCCTGTATATGAATTAGGGCTCATTCAGACGGCCGTATGCTGTCCGCAAAAATACTGAATGCTATCCGTTTTTTTGCGGATCCGCAAAAAAACGGATCTGCAAAAAAACGGATAGCATTCAGTATTTTTGCGGACCCATAGACTTCAATGGGGCCATGTCCTGATTTTCACGGACAAGTATAGGACATGTTTCATTTTTTTTGCGGATCCGCAAAAAAACGGATAGCATTCAGTATTTTTGCGGACAGCATACGGCCGTCTGAATGAGCCCTTAATGAGAGATTTCTCTTCATTGGTGGCGCAGCGGCCACAGCCCCTCCCCTTCTCTTGTCCTCCTTCCTCTCATTGGCGGCAGCAGCATCACAGGGGGGGGGGGGAGGGAGACACTGCTTCCTTCTCCCCTGTGCTGCTGAGGGAACACAGAGAGCGCTGAGAGCAGCGCGATCTGTGTTCCCAATACGTTATCGGTATATCGGCAAAATAGATGCCGATACCGATAACGGTCAAAATACTGAATATCGGCCGATAATATCGGTAAAACCGATAATCGGTCGATCCCTAGTTACGACCACCCTGCAATCCATCAGCAGTGGTTGTGCTTACACACTATAGGAAAGAAATGCTGTCCTCTGGTGGCCAGGACCGTGGGAGCTCACATAGGCTGGTGCTTTTTCCTATAGTGTGCAAAACGTCCAGCAACCTTGTCTAATTCATTAAATTAAGTGGGGTACATTGTTCCTAATGCAAATAGGGTATTGAAATATTACTGATTAATAGACTAATATTTGTTAGCCATATTGTCAAAAATAACAGAGAAAATTAGTTTTCCTACCCCAAATTTCTTCCCTTTAATGCTCTGCAAGTCCATGGGCAAAGTGTCCCCTAGGTTCTTCAGCAGGACAAAGCTCTTAACAGCAGCCTCCACAGAAAGGTCTCTATGTTCTTGACTCTGAACAGAACTAAGGTCTAAGGCACTGTAGGGATTCATATCTGGAGGATCAAATTCTCCCAACCGCATTCTGGTGTAGAAGAGTGGGTACAGACGTTCTTTCACAGTCTAGTAAATTATATAGACAGGTTAGTGTCTATCTTCCAGCACTAATCTATAAGCAATGTCACAAGTCTCACAAGAGTCGGTTACAACAGGTTTATGTGATAGATCACTAGCATATATTATAATGAAACCCTCAAAGCAGGTAAATCAGACATACCATATAGAAGCATTATATTTGCTAATATGCCATTTTGTGCGCATGGAATCTGAAAATCACTGCAATGTTTGGGCATTAACTGGACGCCATATATAGTCTAATGTATGCAACATACCAATTTAAAATCCTTGGCACTGAAACACTGTTTTTATTTTGAACTATACATCATTTTCATGATTCTCTATTATTTGGTTCTTTACCTCCAGTGTGATGTTGCCCAAATTTACTGCATCCTTTATTCTCATGAAAACATTGTCTATCAAACTGACAGATAGCTCCAAATTGCATCCAGAGTTCACAGAGGCTAAAGATAAATGGCAAGAATTAAGATGCTGCACTTTCTCCAACTTCAATAAGTAGCTACTGTAGTAAACTGGACCAATCAGATAAATCCATGAAGTTCATACTAGCTTCTACAATTAAAGGGGTTGCATCAAAAAAAGATCAAGCATAAGTGAGAGTCTGTGATTTTGGAAACCAAATTATTTACAGAACCCCTTGGAGCTGATCCTGAAAGAGATTTCTGAAACTCAAAACCAGTGACATCTTATCAACCATGTGCAACACACCTTAAGGTGCCATAACTTGGCATCCCACATCACAGCTCTGGAAAGGCATTCATTTTAGTAGCACTGTGGGGCACGTGTAGAGCACAGAGACTGTAACTTGGAATCACCAAAACTGGGCTATTGTACTTCAGGAAACTCATTGATTTCAATGTCAAAGTAGTTATGTTTCAAATCTAAAAATTTTACTCCCTAATAGTGTTGAGCTAAAGTGTGTTTCAATTTCGGGTTATCTAAGAATTCCGTTATGGATTCCACTACCATGGACCATAAGTCATGGTCCTTGGTAGCGGAATCCATAACAGAACTCTTAGATAACCTGAACCTTGTACGCCAAACTGGAAACACAAGTTCGCTCAACACTACTCCCTAATTCAAAGAGGAACAGAATTTATTCACAAATAGCCCTAGCTTGTGAAAGGTTTGGTCCAAAATGTTGCATGAACAGGCGAGAAAAAATTAAACCCTATATACTTCAATGTGAAGACTACTGTATCCTCTTACACATGTGGGAACAGAGGTCTGGCTTCCGAGTTGTGTTCCACTACTTTAGTCCCATTTCATTAGCCCCATAAGTGACTCAGTGAAGTACAACTCTGTTCCCTGTCACTTTATATGACCACCAGGTGTTTGAAGAACTCCTTTTTCAGCAAGCTTTACTTCTGTGGACCTCCATTACGTACCACAGGATGCTAAACAGCTATATCTTTAATGTATGTGACTCACCAATAGCAGTTTCCAGAAAGCTGCTGGTGTACTGGTGTGCTACCATGATAAATTCAATTGCACCCTCATCACTTACAACATAGCCATTAAAGCCCCACTCTGAGCGAAGGATGTCTGTCAACAGCTTTTTATTAGCACAAGCTGGAATTCCATTTACTCTGCAAAACACATAGAATTTCCATTTACAAAGTCATCAAAGAATATGTAACCTTAAAGGGGTTGTCCAACACTTAGTTTGTCTAAATGTCCGATGAGTGGGGATCTGGCCCCTGATCCCCCACTTATCCTGAGAATGTGGCTATCCACTTTCCAGTTTCTGGTGGAGAAAAAACTGGGAGAATAAACTGTACATCCGAAGTGCAGAGGGTACAGAAACAACTAAGTGTGCTAACATGCTGTTCCTATATCTCCCCTACACATTAATGGATAGTGACTGCAAATGTGCACTTCTCTGCTGGAAATGGAGAACCAGGCATCTCCATGCTTGGGACTGGAGAGGTCATATGGTCAATCAGTGATTCGAGGCAAATGAAATCTATACGCTGGTCAGTCATGACTAGGCAACCCAATATTTTATAGTAATAATCTCATTAATTCACTGGGTCTGATAAGGAATTTAATATCATCAGTAGGAAAGTGGTCCTATTACATCTCACTCAAATGAGAGATGTTCATGTCCAGGTGTAGAACGTAAGCCCATGGACTGAACACAGATCCATTAAAGTCAGTGGGCGATTGTACAGAGAAAATTGCAGCATGAAATTTAGGTCCAATTTGCATGCAAGTGAATGGGGAACACGATAAAAACAGACAGCACACCAACACCATCCCTGTGCGGTCAGTTAAAAAAAATGTTTTTTTGCACTTGGTACAAGGACAAGTTTTAGATCGCTTGTCTGAAGGAGCCCTTATGGAGCCCAAAAACAATGGGGGGTTATTTAAAAGAAAACCTCCATATTTATTTTCCAGGTATTCGAGCAATCTTGAAAACAGGTATTTTGTACATTTTATGATGAGTTAAAAGTCATACCGCTACCATTTGGACAGTATCAGACTGTAGGGACAGGATCAGACTGTCAAGGGAAATGGTAACGTACAGTTATTAATGTATTCATATATTTCCAGAAAGAACAGCACATTGTAGAGTTCTAAAAATCATGCTCAAAAAACTTACTATTTAATAGGGAAAGCAAGCATTTGCTAAAATGGACATGTCAGACATGTGATCCCTCTCTGCTCAGCAATAGTAATGGTATTCTGGGGCGTAGCTATAGGGGGAGAAGGGGAAGCAGCTGCTTTGGGGCCGGAGCTCAGAAGGGGACCACCCAGGAGGAGAAAGATTAAAAAGATTTTATTGTCAGGGTCTCCTCAACAGTATTATAAGATGATATTTTATACAGAGACACTGTAGGAAACAGACGGAGTTGCTGCCGGGCCTCGTCTTAGACAGTGATCTTGTCAAGCCACAAGAGTGGGGGTTGCAAAGAACTCGTTGAGGGGTGTGGGAATTCAAAACTTTGATGTGGGGCCTAGTCAGTTCCAGCTACGCCACTGATGGTATTCACAATTGTACTGACAAATAGAAGGTAATGCCTTGTGTTTGGATACCCGCCTGTTATAACTGCACATAATGCTGAAGGTCCCGGCTTCAACACAAGCCTGGAATTGTGGTAAAAATGTCATTCGCCAGTCTCTCTCCTCCACCTGTGGGGAAACAAAAGATAAGCAGCCAAGGCGATGATCCTCCCAGTGGAATGAATTTGTAGAACGAAAGGGTACATATATATACTTAGGGTACTCTGGATATACTTTGCAATTGCCCCCTGTCTATAGATCAAGTAAAGATGGATTTACACGGCCCAAATACCTGGCAGATTATCAGGAAAGAACGTTCCTGCGAACACAAATGCGTCGCCGATCACCCGATGAACAAGCATTTTCCTGATCGTGATCCTGTCGTTCGTTCAGGCACCTAAATTATAATTTCTGGGCAGCAGATCGGGTTGTCTAAACAGCCATCTGCTGCCCAGGAACAATGCAGCTCTATGGGGACAAGCAATTACAAAAGAGATACCACGTTTTCATACTGTGGAGGTGATCACTGTATATAAAAGCAGTGGTATCCTTCACTGAAGCAGCAGCCGACAGTCGGGAAAGAATGCAATTTCTTCCAAACGATCGGCTGTACATTGCATGGTGTAAACCTGCTTTTATTCTGACCATGGTACCACTATCACCAGTGGTCTGTATACAAAGGAGTACTGGGAGAACACAGACCAGATCCTCCAGTCATTCCACCTACCCTATAAAAGCCAGGGTGCTACAGCAAAGAGCAGAATGCTGATGCTTCCTTCCTGCATGTATCTGCCATATTATAGTAATGTTCTAGAGGCATGCATTAAGTGCACTTACAATGTTAATATACAGATTGTGGTCCTCTACCGGATAATGAAAGAATTTTTTGTTGTTGTTACTTTTTGTAGTGTAGAAATAAAACATCCTGGTGCTAACTGGAAACCATCAATTTGGTAAAATATAATGGTGTACTGCTGTGAATGGACTGTTGGACTCATTAACACTACTCAATGACACATCACATCCCAATACATAACGGACAG
Organism: Bufo bufo; assembly: GCF_905171765.1. Taxonomy (NCBI): domain Eukaryota; kingdom Metazoa; phylum Chordata; class Amphibia; order Anura; family Bufonidae; genus Bufo; species Bufo bufo. The sequence continues at coordinate 329,922,297 of NC_053391.1, read as the reverse complement.
CATTACCTTGGCATCAAAACTAAACCTGGAAACAGGGATATTTTCAGGCCCACCATGGACATCAAAGTGTTTGCAGCCGGCATTGGCTTTGATATATCGGGGATGGTCTCCCTGCAGTCCTTTTACAAAAGCGGCTGCCAGAAGTCCACTAAGGTATGGATCTTCTCCATATGTTTCCTGCAGATGAAACATTACAATACTTTATAGCTGACAAAAGTGCATTGCCCATGTAGACTGCTGCTAAAAGGGTCATTTACTTTATTACTTACCAATTTCAGATAACATAACTGTCTATCGTCCCGATCAGACTGGATAATCTGGTGTCCAATTATTGGGAACAAGCATTTATAGGAATGCTCATTTCAGATAACTGACCTGTATAATTGTGCCGCCAATAAGCAAACGCTCATTTGTCGGCTGATTTGCATCGTTCAATAGAATAGCACATCTCCTGTTATAATGGGGGATGTACTGAATGTATAGCAGGCCGATATAACTCAGCAACGATTGATGCTCTTAGGTTCTGTTCACATTTTAGTTGTGGCTTCCATGTATAACGACAGCCATGGTGTGCTGGATCAGTCGCGTGATGGACACTGGCGGCGCCTGACAGATCCCTCCGACTTATAACTAGGTCCATCGGTAAAGCCAATTTGTGACAGAGGCTCCGACCCATATGTGAACGCCGCCTAAGCTGTATGTCTGAATATCATTAGAAGGTATCCTGGTCTATGACTCCCTACCTGATTCCTGCCCCACAGAGGATGTCTCATGATGTTTATCACAGGACTGAAGCAGCTGAGTCCAGTGTGGTCTTCATAGTTCCCGACCGACATGAAGTAGTTATGTTTCGCTCTGACCTCAGTGGCCGTGGCATTTGCCACCTTTAATATCAATTCAGGGCTGCAGATAAACGCTCAATATTAGATATAAAGCACAACAAACACCCCTAAATATACAAAAGTACACTGGTGTGGAAATAGTGACAGATTTAGAGGCTAGCTGAAGACTTCTGTCATTTAAATACCTGAATGATGCAGCCAGACCTATAGCCTGAGGGTAAGACGTGGCGTAACCTGGTGCTTGGGCATCTCCCCTCAAACACTCTGTGTTCCAGTTATAAGGCTTGATGCCTAGATGAGGGATTGGGGGCGCAGGACCATTCTTCAATGCGCCACCTCTCGCCATCTGTGGTTGAGGAAATGAATAACAATAAGAGTATGAACAATCAGTCCAAGTATAGTCTCTAGGCATGGTAATGGAGGCGCACATTAAAGGCAATGTTCACATCACGTTGGGATAAGCTCCGGACTCACACCTCTGGCAGAAGACTGCAACGTATCTCACTGCACAGGCGGACAGTGGGATGCATGGCTAATTGGCTCCCACTACAGAAAAAGTATATAAACTGCATTGAAAAGCATAGCTTACTACTTATTCCATACGGAAAAAAGGTGATCCGCCACAATGGAGGCCAAAAGGCTTTTCCCAGAATTTACACATTCTGGAAAATGAACCATTCATTACCTGTAGCACCATTTCTTCAAGGCTTAGCCGACTGATCAGGTCCTTCACACGTACGTCCCATGGCAGCGAGGGGTTCATGAAAGGGTAATCCTGCCCCACACAATCCGAGAGTTGTAGTAAAAGTATGGTCAGAGACACGATGTTGGCCTTGGCCATAAACAGAGCGGTGGACTTCATGATTCAGTGCTTCACTAATATGAGCTGAAACGAGGAAATTCCATTTCTTACTGGATTGGATCAAATAAAGAAAATGCTATTAAAATGACAAAGGTACAAGGTGATCTCATACCTGTTCATGCGCACCAGTATGACCAGCATGGGATGGATCCACAAAAAGACATCCAACAGGAGTCAATAGGCAAAGTACGAAATTGTATATGTCTGGCTATCCATTCAGAGGATTTATTAGCTGGTTTTTCTACAGTTATGCAAACATACGAATTAGGCCTTCTGCACACGACCGTAGGTGTCCCGTTGCCGTATTGCGGAACTCATTTGCGGATCCGCAATACATGGGCACCGTTCTGTGTGCATTCCGCATCACGGATGCGGACCCATTCACTTCAATGGTCTGCACACGACCGTAGGTGTCCCGTTGCCGTATTGCGGAACTCATTTGCGGATCCGCAATACATGGGCACCGTTCTGTGTGCATTCCGCATCACGGATGCGGACCCATTCACTTCAATGGGTCCGCAAATCCGGAGACGTGGAATGGTGCGGAACAGAAGCACGGAACGGAACCCTACGGAGTCCCGTATTTCCGTTCCGCAAAAAGATATAACATGTCCTATCTTTTTGCAGAACGGCCGGATCGCGAACCCATTAAAGTGTAGGGGTCCGCGATCCGCTGCGGCTGCCCCGCGGTCGGTGTTCGTGCATTGCGGGTCGCAGCACGTTCGTGTGCAGGAGGCCTTAGGAGTGAAGAGAATCTTACACTTTAACCGCTAATTGACAACCCTATTGTGGAGTCGCAGCACAGCAGTAATCATTGTATAAGGGACGGAGCGTCGTCGTCTTTGTGCCTCAGCTACTGCAACTGATGCGATGCGGTGGGGTACAGGATATGGAGGCACGGACCAAAATCCCATTGACCGTGCGTTGGCACAGACAGAAATAGGCTCTGCATCTTGAGGATTGCGGATCCATTCTAGTCAATGGGTCCGCATCCGTGATACGTAGTGCACATGACTAATGCCCGCTGTTTGCGGTCCGCAATACAGGCACGGACAACACACGCTCGTGTGCATAAGCCCTTACACAGGTAGAAAGAAATAGGACAATATAGACAATAGGATATGAAATATGTCATTCCATATCCTATTGTCTATAATAAGAAATATCTGCTAATGCAGCACGGTAATAGGCAGCTTAGCACTTTACACATGGGCTGACTCTTGAACTGAAGGGGGCGCCAGTTACAGGATTAGTGTGTCCACGACTCCACAGCCGGTTCATTATATCAAAATCTACTCACAACTCAGGCCCACAAAAACTACGGAGGTAAAACAAACGAGCCTGCACCGAGAGACATACCTACAACGTTACCTCAGAGGGACTTCCCTTACTCAGCAGCTTCCTACCCAGCAATGACAAGGCGGAGCCGGGAGACTTCAACTATCCACCACTAGAGGGCGAATTGCTCGAATAAACATCTTCCTGAAGTTCTTTTTTCCTGCCACTTGGTGGCGCTGGTGTTTAAGTCTTGCATTGGAGCATAGAATTGTACAGGAGGCTGAGCCAGTAGGTGCTGCACATGCTATACAGCCGCAGGTCAGTGGAAGGGAAGCAGTGTGCAGGCCATACTCATCTCTATGTGCAGAAACTAGCCTCCTCTTTACTTCAATGGGAAGCAGCACATGTATACAGCCGCAGGTCAGTGGAAGGGAAGCAGTGTGCAGGCCATACTCATCTCTATGTGCAGAAACTAGCCTCCTCTTTACTTCAATGGGAAGCAGCACATGTATACAGCCGCAGGTCAGTGGAAGGGAAGCAGTGTGAAAGCCATACTCATCTCTATGTGCAGAAACTAGCCTCCTCTTCACTTCAATGGGAAGCAGCACATGCTTATTTTTCCACGTAGAATAAACAAGTGTTGGGGGGGAAGCATGGTGCCTATGTTGGGGCAGAATCAGCGCTGATTCTCCCATTGTAATGAATGGGGAGCAGAAAAAAACTGCTCCAATTCCATGCATTTTTTGTGTGTCTCAAGCTGAAAATGCAGTTTTGCATTAAAGTGAACACCCACTGGTTAAAAAAAAAAAAACTGTTAAAAAAACTGCATCAAAAAGCACACAGAAAAAACGTGAAAAAAGTGCTGGGAAAAAACATCTTGTGTGAACATTCCCTATGATGAGTGCATTTTCTGATGGCGAATCAGCTGAAAATCCACAATAAAATCTGCTTCTGTTACATGTGGATTTCATTGAGGTTCATATTTGTAAATAAATTCTTTTTTTACCTAATTCTGGTGTGACATACTTCACCACTGGAAACATGTTATATCATCCAGATCCCAGGACATAGCTCCTCTGAGATCCTCTGAATGGGAGAAGGTAGGGCTCATGCTTGGGAAACACCGTCCATGTGTCAGCAGCATCTCCCGGGCCGACCACGACTCCCCTGGCCCGAACTGACTGTATCATAGTAATTTGTGATACAGTTTGTATACTGCCAAGATGATAGCACCGCGATCAGATACAAACCAACTATTCTAAATTACTGTGAGCAGTGGCGTAACTAGAGTGTTATGGGCCCCGGTGCAAACGTTGAATTCCCGAGGCGCATAATATACATGTTTGAAGAGCGCTCTGACGGGGCCCGGCATTGTCACTGTACTTCATCCCGGGCCCTGTCAGAGCACTCCCATTACATGTGAGCGCAGCAGGCCCCCTCTCCCCACCGGGCCCGGTCATGGTCGCACCCTCTGCGACCGCAATCATTACGCCCCTGACTGTGATACAGTCAGTTTGGGTTAGGGGAGCCGCAGTCTGTCCAGGAGATGCGGCAGACACATAGACCGTATACATGAGCCCTAAGGCTAGTGTCACACATGTGGCACAGTTCTCTGGATCCAGCATATCACAACTCAACACTAGTGTACAAACAATAAAAAGAACACACAGATCAACAAAAAACACATTTTCCAAGTGCTTTAAAACAAGTCACCCATCTATATAATAAAAATCAATGTCCGTTTGTCTGTCTGTCCATCTGTCCTCTATAAGCATCCAGACGCCTAAACCATTGGACATCAAATTTGGCACATAGGTACATCGAGTGTCTGGGAAGGTTTTCATAAAGGTCTCGGCTCTGTAGGACATACCATTCTTGAGATATTCCCAAAAAAGCTGTTATCCAATAGGAGCTTGCAGGTGTCATATCGGCACTGCCATACACATGGTCACATGACCCTTATTAGCCAATAGAAGCTTGCAGGTCCTTCAGTCTTGACATACACACAGTTTTACACCAGGCACCAATAACAACTCAGCTGTTTTTCTTCACTATTATACGTCATTGTTAAGGGGGTGGGGTGCTCTGGAGGACACTGTTAAGGGGGCAGGACACTGTTGAGGTCACTGCTAAGGGAGCGCGGCTCTGTGTAGGTCACTGTTAAAGGGGTTATCCAATTTCAAGAAACCCCCCCACATGTGCTGGGCCCCTCACCGGTACTATACTTACCCCGCTCCCGGCGCCGCTTCTGGTCCCTGCTGCTGCTTCTCCCTGCACACGGATGAAAACTTTCGGTGTCGGGGGGAGCAGCCAATCGCAGACGGGGACGAGCCTCCCTAGCGTCACCCGCAATGCTAGGGAGGCTCGTCCCTGTCATAGTTAGGGGGTGGGGTGCTGTGGAGGTCACTCTTAAGAGTGTGAGGTGCTATGAAAGTCAAAGTTAGGGGGGGGTTATGTTGAGGTAACTATTAGTGGTTAGCGAAGCAGCTTAGGACAGAGCAGTTTCAGGCAGAGCAGATTAATTCCTAAACTTTGTTCATATTATGCGCTCAGTACAGCATTACAGTGTATGGGCCCTGCTGAGGCAATATTCTTATCGCCATCAGTAATGCAAGACTTAGTTTCATGCATGGGCATGCATGAAACTAAGCATGTTTCAAAATCCGAATCCAAACTCGGGTTTATTAATGACTGTGGTGCAAGCCACACACCCAAGTTTGCATTCGGATTTTGTTTTTATGGTGTTCCCTATACGGTAACACTTACCTTTTATTTTCATTCTCCAGGTCAGTGTGATTGTGGCGATACCACATATGAATAGTTTTTCTTGCGTTTTAATACTGAAAAAATATAAAAAGCTTGAATAAATTATTTTAGTTCTTTTCATCACCATATTCTGACCCCTATAACTTTTATTGTCGTTATGTGTATGGAGCTGTGTGAGGGCTCATTATTTGCAAGGCAATTTGCATTTATACCATTTTGGGGTGTGTATGACTTTTAATTACTTAAATTTTGTGGGAGTTGAAGCAACCAAAAAACAGCGTATCAACCATTGTGACTTTTTTTATGTTGTTTTATTTACATTTTGGGGAAGGGAGGGCAGGTGATTTGAATTTTCATTTATTTTTTTACACTTTTTTTTAAAGTTTGCATAGGGAACTATAGCAAGCAATCATTAGATTGCTTCTTTCATACACTCCAATGCATTAGCATTCGAGTGTATAAGAGTTTCAATTTATTACTATGGAGCCATAGGAACTAATGTGCGGCAGCTTCTGTTCATTCAAGAGGACAAAGGCTGCCGCACACTGCATCCGGCTCTTCCTATCTTCGCCGGGGCAACTGGAGCATACAGTCGTGGCCAAAAGTTTTGAGAATTACATAAATATTGGTTTTCACAAAGTTTGCTGCTAAACTGCTTTTAGATCTTTGTTTCAGTTGTTTCTGTGATGTAGTGAAATATAATTACACGCACTTCATACGTTTCAAAGGCTTTTATCGACAATTACATGACATTTATGCAAAGAGTCAGTATTTGCAGTGTTGGCCCTTCTTTTTCAGGACCTCAGCAATTCGACTGGGCATGCTCTCAATCATCTTCTGGGCCAATTCCTGACTGATAGCAACCCATTCTTTCATAATCACTTCTTGGAGTTTGTCAGAATTAGTGGGTTTTTGTTTGTCCACCCGCCTCTTGAGGATTGACCCCAAGTTCTCAATGGGATTAAGATCTGGGGAGTTTCCAGGCCATGGACCCAAAATGTCAACGTTTTGGTCCCCGAGCCACTTAGTTATCACTTTTGCCTTATGTTACGGTGCTCCATCGTGCTGGAAAATGCATTGTTCTTCACCAAACTGTTGTTGGATTGTTGGAAGAAGTTGCTGTTGGAGGGTGTTTTGGTACTATTCTTTATTCATGGCTGTGTTTTTGGGCAAAATTGTGAGTGAGCCCACTCCCTTGGATGAGAAGCAACCCCACACATGAATGGTCTCAGGATGCTTTACTGTTGGCATGACACAGGACTGATGGTAGCGCTCACCTTTTATTCTCCGGACAAGCCTTTTTCCAGATGCCCCAAACAATCGGAAAGAGGCTTCATGGGAGAATATGACTTTGCCCCAGTCCTCAGCAGTCCATTCACCAAACTTTCTGCAGAAGATCAATCTGTCCCTGATGTTTTTTTTTGGAGAGAAGTGGCTTCTTTGCTGCCCTTCTTGACACCAGGCCATCTTCCAAAAGTCTTCGCCTCACTGTGCGTGCAGATGCGCTCACACCTGCCTGCTGCCAATCCTGAGCAAGCTCTGCACTGGTGGCACTCCAATCCCGCAGCTGAATCCTCTTTAGGAGACGATCCTGGCGCTTGCTGGACTTTCTTGAACGCCTTGAAGCCTTCTTAACAAGAATTGAACCTCTTTGGGGGGCGTGGCTAACTGCCGACATGAGCGCACGCACTTGAGCTCTGCTCCGTACCCCGATCTAAATCCTTCAGCATCCTGACACCCTGGCTACACAGAAGGACGAGTGGCAGGTGCAGAGGAGGAAGAGGAAACCTGGGAAGACAGACATGGGCCCCAGTAAGGCACAATCTGCGGCTGAGAAGCTAAAAGAATATGTCCGGCAAGAGGCCCAAAATGGCGCCGCTGGCCCTACTACGCCACGGGCGGCGGTGACAAGAGGTCAAGCAGCGCTGCAGACAGAAGCGGAGGGAGCGGAAGAACCAGAGGTAACACTCAAGGCTGTCTCATCAGCTCCTCGCTGCAATCTCCACCTGCCAGACGTCCCTTACCTGTAAAATCGAGGAGGTGAAGGTGGACTTGGGCCTGCTCAGACAGGATGTGCAGCAGCTCAGAGAGCGAGTGCGCCACATGGAGGACAGGGTCTCCGCTTTGGAGGACTTTACTAGGCCTCTGGCAAGCAGAATGCAGGCTGTGGAGAGGTCTGTGGGCCTGTGGCAGCAAAAATGCGACAACCTTGAGAACAGGGCCAGGCGCAATAACGTCAGGATCCTGGGGCTACCTGAGAGAGCGGAGGGCTCGGACCCAGCTACCTTCCTGGAACTCTGGTTCAAGGCACAGTTCCCTGATGCGCCATTTTCTGGTGCCTACGCAGTTGAGCGAGCTCACCGGGTTCCTGCCAGACCTCCCTCTCCTGGAGCTCCCCCAAGGCCTTTGCTGGCGCGGCTGCTTAATTGGAAGGACAGAGATCTAATTCTGGGGCAAGCGAGAAACAAGCGAGATATCAAACATGAGGGAGCGAATATATCACTGTTTCCTGATTTCTCGGATGAGCTGCAAAAGAAGAGGGCCACTTTCATTTCTATTAAGCGGCGCCTTCGTGATATGAATCTACAGTACTCCATGGCTTATCCAGCGCGCCTTAGGGTGGTAGATGGAGAGAAGACGGTCTTCTTTGTGGACCCTAGGGAGGCGGAAGAATGGATCTCCAAAAGGCCAAGCCGTCCAGAACCGTGCTGAGGATTTCGCATTTAGGACAACTGCAGGTCTCCTGAGTGGTAATGTGGTGCTTCCACGGGCATTTAAGACTTTGATTTCCTAGTTTGGTCTATGGAGTGGCCCTGTGATGCTTACAACTGCGAAAATGATACCTGTGGGTCGTTCCTATACATATGTCATTATGACTGTGGTTGTCCCCTCCATTTTACTTTCCTTGTCCTCAATGCCTGATCCCCTCCCTCCCTCCCCCCTCTTTTTGCCCCCCTCCTCTTTCTAGTTTTGATTTTGCTAAATTGCTATAACCAGTGATGTCTCATTGATATGGGGTTGAGCGGATACCTGCATAGGTTTATCACGCTCAACCCACTATGCAGGTCCCCGTGACATCAGCCACGATACGAGATGACAGAGATGTCATCGACTATGGAGTTATTCACTCATTTGTTATCTTGTTATTATGTTATAGAATATAGATGGTTCATACTGTTAAAGGCATGGTATGTAAAGCATGGTGTGATATCACGATGGGTATGCATGAGAAGGTCCGATGTCAGCAGACAAGGTTTATATGCTGGAGGATGGCTGAATTGCAAGGAGACTAGATCACTAAGTCGAGATGGCTGATTTTAAGGTTATGTCATGGAATGTGAGGGGTCTGGGTAGCCCGAGAAAAAGGATCTCTGTATTCTCTCATATCAGGCAGTGCGGCCCTCATATTCTGGGTCTGCAAGAAACCCATTTGACTCCAGAGACAGGGAACAGGATTAAGAAACCTTGGGTTCAATGGTCAATAAATGCATATGGGTCTACACACTCTAGAGGGGTTGCTTTGCTTGTCCACAAGAATATCAGGTGGGAGGTCCAACATTCGGTTGTGGATCCAGAAGGCCAATATATCCTGGTGTACGCTTTTATTAACTGCACTCCATATGTGGTAGTTAATATTTACAACCCCCCCCCCAGCTACTATAGCCATACTCCAGGTGGTGATGGGATTTGTAGCGCAATACCCCAATGCCAAACTTCTCTGCATGGGTGACTTTAACCTAGTGATGCATGAGGATCTGGACAGGTTTCGCCCTGGGGGGAGAGTGGATAATCACACTCAGAGTGACACTAATATAGCTAGAGTTGCGTCTGAACTTGGGTGGCTGGATATGTGGAGACTGCGCTACCCCCTTCGGAGGGAATACTCTTGCTTCACCCCCGCCAGGGGTGCCCTGTCCAGAATAGATTATATATTTGGTAATGCGGCAGTATATACGGACCTTGGTAATATTGAATATGGACCACAGGGCCCCTCGGATCATGCTCCGGTTTTAGCCCAGTTTACCTTATATAATGGCATCAAGCAGAGTGTCAAGATGCACGTGCACACTTTTTGGTTGTCTCTGATGTCTTCTCATGACAGAGTCCCTGATCAACTCCAGGTATTCCTTGCAATGCAGGATGAGATGACGGATGGACTGCTTCTCTGGGAGACGTTAAAGGCCTATCTAAGGGGGTGTCTTAAGTCATCCATATCATATATTAAAAGGGACTCTGCGCGCAAGGAGCTAGAGCTGCACTCTAGCTGTAAGGCAGCTGAGAACTCCTTCAGGCTTGACCCCACTGATGCGAATAGGCAGGACTGGATGTTAAAAGGAAGGATGTATATGACGCATCTCAGGGAAAAGAGTGAGCGCAAGCTGTTCTTTTTGAAGCAACAGAATTTTGAGTTGGGTAGCCAGGCAGGCAAACTGCTAGCCCACGTTGTGCGCAATAACAATATGTCTCCCCCGGTCATTAGAATAAAGGGCACAGCTGGGGAGGTGGTGGAATCAGTGGGCGATATACTAAATAGATTCAAAGGATTTTATCAGGATCTCTACAGATCGGAGGCTCATTACTCCGCTCAAGAGCTGGGAGTTTATCTGGGGCAGTTCATACACCCGCAGCTTGGTGAGGAGGATAGGATTTCATTGGAGGCTGACATTTCGCTAGAGGAAATTCAGATGGCAATGACGGAGCTGCCTACTGGTAAAGCACCTGGCCCAGACGGGATTCTGGTAGAAGTTTACAAAAAATATGTTGAAGTGCTAGGGCCCGAGCTTCTTAAAATTTACCAAGCAGCAAAGCAAAGGCGTAGACTCCCGGATTCGATGTACGATGCCACTATAGTGGTTATTTTGAAGCCAGACAAGGATCCTTTGGAGTGTGGGTCATACAGGCCGATATCACTCCTGAACCTGGATTATAAAATACTCACGAGACTGCTTGCCTCCAGACTAAATAAGGTGATAGCCACAGTCATACACAAAGATCAGTCTGGGTTCATACCGGGACGGTCTACGTCTGACAACATTAGAAGGGCGCAGGTCATAGCGCAAGTGGGAGTGGCAAGGGATAAGCGTTGGGCCATGGCATCCCTGGATACTGCCAAGGCCTTTGACTCTGTGGAGTGGGTATACCTACTAGAAGTGCTACGCTGCTTTGGTTTTGGCCCTAGATTTATTGAGTGGGTGGAGATTCTGTACCACCTCCCCAAGGCTAATGTACTTGTAAATGGTTCGATATCTGACTCCTTTAGCCTTCACAGGGGAACCAGGCAAGGTTGCCCTCTGTCGCCACTTTTGTTTGCCATTGCCATAGAGCACCTTGCTTTAAGGATTCGACAAGATCAGGTCTTCAAGGGGATATCCATGGGCGACAGAACGGACAAAGTCGGACTTTATGCGGATGATCTCCTTCTCTTTATGGACGAACCCGAGACGACACTCCCTAGAGCAATCGACATAATTGGCAAGTTTGGAGAGTTCTCGGGTTTACACATAAATTGGATGAAATCAGCACTCATGCCTTTGTGGACACACACGTGGCCCCCTCAGTATTGCAATCTGCCAGTTGTAGACTCTTTCAAATATTTAGGGGTTGTTATCACTAGGGATCCCCAGTTGGCGTACTCCCTGAATATTGCATCCCTGGAGCCCATGTTCATGGATAAATTCAGGACATGGAGGACCTTACCACTCTCTATTATGGGAAGATTAAATCTGGTCAAGATGACTCTCTTACCCAAAGGGTTGTATCTGCTGGCGCATGCGTGCACCCCGATATCGCAGGGTTTCTTTGCTCGCATTCATTCGTTAGTGACTAAATTTGTGTGGGGGGAATCCAGACGGAAGCTGTCCCTTCAAGTCCTACAGAGGCCCAAGCTAGAGGGTGGCGCCGCTCTACCTGATTTCTTCCTTTACTACCTAGCTGGACAGCTGAAATTCCTAACCCCCTGGGTTCAGGCATCTGACCTACCTAATGCAGAATACTATCTTAGAGAGCATCTAGGATTATCCTCTCTATGGCCTGTGCTGGAAGGACCGCGTTTTATCTCCATGCTCTTGCTCCCTATTCACAGAATGGCCCATCAGGTATGGACTGCTGAGAAGATGAGGTCGTTTAATGATATCCCAGATGACATCCCGCTATGGGACAATCCCATGTTTGCCCACTTAAAAGATTTGGAGGGAGCTAGATGGTGGAAGACGCAGGGAATTAGCAAACTGAGTGACTTATATGTTGGGGGTAATTTATGCTCCTCCTCTCAGCTGCAGGAGAGGTTTGAACTGCCTCGCTCTTTCTTTTTTAGATACCTGCAACTGAGACATGCGCTAACGGCACAGTTCGGGGCAGGTGGCCGGAAAATCTCTAATTACACACTGATAGGAGTTCTTAGATCACAGGGCCCGAAAGGCATTATCTCTGCGCTCTATACACATCTGCTTAATAATCGCACGCTGATGAATCCCCTTGCTGTTGAGGGGAAATGGAGAAATTCCATCCCTTCCCTATCAGCTGATGATTGGAATGAAGCGCTGCTGTCTCCAGCGCGGGTCTCCCCATCAGTCACTAATAGGCTGATTCAGCTGTTTATCCTGCATAGAAGTTACCTTACACCTGTTCGATTGCAGAAAATGGGTAGACTGCCACATAGTAGGTGTCATAGGTGTCATCAGGAAGGGGCAGATTTTTGGCATCTCATGTGGGACTGCTCATACTTGAAGAGCTTTTGGGCAGCAGTGGTAGGAGTACTGACCGCTATAGTCCCAAATACAGTGCCGCTATGTCCAAAAAGCTGTATACTCGGCATCCTTGATGAGGAGGCTTGGGGTCATCATCACAGAATATTTCTGAGTGAAACCTTATTCTTTGCCAGGAAAGCTGTTGCCCTGAGATGGATGGATGATAGAGTGCCTACGTTGGGCCAATGGAAGTCGCTGGTCAATCAGGCTGTCAGCATGGAAAAGGTTGTCTTTATCCATAGGAAGTGTCCGCAAAAGTTTGATAAAGTGTGGGGCGAATGGTGTGCATCTCCTTTGACTGTGCATAATGCTTGTATGTACTCTGTAACCGATGTATAATACTATGCTAATGTGTATATTGAGGCTATACCTCCTCCATCATGCAACCTCCAGACGTTATTTGATTATGAAAACCTTTATACTGTATCGGATTTCATGTAGAACTGTCATGTAAATCAGAGCTAACACTGTATCTCCTGCGTGAAATATGCCCTGGATGTATTAATCCTTGCTTTTAATAATGTAACATGCCTTTCTTGTTAAACTTCAATAAAACGAGTTTAAAAAAAAGAATTGAACCTCTTTCCTTGAAGTTCTTGATGATCCTATAAATTGTTGATTGAGGTGCAATCTTAGTAGCCACAATATCCTTGCCTGTGAAGCCCTTTTTATGCAACGCAATGATGGCTGCATACGTTTCTTTGCAGGTCACCATGGTTAACAATGGAAGAACAATGATTTCAAGCATCACCCTCCTTTTAACAGGTCAAGTCTGCTATTTTAACCCAATCAGCCTGACATAATGATCTCCAGCCTTGTGCTCGTCAACATTCTCACCTGAGTTAACAAGACGATTACTGAAATGATCTAAGCAGGTCCTTTAATGACAGCAATGAAATGCAGTGGAAAGGTTTTTTTGGGATTAAGTTAATTTTCATGGCAAAGAAGGACTATGCAATTCATCTGATCACTCTTCATAACATTCTGGAGTATATGCAAATTGCTATTATAAAAACTTAAGCAGCAACTTTTCCAATTTCCAATATTTATGTAATTCTCAAAACTTTTGGCCACGACTGTACTTGTGCACTTCCAGGTTTATGCTTGTTCGGATGCCGTGGTCACATTTGACCACCACATCTGAAGGGTTAAAAGTCCGCGATCGGCAAACTAAGTGCATATGCAACAGGTTAGCCAGTTTCATAGGTACAAATCTGCTGACAAGTTGTATACAAATAAAGTGTGACTGTGACTTTTATTAACCACTTAAGGACCACAGGTTTATACCCCCCCTAGTGACCAGGCCCTTTTTTACAAATCGGCACTCCACAACTTTAGCGGTTTATTGCTCGGTCATGCAACTTACCACCCAAATGAATTTTACCTCCTTTTCTTCTCACTGATAGAGCTTTCATTTGGTGGTATTTCATTGCTGCTGACATTTTTACTTTTTTTGTTATTAATCGAAATTTACCGATTTTTTTGCAAAAAAATTACATTTTTCACTTTCAGTTGTAAAATTTTGCAAAAAACACGACATCCATAAATAAATTTTTCTCTAAATCTATTGTTCTACATGTCTTTGATAAAAAAAAAAATGTTTGGGTAAAAAAAAATGGTTTGGGTAAAAGTTATAGCGTTTACAAACTATGGTACAAAAATGTGAATTTCCGCTTTTTGAAGCAGCTCTGACTTTCTGAGCACCTGTCATGTTTCCTGAGGTTCTACAATGGCCAGACAGTACAAACACCCCACAAATGATCCCATTTCGGAAAGTAGACACCCTAAGGTATTCGCTGATGGGCATAGTGAGTTCATAGAACTTTTTATTTTTTGTCACAAGTTAGCGGAAAATGATGATATTTATATATTTTTTTTTCTTACAAAGTCTCATATTCCACTAACTTGTGACAAAAAATAAAAACTTCCATGAACTCACTATGCCCATCACGAAATACCTTGGGGTGTCTTCTTTCCAAAATGGGGTCACTTGTGGGGTAGTTATACTGCCCTGGCATTCTAGGGGCCCTAATGTGTGGGAAGTAGTTTGAAATCAAAATCTGTAAAAAATGGCCGGTGAAATCCGAAAGGTGCTCTTTGGAATGTGGGCCCCTTTGCCCACCTAGGCTGCAAAAAAGTGTCACACATGTGGTATTGCCGTACTCAAGAGAAGTTGGGCAATGTGTTTTGGGGTGTCATTTTACATATACCCATGCTGGGTGAGATAAATATCTCGGCAAAAGACAACTTTTCCCATTTATTTATACAAAGTTGGTATTAGACTGAGATATTTATCTCACCCAGCATGGGTATATGTAAAATGACACCCCAAAACACATTGCCCAACTTCTCCTGAGTACGGCGATACCACATGTGTGACACTTTTTTGCAGCCTAGGTGGGCAAAGGGGCCAACATTCCAAAGAGCACCTTTAGGATTTCACAGGTCATTTTTTACACATTTTGATTTCAAACTACTTACCACACATTAGGGCCGCTAGAATGCCAGGGCAGTATAACTACCACACAAGTGACCCCATTTTGGAAAGAAGACACCCCAAGGTATTCCGTGAGGGGCATGGCGAGTTCCTAGAATTTTTTATTTTTTGTCACAAGTTAGCGGAAAATGATGTTTTTTCTTTTTCTTTTTGTTTTTTCTTACAAAGTCTCATATTCCACTAACTTGTGACAAAAAATAAAAACTTCCATGAACTTACTATGCCCATCACGAAATACCTGGGGGTGTCTTCTTTCCAAAATGGGGTCACTTGTGGGGTAGTTATACTGCCCTGGCATTTAAGGGGCCCGAATGCGTGAGAAGTAGTTTGAAATCAAAATCTGTAAAAAATTGCCGGTGAAATCCGAAAGGTACTCTTTGGAATGTGGGCCCCTTTGCCCACCTAGGCTGCAAAAAAGTGTCACACATGTGGTATTGCCGTACTCAGGAGAAGTTGGGCAATGTGTTTTGGGGTGTCATTTTACATATACCCATGCTGGGTGAGATAAATATCTCGGCAAAAGACAACTTTTCCCATTTATTTATACAAAGTTGGTATTAGACTGAGATATTTATCTCACCCAGCATGGGTATATGTAAAATGACACCCCAAAACACATTCCCCAACTTCTCCTGAGTACGGTGATACCAGATGTGTGACACTTTTTTGCAGCCTAGATGCGCAAAGGGGCCCACATTCCTTTTATGAGGGCATTTTTAGACATTTGGATCCCAGACTTCTTCTCACGCTTTAGGGCCCCTAAAATGCCAGGGCAGTATAAATACCCAACATGTGACCCCATTTTGGAAAGAAGACACCCCAAGGTATTTAATGAGGGGCATGGCGAGTTCATATAATTTTTTTTTTTTTGCCACAAGTTTGCGGAAATAGTTTATTTATTTTTTTTCTCACAAAGTCTCCCTTTCCGCTAACTTAGTACAAAAATTTCAATCTTTCATGGACTCAATATGCCCCTCAGCGAATACCTTGGGGTGTCTACTTTCCGAAATGGGGTCAAATGTGGGGTATTTATACTGCCCTGGCATTTTAGGGGCCCTAAAGCGTGAGAAGAAGTCTGGAATATAAATGTCTAAAAAATTTTACGCATTTGGATTCCGTGAGGGGTATGGTGAGTTCATGTGAGATTTTTTTTTTTTTTGACACAAGTTAGTGGAATATGAGACTTTGTAAGAAAAAAAATATATAAAATTTCCGCTAACTTGGGCCAAAAAAATGTCTGAATGGAGCCTTACAGGGGGGTGATCAATGACAGGGGGGTGATCAGGGAGTCTATATGGGGTGATCACCCCCCTGTCATTGATCACCCCCCTGTAAGGCTCCATTCAGACGTCCGTATGTTTTTTACGGATCCACGGATACATGGATCAGATCCGCAAAACACATACGGACATCTGAATGGAGCCTTACAGGGGGGTGATCAATGACATGGGGGTGATCAATGACAGGGGGGTGATCAATGACAGGGGGGTGATCAGGGAGTCTATATGGGGTGATCACCCCCGTCATTGATCACCCCCCTGTAAGGCTCCATTCAGACGTCCGTATGTGTTTTGCGGATCCGATCCATGTATCAGTGGATCCTCAAAAATCATACGGACGTCTGAATGGAGCCTTACAGGGGGGTGATCAATGACAGGGGGGTGATCAGGGAGTCTATATGGGGTGATCACCCCCCGTCATTGATCCCCCTCCTGTAAGGCTCCATTCAGACGTCCGTATGTGTTTTGCGGATCTGATCCATGTATCAGTGGATCCGTAAAAATCATACGGACGTCTGAATGGAGCCTTACAAGGGGGTGATCAATGACAGGGGGGTGATCAATGACAGGGGGGTGATCAGGGAGTCTATATGGGGTGATCAGGGGTTAATAAGTGACAGGGGGGGGTGTAGTGTAGTGGTGTTTGGTGCTACTTATTACAGAGCTGCCTGTGTCCTCTGGTGGTCGATGCAAGCAAAAGGGACCACCAGAGGACCAGGTAGCAGGTATATTAGACGCTGTTATCAAAACAGCGTCTAATATACCTGTTAGGGGTTAAAAAAATCGCATCTCCAGCCTGCCAGCGAACGATCGCCGCTGGCAGGCTGCAGATCTACTCGCTTACCTTCCGATCCTGTGAACGCGCGCGCCTGTGTGCGCGCGTTCACAGGAAATCTCGGCTCACGCGAGATGACGCCTATTGGCGTTAGTGTGACCTGGGAGCGCCACAGCAATGACGCCTTTCGGCGTTAGCGTGGCGGCAGGTGGTTAACACCTGCTCCAGTAGTGTACTGTATACTCCCATGCTGACTGTCTATAATTTGCTAGTGTATAAAAAAATAAACATCATTGGTATCACCACATCCAGAAATGTCCAAACTATTAAAATCTAAAAATATTTATCACGTGCAGTAAACGCCGTAACAGAATTTTAAAATCAAAATGGAGGATTTGCTGTTTTTAGGCTACATTGCTCTCCCCCCTCCCTAAAAAAATATGTATGTTGTCTTATGCCAATAAACACGACAGCACATCCCACAAAATATGTGGTGATAGAATATGGTAATATAAAGGATTTTTTTCAAAGTTTTTTTTTTTTTTTTAAAGAAGAAAAACATAATAGAAACAGGATAAATTTGGTATCTCCATAATTGCATTGACCTGCAGAATAAGGTCACAGTGCACAGTGAAGGCCATATAAATGAACCCAAAAAACATAGCAAAATAGTTCTTTTCAGTTTCACACCACAATGATTTTTTTCCCCATTTTCCATACAAGCGACGATGACAAATTAAATAAGCCCTCATATGGCTATATGAATGGAGAATTTACAAAAGCTAAGGCTCTTGGAATGCAGAAAGGAGAAAACAAAAGCAATAAAATGAAAATTGTCCTGAGTCTTAAGGGGTTAAAGAAGTGATGTCACCTCAACTGAAATGTCTGTCTTAGTAGATCATTGAATTCCACATGAAATGACAATTCTGGAGCATCTATTCCTATGACTCTATGTTGT
Source organism: Bufo bufo (assembly GCF_905171765.1). Taxonomy (NCBI): domain Eukaryota; kingdom Metazoa; phylum Chordata; class Amphibia; order Anura; family Bufonidae; genus Bufo; species Bufo bufo. The sequence goes on along the minus strand of NC_053391.1, from coordinate 329,904,293 downwards.
GCCGTTCTACTGTTATTCTTACTGGACGTTGACGAATAAATTACCAACTGGGTGTTACTAGTTAGGGATGTGTCCCTGCAAAGTCTGACACTGTGCAATCGGTGCTTATGGTGCAGAATGTGCAGAAATAATAGAGAAAAGAAACAACATACAGTTTTAAGAAAAGATGCTGCAAAATTATTATTTCATGTCAGGAGAGTTGACAGATCCTCTTTAGGGTGCTTTCACAAATGGCAAAATATTTTGCCAGAAAATCTGGTTTGAAAATTGTTGCGGATTGCATTAATTGAGCAATCGATGTTTGTTGGCAGCACATCGTCCTATGAAGACAGAATGCGCTGCCGACAATTTGCAAAGTGAATGGGGGATGAATGATTGTAACTTGTTCCCCTTTTGTCTTGCATCAGGCCATGTGAAAGGCACTTTAAACCTGTATATCGTCAATCACACTTGTTTACTGCCGAACATCAGCTCCTGAAAGAGGACCCTAATATACAAGATCATGCTTCCACTAGAAATTTCATAGTTATGACCAATGGATCTTTTGAAAACCTGCTATATTATAGGAATTCTGAAGTTAAAATACATTTTCATATATTCCTTTTTTTAAAGGGTAACGGTCATTATTTTTTTTTATTTGCCAGTTTATTACAGCTAGGCATGTATACCTGAGTTAGTCTGTCAATGATTGTCAAAAGATCTGTAATTACCTTATAATAACAGCTTTCATTAATTTCCCCTTTCCCTTTCTACTGCTCCCTTCAAAGACAGTTGCTATGGCTTGTCTGTCTCTAGCTAAGAAGACAGGAAGACAGAGGGGCAGTCCTTCACACTGCATGCCTGCATTAGGCTTCAGAGTGAGGAGGCGTGTCTCTCAGTAATCCAATCTGATTGGATGGCAGGGAGCTGCTGGCTACAGCAAGTGTGTATGAGAAGTGAGGAAAAGCAGTTTTGGCCTCAGAGAACTGGCAGAGGAGCCATCTTGAGAAGGTCCTCATATTGTAAATGTTTAAACAGACGTAACTAGGGGAAAAACTCAAGGAAAACAGTGGTATGTGAAGAAACTAAAGATTGTTTCATGCATAATGCTGCATCTGCAGCAGTAACATATGCTAAAATAGATTTTTTGATGAAAACATGACAGTTACCCTATAAGAAGTGAAGGCAGCTAATAAGAACATGGTCACCTAAGGGGTTATTATTAAACCCATACATGCAATCCTATTGATGTGATCGCTGTCAGGCAGATCTCCATATACACTGCTCAAAAAAATAAAGGGAACACTTAAACAACACAATGTAACTCCAAGTCAATCACACTTATGTGAAATCAAACTGTCCACTTAGGAAGCAACACTGAGTGACAATCAATTTCACATGCTGTTGTGCAAATGGGATAGACAACAGGTGGAAATTATAGGCAATTAGCAAGACACCCCCAATAAAGGAATGGTTCTGCAGGTGGTGACAACAGACCACTTCTCAGTTCCTATGCTTCCTGGCTGATGTTTTGGTCACTTTTGAATGCTGGCGGTGCTTTCACTCTAGTGGTAGCATGAGACGGAGTCTACAACCCACACAAGTGGCTCAGGTAGTGCAGCTTATCCAGGATGGCACATCAATGCGAGCTGTGGCAAGAAGGTTTGCTGTGTCTGTCAGCGTAGTGTCCAGAGCATGGAGGCGCTACCAGGAGACAGGCCAGTACATCAGGAGACGCGGAGGAGGCCGTAGGAGGGCAACAACCCAGCAGCAGGACCGCTACCTCCGCCTTTGTGCAAGGAGGAACAGGAGGAGCACTGCCAGAGCCCTGCAAAATGACCTCCACCAGGCCACAAATGTGCATGTGTCTGCTCAAATGGTCAGAAACAGACTCCATGAGGGTGATATGAGGGCCCGAAGTCCACAGGTGGGGGTTGGGCTTACAGCCCAACACCGTGCAGGACGTTTGGCATTTGCCAGAGAACACCAAGATTGGCAAATTCGCCACTGTGCTCTTCACAGATAAAAGCAGGTTCACACTGAGCACATGTGACAGACGTGACAGAGTCTGGAGACGCCGTGGAGAACGTTCTGCTGCCTGCAACATCCTCCAGCATGACCGGTTTGGCATTGGGTCAGTAATGGTGTGGGGTAGCATTTCTTTGGAGGGCCGCACAGCCCTCCATGTGCTCGCCAGAGGTAGCCTGACTGCCATTAGGTACCGAGATGAGATCCTCAGACCCCTTGTGAGACCATATGCTTGTGCGGTTGGCCCTGGGTTCCTCCTAATGCAAGACAATGCTAGACCTCATGTGGCTGGAGTGTGTCAGCAGTTCCTGCAAGACGAAGGCATTGATGCTATGGACTGGCCCGCCCGTTCCCCAGACCTGAATCCAATTGAGCACATCTGGGACATCATGTCTCGCTCTATCTACCAACGTCACGTTGCACCACAGACTGTCCAGGAGTTGGCAGATGCTTTAGTCCAGGTCTGGGAGGAGATCCCTCAGGAGACCGTCCGCCACCTCATCAGGAGCATGCACAGGCGTTGTAGGGAGGTCATACAGGCACGTGGAGGCCACACACACTACTGAGCCTGATTTTGACTTGTTTTAAGGACATTACATCAAAGTTGGATCAGCCTGTAGTGTGTTTTTCCACTTTAATTTTGAGTGTGACTCCAAATCCAGACCTCCATGGGTTGAAAAATTTGATTTCCATTTTTTTATTTTTGTGTGATTTTGTTGTCAGCACATTCAACTATGTAAAGAACAAAGTATTTCAGAAGAATACTTAATTAACTCAGATCTAGGATGTGTTATTGTTGTGTTCCCTTTATTTTTTTGAGCAGTGTATCATGTTATGACCTCTAACCTCACAGCTCTGAGCTTGGAGTGTCATGGAGCTCCTGACATTTATTAGTATAGCTAGCATGTTAATCACTAGAAAGCTTTAACAAGGTTCACAGAGACATGGTCTAATGTCAAACAGCTATCATACCATAATTTAGTCTATTGCATAAATGGGTTGTCCCACAAATCAATATTAAGTTTGTCTGTGAGCTCATGCAAAAGATAACAATTAGTCAACTAGAATCCTTTAAAGACAAGTAAATGCTCTTGTATGTAGACATCGCTGTTACATATTTGATTTGATTGTCTCAGAATATCCTCTTAAAGGGACTTTCTGGGATTACTGTGCTTTTTAACAGATATGCTCATGTAGTTGTCGATCTCATGTACATTTTCCCTACTCTTTTTTTTTAGTTTTACTCTCCTGACCCATTTTTACCATGTAAATGTTATGAGCAGCAGGTGAGAACCCACTGCCGCACGTGACCAAATCCCTCTGAGGGCGATGTCTAAGCACATCCCTCGTTCTTCACACGATACCTCTGATGGTGAGAAGAGACTTTCCCCAGGGGTGTACCAGGTTCTACCTCAGAGGTGAATTGGAACACTAGGGAATCGGGACCAGAGTGTGAATCCACTGGACTGACCTCCAGGTGACATAATACAGCCAGTGGATGCTGTGAGGCCAGAGGCTGATCAGATGGGGGCATAGTCAGAGTACGAAGGCAGAAGGCAGAAGTCAGAGCAGGCGGCAGTCAGGCAAAGTCCATAAGTCCCAGCTAGTTACATAGACACTCCCCTATCAACAGCCAGCAGGGCCAGCGTCATCACCTGGCAAACCCGGGCAAGTGCTGGGGCCCACTGCTCTTGGAGGGGTCCACTCAGGTCTAGTCTGGCAGATTACTGAACAGTGGGGAATCCAGCAGTAATACTGAAGAGTCGGACTCTTCCTGGCTTAGGAGTCTCTGCTCTGACTCTATATAAATGCTATAGCCCATATATGGAGTCAGTGCTATGAACATGAAGGGGGTATCCCCAAGCATTGTCATAGCCTCTATTTCTGAAATGTTTCTGCTGCGATTTGAACTCACAGCCTTCTACATTAAAGGTAAGAACCTCAAGAGCTCAATGCTAAGCTGTGGCAGAAAAACCTCAAAGTTTCTCATGTATTAGGTAATCCTATACAGCAGAAGTATCATTTTATATTTTTTTGTAAAGAAAATGTATGGCACAAAATAATTGTGTAATTACTAAAAAAATATATAAAATCATACTTCTGATATATTGCCTACTGTGAAGCATGGTGGGGGGTCAATCATGCTTTGGGGCTGTTTTGCTTCTACAGGTACAGGGAAGCTTCAGCGTGTGCAAGGTACCATGAATTCTCTTCAGTACCAGGAGATATTGGATGAAAATGTGATGCAGTCCGTCACAAACCTGAGGCTTGGGAGACGTTGGACCTTTTAACAGGACAATGATCCCAAGCATACCTCCAAGTCCACTAGAGCATGGTTGCAGATTAAAGGCTGGAACAGTTTGAAGTGGCCATCGCAGTCACCAGACTTTAAGAGGACCTTTCACCTGAATAAAGTATCTAAACTGACTATACAGATGTGTAGAGCGGCGCCCAGGGATCCCCCTGCACTTACTGTTATCCCCGGGCTCCGCTCCATTCTCCGGTCATAGCCTCCGGTATGTTCATAGTTAGGCTCCACCCAGGGGAACCTGCCGCGGTCTCCTTCTCCTATGCTGTAGCGCTGGCCAATCGCAGCGCTCAGCTCATAGCCTGGCTATGAGCTGAGCGCTGCGATTGGCCAGCGCTACAGCATAGGAGAAAGAGACACCGGCAGGTTCCCCTGGGTGGAGCCTAACTATGAACATACCGGAGGCTATAACCGGAGAACGGAGCGGCGCCCGGGGATAACAGTAAGTGCAGGGGGATCCCTGGGCGCCGCTCTACACGTCTGTATAGTCAGTTTAGATACTTTATTCAGGTGAAAGGTCCTCTTTAAATCCAATTGAGAACCTCTGGTGGGACTTAAAGAAAGCAGTTGCAGCGCGCAAGCCTAAGAATGTGACTGAACTGGAGGCTTTTGCCCATGAAGAATGGGCGAAGATACCCGTAGATCGCTGCAAGACACTTGTGTCAAGCTATGCTTCACATTTAAAAGCTGTTATAACTGGAAAAGGATGTTGTACTAAGTACTAAGATTGAATGTCACTTGGGGGTTGAATAAAACTGATAATGATGTGAGCACAGAAAAGACATTTGTGGTAATTTCATTATAAATGTTATGTTATATTTGCCTGACTTACAAGTGCCTCTTTGATTTAATTGTAAACAAGATGACTGAAATGATCAAAATCAATGTCAAACTGGCCAAAACACTCAATTTCAGTGGGGGTTGAATAATTTTGGAAACAACTCTATTGTCATGGTCTTACCTTCTTGCTGTTCTCCTTCGTTTGACATGTGCTGGCGGCCATCTTGGTTTCTGGGTTTCTTGTAGCCTCCCACCCTGCGGCTCCTCCTTCCCACTGGGAGGAGCTGGATGCCCAGCTCATATATATAGGAGGTCTGTGGCTTCAGTTCCTTGCTTGGTCCTCCTGTGTTCACATGCTTCTAGACTGCTGCTGCTTCTGGTTCCTGATCCTGGTTTCGTCCGACTACCCTGCTGGTTCCTGATCCTGGTTTCGTCCGACTACCCTGCTGGTTCCTGATCCTGGCTTCGTCTGACTACCCTGCTGGTTCCTGATCCTGGCTTCGTCTGACTACCCTTCTGGTTCCTGACCTCTGGCTTCGCAAAGACTCTGCTTCGGTTTCGCCATCCGTTTGGACTTTTGCTCTACAGCTTTATTTTCAATAAAGCCTTCTTATTTTCACTTATCCCTTGTTGTACGTCTGGTTCATGGTTCCGTGACATTAGGACCAAGCCATGAATTCTGACGGTACAGGGCCATCCTCGCTACCCACGCTGGTTGCCAGACTTGATCAGCAGGATCACCTGTTGGGTCGGTTCGCTGTGGCGTTGCAAACCCTGCTTGAACGCACGGCTCATTTCGCTCCCGTTGCCGATGGGTCGGTTGTCGCTCCTGGGCCCGCTCCTACTGCCGCTCCGGTTGTTGCGCTTGAGTCTACCCTGACACCTGTTGTTGCACCTGCGGTGTTTCGGGGTATGACCGGTTCTGCCCCTCTTCCACAGCGCTTTGGGGGAGAGCCAACTCAGTGCCGAGGTTTCCTTAACCAGGTGGGCATTTATTTCGAGTTGCTGCCACATGCCTTTCCCACTGAGAGATCAAAGGTGGGCTTCTTGATCTCGCTGCTCTCGGACAAGGCCTTGGCCTGGGCCAGCCCTTTATGGGAGAACAACAATCCGGTGGTTGCCGAGTTTTCCGGTTTTGTTGCTTCTCTTCGGAAGGTATTCGATGTGCCGGCTCGTGCTGCCTCTGCTGCGAAGCTCCTTATGTCCATCAGACAGGGTTCACGATCCGTAGCTGAATACGCCATTGAGTTTCGTACCCTGGCAGCAGAGGTGGGCTGGAATAATGAGGCTCTGGTCGCTGCTTTCTCTCATGGTCTCTCGGATGCCTTGAAGGATGAGGTTGCAGCTAAGGACCTACCAGTGGAGCTCGAGTCTCTTATTTCTTTCCTGATTTTGATTGACACCAGACTCAGGGAGAGACCTTCCTTTAAGGAGAGCCTGCGGAGGTTTTCTAACAGATTGGCGCCTACGTTTGCTGTCCCACCCGTGCCTCCCTCTCCTCCCACGCCTCCTGGGGATGACTTGTCTGGGGGTGAACCCATGCAGCTGGGGTTTGCTCGCCTGTCCGAGGGGGAGAGGGTACTCCGGAGACGCGAGGGCCGATGCATGTACTGTGGTCTCGGTGGGCATTTTCGGTTGGCATGTCCGAACCGTCCGGGAAACGCTCGCACCTGAGATCCTGTCGGGGGCAGATCTTGGGTGGAGTCTCCTCGTTCCCGTGTTGACAAACCACTGATCACTGTTGTCCTCTCCTGGGTCGGGGGCTCGGTGACGACCCAGGCGTTGGTGGACTCTGGTGCTGGTGGTTTGTTCATTGATAATGTGTTCGCTGCCGCCAATTCCATTCCTCTGCAGGCTCGAGGTTCCCCACTGGCTCTTGAGGCGATAGACGGCAGACCCCTTCTGCCGCCACACGTGACTCATGAGACCCTTCCAGTGGGGATAGCCATTGGTGCAGTTCACAGAGAGTCGGTCTGCCTCCAGGTTATTTCGTCTCCACACTACTCGGTGGTCTTGGGGTACCCCTAGCTCCGGAAGCATAATCCGACTTTCGATTGGAGATCGGCCGAGATCCTCTCGTGGTCACCGCAGTGTGGGGCTAGTTGCATCCATGGGTCTGTCAAGTTGCTGTGTACTTCCTCGGACTCTCTGTTGCCTCCTGAATACGAGGAGTACCGGGATGTATTCGATAAGGTGCGCGCGGTTGCCCTACCTCCGCACCGCCCATACGATTGTGCCATAGAGTTACAATCTGGTGCCGTTCCTCCTCGTGGCAAAGTCTATCCACTGTCGGTAGCGGAGAATGAGGCCATGGAGGAGTACGTGAGGGAGGCGCTTTCACGCGGACACATTCGCAAATCCTCGTCCCCGGCAGGGGCTGGATTTTTCTTTGTGAAAAAGAAGGGCGGTGAGTTGAGGCCTTGCATCGATTACAGGGGTCTCAATCGCATCACGATCAAGAACGCTTACCCGATACCCTTGATTTCCGAGCTGTTCGATCGCCTTAAAGGGGCCACGGTCTTTACCAAACTCGACCTGAGGGCGGCATATAACCTGGTAAGGATCAAGGCGGGCGATTAGTGGAAGACCGCGTTTAACACCAGGACCGGTCATTATGAATCCTTGGTTATGCCCTTTGGGTTGTGCAATGCGCCCGCAGTCTTTCAGGAATTCATCAACGATGTTTTCCGTGACCTGTTGCAGCAGTGTGTGGTGGTCTATTTGGATGACATCTTGGTATATTCTGAATCCATGGAGGCCCACATTCTGGATGTCAGACGAGTGTTGCAACGGTTACGAGAGAACAAGCTGTTCGGTAAGCTTGAGAAATGCGAATTTCACCGATCCCAGGTAACCTTCTTAGGTTACATCATTTCCGCTGAGGGGTTCTCCATGGATCCTGAGAAGGTTTCGGCTGTCTTACAGTGGCCCCAGCCCAGTGGTCTTCGTTCCCTGCAGCGCTTTTTGGGCTTCGCCAATTATTATCGGAAGTTCATCAGGGACTTTTCCATGCTAGCCAAGCCTCTCACGGATCTGACCAGGAAGGGCAGTAATTCCCAGGTCTGGCCGCTCGAGGCCATCCGAGCTTTTGAGGCTCTAAAGTCCGCCTTTGTGTCGGCTCCGATTCTGTCGCATCCCAACCCTGGGTTGCCCTTTGTCCTCGAGGTGGACGCGTCTGAGACGGGAGTAGGCGCGCTTCTGTCTCAGCGTAGAACACCAGAGGGTCCTCTGCTTCCTTGTGGGTTTTACTCCCGGAAACTGTCTTCCGCGGAGTGCAACTATCAGATTGGTGACAGGGAGTTATTGGCCATCGTGCAGGCCCTTAAAGAATGGAGGCACTTGCTCGAGGGTTCGGTGGTTCCGGTCCTCATCCTGACGGACCACAAGAATCTGACCTACCTTTCTGAGGCCAAGAGATTGACACCACGTCAGGCCAGATGGGCTCTGTTCTTGTCACGTTTTAATTACGTGGTCTCCTACCTACCCGGTTCCAAGAACATCAGGGCGGATGCCTTATCACGGCAGTACCCCGAGCTGTCCAGGGAGGAGTCGATTCCGACTTCGGTCATACCTCCGAATCAGATCTTGGCCGCCATTCGCACCAGCCTGACCTCTCCCCTGGGTGAGCAGATTTTGGCGGCTCAATCTGGTGCTCCCTCTGGGAGACCCAACGGCAGATGTTTTGTGCCTGAGGAGTTGCGCACTCGGTTGTTGCGAACCTACCATAACTCCAAGACCGCGGGGCATCCTGGAAAGAATCAGCTGTCCTGGGCTGTTTCACGTCTGTTCTGGTGGCCTTCCCTACGTTCCGACATCGCCGCATATGTAGCGGCATGCTCCGTTTGTACCCAGAGTAAGTCCCCTCGGCACCTTCCGTTGGGCCTTCTGCAACCCATAGCCACCGGGGAGCGCCCATGGTCACACCTGGGGATGGATTTCATTGTGGACCTCCCTGCATCCCGAGGCCATACGGTCATTCTCATGATTGTGGATCGGTTTTCCAAAATGTGCCACTGTGTTCCTCTCAAGAAGTTACCCTCTGCACAAGAGTTGTCCACGATTTTTGCCAGGGAGGTCTTCCGGTTGCACGGTTTGCCCAAGGAGATTGTGTCGGATCGGGGGAGTCAGTTTGTGTCCAGGTTCTGGCGCGCCTTTTGCTCCCAGTTGGGGATTCATCTCTCCTTCTCCTCGGCCTACCACCCTCAGTCCAATGGGGCCGCAGAACGATCCAATCAGGCCTTGGAGCAATTCCTTCGTTGCTATGTCTCCGATCACCAAGACAATTGGGTTGACCTCCTGCCTTGGGCTGAGTTTGCCAGGAACACGGCGGTGAACTCTTCCTCTGGGACGTCTCCCTTCATGGCCAATTATGGGTTCCAACCTGCCGTGTTACCGGAGGTATTCTCTCCCCAGGATATTCCGGCTGTGGAGGATCACCTTTCCGTCCTACGTGCTTCTTGGGTACTGATCCAGAAGTCCCTTGAGGTCTCTGCGCAGCGCCAGAGACTCCAGGCTGATCGCAGACGAGCGCCTGCTCCTTCCTACCAGGTCGGAGACCGTGTATGGTTGTCCACCCGCAACCTCAACCTTCGAGTGCCCACTCCCAAGCTGGCGCCTCGCTTTGTTGGTCCCTTCCGAGTGCTTCGCAGGGTAAACCCGGTAGCCTATGCCCTTGCGCTTCCTCCTGGCATGCGGATCTCCAACGTGTTTCATGTCTCCCTGTTGAAGCCACTGGTGTGTAATCGTTTCACTTCCTCGGTTCCTCGGCCTCGTCCGGTCCTAGTGGGTAATCGTGAGGAGTATGAGGTGAGCAATATCCTGGACTCACGCCTGGTCCGCGGTCGGGTGCAGTTTTTGGTCCATTGGCGTGGTTATGGTCCAGAGGAGCGTTCCTGGGTTCCCTCCGCAGATGTCCATGCTCCTGCCTTGCTCCGAGCCTTCCACGCACGCTTCCCTCAGAAACCGTTCTTTACTCCGCGGAGGAGGGGCCCTTGAGGGGGAGGTACTGTCATGGTCTTACCTTCTTGCTGTTCTCCTTCGTTTGACATGTGCTGGCGGCCATCTTGGTTTCTGGGTTTCTTGTAGCCTCCCACCCTGCGGCTCCTCCTTCCCACTGGGAGGAGCTGGATGCCCAGCTCATATATATAGGAGGTCTGTGGCTTCAGTTCCTTGCTTGGTCCTCCTGTGTTCACATGCTTCTAGACTGCTGCTGCTTCTGGTTCCTGATCCTGGTTTCGTCCGACTACCCTGCTGGTTCCTGATCCTGGTTTCGTCCGACTACCCTGCTGGTTCCTGATCCTGGCTTCGTCTGACTACCCTGCTGGTTCCTGATCCTGGCTTCGTCTGACTACCCTGCTGGTTCCTTATCCTGGCTTCGTCTGACTACCCTTCTGGTTCCTGACCTCTGGCTTCGCAAAGACTCTGCTTCGGTTTCGCCATCCGTTTGGACTTTTGCTCTACAGCTTTATTTTCAATAAAGCCTTCTTATTTTCACTTATCCCTTGTTGTACGTCTGGTTCATGGTTCCGTGACATGTATGTATGTATGTTCCGCAATCACTCAAAAACACAACCATCGATTTCAACGAAACTTGGTATACACATCCCTTGCTACCTGGAAAGAAATCTTGTGGGGGTCACAGCTCTGTACCACGTATCGTTCCTGAGATATTCCCCCCCCCCCCCCCCCCAAAAAAAAAATGGTACATCACATGACCTACCTTAGCCAATAGAAGCCTGGAGGTCTTTCTCTTTCATATCCTAACTGCCATATACACGGTCACATGTCCCTTATCAGCCAATAGAAGCTTAGATCCTTAGTCTCCACATACACAGTTTTACACCAGATTTCCAAAACAACCCAGCCACTTTTCTTCACTGCTGCTGGTCAGCTTTAAGGGGGCAGGGAGCTGAGGATGACACTGTTAAGAGAGCGGAGTGCTGTGGAGGTGACAGTTCAGGGGGCAGGTAAGGTGGCCATTCAGGCCACCATCAAAAGGTGGACTTAAAAACCCCGCCCCCAGGTCCCACTAAGACACGCCCCAAATCCGGTTAGGTCACGCTCCCTCCGACTCCGCAGCCGCCAGGTATTTAAAAAATAAAGGTAAAAATCTACTTCTGTCAGCTGCTGGGTGGGAGGGACAGTGACTTTCTCCCTGCAGCTCACGTTCAGACAGCACAGTGCTGCTGTCTGAGAGTGAGCTGTTCAAAAGGACATCCCTATGTGAGATATTCTCAAAAAATGCATTTGCCAATAGAAGACTGGTCACATGACTCTTATCAGTCAATATAAGCTCGCAGGCTCTTAGTCTCCACATACACACAGTTTTACACCAGGTTTCCATAACAACCCAGCCATTTTTCTTCACTGCTGTAGGTCAGCATTAAAGGGGCAGGGCACTGTGGATGACAGTGTTCAAAAGAACATCCCTGAGGATAGGGAGTCTGAAAGCCGGACTGTCCAGCATAAAACCGGACCTCTGGCCACCCGAGGGGCAGGCTGCTGTGGAGGTCACAGTTAAGGGGACAGTCCGCTATGAAGGACAGTGTTAAGGGGCAGATTGCTGGAGAGACCACTGTTAAGGGGACGGGGTGTTGTGGAAATCACTGTTAAGGAGATAGGGTACTGTAAAGGTCACTAATAAAGGGGGGCCGCTGTGGAGGTCACTGTTAAAGGAGCAGGCTGCTGTGGAGGTCACTGTTAAGGGGGCGGGATGCTGTCGAGGTCACTGATAAGGGGGCGGGCACTGTGGAGGTCTCTGTTAAGGGAACAGGGAACTGTGGAGGTCACAGTTAAGGGGACGATCCGCTATGGAGGTCAGTGTTAAGGGGTGGGGTGCTGTAGAGGTCACTGTTAAGGGAGATACTGTTGATATATTTTAATAACATTCACAAACATTAAATGAAATAGATGAAATATACCTGTGCCAAGCTGGGTCCTTCTGCTAGTATGAATTAGTATACTGTATATAATAAATATATATAAAATATGACACAACTCTTCATGTGACACAGTAAAAGGTATTTATTAAAGGGATTGCCTGATAAAACTAATCTTGAAATACCTTTTTAACAGAGGTCATCTAAAATAGCCACAGAAATTGCAGTTACCAGAAAACATATGTACTGTAACTGACATACACTTTAATTGATCAGGTGGATATTGATCGAACAATAGCTTCAGTGGTGTCTGCTGCATTTATCGCAATCACCTCCTATCCCCCATATCGAGATGCTGTAATTGGTATTTTTTGCTATTTTACATGAGATAGGGTATGCAGCTGACTGACAAATCCTGGTGTGTTTGCATATCATTTAATAGCACAGTAATACAAACATAATACAACAAAACTGACAAATATTTGGAATGAAAATAGGCACAATAGAACATATTCTTGTTAGAAAATGACTCTTGGTACAGATATAAAACATCCACAAGCATAAATATCTCAGCATTTCTATGACTGGCACTACTTCACACAAATTCACAGCAATCTACTGTGATTACACCCATTTCAGTCGGAAATCAGGTACATTTTAATAATATAAGTACAATTCTAGTTAAATGGTGGTTCTTCTAATGAAAAATCACTTTTTAAAGTGCATCTGTCAGCAGATTTGTACCTATGAAACTGGCTGACCTGTTTTATGTGCGCTTGGCAGCGGAAGGCATCTGTGTTGGTCCCATGTTCATATGTTCCCACATTCCTGAGATAAATTATGTTTTATTATATGCAAATGAACCTCTAGGAGCAATGGTGCTATCCCTACCTCCTTCCGGCACTTTGATTAACAGGGCCACGCATGATCATGCTTACATTGCCTGCCCCTGCCAAACAAAGTTGAGAGGGCACAGCAGGTGCAGAGAGAGCAGAGCTGTAGGTCCTAGAGGCTCATTTGCATACAGGGGCAGATTGGCCATAGACCTTACAGGGAAATTTCCCGGTGGGCTGATGCCCAGCGGGCTTCCCAAGCCTTCCTCTCTGGTGCTGGCCGGGTACATAATGAGCTCTCAGCTGTAATTAACGTTGTGAGAATCAGGTACTCATGGACCCATCCACTGACCGCACATGTCCTTCTAAATTCAGATGCTGTGGCCTGCACCTAACGTCCTAAGCTTTCTGCTCCATTTCTTAATCAGAGACAACTGGAGGAGAAGGAGAACAGAAAATGACAGCTATTGATGGCCAGCACAGAGGGAAAGCTTTTGGGGCAATATATATTGCTGCACTGTGGTATATGGTATTTAGCGCTAGTGTATTGCTGATTCCATCCGACTAGTTGCCCCACCTGCTATCAATTTAGACACTCCTGCAACATGGGGCCACTTTAAGTTTCCAATCCACCCCTGTTTGCATATATTAAAACATGGGGCGTGGTGGTGGTCAGGCATTTGAGTAGGTTACTTTATTGGGTGGTTTTGCTTTGGATTAAATTTACCACTTGGATTTTACCTTTGTAGCAATTTCCAATCATGTGTATCTAATGTATATGCTATATTATAAATCAGATCTATTTTCCTCGAATAATCTCTATATAAATAAATTTAGATTATATCAAATCATACTATACACTTTTTACGTCTTATGACTATCACTTTTAATATGAGATTTTAATTGTTTTTTAATCTATTTACCTGTGTTGTGCTTATAATTATTTTTGCTTATACTAATGAAATTAATTTATATTGCACCGATTGCCATACTTCTAGTGTGGTTACACATTGTTTTATAATAACTCCATATGCTTTGTATCAGTTACATATGCCAAGCACACATGTAACAACAGGTCAGCCAGTTTCACAGATACAAATCTACTGACAGACACCCTTTAAGATCCATGCAGTTTTATATTTGACTTATTTCTCTTTTATATTGGATATACATGTAGATACAAAATTAAGTTGTCACTTCACATGAATGTGTTTCCAATAGTCTAAGGTAAAAAGGTCATTTGGAAGAGATAAATATGAAAAACATTGTCTTGTTGTCTCGAAGGTTAATCTTCATCTGTTATCACACACAAAAATCTTGGATATCATAAATTATTACCATAGCAATACAGAACCTTTGAGAGTTTTAGCCTTCATAGTCTGGTTCTAAAAGATCCATTTTCTAAGAGTCTGAGTGGGAGAGACTTCCAGTTTATGTTGACCCAAGGGGCTTGACATTGCCTGTAGCACCAGATTTCAACACACTCAAGCAGAAGTATGTATGAGCAGATTGAGAAGTACGTGACTATGTATGATATAACCACTTTTAAGTTCTTAGCTTCCCTGAGAGACCACCCCAGACAGATGTAAATTGTTATATGAATTGGTTTCAATTATTACATATGGATGTCGACATGCCTAGCATGACCTTTAATTCCAGAAGCTGCATTATTTAGTTGGTTGATCTAGTTGTGAAATGGCAGTGGTATATCATCCTGAGGAAGTATCATTTGTATTTCATACCTCACTCAAGAAAAGTAATCCTGCATCTAGTTGTGTTCTACGCAATCACTGGTGGTAATGAGAAGGAACTTTTCCTAGTACAGTGCAGATAAAATTGTGAAGCCCATTCTTTTCCATGTGTCAGTTCAACATTTCCACCTTATACTCTTGTAAATTTATTTCTGATGATATAAAGACACTGGTCAGTTTGCATGGTATAGTCATCAATACATGGCCATTACTGGTCCAGACCATTTTAGGTTCATTTTCCATTCCCAAAAGAAAGATATAATTCTTATCCATGTTTTAAAACCCAAAGTGACAACCAGCTCAGTAGTCTATAGGACGGATCAACATGGAGACAGACTTCAGACCATGGCTGGGTCCCTTCCAATAATGCCACTTGATACTATTGAACTTAGGTGGACCAGAAACACTTTTGTAATAGATGCCGTTTAAATTGGATGGGCCACAGGCATCAAACCACCAACCTAGGGAAGGATAAGTCTTTTTTAGGAGAGGTAACACAAACATTCATGTTAATGACTTTCTGGAAATTGTATATTGCACAATTAGGGTACAGTAATATATATAAATGTTATTATTCAGTGTATACATTGTAATATCAGAATTATGTGACTGAACCCTTGTATTCTGTACTATAATAACAGTGAATATTGATATTTTATTGCCTTATGCACTACTGGAACATTTATAAAAAAATTTAGCTACTTCCTGTAGAGACCCATGAACTTCCAACAAGTACTTATAGTTCAGCTGTACAGATGAGCGAATTGATTTGTACAAATTGATTAGTTCATCAAATCGACTTCTTGGGCTGGTTCTGCTGCTCAAGAGATTGAGCATTGATTGACAGGGCCGGACACCCCGAAGTGTAGCGGCGCTGCTCTTGTAGCAGAGCCGAGCCTCTGCTCTTTCACCGCTACTAGGAGCAACAGTGCAGGCGTGAGATTGACAGGCCCAGGTGAAATGTCCAGCCTTGTCAATCAAGGGGAGGGTGGAGCCTCTTGAGCAGCGGGGCCAGCTTTCACCTCACAAGAAGTCTGTTAGGTGACTGCATCAACTCGTACAAATCAATTTGCTCACCTATATTCAGATTTAATTTCTTAAAGGGCTTTTGTCACCCACCAAAAATCATTTTTCATTTTTGGGCTAATTAAAATCCTTATAGTGCGATTATTCAATATATAGTGCTCTTACTCTTATCTGTTGTCTAGTTTCTTTAAAAAACGCACTTTTATAATATGTTAATTACCTGGCTACCAGCAAGTAGGGCGGTTACTTGCTGGTAGCCGCCGCATCCTCCTTTCAAAAAAACACCCCCTCCTCTTGTTGATTGACAGGGCTATCGAGCGCTCTCCTCCTCTGGCTGGCCCTGTCTGCGTTCTAAATCTCGCGCCTGCGCCGTAGGGGTCTTCAGTTGGCGCAGGCGCACTGAAAGGAGGACGCTCACTCGGCCGCTCCTTCCTCAGTGCGCCTGCGCCGGGTGTAGAAGTGACGTCATCGGCACAGGTGCACTGAGGAAGGAGTGGCCGAGCGAGCGTCCTCCTATCAGTGCGCCTGCGCCGACTGAAGACCGGTACGGCACAGGCACGAGATTTAGAACGCAGACAGGGCCAGCCAGAGGAGGAGAGCGCTTGCTGGCCCTGTCAATCAACAAGAGGAGGGGGCGTTTTTTTGAAAGGAGGATGCGGCGGCTACCAGCAAGTAACCGCCCTACTTGCTGGTAGCCAGGTAATTAACATATTATAAAAGTGCAGTTTTTAAAGAAACTAGACAACCGATAAGGGTAAGAGCACTTTATATTGAATAATCGCACTATAAGGATTTTAATTAGCCCAAAAATTCTCTTACACAAGACCATTTTACTCTGAGTTGTACACATCCATAATACTGTACCCACACAAGTGTATGAGGGATTTATGTTTAGATTTTATACAGAGGCATACAACAGTTATTTTTAAAGAGGATTCTGTACAAATCTGACAGAAAATAAGCCATAGCATTTTTCATAAACTTCCATAGATGGTGGATATAAAAAGTCTACACACCCCTGTTAAAATGTCAGGTTTCTTTGATGTAAACAAATGAGACAAAGATAAATCATTTCAGAACTTTTTCCACCTTTAATGTGACCTATAAACTGTACAACTCAATTGAAAAACAAACTGAAATCTTTTAGGTAGAGGGAAGAAAAAATATAAAAATAAAATAATATGGTTGCATAAGTGTACACACCTTTAAACTAATACTTTGTTGAAGCACCTTTTGATTCTATTACAGCACTCAGTCTTTTTGGGTATGAGTCTATCAGCATAGCACATTTTGACTTGGCAAGATTTGCCCACTCTTCTTTGCAAAAACACTCCAAATCTGTCAGATTGCGAGGGCATCTCCTGTGCACAACCCTCTTCAGATCACCCCACAGATTTTCAATCGGATTCAGGTCTGGGCTCTGGCTGGGCCATTCCAAAACTTTCATCTTCTTCTGGTGAAGCCATTCCTTTGTTGATTTGGATGTATGCTTTGGGTCGTTGTCATGCTGAAAGATGAAGTTCCTCTTCATCTTCAGCTTTCTAGCAGAAGCCTGAAGGTTTTGTGCCAATATTGACTGGTATTTGGAACTGTTCATAATTCCCTCTAGCTTAACTAAGGCCCCAGTTCCAGCTGAAGAAAAACAGCTCCAAAGCATGATGCTGCCACCACCATGCTTAACTGTGGGTATGGTATTCTTTTGGTGATGTGCAGTGTTGTTCTTGGTTTCATCAGATCATAACACCTTTTCCCACATGCTATTGGGAGACTTCAGATGTGGTTTTGCAAAATGTAGCCTGGCTTGGATGTTTTTCTTTGTAAGAAAAGGCTTTTGTCTTGCCACTTTACCCCATAGCCCAGACATATGAAGAATACGGGAGATTGTTGTCACATGTACCACACAGCCAGTACTTGCCAGATATTCCTGCAGCTCCTTTAATGTTGCTGTAGGCCTCTTGGTAGCCTCCCAGACCAGTTTTCTTCTCGTCTTTTCATCAATTTTGGAGGGACGTCCAGTTCTTGGTAATGTCACTGTTGTGCCATATTTTCTCCATTTGATGATGTCTTCACTGTCTTCCATGGTATATCTAATGCCTTGGAAATTCTTTTGTACCCTTCTCCTGACTGATACATTTTAACAATGAGATCCCTCTGATGTTTTGGAAGCTCTCTGTGGACCATGGCTTTTGCTGTGGGATGCGACTAAGAACATTTCAGGAAAAACCAACTAGGGCAGCTGAACTTTATTTGGGGTTAATCAGAGGCACTTTAAATGATGGCAGTTGTATGCTGACTCCTATTTAACATGATTTTGAATGTGATTGCTTAATTCTGAACACAGCTACATCCCCAGTTATAAGAGGGTGTGCACACTTATGCAACCACATTATTATTATTTTTTTTGTTTTCTTCCCTCCACCTAAAAGATTTCAGTTTGTTTTTCAATTGAGTAGTACAGTTTATAGGTCACATTAAAAGGTGGAAAAAGTTCTGAAATGATTTATCTTGACCTGACATTTTACCAGGGGTGTGTAGACTTTTTATATCCACTGTATACAAAGGTATTCATACATATGAAATCCAATAGAATCTGCATGGCAGCACACAGAGGCCATCCAGGCTCCATGCCTGTTGGGTACAATAAGCCCTAAGGGTGTGTTATTACAGATACCATAGATTTACCTCCTGTTGCATACTGAGCACATTTGCAGGTGCATCCATCATTATCTACATCCTTGGTGCTGAAGTCGGTTCCTGTGGGGGCAAAACTACTTGTCCGCCCTGCAGTTCCACTGTATCCTTTGACGCCTAGCCTACAGAAGAAAAAACAGTAATACAGCTGTGAACATAAATGGCTACAAGTAATTATTTGGGCATTGAAAACAAGTGTCAAGTACCGTATGTTTTTTAGTAAATTTTATACTTTGTAAATTTTAACTATCCTATAAATAAAATATATCAGTAATATAACCATATTATACTAGTGTTATTTATTGAAACTCATTTTGGTGTAGAATTACAATGTGTCACGGCGGACAGGATCTCAGATACACAGACAACCAAATACACAAGTGTCTAGGCTAGATGCTCGGGAAAGGTCACCTCCTAGCACATCCCTGACTTCTCTCCCTATGCTGCTAAGTCCACATTCAGACCTTGATGGTAGGAATGATGTGTCCTCGTGCCTGGACTGCAAACACCCTAGAATCACTGAGATGGTGAAAGGGGAGAAGGGGCAAAAGACACACAAATAGCCTAGACCGCAAACAACACAAACAGAAATCAAACTTATCTGAGCTGGAACAGACAATCCTTCCTTCCTTGAATCCAAGGCCAGACTGAATTCTATAACCTGCACGGCCCTCTGGGATTGAAGGCAATTTAAGCCAATGACCCCACCCAGAGCACCTGAAGGAAGGCGGATCCAGCATTATTCCAAAACAAACAAAAGGTTAGACACGTGCTGCCAATCTGACAGACCTCCGCACACCGTCCGAGCAGGGCATGACAGTACCCCCCTTCTACGGGTGACCTCCGGGCACCCCGGACCAACCTTATCCGGGTGGGCTCTGTGAAAAGCCCTAACCAGTCGGCTGGCGTTGACCTCCAGTGCCGGAACCCACATCCTCTCCTCGGGGCCGTATCCCCTCCAGTGTACCAGGTACTGAAGGGAACCCCGAAGAACTCTAGAGTCAAGAATCCTGGAGATCTCGAACTCTAAATTCCCATCGACCAGAACAGGAGGAGGGGGCAATGGCGATGGTTCCACTGGTCTCACATATTTTTTCAATAAAGATCTATGGAACACATCATGGATCCTCCAAGTCTGTGGAAGATCCAGTCGAAATGCTACTGGATTGATCAGCGCAGATATTTTGTACGGGCCGATAAATCTTGGACCCAGTTTCCAAGATGGCACTCTCAATTTAATATTTTTAGTGGACAACCCCACCAGATCACCCACACACAGGTCCGGACCAGTCACACGTCTCCTGTCAGCCATTCGCTTATATCTCTCACCCATCGTCTCCAAATTCACTTGTATCCTCCGCCAGATAGAGGATAAGGTAGAAGAAAACCTTTCCTCCTCTGGCATCCCAGAGGAACTAGTCCCAGAAAAGGACCAAACTGAGGATGAAAACCATATGTGCAAAAAAATGGCGACTTACCCGTGGATTCCTGTGTATGGTTATTCAAAGCAAACCTCGCTAAGGGCAGGAATGAGGACCAGTCCTCCTGATTCTCCGCCACAAAGCACCTCAAGTAGGTCTCCAGGTTCTGATTAGTACGCTCCGTCTGTCCATTCGACTGCGGATGGAAAGCCGAAGAGAACGAAAGTTGAATGCCAAGCCGAGAGCAGAACGCCCTCCAGAACCTGGAGACAAACTGCTTGCCCCTATCAGAAACCACATCCAAAGGAATACCATGCAATCTCACGATATTGTCAACAAAAATTTGCGCAAGAGTCTTGGCATTAGGCAGACTAGTTAACGATATAAAATGAGTCATCTTGCTAAAACGATCAACTACCACCAAAATTACTGTTTTTCCCGAGGAACTCGGCAGATCCGTAATAAAGTCCATGGACAAGTGCGTCCAAGGACGAGACGGAATAGATAAAGGAAGGAGTGAACCAGCCGGTCGAGTATGAGCAACCTTAGATCGTGCACAGGTCTCACAAGCTGCCACGTAATCCTCAATGCTCCTACGTAACCCGGGCAACCAGAACCTCCGGGACACAAGGTCACAGGTGGAATTACCACCAAGATGTCCGGCAAGGACAGTATCGTGATGTTCCTTGAAAACCTTGTATCGCAGTTCTTCGGGAACAAACAACCTCCCTGGGGGACAAGAACCAGGAGCCCCCTCCTGGGCTCCCAACACCTCCATCTCCAATTCGGGATACAGAGCGGAAACCACAACCCCGTCAGCCAAAATCAGAGCAGGATCCTCTGAATCACCTCCCCCAGGAAAACAGCGAGACAACGCATCTGCCTTGATGTTTTTGACCCCCGGACGAAAAGTAACAACAAAATTGAACCTGATAGAAAACAGTGACCATCTGGCCTGTCTAGGATTCAGACGCTTGGCAGATTGCAGGTAAGCCAAATTCTTATGAATTTTCTATAATAGTTAGTAAACCCCAAAAACCGCATCAAAGCTTTCTGATTCTCTGGTCGGTCCCATTCCAGAACCGCCCGGACCTTTTCGAGGTCCATACGAAAACCAGAGTCGGAAAGCAGATATCCCAAAAACGGAAGCTCCTGCACAGAAAACACACATTTTTCCAATTTGGCATATAACTTATTCTCCTGAAGGATCGTCAAAACCTGTCTCACATGATCCTGATGGGTCTTCAGATCAGGAGAGTAAATTAAAATGTCATCTAAGTAAACTACCACGAACCTCCCCACCAAGTGATGAAAAATGTCATTGACGAATCGCTGAAATACCGCTGGCGCGTTCGTCAACCCAAAAGGCATAACCAGATTCTCAAAATGACCCTAGTGCGTATTGATGGCTGTCTTCCACTCATCCCCTTCCTTGATTCTGATCAGATTGTAGGCCCCTCTCAAATCCAACTTGGAGAATACCCTGGCACCAACAATCTGATCAAAAAGTTCGGAGATCAAAGGAAGGGGATACGGATCGCAATACGGTTCCATTCCCGAAAATCCAAACACGGTCTCAGTGATCCATACTTTTTCTTGACAAAGAAAAAACCTACTGCCACCGGAGACTTTGATGGCCTAATATGACCTTTTGCCAAACTCTCGGCGATATACTTTCGCATGAACTCTCTTTCAGGTTGGGAAAGATTGTAAAGGCGAGACTTTGGCAACTTAGCTCCTGGGATGAGATTAACTGGACAATCATAGTCACGATGAGGGGGCAATTCCTGGGTCCCACCCTCCGAAAAGACATCCGCAAAGTCTGAGAGATACAGGGAGTGCAGAATTATTAGGCAAGTTGTATTTTTGAGGATTAATTTTATTGTTGAACAACAACCATGTTCTCAATGAACCCAAAAAACTCATTAATATCAAAGCTGAATATTTTTGGAAGTAGTTTTTAGTTTGTTTTTAGTTTTAGCTATTTTAGGGGGATATCTGTGTGTGCAGGTGACTATTACTGTGCATAATTATTAGGCAACTTAACAAAAAACAAATATATAACCATTTCAATTATTTATTTTTACCAGTGAAACCAATATAACATCTCAACATTCACAAATATACATTTCTGACATTCAAAAACAAAACAAAAACAAATCAGTGACCAATATAGCCACCTTTCTTTGCAAGGACACTCAAAAGCCTGCCATCCATGGATTCTGTCAGTGTTTTGATCTGTTCACCATCAACATTGCGTGCAGCAGCAACCACAGCCTCCCAGACACTGTTCAGAGAGGTGTACTGTTTTCCCTCCTTGTAAATCTCACATTTGATGATGGACCACAGGTTCTCAATGGGGTTCAGATCAGGTGAACTAGGAGGCCATGTCATTAGATTTTCTTCTTTTATACCCTTTCTTGCTAGCCACGCTGTGGAGTACTTGGACGCGTGTGATGGAGCATTGTCCTGCAGGAAAATCATGCTTTTCTTGAAGGATGCAGACTTCTTCCTGTACCACTGCTTGAAGAAGGTGTCTTCCAGAAACTGGCAGCAGGACTGGGAGTTGAGCTTGACTCCATCCTCAACCCGAAAAGGCCCCACAAGCTCATCTTTGATGATACCAGCCCAAACCAGTACTCCACCTCCACCTTGCTGGCGTCTGAGTCGGACTGGAGCTCTCTGCCCTTTACCAATCCAGCCACGGGCCCATCCATCTGGCCCATCAAGACTCACTCTCATTTCATCAGTCCATAAAACCTTAGAAAAATCAGTCTTGAGATATTTCTTGGCCCAGTCTTGACGTTTCAGCTTGTGTGTCTTGTTCAGTGGTGGTCGTCTTTCAGCCTTTCTTACCTTGGCCATGTCTCTGAGTATTGCACACCTTGTGCTTTTGGGCACTCCAGTGATGTTGCAGCTCTGAAATATGGCCAAACTGGTGGCAAGTGGCATCTTGGCAGCTGCACGCTTGACTTTTCTCAGTTCATGGGCAGTTATTTTGCGCCTTGGTTTTTCCACACGCTTCTTGCGACCCTGTTGACTATTTTGAATGAAACACTTGATTGTTCGATGATCACGCTTCAGAAGCTTTGCAATTTTAAGAGTGCTGCATCCCTCTGCAAGATATCTCACTATTTTTGACTTTTCTGAGCCTGTCAAGTCCTTCTTTTGACCCATTTTGCCAAAGGAAAGGAAGTTGCCTAATAATTATGCACACCTAATATAGAGTGTTGATGTCATTAGACCACACCCCTTCTCATTACAGAGATGCACATCACCTAATATGCTTAATTGGTAGTAGGCTTTCGAGCCTATACAGCTTGGAGTAAGACAACATGCATAAAGAGGATGATGTGGTCAAAATACTCATTTGCCTAATAATTCTGCACGCAGTGTATTGAGGTAGAACCGCAGTGGACACCCCAGAGATAGATGTGCCAAGACAATTCTCCGAACAAAATTCTCCCCAACCAATAATTTGTCTTGCTTGCCAATCAATAATTGGATTATGTTTTGTCAACCACGGTAAACCTAGGACTATAGGAGCAGGCAAATCCCTCATGACAAAACAAGATATAAACTCTACATGTGAATCACCCACCCTCAACTGAATACCATGTGCAATATGAGTGAGACTCCTTTGAGAAAGAGGTGAATAATCTATTGCAAACACCGGAATCTCCCTTTCTAAAGTGCACGTACTTAGACCCAGATTCTGAAGAAAAAGAAAGTCAATAAGGTTTAACCCAGCACCACAGTCAATGAATACCTCAACAGAAAATTTTCTTGAATCTAGCGTCACCATAGCTGGAAGGAGAAAACGAGAATTACAGGGAGCTTGCATACCTGCTTATTCCACTACTCCATTCACGCTAACAAAATGGTCACTTTTTCCACAGTAGTAACATAGTTTATGTAATCTCCTAAAGTTTTTCCTACCAGAACGAAGATATCTGATCCAACTGCATGGGTTCCTCCCCTACCCCAGAGCTATAAGTAATATCACCCTGGGCAGCAGGTGAGACGAAACCACACGCAGAAGGGATCCCTTGCATGGAGGGACCCTTACACCTCTCTCTGATACGTCTATCCAATCGTATAGCCAAAGACATAGCATTCTCTAGAGTATCCGGGTACTCATGAAAAGCCAGGGCATCTTTCAACCTCTCAGATAACCCCTGACAAAACTGACTACGTAACGCAGGGTCGTTCCACCCTGACTCAGTAGCCTATCTCCTAAACTCTACGCAGTAAACCTCTGCAGTATGTTCACCCTGTAATAAGTTACGCAATTTAGATTCTGCCATCGAGACCCGATCTGGGTCATCGTAAATCAATCCCAGGGCTTTGAAAAATTCCTCCACCGACCGGAGGGCCAGAGAACCGGGCGGCAGAGAAAAAGCCCAGGATTGCGCGTCCCCTTTAAGCAGAGACATGATGATACCAACCCTCTGACTTTCATCACCTGACAAAAATGGACGAAAATACAATTTGCATGACTCTTTAAAGCGGATAAAATCATCCGCACCCCCTGTAAATTTCTCGGGAAGAGCGACTTTAGGTTCCCCACCAATTTGACCTGCACCTGATGCCAGAACACTCTGACACTGTGTGACCGAACTACGCAGATCCGCAACCTCTAGGGATAATCCCTGCATGCGGTCAACCAGTGCATCAATTGACGCCATCACAAAACCGCTGAGTAATGGCAGTCACAGTATGGCGGGTTATAATGTCACGGCGGACAGGATCTCAGATACACAGACAACCAAATACTGTACACAAGTGTCTAGGCTAGATGCTGGGGAAAGGTTACCTCCTAGCACATCCCTGACTCTCCCTATGCTGCTAAGCCCACATTCAGACCTTGATGGTAGGAATGATGTGTCCTCGTGCCTGGACTGCAAACACCATAGAATCCCTGAGATGGTGAAAGGGGAGAAGGGGCAGAAGACACACAAATAGCCTAGACCGCAAACAACACAAACAGAAACCAAACTTATCTGAGCTGGAACAGACAATCCTTCCTTCCTTGAATCCAAGGCCAGACTGAATTCTATAACCCGCACGGCCCTCTGGGATTGAAGGCAATTTAAGCCAATGACCCCACCCAGAGCACCTGAAGGAAGGCGGATCCAGCATGATTCCAAAACAAACAAAAGGTTAGACACGTGCTGCCAATCTGACAGACCTCCGCACACCGTCCGAGCAGGGCATGACACAATGAAATTGTAGTTCTAACTTATGGTCTACATAAGTAAGACAGTAAGAACTGCACCTAGGTGCCCCTTGCATGAAAAATACAGAAAGTTGTATGGCTCTCAGTTACCCTAGGGAATGAGTCCACAGACCTCGAACATTTACTCTATGGTTGTATTCACAGAGGTAATTTATGGTCAAGTAGACTAAAGCCTTATTCACACGTCAGTGCTTTGGTCAGTGATTTCCATCAGTGATTGTGAGCCAAAATCAGGATTGGAGCCTCCACAGACATAAGGTATAAGGAAAAAATCTGCACCTGTTCTATGTTTAGATCCGCACCTGGTTTTGGCTCAAAATCACTGATGGAAATCACTGATCAAACACTGACTGTGTGAAAGAGGCATAAGGAGTAAGAGCTCACAGTTCATTGTGGTTGTGCTCTGGTTCAGAAAAGCATTCCATTAAGTAGTCTGATGGCTGTTTATACGTTTTTTTGTTCTCTCCCTTCTGTGATAATATTTGGGCTGCAGAACTATTGCAGGTTCACTTCCTCTGAGATGCAGCATCAAAGCTTTCAGTATAGTCTGATGTCTGTCAAAAGACAAAGGCAGATCATGCCCGGTACAGATGTGCCAAGCCAATCCAAATACCCTGTGACATTTCCAGTTGTTTGTCTAGAATATTGTTTGCCTCAGATGAGGAAAAAAAACAAAAAGGCTGATTTCCAATCCATACACAAACATGTCCTGTTTGTCTTGAAGTGAGCCAGGAGGCTTCCATAAGTCTGCCAGTTATGATTTCCCTACCCACCAGGCTGTGTGTGCACGCTGCACTAAACTAAACTAAATTATAAGAGCCACTAAAGAGATTGTGCAAGTGTGTATTAATCCGACATTTTCTCAGATCTAGCATTCTAGAAGACTAGAAGTCTACAGGGCTCTGTCGTTTGAAACAATTAATTTGCTAATAAATTATACAGAATACATACAAAGTATACTCTCTCTCTCTCACTATATATATATATATATATATATATTCATTTTGTAACATCATGTAGTTCCATATTTTACATATGATTATTAAAGCTGGGTGATCAGTTAGCTGTCTATTTAAATTTTAGGGTGTATCTCATCATGACAAACCCCTTTTTGATGATGATGGCCAGCTGATTGACACAATCCGGCCAGCAACCAATATCACCAGTTGTGGCTAGCCTATCGACAGTGGTTGTCTCTGTTTAAGAGCTGTCAGAATAATGGGGAAAAGCAAAGATGTCTAAAGTTAAAAAGAACCGATGCCTGGCTCTGGATTTGATAAAGTGGTAACTGCACATATACGGCCACCTCTGTCTTGAAATAAATAGTCACTCTTAGGTCTGTGTAACTCTATTTCAGTGAATAGGGGGTTGTGTATGAACATTGTTCTCTTGGTGAAATCCAGAGCCAGGACTCCTTCATTCTTGACCACCCTGACATGTCAAGACAAGGTTTTTTTTCATCAGAAAACCCTTAAAGGGATTCTCCAGGAATTAAGGAAATGAAAATACTTAACTGTTACTTTATAATAAATATATATTCCCAAATACCTTTAATTAGTTATAATGGCTTGTTTTGTCTGGGGAACAATCATTAGCAGAAATAAGGACAAGTTACTTCACAACACTCAGCTAAAGAGCTGCCTCATCCTCCTCTCTGCTCTTCTTGTCAGGGATTATTATCCTGAATACAGTTTAATATAATCTTCAGCTGAATGAATCTCTGTAGGAATGGAGTTCATAAGGAGACATGAAGTACAGAGAGGATGGAAATGACAGACTGTGGTAATGTGAGGCTGTAGTAATTGAGACTTCATACAAGTGCTGCTGCTCATTACCTCCATCCTCCTCTCTGTACTTCATGTCTCCTCATAAACTCAATTTCAACACCGATTTATCTGAAGATCTTATCAGCTATCTTCAGGATCCCATTACAAGTAGAGCAGAGAGGAGGATGAGGCAGATCTTTATCTCAGTGTTGTGAAGTAACATGTCCTGAAGTGTAATTAGGACAAGTTTTGTGTATACTAATAACTAATAATATAAAATAAGCCATTATAACTAATGAAAGGGATTTTAGAATATATTTATAATAAAGTAATATTTAAGTATTTTCATTTTCTTAATTCCCAGAGAACCCCTTTAAGGTACACTTACACTGGACTAGTATCAGGACTATTATCATGAACAAACATTTGTACGAACACTTGTTCCTGATAACTGGCCCAAGTAAAGGTACCACTGATTATCCAATGAATGAGCAAAATGCTTGGTCATCCATTGAATTAATCATTTATCCAGACACCTAAATCATAGTTTCTGGGCAGCAGACCCTGCTGTGTAAACTGCACTTTACTGCCCAGAAATAATGAAAAGTATAAGGACGAGCAATTGCAGTAGCCCTTACTCATACTCATATAATGGAGGTGATCATTGCATGTTAATACAGGTCTTACCTCCACTGATGAGCAGGCATTTATTGGGAAGGAACGGTCACGGTAAATACACCCTTAGAATGCACTGTACTTACAAGGTCACATTTTAATAGAAAATAATATTTTTATATAAACTGTAAAACTGTTCAAAGGTAAACATACATTAGAAAAATGTAGCACTTACACATGTCCCCATAAAGAACACATAATAGCCATTAGGTTTTTAGAATAGCCCTGATCCAAAAATGATATGAATAAATGTTACCTGTAATTATTTCCCTCACTACCCAAAGAGAAGACATCATATAGGGAGTATGCTTCATTCCCATCCCAGTCCTGTAGCAGGATCCTCAGGGTGTATGAACCTTGAGATGTTAACTGGTGAACAAATTCATTTCCCAACCAGTATTCACCAGTGGGTGATCCAAAACCCTGTAAAGGATTATGTAATGTTATTTCTCAGATACGGTTTTCACATTTGTTGACATTTTTGCAATTTAATAAAATGTCTCAGATTATAAAACATGGTAACTTTCTTCAAGAAATAGCGCCCCACCTGCCCGAAGGTTGTAAAAGGTATTACCAGTAATAAAAAAGTCATGCTCGGTGCAATTCAGAATCTCTGTACACTTATGCATAATATTAATATGTGTCTGGTAAAGTGTCGCCAGGGCTTCATAAATATGTCAGTAAGCCTAAACACATTCTTTTTATGTACAGTACAGACCAAAAGTTTGGACACACCTTCTCATTCAAAGAGTTTTCTTTATTTTCATGACTATGAAAATTGTAGATTCACACTGAAGGCATCAAAACTATGAATTAACACATGTGGAATTATATACATAACAAACAAGTGTGAAACAACTGAAAATATGTCATATTCTAGGTTCTTCAAAGTAGCCACCTTTTGCTTTGATTACTGCTTTGCACACTCTTGGCATTCTCTTGATGAGCTTCAAGAGGTAGTCCCCTGAAATGGTTTTCACTTCATAGGTGTGCCCTGTCAGGTTTAATAAGTGGGATTTCTTGCCTTATAAATGGGGTTGGGACCTTCAGTGGCATTGAGGAGAAGTCAGGTGGATACACAGCTGATAGTCCTACTAAATAGACTGTTAGAATTTGTATTATGGCAAGAAAAAAGCAGCTAAGTGAAGAAAAACTAGTGGCCATCATTACTTTAAGAAATGAAGGTCAGTCAGTCAGCCGAAAAATTGGGAAAACTTTGAAAGTAAGGGCTATTTGACCATGAAGGAGAGTGATGGGGTGCTGTGCCAGATGACCTGGCCTCCACAGTCACCGGACCTGAACCCAATCGAGATGGTTTGGGGTGAGCTGGACCGCAGAGTGAAGGCAAAAGGGCCAACAAGTGCTAAGCATCTCTGGGAACTCCTTCAAGACTGTTGGAAAACCATTTCAGGGGACTACCTCTTGAAGCTCATCAAGAGAATGCCAAGAGTGTGCAAAGCAGTAATCAAAGCAAAAGGTGGCTACTTTGAAGAACCTAGAATATGACATATTTTCAGTTGTTTCACACTTGTTTGTTATGTATATAATTCCACATGTGTTAATTCATAGTTTTGATGCCTTCATAGTCATGAAAATAAAGAAAACTCTTTGAATGAGAAGGTGTGTCCAAACTTTTGGTCTGTACTGTATATAAACTAAAAAACACTGAGCAGGACGCATGAATATGGGCAAAAGGTGGCATATTATACATGTTGCATGATATCAGTTTAGCAATACAGCTTCTGTGTGGCTTTTTGCTGCTTGCCTACATAATTGTCAGTCAAAATTTGTTCAAAGGGCTTCCCTACATTAGGCATATTGACAAAATGGGATATGGCATTAGGGTATAGGGTATAAGGAAAATTTCAGTTTCCTGGACCTTGTTCTGCCAGGTGAGGCGGCTGCTATTTCTAGCCAGAGAGTGAGTAAAGGGTGCCTCTCCATTCGACTCAGTGGGACTTACGGAAGCAAGAAGCATGGGCCTTTTTGCCCATAGTAACTAATTAAAGTTGGAGCTTCAATTCCGTATGATGCTTATTTGCTATTAAGGGCATGTATGATGTGTGTATGTGTAATAAATGCTTCAAAAGGCTTCAGTCGGTGCCCAGGCTGCTGTAATCACAAAACTTCTTTTCAAACTAGCGGATGCAGATGAATCTGTTTTCAGATCACTGCTTATCCTGAGCTGTATCTGTCGCAAGAATTCTGCCAGCTTTGACTTTGGATTTGTACAACCACGCTTCTCTGTATACATTCTGGTACCTCGCTTCTGAAACACCATATTTAATCCATTAGCAGTTGCTGTTTGAGTCTACTCAGAGACTGTCATGTGGGAATCTCTGAAGGAAGTCCATACTC
Organism: Bufo bufo; assembly: GCF_905171765.1. Lineage (NCBI taxonomy): Eukaryota > Metazoa > Chordata > Amphibia > Anura > Bufonidae > Bufo > Bufo bufo. Next base: position 329,874,560 of record NC_053391.1, on the reverse strand, counting down.
CCATTCGTGGTATTTAAATATTTCAAAATCCTTTAGACTACCAATTGGTTTACCGAAGCCAAATTCAATAGTGTCACAGTGGACCCATGATCATGTCCTGGGGCTTGACAAAGACAGTATGCTTTAATAACTAATTGGATTAAATCTTTCTTCAGGCAGAGGGATGAAAGCAGCAACCTTCTTGGTTATTTTGACAGCTTCATGAATTATCCACTACACTAGAACGCCTCTGTTTTCCTTGGTTTTCACTTACTGGGGGTCACTTACTAAAGTATAGTGTTTCACGTGTCTGTCTTTGTAAAATAAAACAATGGGGAAAGATCTGACCAATTAAGAGGCACATGCTTTAATAATTTTGCTGCATCTTCTGCTATCTGTGCACCCGAACAGAAATTTACTAGGAGAAAATCTAGACAGGAGCTGGAGTAGATTTCTGATGCAATGTACAACAAATTTTTTTTTGTTGTACATTGCTACTTTTCTACCAAAACTGGTGAAGAACTTTAGCACATGACCCCTACAGTGTACAAAAATATAATTTCCTGAGTCTAAGATTCTACAGATATTAGTCACTGCACAGAATTATGTGCCTGTTCTGTATTATGCTACTTATCATTAATTTTGACATGTGTGCATATATAAAAATTTGGACACAGCTTGGTTTTGTCGGAAATGTTAAAACAGCTCAAAACTTGCCAAATTTAAATATTTTACTAGATGAAATTAATGGGCAAATGTAAAAAATGTCTTAGCATCCATGGAAACGAGAACAACATAGCTATGAGGGAACACATCACTATGTGCTCTGTGAACTAGTTAATCTCCCGTGCCCCTATTTATAGCAAACATGGTGAAGTGGTATGTGCAACTCCGTTCACTAATGTATTGCAGATCCAGCTGTCGGCAATGTATATCATAAATGATGTCTATTTTAAGATGATTATTAAGCAAACATTGATGTGCATCTTATCAAGAAATCACAGCTGTTACATCGAAGGAGGCTTACACAGAATAAAAATAGATTTACTTAGTGAACCTATATAGGGATGCATTCACAGCTGAGACTGTGCATAAGTACACCTCACTGCAGCTTTTACTTGTTTCACATTTTATGTTGCAGCCTAGTGCTAAAATAAATTAAAAAAATCTAGTTTTCCCCCATCATTCTGCACTCAATCGCCCTTAATGAGAAAGTGAAAACAGAATTTTAGAAATATTAGCAAATTTTTTAAAAAGGAAAAACTACAATTTTCTCAGGTACATTAGTATTCAGACCCTTTGCTATGACACTTGAAATTTAGCTTTAGGTGCCTTCAATTTCTCTTGATGATCTTTGAGATGTTTCTTCATCTTGATTGGAGTCCACCGTCAATAAATTCAGTTATTGGACATGATTTGGAAAGCTACACCCCTATCTATCTAAGGTCTCACAGCTGACAATGCATATCAGAGCAAAAACCAAGGCATGAGGAGGAAAGAACTGCTTGTAGAGCCTAGAAACAGGATTGTGTGGAGGCACAGATCTGGAAAAGGGTACAAAAAATGTCTACTGCACTAAATGTTTCCAAGAGCACTGTGGTCTCCTGATTCTTAAATGGAAGAAGATTGAAACAATCAGGACTCATCCTAGAGCTGGCTAACCCTCCAAACTTAAGGGGGAACATGGCCTTGGTAAGAGAGGTGACCAAGATCACAGTGGTCACTCTACCTGAGCTCCAAAGATCCTGTGTGCAGATGGGAGAAATTTTCAGAAGGTCAATCATCAATGCGACATTCCACTAGTACAGTGAAGCATGGTGGTGGCAGCATCATGCTGTGGGTCAGACTGGTCAGAATTAAGGAAAAGCTTAATGGAGCAAAGTACAGAGATCTTCTTAATGGATGTCTGACCCAGAGTGCTCTGGACCTCAGACTGGGCAGAAGGTTCACATTCCAACAAGACAATGACCCTAAGCACACAGCCAAGACAACACAGAAGTGTCTTATATAAGCTTATATTACACGCACAGATAATCGTTCAGATCATTGCTAACAAGCATTCGTATGAACGCTCATTAGCGATGATCTGGCAGTGTAATTCTGCAGCTAAATACCCGATGAACGAGAAAATGCTTGTTTATTGGGCACATGGAACCTTTCAGCAGGTTGAAAAATTATCATTGGCTGGCAGCAGATCATGCTGTGTAACCACGATCTGCTGCTGCCAAACAGTGATTCAGTATGGGGGCAAGCGATGGAATTGGTGATCGCTCCTCCCCATAATGAGGAGGAGATCGGTGCATGTAATAACAGCGGTCTCCGCCGCTAGGGAGCAGGCAATTACTGGGAAGGAACACTTTATTTCCAACAATTTCCATCATGATCTGCGTGTCTAAAAAAAGCCTAAGAGACAGCTCTGTGAATGTCCTTGACTGGCCCAGCCAGAGCCTTGACTTGAACCCAATGGAAACATTAAAACATCTTCAACTAAGTCCTGAGTAGAGAGTCTAAATACATACGTCAATGCCAGATTTTAGTATTTTATTTTCAATAAATTAGTAAAGATTTTAAACATTCTGTTTTCACTTTGTCATTATGGGGTATTGAGGGCAGAATGATGTGGAAAAATTAGAACTTTTTTTTATTATAGCACAAGGCTGCAACATAACAAAATGTAAAAAAAAAAAAAAGGAAAGCGTGTGAGGACTTTCTGATTGAGCGTGTGAGGACTTTCTGATTGCACTGTATATGGTTTTCTGTTTATATATCGACAAATCTGATGGATTTTTTGCCCAAACAACACAATAAATATCATGCGGTATAATCAGTTGCACCTAACAACAAGTACAGTGGACTCATAGTTATGAGTCTGCTGTATTCATAAGAGGAACACTGCCACATCTACCCCCGCGCTGCTTTCCAGAGACTGATGGCTGCAGTGTATCAGCATGTATATCTCTGCTGACAGGGGCGGGGAGAGATGAGGGGAGAGTTTCCCCTCATAAATACAGCAAACACTTAAGGCCCCTTTAAACAGGCTGAGAAACCACAGAAAATCGCTAACGAGTGTTCATTGGTAAAGGTAAACCCGGTGCTGATTACCCAATGAACAAACAAAATGCTAGTTCGTTGGGTAATATGTTTGTTTGTGCAGGCACCTAAATCGTCGTTTGCCGGCAGCAGATAGTGCCACCTCAACAGCACTCGGTTGCTGATAAACAACGAGTCTGTACGGGGACAAGCGATAGAATTAGTGATCGCTCCTCCCCATACTGTGGAGAAGATCACTGCATGTAAATACAGCTGTGTCCTTCACTGATGAGCAGGAAGCTTGCTGGGAAGGAAAGGTTCCTTCCTGACAATCGTCTGTTCAATTGTCCTGTGTAAGGGCTCATTCAGACGGCCGTATGCGGTCCTCAAAAATGCGAATCAGTTCACTTCTATGGGGCCCTTTTCTTCCATTGCATGGCTCAGCAAAAAATGAAACATGTCCTATACTTGTCCGTGAAAATCAGTACATGGCCCTATTGAAGTCTATGGATCAGCAAAAAAACGGAATGCTATCCTTTTTCTTTGCGGACATGCTGAACTGTCCGCAAAAAAATGGATCTGCATTTTTGCGGACAGCATACGGCCGTCTGAATGAGTCCTAAAGGGACCTTAAATTATGAGTTTGATATATTATTTCATCAGGTGCCATTACCTGTGTGGCATAATATTTATTTTAGTTCACAGGCTGATAACTCATCTCATTTCTAGTGTTCTTTTCATTACATTTTTACATAGTTTTTACAGCAAAATGTAATTAAACATTTGAATTAACCTCCCCATTGATTTCAGTCTGATTTTTCTGACATGAAGCACCAGTCATGCAGTGTATAGGGAGTTCAGGACAGCTGTCGGCCAAGGTGTATGGCCAACTTAAGTGTGGGTGGCATATTTTACTTGTGCCCAGGCCGCATTCTTGTCTCATTTGTGACAGTGGGTCCTGCGAAAATTACACACGGATATGGTCACAAAACGGATATGGTCGTATGCAGGATGCCTTAGAGGAAGCATCTCTGCTAAAGACATCCATAGCTATGGATATGAGCTCCCTTACAATAATCCTATTAAGAGCACATTTAAAAAAAGTTGTAGTATTTCTTTATTATTTAAAGAATTTTATTAAGGTATTTGATTTTTACTTTGTGCAGAGAGAACACAAGGGTGTAAGCAAAGGGTGTTATTCCCTGTTCAAAAATTGCATATAACACAATATTTGGATGATTGAAGGGGTAATATGGGCAAGAATAAATATGGGTCATTAATTTCACTTGGTATATGTCTACCAGTTTGTAATATACAGGGTGGGCCATTTATATGGATACACCTTAATAAAATGGGAATGGTTGGTGATATTAACTTCCTGTTTGTGGCACATTAGTATATGTGAGGGGGGGAAACTTTTCAAGATGGGTGGTGACCATGGTGGCCATTTTGAAGTCGGTCATTTTGAATCCAACTTTTGTTTTTTCAATAGGAAGAGGGTCATGTGAGACATCAAACTTATTGGGAATTTCACAAGAAAAACAATGGTGTGCTTGGTTTTAACGTAACTTTATTCTTTCATGAGTTATTTACAAGTTTCTGACCACTTATAAAATGTGTTTAATGTGCTGCCCATTGTGTTGGATTGTCAATGCAACCCTCTTCTCCCACTCTTCACACACTGATAGCAACACCGCAGGAGAAATGCTAGCACAGGCTTCCAGTATCCGTAGTTTCAGGTGCTGCACATCTCGTATCTTCACAGCATAGACGATTGCCTTCAGATGATACGAGATGTGCAGCACCTGAAACTACGGATACTGGAAGCCTGTGCTAGCATTTCTCCTGCGGTGTTGCTATCAGTGTGTGAAGAGTGGGAGAAAAGGGTTGCATTGACAATCCAACACAATGGGCAGCACATTGAACACATTTTATAAGTGGTCAGAAACTTGTAAATAACTCATGAAAGAATAAAGTTACGTTAAAACCAAACACACCATTGTTTTTCTTGTGAAATTCCTAATAAGTTTGATGTGTCAAATGACCCTCGTCCTATTGAAAAAACAAAAGTTAGATTCAAAATGGCCAACTTCAAAATGGCCGCCATGGTCACCACCCATCTTGAAAAGTTTCCCCCCTCACATATACTAATGTGCCACAAACAGGAAGTTAATATCACCAACCATTCCCATTTTTTTAAGGTGTATCCATATAAATGGCCCACCCTGTACTTTACCTTTTTGGTCTGTATTATTAGATCTGAATTCTGGTCATATGACACCATCCATTCACAAGACAATCCTTCTGCATAGGTCACTTTCATTGCAGAGAGACTCAGAGTGCATCACCATGGGCGATTAGTTGTCATCATGGGAATCCATCCCCCAAGCCTCCTAGATGTATTGTTTACAGAGGGTTCATAGCTAAGACTTAGGGAAGGATTGTGGCACTGCCTACTGACTTCCCATACAAATCAGTAAAGAGGTGACGTGCTCTAGGACTTTCTGCTTTGGAAGACAGAAGAACAGAGCATCAGACTTGATAGACCATCTTGTGGGGTGGACGGGATCATGTGAACAGAGCTCAGATCTAGCGATACAGACCACACATGTAAATAAAGTATGGTACAGACTGAAAAGAATATACAATGTGAAATGAATGACCTATACTTATCATTTCCAGGACAACCCTTCACGTGTATAAAACACATACTTTAGGCTGCATTCACAGGACTATGGGACGGCTGTGCCTGTTGTAATTGTGAACCGCTGATCTACAAAGGGTCTGCGATTGGCAAGATGTGGCAAATAATAGGACATGTCCTATCTTTTGTAGCGCGGAGACACAGATCCAGAAGTACACGAAAACAGACAGAAGCCCATCTCCTATCTTTCGCTGCATCTTGCGGATCGCGGATCCATTGAAGTCAACGGGCCCACACTGCAATGCGGGGTGAACATGGCCAGTGTTTTGCGGATCCGCGGTTTGCGTTCCGCAACACGGGCGCAGTGTCGTGTGAATGCACCCTGACACTGCAAACAATGAGATTCTTATTAAAGATGTATCATATCTAAAATTATGAAAATATTAGTGTGCTTTTCATGTTAACATGTTACCTCTTTGTATTCCTTCCAACTGCGATGGAAATCCACTGATCCATCCCTGCGATGCTGAATTACAGTCCATCCTCCTCCACTTGTATCCATATCACAAAAAGCCTGAATAAGAATATTTTACATCAAATATAGAAAATAGATTCTATACTAGAACAGCATGGATTCTATGGCATGTCATTGCTCTGTGAATTTAATGGGTGGTCCTCTAATGAGTGTGTGCATTGGAACCAGTACATTTCCCATCTCAGGTAAAATGCTGCTAAATACTGATACATAGTACTGTGGTCCAAGAACAACTTCCAATATGGTAACACACATTTTCTTTGATGGTCAGGAGAAATGTCAATAAACAGAACATTACATTCTAGATTTTACTGGTAGCTTTTTGTTTTTCTTTTATTACATTCAGTCAGCAATTGTGTTTGTGTTCAGGTTAAATTATGTTTTTATAAGGCTTTTTTATTCAGTCCAGATGGTTTTACTTTTGACTACTTCTGTTCTGTAGAAGCTGCATGTATATCCAGTTAGGAATCAAGTAAATTGCCATGCTTATTAATGGGAAGATCATACCATTTTCCTCTAATATTTAGACCTACCCCTTACTTCTTCATCAGCCTCCATTGTAAAAAAAAAAACACCACATAATGTAAAGAGGAGAGGTTTGTTACTGGAGAAGAATGATCATAGGGTTTTCCCACTCCTTTACTATTGATGGCCTATCCTTAGGATAGGCCATCAATATCTGATTGGCGGGGGTCCAACACCCTGCACCCCCACAGCTGTTTTAGAGTAGCTCCAGTGACGGAAGTTGGCGCTGGAAATTCAGACCTCCATCCATTGCCCTGTGAATAGAGCATGTAACTGGATTGTTGCTCCTACTAACTTCAGTGGGAGAAGCTCTGCAGTATCCAGCTCCGTTCACTACACAGCGGACTGAGCTGAGTAGTTCCAAGGCAACTTCCAGTGCCAGAGCTACCACAGAACAGCAGGGTGAAGGGTGTCAGACCCCTGCTGATCGGATACTGATGGCCTACCCTGAGGATAGGCCATCAATAGTAAAGGAGTGGACAATCCCTTTAACTTCCTCAAACTGCTACATGACTTTTCAATCCTTAGACCACATGTTGTTAGTTAAAACTAGTAATACTATCTGTGATTGTGTCATTATGGTAGATGCCTATACACAACAGGCACAAAGGTAGAGACAGATATCACCACAGAGTGGACAAGGCATAGCAGGTTCATCAGAATATGAGCTGATTTTAAAGAATGATAGAATTATATTAAAATGGATGTCCACCCTTCAACACCATTTACTTTTTTCATCCATTTTACAGGGGTCAGAGCGCTAGTTTTTGTATACAGAACTCCAAATCCTCTGTATAGCTGTAGACAGTTCCTCCCCTAACCCTGTCATTTACCTGATAAGGGGAGGAAAAAATGTCACAACGTTCAGAAATATACAGCGGACATATATACAGTATGTCCTTTGCACTAGGTTAGATAAATCATCTACACTGCTAAAATAGAATATGTCCTATTGTTCTTTTTGCAGACAAGAATAGACAGTTGTAACATAGTGCGGGACCTGCAGAATGGAAAATGCGGGATTGACATGGCCGGTATCCGTGTTTTGCGAATCTGCAATTTGCAGAACACAAAAAATGGATATGGACGTGTGCATAAGGCCTTACAGTGTGAAAGTAACACACTTCTGCCTTGTTATATTCCCTGATCCAGGTATGTGCAAACCTCTATGGGGAGGATTTAAAGGGGTTTTTCACCCCCAGGGGCTCTGAGGAGGGGACAAACACCCCCTCCCCAGAGTGGCTGGTTCAGACATCCCAACCTGCAAAAACTTATTTCAGGGAGGTGCACGTCTCATTTCAGGGAGGTTTTCTTTTTTTTTTTTTTCACAAACTTTTTATTACATTTTCCAAACATATGAAGTATCTGCACACTGTGCTCTATGGTGTGGAGGACTGGGCTCATCACCCTGCCCCAAATTATTATATTTATGTATATGATTAAAGCATCCAGGGGGTGTGAATTTAACACTGGGGTAAATAATATAATTAAAATTGAGGGTTAAATGTGTAAATGTATTTAAAAAAAAATGCATCTCTCTCAATAGTTATATAGCTACTGAATGAGACAGAAGAAGGGATGCCTTTAACATATATATCTCCTTGAGAAGCCAATTTGACCCTAAAGGGTTAATTCAACCTGTAATCTAAACTCTGTCCTGTCACTTCTCTTATCTCTCTGCTCTGCTATCTGACTGAGATAAACCTTTCCGGGATATATTGTCTCACATGCGGGTGTCAGGGAGCCGCTATCTAATAGCGGGAGACTCCCTGAACTTCAGGGAGACTTGAGATCCCTGCTGGTTGCAAATCGGATGATGACGTGGAGAGACCCGACATCTACTGCTGCGGTGGTGGGGCAAAGGAGCTGGAACCCACCACTGGAAATCAGGTATATATGATGCTCTCCAAGTCTAGGTGCAGCCACACTGAGGGGTTTGCAGAAAAGTCCCCAGTGGTACATTTTGCACCATCCTCATGAACTTGTAACTTTATGCATATTAATGCATCTTACAGCACTATTATTAATGGCTTTGCCACAAATTGCGGCTTGTCAATGCCCTTTTTGGCCATGAATCTTTTAGGAGTCACATACGGCAGGCATAAGTGTACCCTTATACTGCTCTTGTATAGCCACATGGTCAGGTTTCTGGATGCAGTTTTGGAAACCGAGATCAGAAGTGGATCATAAAAGGAGTGAAATTATAAAGGACAGAACCAGTTCTTTTTTTTATTCACGCCTGCTGTTGACTTCTTAAACTGTATCGGGAAACCTGACTGTACCCTAAAGTTCTAGTTTAAACTGAAGAAATACATAATGCAGTACAAGAACGGGTCTGTTAGTGTGAAAACTGTCATAACTATGATGAATAGGGTCTGGATTACGTACAGATTTCATGTGGCTCCTATTTTCGGTTTGTGAAATGTTCTGCACATGTGGAATGCATGGTGTCTGAAGAGCCCCAATTAGCATTCTTAGGGTATTATAGCATTTATGTGCTTTGCACTTTTCTCCTGTCAAAGCTAAAGTATCCTTCATATTGTTAAGTAGTTCATTGGCTTTTACATAACTTTATTTGTCAAACAAGATGTATACTTCATTGGTACTCAGCATTGTGAGTATAGCATTAGGGTGCACTTCGTTGTGTAGGTGATGGCTCAGTAATGCACAATGAAGGAGAATGTCATTGATTAAATATAATGTTCTTGGCTCACGTTTTTTTTTTTACCTAGCAAATATTCAGGACTCAATATTATTATAATGGCACATATAGCTTTCTGTATATCTTTATGCAGCTGCTAACATCCAATGGATGGTGTCCTGTGAACACATGTTGCTCCATATGGAAAATAATGAATTCCATATTTGAGTTGCTCATTTGACAATCATGAGTTCTGAGAAGTGCATTTACTCATTGTCATTTGTCTCAGGATTTTGTGATTTCAAGTAACGTGAGATTGAAAGACATTAGGCCCACTGATTGAACTCTTCAGATCATCAGCAGAAATAATAGTATCATTTACTTGCTAAGATTCTGAGATTTCAATTTTAATCAAAACTATTTGATTTCATAAAACTATGTACAAAATTTATTGTAATGTACCCCAAAGGCATTTTAAACACTTACGGTTTATCAGCAGTCTGTTTGATAAATTGGCTCATTTTTTAAACTTAACTTTTTTATCTACAGATAAAATGGCAATGCACCATATACCACTGTACAGTCTCCTGCCCACAGTTAGGCCATGTGCATGAGGCTTTATACACTATTTCATTTGATTTCTCATTTTCATTTGGTTTCCCATTCTAATAAATGGGAGCAGAGCTGCAGTACGCTGGCATGGTCACAACACAGTGGACGGAGCCTTCTGCTTTTGGCTCCATCCACTTTTTTGTTTCCATCATTGACGGCTGTTCAAAACAGCAGATCAGCGGGGTGCCTGGTGTCAGGCCACCAAAATCCTAAGGACAGGTCATCAATATCAAGAAACTTAAAATCACTTTAAGGAAAGGAACAGGCAAAAGGAACACAGGTTTACATATACATGTGGTGGAGACTAGTCAGATCAAGAAAGCATTGGTCAGTCTATAAACACTGAACAAAAATATAAACGCAACACTTTCGGCTTTGCTCCCATTTTGCATGAGCTGAACTCAAAGATCTGAAACATTTTCTACATACACAAAAGACCCATTACTCTCAAATATTGTTCACAAATCTGTCTAAATCTGTGTTAGTGAGCACTTCTCTTTTGCAGAGATAATCCATCCCACCTCACAGGTGTGGCATATCAAGGTGCTGATTAGACAGCATGAATATTGCACAGGTGTGCCTTAGACTTCCCACAGTCAAAGGCCACTCTGAAATGTGCAGTTTGATCACACAGCACAATGCCACAGATGTCGCAACATTTGAGGGAGCGTGCAATTGGCATGCTGACTGCAGGAATGTCTACCGGAGCTGTTGCCCATGCAATGAACGTTCATTTCTCTACCATAAGCCGTCTCCAAAGACGTTTCAGAGAATTTGGCAGTACATCCAACCGGCCTCACAACCGCAGACCACATGTAACCACACCAGCCCAGGACCTCCACATCCAGCATGTTCACCTCCTTGATCGTCTGAGACCAGCCACCAGGACAGCTGCAGCAACAATCGGTTTGCATAACCAAAGAATTTCTGCGCAAACTGTCAGAAACCGTCTCAGGGAAGTTCATCTGCATGCTCGTCGTCCTCATCGGGGTCTTGTTGTGCTTTTTCATAAGTGTAAACAGTTATAGCTACTTATTTTAGTTATAATGGGTATTCATTGCCTTTAAGAGCAATGTTGATTTATATTCACTGTTTTGTATGGATTTTCATGTAGGCCAAAGTAAGTCCATGAGAAGAATACTGTGCTGTTCAAAAGCTAGTGTTATAGTAACAATATATTATACATTTAGACGGGTAGAAGATACACCGCACCTGCAGATTCTGAGGCTTCATTGTTTTTCCTATCTGAACATGAATTCCACAGTGTGAGAATTGTCTAGATGTTCCTCAAAGTATACATTCATGTATCAAAGTTTGTCCCTCGGCCCTGAGACAAGGCCTCCAGATGTCAGAGGTGTGTAGTATTGAAAATATCAGGCATTTATGAGTTAACCCTTAATGGTATGATGCTTATTGCTTATACAACAGTGCCACCTAGATATGAGCAGTTAATACTACATCAGTATCAAAAGTTCATTCTGGGTAGTATTATGACGTCATGATCCTTATCAATGCACACACCTATCCAACAATGATTGGAAAGTTCCAAACTAGGAAGGTGTGTTCATCTGATAAGTTTTGGGTTAAGAAACCAGATACCAGAAAGAAAAAAAAAAGGGAGAAAGAGAGAAAAAAACAAACAAACAAAGAAACATTTGGATTATACAGTCGTGGCCAAAAGTTTCGAGAATTACATAAATATTGGAAATTGGAAAAGTTGCTGCTTAAGTTTTTATAATAGCAATTTGCATATACTCCAGAATGTTATGAAGAGTGATCATATGAATTGCATAGTCTTTCTTTGCCATGAAAATTAACTTAATCCCAAAAAAACCTTTCCACTGCATTTCATTGCTGTCATTAAAGGACCTGCTGAGATCATTTCAGTAATCGTCTTGTTAACTCAGATGAGAATGTTGACGAGCACAAGGCTGGAGATCATTATGGCAGGCTGATTGGGTTAAAATGGCAGACTTGACATGTTAAAAGGAGGGTGATGCTTGAAATCATTGTTCTTCCATTATTAACAATGGTGACCTGCAAATAAACGCGTGCAGCCAATTTGCGTTGCATAAAAATGGCTTCACAGGCAAGGATATTGTGGCTACTAAGATTGCACCTCAATCAACAATTTATAGGATCATCAAGAACTTCAAGGAAAGAGGTTCAATTCTTGTTAAGAAGGCTTCAGGGCGTCCAAGAAAGTCCAGCAAGCGCCAGGATCGTCTCCTAAAGAGGATTCAGCTGCGGGATCAGAGTGCCACCAGTGCAGAGCTTGCTCAGGAATGGCAGCAGGCAGGTGTGAGCGCATCCTTATCAGTAGTCTAAAGTTGTCCAGGTTGGCACATCCATTAACTTGAAAAAATATTCAAAATTATGACGGTACACTCTGCAAATAAGAGCATACGGAGCCAACTTTGACTTTTTGAACACTGCATTGTGCATCCCTGTGTTGTGGTTCTCACCACAGAGCCCTAGTTTGATGAACTTCTACTACTACATTCCACCATATAATCAGGCTGTCATGTAGGAGATGTCCATCACAAACATAAAAATTCATAAACCTTGGGATGATACCCATTATTCCATTGCCAACTAAGGTTGCTTAGTTGCTTCACACAACTTAGGTTCATAAAAAGTTTAGGGGCTTGTATGTGCTCAATAACTACATTACAAGGAATTAAAGGGAAAGAACTACTAAAATAAACCTTGCAACACAGTTGCCCATTGTTTTTTTACTCAACAAGTACAGGACTCGGCCTCAGCAACAAGTCACACTTCTCATGCATATCTTGCTCCTCTTCCCTGCTACAGATAAATGGTACTTTATTACAGATAGATCATACAGTCGTGGCCAAAAGTTTTGAGAATTACATAAATATTGGAAATTGGAAAAGTTGCTGCTTAAGTTTTTATAATAGCAATTTGCATATACTCCAGAATGTTATGAAGAGTGATCAGATGAATTGCATAGTCCTTCTTTGTCATGAAAATTAACTTAATCCCCAAAAAAACTTTCCACTGCATTTCATTGCTGTAATTAAAGGACCTGCTGAGATCATTTCAGTAATCGTCTTGTTAACTCAGATGAGAATGTTGACGAGCACAAGGCTGGAGATCATCATGTCAGGCTGATTGGGTTAAAATGGCAGACTTGACATGTTAAAAGGAGGGTGATGCTTGAAATCATTGTTCTTCCATTGTTAACCATGGTGACCTGCAAAGAAACGCGTGCAGCCATCATTGCGTTTCATTTAAGATTGCACCTCAATCAACAATTTATAGGATCATCAAGAACTTCAAGGAAAGAGGTTCAATTCTTGTTAAGAAGGCTTCAGGGCGTCCAAGAAAGTCCAGCAAGCGCCAGGATCGTCTCCTAAAGAGGATTCAGCTGCGGGATCAGAGTGCCACCAGTGCAGAGCTTGCTCAGGAATGGCAGCAGGCAGGTGTGAGCGCATCTGCACGCACAGTGAGGCGAAGACTTTTGGAAGATGGCCTGGTGTCAAGAAGGGCAGCAAAGAAGCCACTTCTCTCCAAAAAAAAACATCAGGGACAGATTGATCTTCTGCAGAAAGTATGGTAAATGGACTGCTGAGGACTGGGGCATATTCTCCGATGAAGCCTCTTTCCGATTGTTTGGGGCATCTGGAAAAAGGCTTGTCCGGAGAAGAAAAGGTGAGCGCTACCATCAGTCCTGTGTCATGCCAACAGTAAAGCATCCTGAGACCATTCATGTGTGGGGTTGCTTCTCATCCAAGGGAGTGGGCTCACTCACAATTTTGCCCAAAAACACAGCCATGAATAAAGAATGGTACCAAAACACCCTCCAACAGCAACTTCTTCCAACAATCCAACAACAGTTTGGTGAAGAATAATGCATTTTCCAGCACGATGGAGCACCGTGCCATAAGGCAAAAGTGATAACTAAGTGGCTCGGGGACCAAAACGTTGACATTTTGGGTCCATGGCCTGAAAACTCCCCAGATCTTAATCCCATTGAGAATTTGTGGTCAATCCTCAAGAGGCGGGTGGAAAAACAAAAACCCACTAATTCTGACAAACTCCAAGAAGTGATTATGAAAGAATAGGTTGCTATCAGTCAGGAATTGGCCCAGAAGTTGATTGAGAGCATGCCCAGTCGAATTGCAGAGGTCCTGAAAAAGAAGGGCCAACACTGCAAATACTGACTCTTTTCATAAATGTCATGTAATTGTCGATAAAAGTCTTTGAAACGTATGAAGTGCGTGTAATTATATTTCACTACATCACAGAAACAACTGAAACAAAGATCTAAAAGCAGTTTAGCAGCAAACTTTGTGAAAACTAATATTTGTGTCATTCTCAAAACTTTTGGCCACGACTGTAGATCTTTGGAGAATCATTTGGATTATCGGGGAAAAACTCTTGAGAGCTGGCTGCCCCAAGACTCTGCACATCACTTGACCCTTGGGTAATGTATATTTTTGTTTTATGTAGTATTGATCTAAATTAATTGGCTTGATACTTAGCCAGATACCCGCTCATTTGTGGACGTGTAATGTTAGTTGCTGCATCAGTATTTTCTCTGATTTCAGTTACGATGCATACAACTGAATAAAGGGGATAATATTGGAGAAACTCTCTGTTGGGAATCTTTATATTCCCTAGTTTGATATCAAGCCAATAATTTATAAGTTTTGTTGCAATACACCATTATCTGAATTTGGTCATCAATTTTGGGCGGAGCAAGGGCTCGTATCTGTCATTTTCTTGATTGAGTTTTCCACATAATCCATTGATTGTATATCTCTCACAAATTTAAAGCTGTATTGCATAATATTCCTGTGTTGGTTGAGTATTGTTTTGTTGGCACCATGTAGTGGTGAATTCTGGGTACTGCATATCATTGTATATTAATGAAATTTACGTTGATAAATTTTTTATTGTATTTTAAACTATTGTATAATAAACCATTTATATTTTTGCATAGACGCTTGTACCCTGTTTTACTGATTGCACAAAATAATCAGGTTCTTGATTGAACTCTTTTTGAGATGTTTATGTCCATCTCACAGGTCAATATCGTTTGCATAATTTTTCTTTTGATCCGTTAATTTTTTTTATCTTTATATAAAGCATTTGCTTTATATACCCGACAGTCTGGACCTGACTGCAGTTCGTCGTAACCGACTTGAGTGGGCAAATGCTCACATTTGATGGCGTCTTGCACGTTGGAGAGACGTTCTGTTCACGGATGAGTCCCGGTTTTTTACTGTTTAGGGCAGATGGCAGACGTGTGGGTGAGCAGCTTGCTGACATCAACGTTGTGGATCAAGTGGCCCATGGTGGCGGTGGGGTTATGGTATGGGCAGTCATATGTTATGGACAACGAACACAGGTGCATTTTATTGATGGCATTTTGAATTGACGAGATCCTGAGGCCCATTGTTGTCCCATTCATCCATGACCTCATGATTGCAGCATGAATCCACCATCACCTCATGTTGAAGCATGATAATACACGGCCCCATATTGCAAGGATCTCTACACAATTCCTGGAAGCTGAAAACATCCCAGTTCTTGCATGGCCAGCATATTCACCGGACATGTCATCCATTGAGCATGTTTGGGATGCTCTGGATCGGCGTATACGACAGCGTGTTCCAATTCCTGCCAATATTCTGCAACTTCGCACAGCTATTGAAGAGGAGTGGACCAACATTCCACAGGCCACAATCAACAACCTGATCAACTCTATGCGACGGAGATGTGTTGCACTGCGTGAGGCAAATGGTGGCCACACCAGATACTGACTGGTTTTCTTATCCCGCCCCCCAATTAAGGCAAAACTTTGCACATTTCAGAGTGGCCTTTTATTGTGGGCAGTCTAAGGCACACCTGTGCAATATCCATGCTGTCTAATCAGCACCTTGATATGCCACACCTGTGAGGTGGGATGGATTATCTCTGCAAAGGAGAAGTGCTCACTAACACAGATTTAGACAGATTTGTGAACAATATTTGAGAGTAATGGGTATTTTGTGTATGTAGAAAATGTTTCAGATCTTTGAGTTCAGCTCATGCAAAATGGGAGCAAAACCGAAAGTGTTGCTTTTATATTTTTGTTTAGTGTATATATTTTGCCACTAGGGTTGTATATTACTCTCAGCTACCAGGGTCACTATGGGTCAGTGTATATGCTTATCAGCTGCCAGGTATGCTTACTGTAGCTCAGGCCTGCTAACAGTGAGAATTTACAGTTCTCCATGTTCTTTTTTTTTTTCTTTTCTATAACTCTGTTTTACCTTTCGAAGCAGCTAATGTTCCACTTAATATAGGATGACTTTATTGTACTTAAATTGGTAACAAATTACTGTCTTCATAAAGTACATAAAGTTCATAAAGTACAAAAGCAATAAATTGTAAATGCATTATAACACCTCCTTTTGAAAAAGTTATGTGCATGTCCCTGATGGAAATAGCTCTAGTGGCACAATCCTCAAAACTATATAGTCACAAATATTATAGGGTATATGAAAATAATCTGCCTTGTCTGTGGTGTATTAGTTTTTTTCTATAGAAAGAAAAGTAAAACTACCCAAAGATAAAGGGGGAATTTATCACGGCCTGTACTCTTTTTGGGTTTACTTGCGGTGACTTTCTGAATTTTACACCATACACTCGTTTTAAAAAGTAGGTTGTAAAGTGGGCATGGTAAACTGTGTTAGCGAGGTTCACTGAAGATTTATCACTGCAACCTTTTAAATGAAAGTTACAATCTGACGCCAGTAGGGAGTGTGGAGTAAAAAAATAAAAATGGAGTATCATTTCTAAACAAATGTGTTAGGTTTAAAGATGCACCAAATTTAACAAATTATGTGCAACATTTGATAAATTTGGTGCAAAGTACGCCTATACAATATCAGGCAAATCTGACTTCAAATACTCCCTTCATGATGCATTCCACCCAATGTCATTTGATGTTATTCCAATAAAAAAAAAAAGTCCTGTTTGCTTCTGTTAAGGGTCCATTCACACGTCCGTAAGTGCTCTGCGGATCTGCAAATTGCGGATCCGTAAAACACAGACACTGGCAATGTGCATTCCGCAATTTGCGGACCGCACATCGCCGGCACTATAATAGAAAATGCCCGAAATTGCGGACAAGAATAGGACATGTTCTATTTCTTGGCAGAAACTGAATCACGGATGCGGAAGTGTGGATCCGCAAATGCGGATGCGGACAGCACATTCCGGCCCCATTGAAAATGAATGGGTTTGCACCCATTCAGCAAAATTGCAGAACGGATGCGGACGCATTTTGCGGACATGTGAATGGACCCTAATCCTGATTACATCTCTGTTTTTTTTAATTAAAGGTTTCAACTGGTAATCAGAATATGCTTGCATTTGATTTTATGGTAACACTCTCAGACTGGTCCACAAGTGCGCCCACGGAGGGCCCCTGAGTCAGGAGTGGCCATGTTCCCCTTGCACCAGTGGCATATAGCACAGTAGACTGACTGCACTACAAACAGATTTGCAGTGTACAGCATCTCAAACAGCATATGTGAAATATATTATTGTATCAGGTAGCTGAGATGACTTTTGAGCACAGAGGCTAGATCTCAAGGACAGAACAGCCTAGGCAGTGTGTCACTACTGAAGAGAATGTGTGTTGGGTCAGTTTTTGTGATTTGCGAATGAGGGGGCAGGTAATATTTCCATATAGTTGTACAGTGGGCCCCCAGAATTAAATTGTACTGGTGGGCACTGGGCACCCCAGTTTCACACTGGTATCAGATATTCCATTTTTTAAAGGTAATACTCATATCATTCTACTATAAATATAATGTCAAATCCTTATATTCTCTAGTAAAGTCCAAATAATGCTAGCCCAATGTTTCTCTAGCTATCGCAACATTCCCAAGCATTCTTGACTCTGGTTCATTTGGCTTTTAATGAATATTTGAAGTTTATTTTTTTTAACTCACCAAACAACTCCTATTTTTTTTATTTCTTATGTATTTGCTTTGTGTGGAGACAGACAATGTCAAAAGTTGTGTTCTGTATTTTTTTTATCTGTTCCCTATCCATCTAACCATGTAGTACATGCAACAAGCTGAAAATAAACAGAAGTTTTCCTATACTCGCCTGTTTACTACTAACCTTTACTGATTCTGTAGAGTTTGGGAAATGCAAAGTGTAGACTCCACTAGATGTCACACCAGATTTAGAAGCATCTGCACAGTCTCGAAAGCTCAACTGCTCCTCTTTTGGTATGACTGGAATATCTGAAAAAAGAACAAAAAATGTAAGTCACTTGCAATAATGAGTCTCAGACAACAAGGCAAAGCAAAATGTTGCCTTATTTGATCACTATTAGGACATTCTTGAAACTTTATAATAAAACATACAGTACAGACCAAAAGTTTGGACACACCTTCTCATTCAAAGAGTTTTCTTTATTTTCATGACTATGAAGGCATCAAAACTATGTATTAACACATGTGGAATTATATACATAACAAACAAGTGTGAAACAACTGAAAATATGTCATATTCTAGGTTCTTTAAAGTAGCCACCTTTTGCTTTGATTACTGCTTTGCACACTCTTGGCATTCTCTTGATGAGCTTCAAGAGGTAGTCCCCTGAAATGGTCTTCCAACAGCCTTGAAGGAGTTCCCAGAGATGCTTAGCACTTGTTGGCCCTTTTGCCTTCACTCTGCGGTCCAGCTCACCCCAAACCATCTCGATTGGGTTCAGGTCCGGTGACTGTGGAGGCCAGGTTATCTGGCGCAGCACCCCATCACTCTCCTTCATGGTCAAATAGCCCTTACTTTCAAAGTTTTCCCAGTTTTTCGGCTGACTGACTGACCTTCATTTCTTAAAGCAATGATGACCACTCGTTTTTCTTTACTTAGCTGCTTTTTTCTTGCCATAATACAAATTCTAACAGTCTATTCAGTAGGACTATCAGCTGTGTATCCACCTGACTTCTCCTCAACGCAACTGATGGTCCCAACCCCATTTATAAGGCAAGAAATCCCACTTATTAAACCTGACAGGGCACACCTGTGAAGTGAAAACCATTTCAGGGGACTACCTCTTGAAGCTCATCAAGAGAATGCCAAGAGTGTGCAAAGCAGTAATCAAAGCAAAAGGTGGCTACTTTGAAGAACCTAGAATACGACATATTTTCAGTTGTTTCACACTTGTTTGTTATGAATATAATTCCACATGTGTTAATTCATAGTTTTGATGCCTTCAGTGTGAATCTACAATTTTCATAGTCATGAAAATAAAGAAAACTCTTTGAATGAGAAGGTGTGTCCAAACTTTTGGTCTGTACTGTATATACTGTAATGTTTGGTGGTATACATAAGGCCATTCTAAGACATATCCCCTTAATTGTTTACCAAAAACAGATTCATTATTTTAATAGCGTTGTCTGCCTGCTATTACAGCTCAGTCTCAATTGGAAGGTGCTGTAGTGATCTGTAATATCACATCCCTTCAAACAGCTGACTAAGGGTAGGCCATCAATTTTGAAATCCCAGATAACTGCTTAAAGGGGTTAAAAGCTATCCTCTATCCATAGGACAGGGGATAATTGTTATTTTGGTAGGTGTCCATCCACTGATCCTAAGAGCAGGAGTATGGTACTGCTGGAGAGTTCCATACAGAATGAAAATAGTGGCAGCTCACTTGCTTGACCCGATGCTCAATTTGGATGGGGGAACTATGAATAGAGAATAACTTCTAATTGGAATACCTATGTAACTAAAAAAAATTGCTGAATGGAATATTAATTAATATTATTTAATGAATATTATTTAAAAATGAGTAATGAACAAGACTTAAGCATAATCATATAATGAATAACCAAAAATCAGACATTTTGCCACCCATGGCACATGAGCTTGTATGATCTGTAATGCTAACAAGAAAGTGTCTGCATCATGTATGCATTCTGTAGTAATATCTCCAGGTAACAAGCAAAAGGTGATAATGACAAAGTACAGAAATATTTGTCTACTATTTTATTTGTTTTACTAACGGTTGTATTGTGAAACCAGGTTGGTAAGTTGGCCCACAGTCTCCATGATGAATGCCTGTTGTCTCTGTAGCATGCTGTTGTTCTGCACCGCTTCATTGAGTTGTTCTCCCAATTCGCCAATGAGCTCACTTTGCTTTGAAAGTAACTCATCTACATGAAGTTTCTCTGCTCTCAATACTTCTATTTCCTCCTGGTGCTTCTCCTCCATCTGCAAAACTTTATTCTCTAGGAAACTGAAAAGACACAATGCACAGAGAAGGCATATATTGAACATAGGTCCTGGCCAGCTATGACACTGACATAGATACAGCAGGCCTGAATTTGGTAATTTGTTTTGTGGATTATAAGAAATCATATTGAATTAAGATAACTCAGAGACCCTAATTATAGTGGTGTGTCACTTACTTGTTTTCTTGTAGTGGTTAGTTGTTTTCACAAAATCACACTTTATTAGATGCAACACAAGCCAAGTGTGGAGCCCTTGTATTCCTGAATGGTGGGCAACCCCTTGCCCTTACATGGCTGATTAACAACTTTCTCCTCATTAGCGTGCATGGGGTGAAATCTGTCAATCAGACACAAGTGGACTTGGCAGCTCATCAATATTGAGGAGTCTAGAGTATGAACATATCAATGAGAGGACTCCTGGCTCGACTCAAAGTGCATCTAGAAAACAAGTAAGTGACACATTAGGGTGTCTTGTAGGTATTGTATGGTTATGTCATGGTTCTAAACATGCTAGGCATTAGATATTAGTTATTGGCGAGCGCGCACCCTGATTAATGCCGATGCTTGCGCATGCCGAATCGAGCCGGCCGGCGCATGCGCAGTTCCAAAGGTATGCCTGGCTGACTGCAGGAGCCCGAGATGGGATCGTGCAGTCACAAGCGGCGCACCGTGCAGGCGCCAGACTTGCACGATCCCAAGGAGTGGTAAATATGTAAATCATAGTCAGGAGGGGGCGGGGAAAAGGCGGGCATTGCTTGACTTGAAGCAAGGAGGCTGCTGCCCCCTTGACTTCAAGCACACTGCAAACAGAGCGCTCAGGGAGATTAAAAAAGCGTTTTTCTGAAGTATGGATTAACGAATTTCTGGCTCACACACATGATCAGTTACAGACTGGGGGCTGCTATAAGGTAATGCTGGCAGTTTTATATCACTTTTGGAGGTGACAGGTTCCCTTTAACTATATAAGGTGGCATGGTAGTTGTGATAGATGAAGGATTCACAGGCATGCTTTATATACCCATGGCATAAAGCTGAAAAATGTTCTATTAACTAGCTAATAGATGGCCAGGAGGCTGTCCATAATACTCAATTATGTTTCACCATCTCAATAATATAATTACATTTTTAAACTGCATATCTATATAATATGTTAAATTAATAGCAACTTTAGTTTATTGCTCATGCTTCCAATATTTTTGTATACCTTAGTAGCAGTTATTTTAAAGGCTATAAGAAACCTTTATTATTCATTAGCCTCTTAAATGAACAATTAAATGAAAATCAGCCATCATATACCGTACTTTTCGCTTTACAATAACGCACTTTTTCCCCCAAAAAGTGGGGGGGAAATGGCAGTGTGTCTTATAAAGCGACTACTAGTGAGTGCTTCCATTATGGAAGCGCTCACTAGTATGCATTAGGTCCCAGGAGTGGGGAAGAAGCGCTGCAAGCGCTCCCGGTACTCACCCCCCCGGTCTTCTTTGCTGGGGCCTGCGCTGAACTGTCCTGACCCCGTACAGCATTAGGACGTAGTGCTCACACTATGACCTGTTGCTGCATGCTGTCAGGTGACAGTGCAGGGCGGGCCAGAGAAGACAGGGGAGCGTGACTTCTGCCGGAAATGAAGAGGAGCCGCGCCGTAGGAGAGGTAAGAGGAGTTTTTTTTATTTTATTCTGATCTGAGGTCTGATGGGGGTCAGAAATAAAGGGCTGATTTGAGGTCTGGTGGGAGTATTATTCTGTTTCATAGACCCCTTTGGACCCAGGATTAATAAATTATATAGTTCAAATAGCCAAAGGCTACAAAGCTCCTGTTTCTAGTCAAATAAAACTTAACATTTATTTCCATCAATAAAACTAATACAAAACAGGAGAGAAGAAAAGAAAGAAAAACCTTTAAAACTTTAAGGGTGCTGTGATGTTACCACCGGCAGTATACTGGGAATATTCCCATAAGTGCGTCCTAAGTCGCTTGGGATAATTCCCACTGAATTAACCTAAATTGTCACTGCTATCATATAGAGTGTTCAGAAATAGACTCAAATGTATCGCTAGGAGAGATTCCTTATTAGCGCCACTCTAAGTTTAGCTGCTGCCGCTGGTGCGTCCAAGTATAGTGAGTCTGCAGTTCTCACTACTTAAACACTGAGTCCATCACATCCCTAATTAAAAAAGGTATCAAGCTAGAGCTCTCCCAACATGTTTCGCCACTAGATGTGGCTTCATCAGGGGATGGAACTACTATCAACACGAGTGCTTCGTAAGTAAATGCTTATACCTGTTAGGGGTGGGCTCTTAGTCATCCTCTGCCCTATCCCTGTTCAGAACTCGTGTGACAGCCTGATCCTCCTATCAAATACCTTACGAGCTTCTCTTCCGTCATCTATTCGCGCTGGTGGGAGTATGACATTAAGGACTGATCTGAGGTCTGATGAGGGTCAGAAATAAAGGGCTGATTTTAGGTCTGATTGGGGTATGACATTAAGGTCTGATCTGAGGTCTGATGGGGGTCTGACATAGAGGGCAGATGTAGTCTGACATGGAGGGCTGATATGATGTCCTGATATAGGGGTCTGATGTAATGTCCTGATATGATGTCCTATTATAGGGGTCTGATATAATGTCCTGATATGGGGGTCTGATGTAATGTCATGATATGGGGTTCTGATGTGATGTCCTGATATTTATGGGGGTCTGATCTGAAGATCTGATATGAGGTATGATGAAAAATATTTTTTTCTTATTTTCCTCCTCTAAAATCTGGGGTGCGTCTTATCATCGGGTGCGTCTTATAAAGTGAAAAATACGGTAGTACATTACAATCTCTTTCTAACAAAGCTAGAACCAGCCCAGTACCTCACATGGATCCAGAGATCTCCCCATTCATTGCTCTGCTAGATTTATATCAGGCTGACAGCTCAAGGGGAAGGTCTTTTCTGCTGCAGCTCAGGGGGCGTGTCTCAGCTCTACCTATCACTGCCCAGGAGGCAGTTGAAGGATGAAACTGAGCATGTGCGGCCATCTCAGTGAGCAGGTCAAAGAAATAAAAACATTTAAAAAAGAGGTATAGAAAGCGCTATAAATGATACACTACATTTTATTGAATAACTCAGTGGCTTTGGAAATTTTTTTATTACATGCAATTACAAAATAATTCAGATACAGGTGCTGGTTTGAAAGCTCTAAAATATTTTTCATGGGATAACCCCTTTAAAAACCACCTCCCGACCGCCTAACGCAGGGATGCGTCCTGCGGGCGGCCGGGTTATTCCTCCTGGACGCATATACGCGTCATCTCGCAAGACGCGAGATGACGCGCATATGTGGCCCGCACATGCGCGTCATCTCGCGTCTCGCGAGATGACACGTATATGCGTCCAGGAGGAATAACCCGGCCGCCCGCAGGACGCATCCCTGCGTTAGGCGGTCGGGAGGTGGTTAAAAAGTCCTACTATTTTGCTTCAGCGGAGATGAGACCCTCACCTAGCTGCTACAGTTTCTGAATCTGATATTAATCCTTCAGAACACTGTTTATTATAAAACTTTGACTGATCACATTATATGAATAAAATTCTGGCTTATTAATTATTTTTGCCAAAAAACATTAATAAAAAAAATAGTTTTTTATACATGAGTAATCAATACAATAATATATTTGAAGATTTGTACCTGTTCTTTTCACGTAAGTTAATGATTTCTTGGTTCTGTAATAGCAACGCTTTCTCCAGCTTGTTGGTGGATATAGAATTTTCCAGTAATTGGATTTCCAACCTATTTGTCTGGTTGAGGACCTGTCATAGGCATATTTTATGAGTACATGAGGCCCAGAAAATATTTATTACAAATAAAGACACCAAAGATTTTCCATGTAGAGAAATGTATCCAATGCACAAATCAAGTCATCATAGGAATACTGAAGAGAATAACCCTGAATCCAGTACATTTTCAAGAATAATGTGGAAAATCAGTTAGAACAATGTGGAGAATACAAACCTAACAAATATCGTACAATAATGGAAGACAAGTAAGTTATGGTCCAGTAAAATAAGAATTGTCCAACCTAGATATCAGAATTTGTAGGAAAATTCAGGGATGTGAAGCTAGAGTCCATAACAATTATCTGTATCTAACTGTGGCTTCAAATTAAAATATTACATATTATGTATTATTAATATTGTATAATCAATTAAATGCATAGCTTGTTGCATATTCACTTTCATGGGAATTTAGGAAGGTTTACAAATTGTAAACCTGTTCTATTAATACTGACTCCACAGCCATCAGATAGGCATTGTAAAAGATCTCCTGCAGAACTGTATCCATGGTATCATTTCTTTGGAAAAAAGAAAATCAGTTTTTTTGAAGAGTCTATCAATGATAAGCTGACCACAGTGCATAAACTTTTAGGATACCCGTAGCTTTAACTATGGGGGAACCCCATTTTTAATGGTCAACTCCTTCCAGCATTACTACAAGAAAGATTAACGTTATGTACTGTATGCCTTTGGCATGTGCAGTGTCCCACTCGTGATCGTGGGCACCGCAAACTAGTTGTTTATTGTCATATATTATGCCTGTATACTGTACTTCATCTCATGTCATATTCTCCCATGTCACTATGTGATTTTATATGTAAGATCCTTTATACAGGCCTAGTTAGTGTGCACTACACTAGTTTCTCCACTAGATGAGGCAGTGTTACAGAGTATATATAGCTTAGCTCAGGCCTAGATAGGTCTCTTCTTTCCTGAAGTCTAGTCAGTGTGCAGCCAAGATGTAGCTGCCTGCTGGAGAGAGGCCTCCTGCCTCTCTGCTCTCTCCCTGGTGGCTCCACAGTCCAGGGTTAAAGTCTACAAGAGTCAGCCTAGAGGTGAGAAATCTACTTCTATAGCTCGCTCCTCTGGGGTGACCAGTGATAAGCTGCAAACAGCAAGTATACAAGGGGACTAGTATATTTTATTCAAGTCAAAGGATAGCAAATGGCCGTACTCAAAGGCTTCCCAGGCACCTTTGCAATTAGGTGTAGGACACAGCTTCTGGCATCCACACCTCCAGTTTAAATCCTGAGGACAGTTAGGCCAACTGTCAGAAAAGCACTGGAAATAGAGGTTCAAGGATTCTGAAAACCACCTTTAATCTAGGTTAGAATAAGGCGAGAGTTAATACCAGCCTAAGACTTTTTATACTTCAAAAGCCTAGTCTGAAGCAGTAGCTTTCATATATATAAAAGACAAAGAGCCTGTTTTATCTGAGGACTTACAATATTCTACCCTCGTATGCATGAGAGACTGTATTTCATATCTGGATGTACTAGAGACTGTTTTATACTTGGATGTAATCGTTATCAGGAGCAACGTTCAATAAAAGTTTTAAACTGGATTGCACCATCCTTGTCTCAGTCTCCAATTCCTCAGTTAACACTACAGTACATGGTTATACCTCCACAAAAGGTACTGGCGTCACGACTACAAGGGACCTTGCCATAGGCACATTAATACAGACCATCAAGTGCACCTCGAACCACCATCTGGCCTGTGTCCCTTACACCCGAGTGTGCCCCAGAGAACTCCTGTGCCGTTCTCCTCATCACTTGTGCGAGCCTGCCCAGGGATGACATAACCGTGAGTAACCAGAACTGTATTTACCTCAGCCCACCTAATGCTCACACAGTGACCTCACATATAATTCCCCTGTCGGTATGGCTCACTGCACATGGAATTTTTTATTTTTTTTATATTTGCTAGTAGTTGCCTTGAGTTAAAGAAGTTGCAATAAGTTGCAGGCTGCAACCTTCAGTCCTTTATCTTCAGACCCCCTTTAGTTCATAATCTGTGTCTAGTTTAAGACTTTTCTCATGTGGGCGTTTCCCTTCCATTAATATATGCTGGATGTGAGGTTTGTGAATCTAGGATGATGCTACCTTCACTAGCTATCATGTATCAGCACAGCTTTATTCCTGGAATAATTTATCTTTCTACAGACCATAATGCATCACTTATCTGTTCTGCTACTATACTCTAGCGCAGTGATGGCGAACCTTTTACATACCGAGTGCCCAAACTGCAACCAAAAACCCACTTATTTATCGCAAAGTGCCAACACGGCAATTTACCCTGAATACCACAGTCCAATATAATATATATTTTATGTACTTTATCATTTATCTATGATATCCTGCCTACATTCTGTGTGCTGCCTGTGCTGTTCATAGCGCGCCTGCGCTGATGAATGGCAGAAAAAGTTTTAGGCATACTGGCATGCCTCAGACTTTTTTCAGGGTGTGGGTGCCCACAGAGAGGGCTCTGAGTGCCACCTCTGGCACCCGTGCCATAGGTTCGCCACCACTGCTCTAGCGGTATATCCGCATGTTATCTTCCTCACTGCGCCCACCTCCTCGTGGCTTCCTTCTACAGCGGCATTAGTCTGATGAAGGCACATAGTTGCCGAAACGTTACCCCGCCGCAGCAATCCACATTGAACAAAATAAACAAGTTGCATCCGATATCGTGTAACTCGAGTCTTTGTACTTATTTATCTGTTCTGCTGCCAGAATGTACAGTTACACAAAGAAAAAGGAAATGCTTTTTTCTGGTGCTCCTTTAAAGATGTGTAGCTCCTGGTTGTTTTTAAAGTTTCTTAGGTGCTGAGTTATAATATGTTTCAGGTTGAACCAACGTAAAAGTCTTTATGTAAAAACATTTACTTTTTTTTTGTAACTGACAGACATTCTAGGATACCGGATCGTGCTCTGGGAAGCCAAGATGGAAAACCAGGCTGTGGCTTTCAGTTATTAGATACATAGAAGGCCTCTGCAGCAGATGTGCCTTACAACACACATAGGTGAGTGCATCTAAAAGAAATTTTCTTTCTACTTGTTGACTAACTTTTGCCCTAAGTAGCACATTCTCTTTTTTTTTATTTTTACCCTAAACACCCTTTGACTGCCAAACACTCATTCTGAAGAGCGCCTGATTTTCTCTGCATTTGCGCTACCATGGGAGAAAAGTCTATATTGTGTGCTTTCCGCACTAGCTACAATCCCTTACAGTGCAGCCTATTTGATTTTATGTTCAGACTTGGGTGCTTTGTCCCCTCTTCACACTCTGATTTGCTGTGTAGAAACTCCTACCCTCTCCCTGCTGCTGTATATACCACTATAATAAGGAATGGGAGAGCAGAGAGATTCAACACAACCAGGAGCAGTCTGCAGTTTGAAGACTATTTAGAAAGTTGCTTAATCCCTTTACCCCCAGAGGATTTTTAATTTCTGCATTTTTGTTTTTCACTTCCTGCCTTCATGGAGCAGTAACTTTTTTATTTTTCTGTTCACATAGCCATATGAGGGCTTCTTTTTTGCAGGACAAGTTGTACTTTCTAATGCCACCATTTAATATGGCATACAATGTAAAGGGAAGCTGGAATTTTTTTTCAAATGGGTGGAATTGAAAAAAAAAACTAAAAAACTCCATGCTGCCACAGTTTTATGGGTTTTGTTTTTGTGGCATTCACTATGCAGTAAAACTGACCTGTGCCCTTCATTCTTCAGGTCAGTACGATTACGGCAATACCACACGTATAGTTTTTATTGTGTTTTAACAGTGAAAAAAATTAAAAACATGTGAAAAAATGCCTTTTTTTCTTGTTATTGCCATATTCTGACCCCATAACTTTTCTATAGTTATGTCTACCGAGATGTGTAGATCTGTAGTTTTTGCTAATACTATTTTGGGATGTGTATGGCTTTTTAATCACTTTTTATTAAATTTTTTTGAGACGTAAAGTGATGAAAAATGGTAATGCCCCCCCCCTTTATACCATTCACCGTATAGGTATATTTTAATAGTACGCCCGTTTTCGCATGTGGCGATGCCCATAATGTTAATTTTTTTAACCCCTTACAGACATGTGACATACTTTTAAGATGGCACCTGCTCAGTAGACACCCGGGCCTAATGTTTCTGGCAGTAGTGCTGATCATGGACTTTTAACCCCTCAGATTCTATGGTCAAATGTGACCACGCTATCTGGAGGCCCAAAAACCCATAAGGGCGTGCTTCCAGGTGTGCTCCGGCTACCCCAGGGAGGATCGGGGAAGCTGGATTTAGTGTGCAGCAGCTTCTGTCCTCCTGAATAAACAGAAGCTGCCATACATTAGTTTCTTTGGAGCCCCTACCTGTGGCGAGGCTCCATAGGAATGTAGTCAAATCCTCATAGGCTCTAATGCTAAAGGTAAGTACTGCCACTCACTCTAATGCCGTAGCCATGTTGGCTGCTGGCATTACAGTGATTGGCTGGCCGGAATGCGTCATTGGGTGCTATATAGCACCCGATGACACTTGTTCAGCTCAGTATTAGTCAGGGAGAGCTGAAGAGCAGAAGGGAGAGATAGTGTAGGGATTGAAATAGCAATATTTTAGTTTTTATACATTATCTGCGCTACATCTCCTGTCTAACGTGTGCGCAGCCTAAAAATATCCGTGACATCCAGTGTACTTTTTCCGTAGACGGTGTCTGTTGCGGACAGTTGCATTACCTGCGCTACATCTCCTGTATAACGTTTGCGTATCCAAAATATCAGTGACATTCAGTCAAATTTTTTTGCTGCTGGTGGCAGCAACATTAACTGCGCTACATCTCCAGTATAACATTAGCACATCCGAAATATCAGTGACATTCAGTGTAATTTTTTTCACCGCTGGTGACAGCGACATTATCTTCACTACATCTCCTGTGTAACGTGTGCGCAGCCTAAAAATATCCGTGGCATCCAGTGTACTTTTTCCATAGATGGTGTCCGCTGCAGACAGTTACACTACCTGTGCTACATCTCCTGTATAACGTTTGCATATCCGAAATATCAGTGACATTCAGTTAAATTTTTTTGCTGCTGGTGGCAGCGACATTACCTGCGCTACATCTCCTGTATAACGTTTGCCCATCTGAAATATCAGTGACATTAATTAAGTGTAATTTTTTATTAGGCGGTGGTGACAGCGACACTACTTGCGCTATACCTCCTGTTTAACGTGTGCGCATCCTAAAAATATCTGTGACATTCTGTGTACTTTATTTGCGCATACACTTACAAAACCTGTGCTACTGTATGTGTGACATACTTGCAAGCATATATACCATTTAATATACGCAAGGCGAGCAGTAAGGGACGGGGAAGTGGCTGTGCTGCTGATGGTGCACGCAGAGGCCGTGGCCCTGGGCGCGGTGAAACTGTGCCTGCTGCCAGAGCACAATAAACACACTCCTTCACGATACCTAGCATCATGTCCCAGTTTGCAGTGCGGCGCAGGACACCACTTTTGAAGTCGGACCAGTGCGAACAGGTGGCCGGTTGGATTGCAGCAGATAATGCTTCCAGTCGGTTAAGCACCACCCTGTCTACCACAAGGTCCCAGTAGCCAAGAGTCTGGTCAACAGAATCCTCAACCTGATACTCCTTCCACCCACCATGGAGAGTCTTGGCAAACAAGTGATCCCACACTTGGATATTCCGAGGAGCTGTTTTTATCGCCATTCCTTAATTTGGGCCTCTCGCCAAGCCCGCTTGAAGAGGGACATGAGGAGATCTTGTGCCCGGATTCCCAAACTCTGGAGCATCCACAGTCAGAAGAAGATGACGGTGGGGAACGGCAATTAGTGTTTCACGAGGTGGATGATGATGATAAGACACAGTTGCCAATAAGTCAACTGCAATTAGTGTCTTAAGAGGTTCATGATGAGGATGAGACACAGTTGTCAATAACTGAGTTTGTTGTTAGGTCAACAGGAGGATGACCAGAGTGAGGAAGTGGAAGAGGAGGTGCTGGACGATAAAAGGGGTTTTGCAGTCTGTTTAAACTGATGATCTATCCTCTGGATAGATCATCAGCATCTGATTGGCGGGCGTCCGACACCCGGGACCCCCGCCGATCAGCTAATTGAGAAGGCAGCGGTGCTCCAGGAGCGCCGTGGCCTTCTCACTGTTTACCGCAGGCCCAGTGACGTTACAACTAGTATCAACTTGCCTGGGCGCGGCTAAGCAACTGTGGATAGTTAGTGCAAAGAGATGCGTGTGCAGATTCATTTTTAAATGTGTTACCTGTCGGAAACTTCATAGTATGTCACAGACCCCGAAGATGGTGAACCTCCCGTATGACCGACTAAGTATGGATCCACCCTTCACCAATGTTTGCCTAGACGTGTTCTGTCCTTGGTCTGTGGTTGTCCGGCAAACCAGGGGAGGCCGTGCGCATGGGAAACGTTGGGCGATTATGTTCACTTGTTTGTCCATCAGAGCTGTCCATATTGAAGTAATTGAATCTATGGATACTTCTTGTTTCATTAATGCTATCCGGCGTTTCATTGCCATTAGAGGACCTGTCAAACACATTCGTTCTGACCGGGGCACAAACTTCTTCGGAGCACCGAGAGAACTACAACTCTATTCCAACTTAGACGTTAGCAACATAGAAAGACCCCTTAGTGGACAAGGATGCAACCCACCACACTCTTCACACATGGGAGGTGCTTGGTAGAGGATAATAGGCATCACACGGAGAATCCTCGACTCAATCTTCTTACAAGAAGGATCTTCAAAGCTGATATACTAAGACCTCTCCCCCTATACTTTACAGAAGAGGAGAGCCCTTAGGCCGCTCACAAGCCATCTCAGAGAGAAAAGGATCCTATACCGTTGGACCTTCCTTTTTGGTTTAGCATTTACTATTTCTGGCAAGCGTGTGACTATCGCTTCTTTTGCTGACCTCCCGGATGCATACAATGCCCTGGATATTCCACCTCTAGAGATAGAGAATTGGGACAGAGTCTCGGAACTGACCACCTAACTAGTCCGTCCTTCATAGTCTACAACCTTGGGAACAAGCTGCCACCCCTAAACAGCAACGGACTAAGTGGAATAATGATGCCTCGACTCCTAAAAAGACTGCATGGCATCTAAATGATACTTGACTCTCTTGGCACTAAACCGTGGGCCGGATCTTTGCTTCTTCCATTTTAGTAACCCTTCTGGGGCTTTCATATTTCTCTCCTATTTCCATACTTACTGTCCTTTTGCCTCGTCATGCCCTTATGACTGCTTCTCCTCTTCATCTTCTTTATGCTCCACCATCTGGTATTTCCTCTTATACCTCTTCCTACCCTTTGCTAGAGTATAATAATACATCCCTGTTAAGTTAAGAGGCTTAATTCGACTTCTTAGGCAAGGGATGTTTGGAATGTTTTCATTGTGGCATTTCCTTTTGCAAACCCTCACCTTAGTCAACCCCTATAGCGGACTTAAGAATTGTTTCTTATAATGTCAAAGGCTTGAGGTCCCCCTCCAAGAGATGCCGAATTTTCTCCCTCTTGGGAAAAGAAACTAGCTAAATTATTTTCCTTCAGGAAACCTATTTTAAACAGGGCAAGTATCCCAATCTCTCTTTCTCTGTTTCCCATCTGGTATCATTGTGGCGCAGGAGGGGCTGCCTCGAGGGGAGTTAGCATTGGTTTTCATAGAGGCTTATCTTGTGTATAAGCATCACGTACAGGACCCGGAGGGTCGTTATATTATTTTGAAAGGCCATGTGGGACAAACACTGTATAATTTTGTTAATGCTTATGCTCCCAACTCAGATCAACCCCCCTGGCTCCTATCCTTTCTCTCATTGGTGGAAAGCCACAGGGAGGGAATCCTTATACTAGCTGGGGATCTTAATGTGGCCCTTAACCCCCTTATGGATACTTCTTCCAAAAGATCCTCTCACTCATCTAAAGCCCTTAAGGCAATTCAAGTCAAATTGTTCAAACTAAGATTGCTTGATGTCTGGCGCTGTCTTAACCCAGATTTAATTGACCTCTCTTTTTATTCAGCAGTGAACAACTCATATAGAAGGATAGACTACATATTTGTGTCAAGGGAGTATCTGCAGTTTTGCTCCTCCTCATGGATTGGTGACATGACGCTCTTCGACCACTCACCTATCTTTTGCGACATTCGTCCGGTCTCTGGGTCCGGTAGGAGCTTCTTTTGGAGGTTCAATGAGTCATTGTTGGGTAATGAGAAACACAAACAGCAAATAACTTCCTACCTGGAGGAATATTTTTTCACCAATAACACCCCAGATATATCCCCTCAAGTCCTGTGGGACGCTCACAAGGTTTTTATCAGAGGGAAGTTAATCAGCCTATGCTACTTCCTTAAGAAGGAGTCAGAGAAGAGGTTAACAACACTGCTGTCACAAATACACACTTTGGAAAAGGCACACAAACAATCTTTATTGGAGCGGCATGTAGCGGAACTTTCTTCTCTTAGAACGGAGCTGAAAAACTTTCTTAGCGAACGTTCGGCTAAGTACTACTTATCCTTACAGCAAAAATTCTTTTCTCATGGTAACAAGGCGTCAAAGTTCATGATGCAGAGAATAAAACAAAGAAGAGGCTCCCGCTATGTTCAGTGCATGAAATCCCCACAGGGTTCCCAATTATTCAAAGCTGAGGAAATTGCGGAACAATTCAGACTCTTCTATGAGTCTCTATACAATCTTCCCCCCTCAATATTACCCGATCCTCTCCTTGGGAGAGAGGCCAAAATTATATAATTCTTAGATACTTTAAAACTCCCTTCTTTATCCTCTAAACAGCGTATATCTTTAACAAAAGCCTTTACCATCTCTGAACTAACTCTCGCAATAAAAACATCTCCCCTGGGGAAATGCCCTGGTCCTGATGGCCTCCCCCTATCTTATTACTCCACCTTCAAGAATACAATTTCTCCTCCCGGTCTGTAACCTTACTATGCAAAATTGGTCAGCCTCTGCAGACATGACTAGAGCCACCATTACTATCATCCCCAAGGAAGGCAAAGACCCCACCTCCTGCTCCAACTACCGCCCTATCTCCTTGCTAAATATCGACCTCAAATTATCAGCTTAAATGTTATCCACTAGACTTCAGTCCCTATTGCCTGAGCTGATTCACCCAGATCAGGTGGGCTTTGTTAAAGGATGTGAGGGGAAGGAGAATACCACCAAGGTCCTGAATGCATTATATTATACCTCTAGCAGATCCATTCTGTTGGTTCTGCTCGGTACGGACACCGAAAAGGCTTTTGACCGTATTGACTGGTCTTACATTAAGTTAGCTCTGTCTAGCTTTTATATTCCAGAGCCTTTCATTAACACTGTTTTTGCTATGTACTCTAACTCTTCGGCCTCCGTATCGGTTAATGGGGTTCTATCAGCTAGGTTCTCTATTAAAAATGGAACCAGACAGGGTTGCCCACTCTCGCCTCTTCTTTTCGTGTTAGTGATGGAGACTCTGCTGCAGGCCCTTAGGCAGGAGAAGTAGATTAGAGGACTTCTCGTAGATGGTCACGAGACCAAACTAGCTGCATTCGCTAATGATCTTTTGATCCTCACAACAAATTCCAGCAAGTCTCTGCCCATTATTTTGTCAACTCTTGATCTTTTCGGCTCCCTGTCTAACTTTAAGATTAACCCCTCCAAATCTCAAGTGCTCCATGTTGGCCTCTCTCCCTCGGCTTTCTCAACCCTCCAGATTGACTCCCCTTTTGACTGGCATAACCAACACTTGACATATCTTGGTGTGAAGCTTTCACCTCACCTCTCTGACCTATATAGACTTAATTACTTGCCTCTATTAAAATCTATGGTTTCCCAGTTTGACTCATTGGACTTTCCTTATCTCTCCTGGTTCAGCAGGAAGAACATTCTCATGTCCTTAGTGATACCCAGACTCACTTACTTAATGCAAACCTTTCCTATTAAGATCCCCAGATCTTTCTTCCGTTCCTTAAACAAAATGTATATAAGGATTTATTTGGCAAGGAAGGCGCCCGCGGATCTCCTTTGACACACTGACTAAAACTAAATGTAGGGGCGGCATAGGTCTACCTGACGCTGAAATGTATATGAGGGCCATTCACCTCAAGAGAGTCGTGGATTGCATTAAGAACCCCCCTCATAAATTGTGGCTCAAACTAGAAAATGCCTTCTTCTCAACATCTATAAGGGTCCTGCTGTTGACAGGTGGGACACTCTCCCTACCCAGCACTATACATAACCCCATGATTCAAAGCACTCTACAGGTCTGGAGGTGGTTTAAAATGAAATCTGACCCCTAGTGAAATTACTAAAATATTTGTCACCCCACACAAGCTTTCTCGATGTATCCGTATTCAAGAAAATGGTTATGAAATCTTGGCTCGCTGGTACAAGACACCTGACAAGACCTCCCGCTTTGCTCCCAACATCACTGATGAATGCTGGCGATGCCATACTGAAAAAGGCACCTTTTTTCATATCTGGTGGTCCTGTACGATAATTAACGATTGGTGGTCTAAAATTGTCAGGCTCTGCAACCAGATCTGCCAAACCTCCTT
Source organism: Bufo bufo (assembly GCF_905171765.1). Taxonomy (NCBI): domain Eukaryota; kingdom Metazoa; phylum Chordata; class Amphibia; order Anura; family Bufonidae; genus Bufo; species Bufo bufo. Next base: position 329,839,934 of record NC_053391.1, on the reverse strand, counting down.
TCCCTGTACCCCTGAGTTGACTTTGCTGACTCTCGGCATCAGGGGAGTGAATGTACATAAATCTTCTCTCTTTTCCCTTATGTTGGCTGCTGCTAGAGTGCTTCTGCCTTCCTTTTGGCTCTCTCCCGATGTACCAAGTATAGATCATTGGACCAATAAAGTAGACCAGACCTATAGGTTAGAGGAGATTTCCCATTGGGAACAACGTTCCAGATCCACCTTCCTCTTGATTTGGGCTCCTTGGAGGAAATACAGACAATTCTCCTGAGCACCATATGGTGAACGCCTAAGCAGAAAAAAAAAAAATGCCCAAACCACAGTTTTTTTGTCACCTTGTTGGCAGAAATAAATTGAATAAAAAGTGTTAATAAATTGCATGTACCACAAAATAAACTGCAGTGCCAGCTGATTTAAACATACAATTTACCTGCAAAAATTATAGTCTGCATATGGAAATAAAAAAAAGTTGTGGGTGTCAGAAAATGGCGACCTTTGAAAGGGTTTTTTATTTTTTTTAAAGTAGCAAAACATAAACATAATAAAAACCAGATACGTAGGGAATCGTCATAATCGCACTGACACATGGAATAAGGTTGACATGTCATTTTTAGCGCACAGCAAAAGCTGTGAAATGAAAACTCAAACGACATTGACGGAACTGTGTTTTTTTTTTTATTTCTTCCCACAAATAATTTTTCCCATATGCTAAAGCTGAATGGAGCTATTAAAATGTACATGTGAACAGGAAAGTAAAAAAGTTTTGGCTCTTGGAAGGTAAAAAAACATTCGCCTGGTCTTAGAGGGGTTAAATGAATGCCATTATATTGTTATTTGTATTACAGTAGATGCAGATTTATACAGTATACGCCTTAGAATACATATCAATACTAGAACATTTAGTGTGTTTCAGCTTTGCATACCTGGGTCTCAACTTCAGTCAGCTTGCGTGTCTGTTCTGCTGTTTGACTTATTAGATTTGTTCCAATTTCCAACATGGTGCTTGTTTGATTCTGGTCACCTGATAGATGGGAAGCCTCCATTTCGCTTTTGACATTATCCTTGATGTAGTCTTCTAGCTGTAATAAGTAAATAACCATTAAAAGTGATTCAACACCTGGTAATATATATTTATAAGGATGTCTTTATTTTAAACATCTCCCTGAACTGTGCAGGGGGCGTGGCATGACCAGATTGGGGCGTGGCTTAGCAGGACCTAGAAGTTGATTTTTAACTTCATTTTTTCATTATTGCTGGAACAAAGGCACATCTTGAAATAAGGTACTAAGTGCTATTAGGCCTTGGCTTTACTTCAATAGCGATTATCCTGGTGACAGATTTCCTTTAAAAGCTCACCTACAGCAGTGAAGAAAAATGGGTGGGTTGCTATCGAAACCTGGAGTAAAACTGTGTATGTGGAGGCTAATGGCCTGCGAGCTTCTATTGGCTGATAAGGGTTATGTGACCAAGCTTCTATTGGCTAATGCATTTTTTGGGGGAATCTCTCAGGAACGGTACATCCTAGAGAGCTGAGACCTGGTCTAAAACCTTCCCGGACACCTAATGTACCTGTGTGCCAAATTTCTTGATTGTAAAGGCAACAGTGTGGATTCCTTTAGCGGACATATATACATACACACATACACTCAACTTTATATATTAGATGTTTATTGTGAAGAACTAAAGTTTATTCAACATTTAAGACAAGAGAATTTACAGACAGTTCCTGTGGAGGCAAATTTCTTAATTGGAGACAGTGTGGGGGCAAATTACTTAATTGGGGGCAAATTACTTAATTGGGGGCAGTGTGGGGGAAAATTACTTAATGGATGGCAGTGTCGGGGAAAATCACTTAAAAGATTGAAGTGTCGGGGCAAATTACTCAATGGGGGGGGCAGTGTGGGGTGTTATTACTTGATTGGGCAGTGTGGGGGGCAAATTACTTTGTGGGCAAAAAGTACTACATGGGGAACAGTGTAGGGGGAATTACTACATGGGAACCAGTGTGGAAGAAATTACTGTATGGAGCAAGGGGGGGGGGAATTACTATATGGGTGAAGTGTGGGGGAAATTACTATATTGGGAGTGTGTGTAGGAAATTACTATATGGTGGCAGTGTGGGGAAAATTACTATATGGGGCAGTGTGGGGAAAATTACTATATGGGGGCAATGTGGGGGAAATTACTATATGAGGCAGTGTGGGGGAAATTACTATATGGAGCAGTGTGGGGCAAATTACTATATGGGGGTAGTGTGGGGGAAATTACTATATGGAGCAGTGTGGTGGAAATTACTTTTAGGGGCTAAATTACTTTATGGGGGTAGTGTGGGGAAAATCACTATATGGGGAAAATGTGGGAGAAATTAATTACTATATGGGGCAGTGTGGGGGTAAATTACTATATGGGGGTAGTGTGGAGGCGTTGCTATTATGGGACATTTTTGGGGACACTATACAGGTATTATTACCTGGAGCACAATATAGGGTGTTATTATTACTGGGACACTCTAGGGGACATTATAATTGCTGTAGACACTATAGGGACCTTTGGGGTAATTTATCAAACTGGTGTAAAGTAGAAATGGGTTAGTTACCCATAGCAACATATTCCACCTTTTATTTTTGACAGCTCCTTTGGAAAATGAAAGGTGGAATCTAATTGGTTGCTATGGGCACCTAAGCCAGTTGTACTTTGCACCAGTTTGATAAATGACCCCAATTATGAGAACTCTAACGTGTCTGTGTAACAAACTCTGTAGAGACGAGATGCGGCTGAAAGAATTTGTCATGGCGTTCTGGGTCAAACGGAGGAGAAGAGGAAAGAGAAGATCTACATGACAGGAGATTTCACTGGAAGTAAGAGGTATGTGATGCTGTATTCTCCTATATGTAGTGCTGGCTCACTACTGTGACCTGTGTCTCATCTTCTCCTCCAAGTCTTTATTTTTATCATAATCATATGTATTTTAAATTTGGCAACTAAAATTTTAATTTGTCACCTGCAGTCCTATGTAACAGCCCACATAACAGTGATAGCTTTCTGTGTGCAGATAATGTAGTAGATATTCCATGCAGTCCTATGTAACACCCCACATAACACAATAGTTCACTGTATTATGTGGGGTGTTACATAGGACTGCAGGTAACATCTATGACATCTGTACTCAGAAAGTTATGAGATGGTGGGGGTCTGACTCCTGGCACCCCCACCAATCAGCTGTTTGAGGAGACAGGGATGTTAAGCTGAGCACCGCACCCTCTTTGCTCCTTACCAAGCACAGCGCTGTCCATTTGATAGCACAGCTCAGACCCAATCACTCAGATGGGACAGAGCGGCACCTAGACCATGTGAACGATGTCATATGGCTTAGGAAGAGATTGTGGCGCTTACGAAGCACCGCAGCCTCCTCATACAGAAAATAGAACTAAAACTAAAATGAAGGGGAAAGGGGGGCCGAGTTGGGAGGAAAAAATTTAGATTGCTGTTTATGTGTAGTAATGAAAAAATTTGTATTGTTCGTTTCTCTAAATTGGAAAAAACAGTAACATACTTCATCTAAAATAATCCCGCAGGGAAAGAAGGGAGCCAAGTCTCTGCCCATGTGGCCAAAAATGTGGAATTCTTAAATCAAACTTTGCCAAATAAAACATGCTCTTCATTAATGCAATATGTGGTTTGGCGCATGGTTTATACCATTTATACTACCCGTAAAGATGCTAGGGGTCCAATACATTTCTATGCGAGTATGGACATTATAGAATTATAACCCTGTGCTATAGTGACCCAGGCATTATTTGGAAATAATCCCCCCCATCTGTCCTCATTTTTTGTTGGAGATCACTTGTTTGTCCCTCACTTGTTTGCTGTCACTGTGGACTGTGGCAACCCACAGATTCATACACCAGAGGTCCTCAGTCTCCACTTTCTTTTTCTTGCTTGAGATGATTATGGTATTCTCTCGAACTTTACTGGGCAATTTCACATTCATTTCCACAGAAAGGTTCACATAGGAATAATAGGATAGGAATAATGCTTGCACAAGTTGGGCCCCCTCTTCTCAAGGACTCCACAGCAGCTGGTGTTGCTTTTATGGTTATATACCCTTTAGGGCATGTCTTCATTCTGCCAGGTATATCACTTATTCTCACAATTTTTGCAATATAATAGATGTAGAACGTTACTATCCTAACCTAAAAATATTTGTCTGGGCTGAAGTTCTGACCAGAAGAAAAAGAAAACATGTCCTGTTAAACATTCACACATCCCTATCACTAACCAATGGAGATCAAAACCATGTTATCCTAAAAACAAATTATTTCTCTTTCCAAAAATAGTAACTCTAGAGCACCTTGGAACACAGGCCATGTGAGAGCAGAGCCAAAACCTTAATTCTGAGGAGATGAAATTCCACGTCAGCTGCCAGTGTCAGAAAAGCCTGCTGAGTGCCATACAAAGGCTTGCACAATCCCTCATCTAAGGTTCTTATTATGTCTTCTATTAGGCTTTATTATAATAAGGCTTTATTTAGCCCACATAATCTTGGTTATCTGATCTCCGAAGGCCCCAGAATAAGTAAGAAAATGCATGAACTGTGCTTAAAAACTGTTTCACACTGGCGCTTATATCCTCTAGACCTGCCACTGACGCCGCGGTATTGCAGCTGCTGCAAAGAACGAAAAGACTACTATTAATGATTAGGTTCCGCGCGACAATCTCCCACACTCCCTACAATACCATAAACAGAGGTAAAACGTGGATTCCAAGTGTCGATACAATCATACATATATGTACCTGTATAAATTTCACTGTCGCTTATCTGCGCGTGCCAATCCTCTTTTATGTGCTGGTATTTGTATATTTAAGTTGGAAAAGGAGCCCTATATACTTTCTAATGAATGAGATTGCCCCGGCCGGTGGTTAGCCCTGTTACTGTCAATCATTGCCAACCACTTACTGTAGATATGGCCATATGTACAAAATACATAGCAACATAATACAGGAAAAAGTAGCCCACCTCCAGCGATAGTGTGGCAAGGTGAACGAGCAAGTGGTTTAATTATCCATATATTATAAAAGATGCTGAAAGTGGTCCCCGTACACGTCTAGGCATCTTTGGGCACATCAGATTATATAGGCTGATGCTGCTTGCAGCTCTTTAACAGTAATGCTGGGGATAGTGTTTGTGATGTTTTCCTTGCGTTCATCCAGAAGATGTGGATTGTTAGCGGACACTTTGTTTTAAAGGGAACCTGTCACTGGGATTTTGTGTATAGAGCTGAGGACATGGGTTGCTAGATGGCCGCTAGCACATCCGCAATACCCAGTCCCCATAGCTCTGTGTGCTTTTATTGTGTAAAAAAAACGATTTGGTACATATGCAAATTAACCTGAGATGAGTCCTGTCATTGACTCATCTCAGGGAAAGGACACATCTCACGTTAATTTGCATATGTATCAAATCTTTTTTTTTACACAATAAAAGCACACAGAGCTATGGGGACTGGGTATTGCAGATGTGCTAGCGGCCATCTAGCAACCCATGTCCTCAGCTCTATACACAAAATCCCGGTGACAAGTTCCCTTTAAATTTCCCCACAGATAAAAATCGTACTTGGACAAGTCTGGGGAAGGTAGTGGCCATAACTCCTTGCTTACAGTTCGCGCCTCCATATTCAGTTCATGAACCCGTGCCAGTGAGTTCCATATTGGCCCATCTTGTTGGAAAAAGCAGGACATTTTTCTTCTGCAGCATCACTGTTGAAGAGCTGCAAGCAGTATCAGCCAACATAATCCGACGTGCCCAAAGATGCCTAGACGTGAACGGGGACCACTTTCAGCATCTTTTGTGACTTGTGGCTAAATAAAGGAAGCAATCTACTTGCTCGTTCATCTTGTCATACTATTCCTGGAGGCAGGCTACTCTTTTGTGGGCCACCCTGTATGAAATAATACAAAACTATATACAACATTGTAGTTCCTCTAGGTCTGGGGTACTGCAAACATTCTGGGTTACACTTAAAGGGGTTGTCCCAATACAGTCTTTACTCCCAAATTCTCCTTAAGTACTATAAATCCTCACTGGAAGGGTTAAGGGTCTTGTAGTTTTGGCAGAGGTACCTTTATTCTTACAAACCCAACTTTTCACTCGCTGAGTGCTGCTAAACAGTAGATGACATTGTGGGAGGGATCTAGAAGGGGCACATATGATGGAACTACAGACACTATTTACTACAAGTTCCATAATACGTTCTTGACATTAGGAAAGCCAAGTAGAAAGGACAGTCCAATAACAGGAATGGAATCAATGTGTCAATAGTACAAAGATAGATCCAGTGGTGCATTCTGCTTTACTGTGCATGCTCATCCTCCAGTGAAAGCCTGCAAGGACCCATGCTGAAGAAACTGCAAGGGGCGTGTAACGGATCACCTGGCACCCCGACCAGGTACCTCCGTTGAATGAATGCTCCTAGTGCTTTCCCGAGGACTCCAAGCACTCCACTTGACACCGTACGCACTGCAGACCCCACGAACTGCCGAAGCTTGGTTGAGGTCTCACCGTCTCCTACCCACCCTGGACCTACGACAAGGCTCCAGGCTCCAGTGGGTGGACCTCTCCTAAAACCAGAGATCAGGAACAGCCCTTAAAAGAGCTAGTAGTTATAGCCAGGGGAGTATACAGGTATAGCAATCCCCACACACATGAGACGAGGCTCTATGTTGAAGGTGAAACAGGAACTGACTGTACTTCACGTACAGCCTCTTTTATTCACAAACCAAAAACATAGTACTGCCCACAGGGGTTTGAAATACAACCAATCAGTAATTTACAACACATACAATGTAATTACAGCCCATCTGGTGTACACGCCCCTAGGGGACCAGAATGAAGACTGTGACATAGGACAGATAAACAGCACTTAGGACACACAGACACAACACATCCCCACAATGCATCATGGTTTCCTCCTCTCTGCCCTGGCGACACCCGAGGCGTAATCCAATTATCTCTCAAGACAAAGAGAAATCTCCAATACACATGTTCAGACAACAGGACAGACATCACCCTTTAAACACACAATGGGACAATAGCACAATAGAAACACACCCGCATATTCCTCCCAAGCTGACAAGTTACACTTATTATAAATTGTTACAACTTTGTGAGTTTACATTGGCCATACATATAACTTACATTAATTCAAACAGTATAACGTGGGGACAAACCTATCCAAAATTCACTTGAATCGGTTCAGGGGTTTAAAAGTTAGTATATGGCCCATATTCCTGGGGCAAGAGGCCAGCAGCCAGTCCTCTCCAAAACCCAGTGGCGAGGTCGGTTTCGCCACAGGGCGCCAATCAAAGCTTTTACAAAATTCTCCCTTTCATGGAAGAAGTAAGGGAAAACATCACGAGTCTACCTGCTGAGAAGTTATATAGAGACACTTCAGAAAATAACATTCATGGGCTGGTAGCATGTACTGGTGCTATATTGTTTTGTAAAATAGCTCAATCCTTTTCCTGAGTCTCTGACAATTCCACCATTTAGAATACTTGAATCTACATGCAATTTGATTATTTTTTATGGTACTTTATTATGAGGACTCTCAGGAAGTCATGGAAGTCTCTGATCATCTAGAGAAAGATATGTATGTATCCTAGACTTGAACCACTGCCTGCACAGATACCATCTTCTGACATTTGTATGACAGGGCAGAAGATCCATTTAAAACATAATTCTGCATCTTGGGTTGTATCAAATCCTCCACACAAAGTTCTGTTTGAACTGTTTTCCTTCAATACTTAGGCTAATTTCACATGGATAATGTTTCCGTATGGATGTGATCGGTTTTTACAACACACAGCATCCGGACTGAACCCTGACCCACCTATGTCAATGGTGTGTGCACATAGTGGGTGTAGCTCAGTGGTAGAGCCATTCATTGCCTGTATGAGGCCCTGGCTCCAATCCTTGGAATCTCCATGTTTTTCTCATACAGTATATTGTATGCTCTTGTGAGCAGGACCCCCATTCCTTAATTGTTGACTTGTTTGTTGCCATGTAATGAATGCTTCGTTGTGTATATCAATCCTCTGATTGTAAAGCGCTGCAGAATATGGGTCAGTTAAGAAAAATGTAACAGCATCCATGTGCAATCCATCTTTCACTAGTGTTTGACAGGAGATGCCGTGGGTTATTCTTCAGTTTGTTTCTTCACAAGCATAAAAAATGGATGCAATCCAGATGGAAAAATTGAAACACGGAACGAAACCGCAGACAAAACTGATTCAACTTGCATACAAAATCATCCATTTTTCACTGAACAGACTCTGTTCCGCATGAAAGCATAAGGGTAGAGTTTCCATGAGGAATGCTAACCTCCATGTGTTAACAAAGCATTTTGTTTTACATGTTTATGTAGATTCCTGTAAATATTTTATTGTTATTGGGTTTAAGCGCATGAATCAATCCTTAGAGACCAAGCAACTGGATATATGTTTGTTTTTTCCATTTCTATTCATACAAATGACTAAGTTGATGTCTTAAAATTGTTATCTTACTGCCCCCTGTGAACTCTACTATGCAAGGTTTCCAGTAATGTTAATGGAGGCTCAGAATTCTCGTTCCCTGGGTACTTATTTTGGGGGATATTTGTGCCAAGCAGCACATTGCAGCCCAATAAATGTGTTAAAAATTCAGCCTCCCCCAGATAGCTTAATTTTGACTGTAGGCTTGAGCCTCACTCTCTTTTCTTCTTAGTAAGATAAATATAGAGAATATAGGGAGAATGTCAACCTCTTGACAAATGACCAGAAATACAAGATGTATTAAAACCATTCCTGATGCAAAGGCACAATGTAGACAATTATTCTTCGCAGTCAACAGGGTAAGGTTTTGGAAACATATGTGAAGCCCATCTTAACCTTGTGAACCTGAATTAGTTATATTTTTTACAGAAGATATTTGGATTTTGCAAAGGAGCTAATAAACATGACTCTCTTTCCTGGCTATTTCTACTAGCTACTCTGCAGTGAACAGAGGGTCATTGTGCGGAGACCTGGGTGTATGGAGAGTGACATACCATGTGTGACCAGCAGATGGACTTGCACATTGCTATACATTTTGAACACCAGGTGGTGCTAGACCATGTAAGTAAATGTTAAAACTGTTCACTGGATCATTTTAATAGCATGTAAATGGTAAATATAATTAATATGTAAAGGTGGATCAAGCCCTTTAATAAAAGAAGATTGTTCTTTAATAAGCATCTGTCATCTATGACTAGGGAATTTATTCATACTTGTTTTTAATAGGGATATTCTAATGTCTATTGTTCCCTCCAAAATATGTAACAGATAAGAATAGAACAGAATGTAAGCCAGCTCCTGTGCCTGAACTAAATATGGTTTATAGGGAAACCAGTCATCATGAAGAGGCTGCAATATCAGGTAGAGAGTCCATGGGCAAGAGTGGCGCTGTTAATGAAAAAAAGCACTTTTTTGAAATTCTCATACAACCCATTTAATTGTTGAGTTAAAAGTAGCCTTTAAGGGGAAAGTGTCCCCAGTTTTATAGTGATCTAACTAAGGGCATCATAAACTAGTGTCAGACCCCTTAGCTAAACGATGGGTCACTCTCTTCAATTTCCCAAGCTGTTTTGCTAAAATCTTGTATTAAACAGCTCCAGCGCATGCCAATGAATCCTGATATTCATGAGCTCCCGGCTGTCCCTGCCTACCTGCTGCTGATCTCTGTTGGAAAAAACAGTCAATCAGAGGGCAGTGGGTGGACAAAGCCGAGAGCTTATGCATATCAGAACGCAATGGCATGTTCTGGAGCTGTTAGGATAGAAAAGCTAGGGTGGCATAAAACTGGAAACAGATTCCCTTTAAGGAATCTCCCAGAAACATGAATCCTATTAATCGTAGAGCACATTCTTTTAGTTCCATATAACCTTTACAGTACTTTCCACTTTGGCTTTATGGATGTGTCACAATCACCACACTTTACTATTTGTCAGGAAGCATGATATATTATATAGCTGCATTTACAAGACACCAACTAATTTTACAGCAGAAAACTATTTTGAACACAGGAAGCTGAAATACAATAACTGAAAGTTACTCGCCCCTGACCAAAAAAAAAGAAGAAAAACACCTGAAGCTGGCTCCACTACACACTCCAATCCAAATTCAAAAGCATCGTATCTTTACAGTAATAATTTATCCACACATAGTTAAACTGAGGTCATAGCTTGTATTTCATAAGAAATATTCAAAGTGTTTTCATTTGTTTTGGAGAAAAACATGTAAGGAGCTTAGAACCTGTCTGAATTTGTATTTTATTGTCTTTCTCTTGTTCTTGGTTAATGGAACCTTTGCAGTTGTATATGAAGTCTACCTGCTGGCAGCATGTTATAGAGAAGGAGGAGCTCAGCAGACTGATAATGAATAAACCATATTTTTCGCTTTATAAGACGCACATTTCTCCCACAAAAGTGGGGGCAAAATAGAAGTGCATTTAATAAAACAAATACTAGTGAGTGCCTCCATTATTGAACCGCTCTCTAGTATGCAGGAGGCATGGAAAGAGGTGACTGTAGTGCTGCTGGTGCTGACTGTACTCCCTGGTCTTCCTCCGGTCGCCGTGCTGCACTGTCCTGATGCATACAGCAGTATGCATGCACTATGACCTGACATTGTATGCAGTCAGGACACAGTGCAGTGGGGGCCCGGAGAAGTGAGTGCTGGAGATACTGCTCAAGTGAGTGATGGTGGAGCAGGAGACACAAGTTTATTTTAGCTCTGATGGGGGTCTGATCTGAAAATCTGATGTGGGAGTCTGATCTGGGGATCTGATATGGAGGTCTGATTTGAGGACCTGATATGGGGGACTAATATGAGGGTCTGATATGGGGATCTGATCTGTGGTCTAATGAAAAATTTCATCAGGTGCATCTTATAAAGCGAAAAATACAGTGGTTTTATGGGAAAAGATTGAGCAAAACTTTTAGGGGGATATTTATTAAGACAGATGATTTTTTAGCCATTCTTGACTCCAACTGTGTATTTGGAGGATGCACTAAATTTATGCAGAGGTGCAGGCCTTGGCGCATCCACTCGCTGGCTGTATGACAGACTAAAATCTATGGCAGCCTCCTAGGTGCTGTTGATTTCTGTCTTAATTCATGCCAGAAGCTCTGGGGCTCTCTCTGTCTTTCCCTGCCACCCCTAGATGGAAAGCACATCAAAAACTAGCTAAGGCACCAGTGTTAATATTTTCTGGTATTGAGATCTGTCATAGGGTCTCAATACCGGACAAAAACACTTCCGTTTTGTCCCCATTTATTGTCAATAGGGGCAAAACATAACTGAACAGAACGGAATGCTCCAAAATGCATGATTTAATTATTGGTCCATTCTTCGGGTCCTCTTGAACCATTCTCTCCCCCTCTTACCCTAATAAAAAATCTGAAACCAGAGTTGGATTAAATCGGCCACAGCAGCCGTTTTATTTTAAAATACATAACTTAAATAACAATAAGCTAATCCAGACGAGGAAGGTCCTAGAAGCCCCAAATTTATTATTAACCACCAAACAACCTGGCAAATCCACCTTGCCTCCAGCCGTAGAACACCAGCTCGGAGACACCAACTGATGGACGCCTCTCCGAACCAACCAAGTGCCCAACCATTAGAGTCCAGCCCCACCATTGAACCCTCCTATTCTCAAGTACCAACCCATACCACCAGCTTTGAGGACCTCCCCCCTCCAACAACGCGCAACTTGACCCCTTATACCCTCAAGCTTGCGCGTTCCTCCACAGACCTAAAGCCCTCTCAATCCCTCCTTGTAAACCCAGGGACCACAGGTCAATGCCCACTGCATTAAGGTGAACCCCATCCGACCTCCAAAATTCTCCTACACCCGACTCTAATTCCCAATGCCTGACTGCCACTGTCCCATTCCTGGCTACAAACTTACCAATCGCCCTGTTGTACTTAATGCGAGCCTTATTAACACGTTCCACTGACCGCGCCTCCCTCCACACATGACGAGGAACGATGTCAGACCACACCGTAACCATGGCTGGAAACAACGACCACAAACGCAACAGGTCAAACTTATGTGTATGGGGGGATACTAGTCCCTTATTGGTTTGGAGCTTACTCTGTTTTTATACAATTATTTGTAACACCGTAGTGTTCCCATTATGTGCTGTTTTTGTATATGTTTTTATTGATATACCATTTAATGTTTTTGGATATCAAATAAAGGAAATATTTAATGAGAATTGTATTTAATGAGAATTGTTCTCTGTGTGGTTGCTCTTTGAGCTGTGTAGGTGTTAATAAGGTCAAACTTAATGTCTCTAATTAACTCCCTAACCAGTTTCATCCCCAAGTCGTTACCACCGACATGCAAAACTAAAATGTCAGGGGACCTATCTAAACGTGCAAAACGATGCACCTCTCTCAAAACACCTCCCCACAACATACCTCGAGACCCGAGCCACTGTACGACCACAACGCCCCTCTCAAAACCCAGTTGACACCCATTCGGCCAAACATCGGTCCTAAACGCTTCCCAATAAACGAAAGTGTGCCTAAGGATCCACACTAATGCCAAGGAACCTGCTAAAAATAGAAACAAATAAACATATCACCGCTCAAACAATAATTTATTCCAGACTACCTAACCTCAAATAAGATCGGAACCTGCCAGACTCCCATCTACCTATCCCCTTAATAACATCATCACTCATACCCAGCCTTGCTGCCTCTGTCGCAGCCCCAATCCTAAAATAATGGCCTGTAAAATCTTTTGGATCAACCTTCAAGCCTATCAAGCACTTCCTGAAAACTGCCACAAACTGAAACCTTGACAAAAAGGACCCATCTTCATGTCTAAGAAGAGGGCCGCTACCAAAATTCATACCCGACCTGTACTCCTGCAAACACTGCACAACGAACACTCTAGAACCGAAAACGAGCTAACACTGCGCCCTCGTCCCTCCCTATCTGTCTTGGACACCCGAATCCTGACCACAACCCTGTCCTGGTACAGATCCACATCCTCCCCATACAGCCCCCCACACAGAACACTTCTGCACACCAATTCTCCCAAACAAAAAGCCCCCAAAAAAGCCAGCGAAAAAGCCAACTTAAATAAACATACTTCACCCACTGGACTACACACTAATTCTGCCTGCCCCACAATTTTTAGCAATAAAGCAAAAGAAACAGGCCTCCTATCTTCTGTGCGCCTACCCCTCCTCCAACCCTTCAAAACTTGCTTTACTAAGAAAGCCTTTGAAACGTCTAAGAGACACAACGTAACTTGAAACCAAAGGCCAAACCCGCAGCACATCTATTCAACTGTACGACTGACCAACCCTCTTCTTTAATATGCCCCAAAAATGACAAAAGCGGGACATCCCCTTCATCTATTCTCGCCGCCACATTCTCACATCACCGCTTCCAAAAACTCCAGGCTTTTTCATATGCTGCCCATGTACCTGCACTCAATGATGCCTGTAGAAGGCCATCTACTGTACCTCCAAGAGCTCCCACAAGGACTCTGGACACTCACTCCTTCGGAATCTGCTTCTGGCAGATGACGAAAACGCTCCCACTGCGAACGAGAGAGGGCATCCGCAATGCAATTAGACACCCCAGGCACATGAACTGCTACCACCCACGCGTTAAGCGATAAACAAACAAACACCAGATGCTGCAACAACCGAACCACCGGAGGGGATGAGGCGCTCAAGCCATTGATCGCCTGTACCACCCCCAGATTATCGCAATGAAAACGTATCTTCCTATTCCTAAATTTATCGCCCCATAAAACAAACGTGAGGACAATCGGAAACAGTTCTAGGAGAACCAAATTCCGCACCCAGCCCCGTAAAACCCAAGATTCCAGCCACCGACCCACGCACCATTGGCCATGGCAATAAATTCCAAACCCCACCCCCCAGCTGCATCCAAAAATAATTTTAAATCAAAACTGTCCACATCACCCATAACCAACGCTTGTCCATTGAAATTCTCTAAAAACCCCGCCCAAACCTCCAGATCTCTCTTCAATTCCCGACCCAACCTAATAAAATGTGGAGCCTATACCCCCGCAGTAGCCCCCGCCAACCGTCTACAAAAGATCCGTCCCATTGGCATAATGCGGCAAGCGAAGTTCAACTTCCCTAATAAAGACTGCAACTCACGCAGATGAATTTTTGGAGACCTCCTTGCCCGTTCAACTTTCACCTGAAAGTCGCCCACTTTTTCTTCAGGGAGCCGACATTCCATTCTTTCCGTATCTGTTACTATACCCAAAAATTTTTATTGTGTTGACAACGGTACCCCAAAAAACGACTGCAACGTGCTTAACAACAAAGAACAAACCCACAAATCCGCCGGACCTAAGCAAAGAAAATCATCCAAATAATGGATGATGGACGAACAACTCGCCACATCAGCCACTACCCATTCCAGGAACGAACTGAACACTTCAAAATAAGCACACAACACAGAGCAACCCATTGGCACCTATTTACAAAATACCACCCATCCCAAAAACAACCCAGCAAATGTAAACTATCTATAGTTTTCGCACCCATGCCACAGCCGCATCAAATGATGTATAAGCCAATGAACAAAGTTCAGGATCAATACCATCATTGACCGACGCCCCTTTTGGAAAAGATAAATGGTGAATCAGCCGAAACTTGTTTGGCTCATTTTTAGGCACTAAACCCAAGGATGACACCCACAAATTGACTAATGGCGATTCCGCAAATGGACCATCCATCCTGCCCAACAAAACCTCCTTCGCCAATTTTTCAAACACAACTTCTGGAGGCTCTAATGCTAAATGCTAATTTTTCCGCATGCTAACCACCTGTACGGGATTCGACGGTATACTAAAACCACATGTGAAACCCCTTTTTAATAGCACTGCCGCTTCTGGCGTAGGGTATCTATTTAGATACTGTTCCATCCTTTCCACCCGCTTTTGCAACGGCGTCAGCCCCTCTTTGCCTATTGCTTCTGAAGCATCGATTGGCTCCATGATCTCCGACGCAATATGAGCATTCGTGTATAAATTTGCATTTTGCCACAAACTTGCAGCTTCCCTCATTAAAAAGGAAGCACAGCCCTTTTGCGGATACTGCTGCGAAACTAACCTGACTTGACCCCCCTGAATCCCCTGAAAGAAATGCCCCTGCCTTCCCGACGCTGTCACTCTTAACCATAAACCAATGTCTTTATGGTCCCACCTTATATTAGGGCGAACCGCTTTCCTCTGCCTAAAATGCTCATAGTAATGGAGCCAACCCAAACCCCCATAAACCCTATACGCCTCCCCTATCGCATCTAAATAGCAGAAAAGGGAGGAGCAACACTCAGGTGCCTTTTAACCAATAACACTCGCTAGAATGGCAAAGGCCTGTAGCCAATTTTAAAAAGTGCGCGGGATCAATCTATGCCGGCGCTTTTCTTCTTCTTCCCTCTTACCCTCATCCTTCTTTGCTCTATCCAAATTAAAATGCTCTAACGGAAGTAACGAAAATATATCAACATATTCCCCCTTCCATATACGCTCCTGCACCTCCTGCCTCAAATGCGCCCCTAACGGGCATTCAAAGCATACGTAAACCTCCCCTTTTGCCCCATCATCCACCTTAAGCCTATCGTCTTCCCCCCCAGCCTGAGTCTGCACAGACACTGATCCCCCAGCCTGAGACAGCAGACTCCCCACTGCCCCAACACCTATACCCCAAGCCGGTAACAGAGATAAGCCTGTTCCCCCTAAATTATTAACCCAACCCGCGAGGCTGCTCAAAAGCTGCCCCAGACCTCCAACTAGCTCCCCATGACTCCCTCCAGCCCCGACACCCTCCGGGCTGCTAACTAATGAATGCAGGGATCCCCATAGAGTCTCACCTGGCTGCCCGGGTGCTGTGAACCCCGCAGCCGATGGTCTTGGCTTCTGACATTCGTCCCGTCCTGGCGTATCTACTCCTCTTTGTCCTGATGACCCGCCGCTGCAAGACTGCACCCCAGCTTCGTCCATACTGGGTGTGCTCTGCATTGACCTGGACTCTTCCTCTTCTTCCATATGTGTAGGGGCATCCACTTGAAAAATGTCTCTGTGATGAGGGCTGTGCACACTGCTGACCCCTAGCTGCACAGCCTCGGTCCTCCTACTGTTGCCTCCTCTCCCATGCTGTGCGGGCCTCCCAGCCACCCCCAGAGTGGCAGTTCCTGCTCCTGATCCCATGCTGTCTGCAGGTGAGGACAGGGCAGTGGCCCCCCTGCCCTGGGCTCCGCTGCACTGGGAGATTCCTCCAATGCCGAGAGGACGCATGTTTGAGCTGCCTGCCTTCCCCCCTTTATGAAGGGTCTCTGTAGGGGCTCTCTATTCGGTGCCGAGCCCTGGGGGCCTCACTAGGGCTAAGGCACGCCAGCGGACGTACCCGCCGTAGCCGTATCACCTCTGGCTGCAGGCCTGACTCATCCGCCACCTCCCCCTGCAGCATGCAAGTTATTTGCTCCTGCAGCCACTCTGGACCACGGGACTCCACTGCCGCCCTCAACCTCTGGATCATCGTGTCCACGGACTCCACAGGTACCACAGCTTGTCTCAAATGTATGTAACCTAAAATAGCACCCATCTCTCAAACTGCCCTCACTTATAAATCCTTAACCCCTCCCCTCTGGACACCCCCCCCCCCTTCACCACTATAATTAACCCCTTTGTTCCCGGTCCCCTCGCCAAAATGTAATCATGTGGGCCTCCCCTAAAGCTAAGGCCCAAGTACGGCCCTTTCTTTCTGTTCCATTTTCATACCGTAGAGCAAACTGCAGCATGCTGTGGTTTGCTTTCCGTCCTCGGATGCGGAGCAAAACGGATCTGTCATGACCCACAATGCAAGTCAATGGGGACGGATCCATTTTCTCTGACACAATCTGACACAACAGAAAACTGACCTGTCCCCCATTGACTTTCAGTGTAGTTCATGACGGATCAGTCTTGGCTATGTTAAAGATTAGGCTACTTTCACACTCGCGGTTTGGCTTTCCATTTGTGAGATCCGTCATGGGCTTTTATATATATGTACATATAGTCCTCAGACTGTTATTGCCTTATCTTGACATATGTCTTATAACCCCATAAAACTTAACTTTTATTACAGCTGTAACAACTTTTGCTGACCATTAAACTATGCATTAAAACCATCAGTCGTGTAGCCCATTTTTGTTATTGTGTCCTAAACTTCTTGCTGTCACACTACTCCTAAAGTATAATAAGGGGCTGGCAGCCGGGCGCTGGCTCCAGGCTTCCTACTGTCCCAACTATACCTAGCGGCCAGTTGCTCTTTAATTATTAGACATTTGGGCTACACTTCTGTACTAAAATTCAACCCTCAATGACTGCCCCCCGACATGTTTCGCCAGCTACCCTGGCGTCTTCAGGGGATAGGGCAGTTTGCGCATTGGTGGGCGTGGCACGGATCTTTTATGACCTGGCAGAGTTGCGTCATAGTCAGCAGCCTATTAGATTGGCTGTTAGTCATTATTTTAGTCTCATTCTTAGTTCCGAGTTTCATCATTGGTGCTGGGATTTCCGACGCTCCTCCCCTGGAGCGTTAACTTACCAACTCTCGTACATGTCTGCAGACTTAGTCTTCTTTTCATTGCGGAATCTCATCCTGCGCATGTCTGCGGACTTAGACTTTCTTGTTGCGGCATATTATCTGTGCACGCTCGAGAGACTCCACTATTTCTGTACATGCCTAGCTTCTTATTTCTAATTAGTTATGTACTTATGTATTAGAAATCTGACATGATATGAAAAAAAGGGATGATCCGACATATTGCAACATTAACATGATTTACTTTACATTTCCTCAGAATTTAATTATTATTATTAATTTAATCATGTCTATGTGATATTATTTGGAAGGTCCTTACCTGATAAGTTCTATAAATATTTTGTAGATTTACTTAGTTATTAATATCAATAACTTACTTAATCATCGTGGTCCTTTTTCATAGTTTATTTTTACTTCTACATTTTTCAGAATTGTTATCATTCCAATTTACTCAATCATGTATACATAATGTGACAAAATTATTTTAAATTAATAAAACACTGCCAACCCAATTATAAACCATGATTTGTGACTTACTTGATTATTAACATGATTTTCCTTACCTAATTAGTATGTTTTTTTGATGTTCATATTTTAATCTCAAATACAATCGTGTAATTATTTAATCATGCATATGCATCCTATTATTTATATTTTTTATTAATTATTATATGTATATTGTTGTATACACATATACGGTAATTTCCTTACAATCATATATAACATTATTTCCAATCATGTATTTCTATCTAGGACACTATGACGAATCCGCCCAAAAACGCGAGTGTGAAAATAGCCTAATACAACCGGATCCGTTCATAACGGATGCAGATAGTTGTATTATCAGTAACGGAAGCATTTTTGCTGAACCCTGCCGGATCCCGCAAAAACACTAGTGTGAAAGTAGCCTTAGGCCTCTTTCACACGGGCGTTGCGGCAAAATGTGCGGGTGCGTTGCGGGAACACCCGCGATTTTTCCGCACGAGTGCAAAACATTGTAATGCGTTTTGCACTCGCGTGAGAAAAATCGCGCATGTTTGGTACCCAAACCCGAACTTCTTCACAGAAGTTCGGGCTTGGGATCGGTGTTCTGTAGATTGTATTATTTCCCCTTATAACATGGTTATAAGGGAAAATAATAGCATTCTGAATACAGAATGCATAGTAAAACAGTGCTGCTGAGAGCAGGAGCGCACGGCGTCATTGGTTGCTATGACGCCGTGCGCTTCATGCCGCCGCTGCACTACAGTAATACACTCGTATGATCCATACGAGTGTATTACTATAGTGCAGCGGCGGCATAAAGCGCACGGCGTCATAGCAACCAATGACGCCGTGCACTCCTGCTCTCAGCAGGATGCCAGGCCGGGATACCACGGACCGTGTGCATTCGGCCTAAATCTGTGTTAGTGAGCACTTCTCCTTTGCCAAGATAATCCATCCCACCTCACAGGTGTGGCATATCAAAGTGCTGATTAGACAGCATGAATATTGCACAGGTGTGCCTTAGACTGCCCACAATAAAGGGACACTCTGAAATGTGCACAGTTTTGCCTTACTTGGGGGAAGGGGGGGGGGGGGGGGGGTCAGAAAACCAGTCAGTATCTAGTGTGGCCACCATTTGCCTCACGCAGTGCAACACATCTCCGTCGCATAGAGTTGATCAGGTTGTTGATTGTGACCTGTGGAATGTTGGTCCACTCCTCTTCAATAGCTGTGCGAATTTGCAGAATATTGGCAGGAACTGGAACACGCTGTCGTATACGTCGATCCAGAGCATCCCAAACATGATCAATGGGTGACATGTCCGGTGAGTATGCTGGCCATGCAAGAACTGGGATGTTTTCAGCTTCCAGGAATTGTGTACAGATCCTTGCAATATGGGGCCGTGCATTATCATGCTGCAACATGAGGTGATGGTCGTGGATGAATGGCACAACAATGGGCCTCAGGATCTTGTCACGGTATCTCTGTGCATTCAAAATGCCATCAATAAAATGCACCTGTGTTCGTTGTCCATAACATACGCCTGCCCATACCATAACCCCACCGCCACCATGGCCCACTCGATCCACAACGTTGATGTCAGCAAACCTCTCACCCACACGACGCCACACACGCTGTCTGCCATCTGCCCTGAACAGTGAAAATGGGACTCATCCGTGAACAGAACGCCTCTCCAATGTGCCAAACGCCATTGAATGTGAGCATTTGCCCACTCAAGTCGGTTACAATGACGAAGTCAGGTCCAGACCCCGATGAGGATGATGAGCATGCAGATGAGCTTTCCTGAGACAGTTTTTGACAGTTTGTGCAGAAATTTATTGGTTATGCAAACAGATTGTTGCTGCAGCTGTCCGGGTGGCTGGTCTCAGATGATCATGGAGGTGAACATGCTGGATGTGGAGGTCCTGGGCTGGTGTGGTTACACGTGGTCTGCGGTTGTGAGGCCGGTTGGATGTACTGCCAAATTCTCTGAAACGCCTTTGGAGACGGCTTATGGTAGAGAAATGAACATTCATTGCATGGGCAATAGCTCGGTAGACACTCCTGCAGTCAGCATGCCAATTGCACACTCCCTCAAACGTTGCGACATCTGTGGCATTGTGCTGTATGATCAAACTGCACATTTCAGAGTGGCCTTTTATTGTGGGCAGTCTAAGGCACACCTGTGCAATATTCATGTTGTCTAATCAGCACCTTGATATGCCACACCTGTGAGGTGGGATGGATTATCTTGGCAAAGGAGAAGTGCTCACTAACACAGACTTAGACAGATCTGTGAACAATATTTGAGAGTAATGGGTCTTTTATGTATGTAGAAAATGTTTCAGATCTTTGAGTTCAGCTCATGCAAAGTGGGAGCAAAACCAAAAGTGTTTTGTTTATATTTTTGTTCAGTTGGTAAGGCTGAGGTTCAGCCTGCATTTGTGGGAGGGGCTTGAGCCTATTTAAACCCCCACTTACCTCATCACAGTGGGCGTTCCGGTTCTTGGTGATTCACTGGCTAGTGTTCGTGTGTTTCCTGGTACCTACGGTCGCCTCTTGCAGAGTTCGTGTCTCCTGGTGGTAAGTAGAGGGGGCTCTTTCGCAGGGCAAGGACTACGGCGGTCTGGCACCCTCCCTCCGCCTCATGCTACCGGTGCATTCCAGCGTGGAACGCACGGGTTTCCGGGTCCCCTCCTCCGCTCGTCTCCCTGTGTTTCCTGGCGGTATGGCGTCAGGGGGCGCACCCGGCAGCCGGCCGGCTCATCCATGCCGGGGAAGGGGGGGGGGGTTTTCCTGGTCTGGCCGGCTCACCTCGTTCCCGGCATGGTGGAACGCACGCACTTCCTGGTCCCGGTCCCCGCCCGCTCCACCAGCTTTCCGCCGGTGGCAGCAGGGACGAATCTGCGCTATCCGAGGTTTGTGTTCCTGGGCGAGGCTGCACCTCGGGTCTGGCATAGAAGCCGGTGCACATAGGCGTGCGTTCCAGGCTGGAACGCACTCCTTTTCCGGCGCTTCCAGTGACGTCACCCGTCCCCTGCCCGGTCTCCCTGGCTGCAATGTCAGCTTGCGTTCCACGCTGGGCGCGGGCTCACGGGCAGCCAGGCCAGACGGGGAGAGGGGAAAGAAAAGGGAAAAGAAGTATAATAAATAAAGTAATAAATAAATGAAATAAGTAAATTAATATAAAGTGTGTACAGAAACCCGCCACATAGTCTGTGTCAAAAAAAAAATAAAAATTAAAAAAGGGGAATGAAAATAAAAGTACGTTCTGCAAAACCCGCCATATAGTCCGCATAGACATAAACGTCAAAGAAAGAAAAAAAAAAAAAAAATGGATATATATATAGAAGTATTTACGGCACAATAGTCGGTATCGTCAAACCCCCTTAAAAATTTTTAAAAAAAAATAATAATAAATTAGAAGTATTTACAGCACAAAACCCGCCATATGGTCGGTATCGACAAAACCCGCTATAAAAAAAAAAATATATATATATTTCCCCTGTTTAGACAAATATAGGTGTCCCACGTAGGACCGATCTGGCTCCACCCCACCTCGGGCACCTGGTTACGGCCAGGGTGTCTGGTCTTCCTGGTTTGCCCAGGCCACCGGGTTTGGTCATGTTGCCAAGTCTTTGTCGGCCGGTCACAGTCGGGTGTCCGGTCACGGTTTGATGGCGCCTCCTCCTTCCCTGGTACGCCTGGGGCTCGGTTCACTCCTGGTACGCCCAGGTCTTCACGTTTTTCTTGTCTGTCACACGGGTTCACGCACCTGTCCTTTGGCTTTCAAGTCTTCCAAAGGGGCCGTCCTCGGCTTCTCTCCTGGTCATTCTTGCTTTCCGTAACTCCTAGGTTCATGGCTTACCACGGCCCTTCGCGGGCCGCTGCTACGCGCAGCCTCTATTTCATGGCTACGCGCCTTCTCTCCTGTCAAACCGCCTGGTACGCTCAGGCGGCTCTCTTTTCGGTCAGATGTTCGATCCGATGCGCTCGGATGGTCACTTGGCCTTAGGGTGAGCCCCAGCCCAGTTTTCCGTTCCTTTCGGTCCTGTTCAGGTAAGTTCGCACTGGCACCACCTCGGTCCCAGTCAAGTCATAACCACGCGTTAATTGTCTTCGTCTGTTCGGTTAGGCCAGGTTCGACTGAGCCGTCTCGTGAATTCCGTTACCGGTACGTGTCTCTCTGTCATTGCACCAATCCAAATTCCAGTACGTCGTCACCCTCTCTTTTTTTTTTTTTCCTTTATTTTGTCATACCTTGTATTTTTTAGCTGCTCTGCCATGTCTCGAGCCTCGGACATGGAGGACGGCCTTTCCATATCTGGCTCAATCGTGTCAAGCCAAGCGGGTCCCTCATCCCTTCGGAGCTGGACCATCCCAAAACTGTTGGCCGAGTTAAACCGAAGAGGCATTCCACATCCGGCCACCGCAAGAAAGGCAGAGCTATACAAACTGCTCATGACCAGCCCCAGCATCGCGGCAGTGCAGCCGGAGGCGTCGGCCATCCATTTGTCCCTGGTGCAGCTACAGGCGACCCTGAATTCCCTGGTGGACTCGGTGGCGGATGTTCGGGCAAGGGTTTCGGAGCTCGAATCCCGGCCACCCGTTGTACCCCCGTCTCCCGTTCCGCTGGTGACTCCCTCTACATCAGGCTGGCTGGCTACAGGTACGCCAAGACCCATTCCACATGTGTCCCCCTCTCACTTCATTCCTGATAACCTTAAGAGAGACATCCTGGCAGGGAAAGATGTCAATCTGGCATCAATCCTCATTGCCGCTCAAGATGTTCCCGAGAACCGGGTCATCAACTGTGGCGATGTGTCGCTGGTCCTTCGGGCCAAGGATTCGCGGCTCAACCGCAAGTTGTCCATCCCGGAATTTGTCCTGGCCTTCAGCCTCTTCAGGGACATCGTCTGCACCGCACAGCCAGAGAGAAGAGAGGAGCTGGACAGCTATTTGTACCTGGTCACTGACCTAGGGCACAAGTATGGTGGGTCGGCCTTCTATAACTACCACCGTTCCTTTGCAGCTAAGGCGGCGGCAGCTCTGGCCCAGTTCCAGTATGTCACCAGCTGGTCCTTGATTGACACCGAGCTCTTTTGCCGTCACTTCGCTGGCCTCAGGGCTCCCAACTGTGCGACGTGTCAGTAGATTTTCCACTCCTCGGAATGGTGCCCCAATACCGCGCACCCGTCTCAGGACAGGGCCATTCCGGGGACCTCCGGGTCATTTCCATCCAACCCCTTCACAGACAAGCTCGGCAGACCTATTGTCTACCTGGGGAAGAGCCAGGTCTGCAATAACTTTAATTCAGGGGGGTGCTCATATGCCAGCTGCAGGTCACTCCACGTCTGCTCCCTGTGCTTCAGGGCGGTCCGCCTGCCCAAAGAAATCTTCTAAAGGTTCCTGACTAGCAGACATCAACGTGGACCTCTTGGCGGCACTCCTTCGCGATCACCACGATCAGGACTTCGTGGCGTTCCTGTTGGCAGGCTTCCGCCAGGGGTTCCACACAGGGCTCATCACTCTGCCGCAGGTGCCCTGGGAGGGCAGGAATCTGCTGTCCGCCACCCTGGACCCTCCAGCAACTAGCGAGTTGCTCCAGTCGGAAGTATCCAAGGGGTTCCTCATAGGCCCGTTCCCACGCATCCCGTTTTCCTCATGGCGCATTAACCCCATCGGCTTAGTGGCAAAAAAGAACACTAATAAAAAAAGATTAATTTATGATCTGTCCGCCCCTCATGTGTCCGGTATTCCGAGCCTTAATTCTCTGATTCCCTCGGAAGAATTTTCCATGCGTTATTCCTCAGTGGACGACGCCATCCAGGCCATCCTGTCGCATGGTAGGGGCGCTTGGCTGGCAAAGGTTGACATTGCGGATGCATTTAAACTCCTTCCCATCCTGCCGCAGTTATGGCAATTCTACGGCATTGAGTGGGCCGGCCAGTATTTTTTCGCCAACAGGCTCACGTTTGGATCCAAGAGTAGCCCATGGTTATTCGACCAGCTGGCCAAGGCGCTGCATTGGATCCTCATCCATCACGGGGGCCTCCGGTCGGTCATCCACTACCTGGACGATTTTCTTGTTGTCGAGGATCCGCAGAGCGGGTCCGGCATACTCACCATCCTCCTCGGATTGTTCGCCAGTCTGGCTGTTCCGATCGCGGAGTCAAAGACTGAGGGTCCTGCCACGAGGGTCTCATTCTTGGGCATCGTCCTGGATTCGGTTCTGTTGCAAGCCAGCCTACCGGAGGAGAAACTCACTCAGTGTCGGGAGGTCATTTCCCATGCGGCAGCCACGGGATGCCTCACTAGAGTCGAGTTGCAGTCTCTTCTGGGGCGGCTCAACTTTGCCTCCAGGATTATGCCCCAGGGAAGAACCTTTGTGTCAAGGCTGCTCCAGCTTCTTGCCTCAGCACCTGAAAAGGACAGCATCATCCGATTGGACGGCCAGGCCATGGCAGACCTGGCCATGTGGGAGTTGCTCCTGTCCCGATGGAACGGCGTCTCCTTTTTCGTATCACCTTGGTCTTCCTCCTGCCCGACCATTTTTTCAGACGCAGCTGCATCTTGCGGCTACGCTGCCATTTGGGGTTCCCAGTGGCTAGCGATCGTTGGCCCAGTACCATCTTAGAGGAGGCTGATTCCATCCGCACCTCCTCTCTGTTGGAGTTGTACCCCATCGTGGCAGCTGCTCAGGCATGGGGCCACCTCTGGGCTAACTTGCCGGTGATGTTTGTGACAGATAACCAGGCCTTGGTCGACATCTTGGCCAAGGGCAGGGCCAAGTCCCCCAAGATCATGGCGCTGTTGCGCCAGCTGGTTTGGCTGGCCCTGTCACATGACTTCCATGTGCATTGTAGCCACATCCCGGGGGAGAGGAATGTAGCAGCCGACGCGCTGTCTAGGTTTAATTTTGAACTCTTCTTCCAGGTCATGCCGGAGGCCGAGCCACGCAGGTATCCCACCCCGCCCTTCAGTTCCCTGACAATGGACTAGGCATGCTCGTCTCTTCAGCAAGGGACCTGGCGCAGCAGTCCCTTGCCCCAAACACGGCCAGGAACTACCTTTCAGGCCTGAAAACCTTCCAGGAGTTTTCACATCTGCACCCGCAGGCTGGCCTGGCGGACATTCCTTACATCATGGCCTTCATCGCCCATTGCCACCACCAGTTACACCTCTCCTACAACACCATTAAGTTGTACCTAGCAGGCGTCCAACACCACACCATGCTCCGCAACCCAGGGGGCGGGTCCATTTTTTCTGCGCACGCAGTCAAAGCCACCTTACGAGGGGTCCAGAAGGGTGGGTCCAATCCCTCGTCCCGCAGGCAGGGCGTCACGGGGGAGATGTTCCGGAAATTATCTTCAGCCCTGGATGGTGCTCCTTTTGGGCCCTTTTCCAGCTTAATCATCAAAGCTGCCATGTACTTAGCTTTTTACGGCTTCCTTAGGCCAGGCGAGTTCACGTGCAGTACGGCGGGACGGTGCAGCCTGCACAGGGAGCAGCTGGTGAGGGTGGTTGACCATTACACGCTGAAGATAATTATCACCAAAACCAGTCAAACTGGTGGAGGAGGTCCAGTTTTTTCCCACTAGTAATGAATGGTGCCCGTTACAGGTGTTTGACCAGCTCATCTTCGCCCTCCGGGATGCGCCACCTCACAGCCCTCTGCTACCCCATCTGAAGGGAGCTCTCACCACGGCGCAATTCATCAGCCACATCCGCACGGTGGCTGCTGGCTTAGGATTGGACTCAGGGGCGATATCCGGTCATTCCTTCCGCATTGGTGCAGCCTCCGCGGCTTCCCGGCAGGGGGTCCCCGCCCACGTCATCCGAAAGATGGGGAGATGGCGTTCGTCTTGCTTCACCAGATACATACCTAACCCGCAGGTGGAGATTTCGCAGGCATTTCGGTCTTTGGTGTTATAAGGTAATAAAGTCTTACACCTTAACTATATTGTTGTCATTTTGCCCCTTTTAGGCTACTCTCATACCCGGCTCCAGGCACACCCCAGCCGGTTTAGGTTCCAGGCAGGCACGCTGCCCAAGTTTCGTATTAGCCTTGACCACAAGTTGGTAAGGCTGAGGTTCAGCCTGCATTTGTGGGAGGGGCTTGAGCCTATTCAAACCCCCACTTACCTCATCACAGTGGGCGTTCCGGTTCTTAGTCCCACCCACCCATTCCCTTCATTTCAAGGGTCCTCCTTAGGGTAGCCCCCTTTTAGGCTACTCTCAAACCCGGCTCCAGGCACACCCCAGCCGGTTTAGGTTCCAGGCAGGCACGCTGCCCAAGTTAGCCTTGACCACAAGTGTATATATAGAACTACCTTCTTTTGTATACCAAACACCCTGTTGTGGAAAAAAATAAAATTCCCTTCAAGACCTGGATTTTGGGTACTTGCAGGTACCAGTCTCTTATTCCTTATACAGACTAAATATTGCTGCTATTGTCATAAGTGTTGCGTTTATTTTTTTGTTCAGTGTATATACAGGAAAAAAAGAGACAATGCAGCAGCACTCTGCAAACACAAATAAAGTACAGTAATGCCATAATTATAGAAAATTTCTGGTGCTAATGCTACGCTTATTTAGCAAATTTGAGATTCTTGGCAAATACATTTTGTACAAAATTATTTGGGCCCGTCTGCCAAACGTCAAGGCGATCTCTATAAGACGGGAACCTAACACTAAATCCTACCTGTTATCCTGCTATATGCCATAATGGCTACCATAATACTGTATTCAGGGAGTGCAGGTTCCACATGCATGCTGGGTCCACTCTGCTTTTTACCATTTTTGGTTCCATAACGGCCTCCATTAAATCCAGGGATGCAGGTACCAACATGCATGCTGAGCCCACTCTATACCTCTCCTAGCGACAAATGGCTTCCAATAAAGAGAGCAGGCTACAGCTTTATACTTACTTTAATTAAAATCAGCCTATGGGGCAGACAGGCTAGTCAGGGGTGCAAGACCAACAGGAGTCAGCCACACCTCCGGCTCCAGTACAACTGCAAAAAAAGGGGGTCAGTCAGGACATCCCAATGTGCAGGTGCACGCTGCCATGGCTAGAAACATACAGGAAAAATAGACAATGCAGCAGCACTCTGCAACACAAATAAAGTACAATAATGCCATATAATTATGGCATTATTGTACTTTATTTGTGTTTCCTGTATGTTTCTAGCCATGGCAGCGTGCACCTGCACATTGGGATGTGCGGACCCCCTTTTTTACAGTGTATATATATATATATATATATATATATATATACACATACACACACACACACACACACACACACATATTGTATATACTTACACATTATTAGCCTTTTGCTGAGTATCCAGGCAGGGCAGGGAAATAGGCAACTGTGTGTGGTGGTGTCCTCTATGTAATGTCTTGTATTTGTATCTTTATGGAATGTATATTTGCTTTGTCACCTCTATGTTATCAGTAAACTATTTTTATATATAAGTATCGGTTGTATGTTTCTTCTAGGGTGTATGAAGGACTGGAGGGTGTGTATATGATATACACAGTAAGTAGGTTATATAGGAAACAAAGATAGCCTAGGAACAGAACAAATAGGGAAATAGATATAAACCTCCCCTTTTACCAGTACTAATCACCTTTTTCAATATCAATCTGCTCAGCTCCTCCTGCTCTATAAATTGAAGCTGGTAGATAAGACTGTATTTTCATGGTGAAATGTTTAACACTAAGTGCGCTTCTGTTAAAATAGGCAGGCTGCTAGTAATTATTCATGGAAAACCCCTTTAAACGTTGGGGACCCTTCTTAGTGTACATTGACAATAGTATTGTAATATTCAGGGCATCATTGCAGCTATACAGTTTTTCAGCCTATTAGACATACTCATTCTGGTTGGCTGAATACCCACATCATTTCTATGGTGGGTGTGGTAGTAGGGATAACATGTCAACTCTGGTGGCACTTATCGTGGGATATACAAAAAATTGGGATCAGGAAGGCAGATATATCTGTTGGTCGGCATAGGAATTAGCTGAGATACTGAAATTCACCTGGCAGTCTGAGACTGTTCTCCAGCAGCATTGGGCGCATGTGCACTGTGCCGAGGACAATACACCTCACTTCACTGTGCATGCACTGCACTTTAGGCACAGGTGTACAGACTTAGCTTCATCACTGAGTGCCAGACACTTGGTAAGTCTAAATCTTTTGCGCGGATGGATGAGTTTGCCATAAGCACACTGGGGACCCTAAACCCAAGCTGCATAACAGCATGCTGGTGGTTTAGTGGCTCCAAAGCAGAAGACAAGTTTCTCCGGCTTAGATTTAAAATGGCCACCAGCAACTCATCCTAGAATGTGAGCAGCAATGGTTGCCACCTCTGCAATCCTGCCTATGATATGCCATCATGACTGAGCAGCCTGACAGGAAACCTCACCAATATGTAGTATCTGCAAGTGGCAGAGTATAGAGTGTAGTGAAGCACCTCACCCTCTTAGGCAGCTCTACAAGTGGATGCAACCAGTACTGCTCACATTCTAGGACAGGTTGCTGGCGGCCATTTTAACCCCTTAAGGACACATGACGTACCGGTACGGCATGTTTCCCGAGTCCTTAAGGACACATGATGTATCGGTACGTCATGGGTTTAAAACGCGATTGCGGCGGGGGTTAATCGGAACAGGATGCCCGCTGAAATCATTCAGCGGGCATCCTGTCACAACGCCGGGGGGAAGGGGGGGGGGGGGTCATGTGACCCCCCCGTATCAGCGATCGCAGCAAACCGCAGGTCAATTCAGACCTGCGGTTTGCAGCGCTTTCCGCAGTTTCTGATCCCCGCGGTCCCTGACCGCGGGGATCAGAAACTTTAAAATGCCCAAAATAAAGATTTTTTCACCCCCCCTGCACCCCTGAATGATTTTATGCCGGCAGGTGGTGCAGGGGGGGGTTGCAGGCGGTGCGGGAGGCGGGTGGTGCGGCAGGCGGGATCGCGATCCCCCGCCCGCCTCCTCTTGAATATTCATTGGCGTCCAGTGGGTATACCAGAGTGTCAGCACATTGCTGACACTCTGGTATAAACGGCTGACATCTGTGCTGTGATGTCAGCTGTTTAACCCTTTCCATACCGTGGTCCGTATGGACCGCTGTATGGAAAAGGTTAACAGTCAGGGAGCTCCCTCCCTCTCCCATCGGGGGGCTGCTGTGCCTTTGCAGCCCCCAGACAGGATGGTGTCACAGAGGGAGGGAGCCCCCCTCCTTCCCCTTCACTGTCTGCTCAGTTGTGGCAGACGGGGAAGGTTCCCATGGCAACAGGACACCTTCTCAGGCATCCTGCTGTCCATGGTGCTGAACAGATCTGTGCTAAAGGCATAGATCTGTTCAGACAAAGTGTAAGTAAAATACAGTACAATACACTATATAGTGTACTGTATTATACAGAAATCAGACCCACTGGATCTTCAAGAAGTGGGTCTGGGTCAAAAAAAAGAAAAAAAAAAGTGAAAAACGTAAAGATAAAAAAAACACATTTATCACTGAATAAAAATTAAAAAAAATAAAATACACTACACATATTAGGTATCGCCGTGTCCGTAATGACCTGATATATAAAACGGTCTGTTACTTTCCCCACACGGTGAACACCATAAAAATAAAAAAATAAAAACTATGAGGAAATTGAAATTTTGCCCACCTAACTTCACAAAAAAGGTAATAAAAGTGATCAAAAAAGTCGCATGTACGCCAAAATAGTACCAATCAAACAGTCACCTCATCCCGCAAAAAATGAGCCCCTACATGAAACAATGGCCCAACAAATAAAAAAATATATGGGTCTCAGACTATGGAGACACTATAACATGATTATTTTTTTTTGTTTCAAAAATGATATTATTGTGTAAAACTTACCTAAATATAAAAAAAATATACATATTAGGTATCGTCGCGTCCGTATCGACCAGCTATATAATAATATCACATGACATAACCCCTCAGATGAACACCATAAAAAATAAAAACTGTGCTAAATAAACAATTTTTTGTCACCTTACATCACAAAAAGTGCAATAGCAAGCGATCAAAAAGTCATATGCACCCCAAAATAGTGCCAATCAAACCGTCATCTCATCCCACAAAAAATGAGACCCTACCGAAGATAATCGCCCAAAAACTGAAAAAACTATGGCTCTCAGACTATGGAGACACTAAAACATGATTTCTTTTGTTTCAAAAATGAAATCATTGTGTAAAACTTACATAAATAATTATTTTTTATACATATTAGGTATCGCCGCGTCCGTGACAACCTGCTCTATAAAAATACCCCATGATCTAACCTGTCAGATGAATGTTGTAAATAACAAAAAAAAACGGTGCCAAAAAAGCTATTTCTTGTTATTTTGCCTCACAAAAAGTGTAATATAGAGCAACCAAAAATCATATGTACCCTAAACTAGTACCAACAAAACTTCCACCATATCACGTAGTTTCTAAAATGGGGTCACTTTTTTGGAGTTTCTACTCTAGGGGTGCATCAGGGGGGCTTCAAATGGGACACGGTGTCCAAAAAAACAGTCTAGCAAAATCTGCCTTCCAAAAACCGTATGGCATTACTTTCCTTCTGCGCCCTGCCGTGTGCCCGTACAGCAGTTTACGACCACATATGGGGTGTTTCTGTAAACTACAGAATCAGGGCCATAAATAATGAGTTTTGTTTGGCTGTAAACCCTTGCTTTGTAACTGGAAAAAAAATATTAAAATGGAAAATCTGCCAAAAAAGTTAAATTTTGAAATTGTATCTCTATTTTCCATTAATTCTTGTGGAACACCTAAAGGGTTAACGACGTTTGTAAAATCAGTTTTGAATACCTTGAGGGGTGTAGTTTCTTAGATGGGGTCACTTTTTGGGAGTTTCCACTCTAGGGGTGCATCAGGGGGGCTTCAAATGAGACACGGTGTAAAAAAAATCAGTCTAGCAAAATCTGCCTTCCAAAAACCGTATGGCATTCCCTTTCTTCAGCGCCCTGCCGTGTGCCCGTACAGCAGTTTACGACCACATATGGGGTGTTTCTGTAAACTACAGAATCAGGGCCATAAATAATGAGTTTTGTTTGGCTGTTAACCCTTGCTTTGTAACTGGAAAAAAAATATTAAAATGGAAAATCTGCCAAAAAAGTGAAATTTTGAAATTGTATCTCTATTTTCCATTAATTCTTGTGGAACACCTAAAGGGTTAAAGACGTTTGTAAAATCAGTTTTGAATACCTTGAGGGGTGTAGTTTCTAGAATGGGGTCATTTTTGGGTGGTTTCTATCATTTAAGCTTCACAAAGAGACTTCAGACCTGAACTGGTCCTTAAAAAGTTGGTTTTTGAAAATTTATGAGAAATTTCAAGATTTGCTTCTAAACTTCTAAGCCTTGTAACGTCCCCCAAAAATAAAATGTCATTCCCAAAATGATCCTAACATGAAGAAGACATATGGGAAATGTAAAGTAATAATTATTTTTGTAGGTATTAATATGTATTATAGAAGTAGAGAAATGGAAACTTGGAAATTTGCAAATTTTTCCAAATTTTGGGCAAATTTGGTATTTATTTTATAAATAAAAATGAATTTTTTTTACTCCATTTTACCAGTGTCATGAAGTACAATATGTGACGAAAAAACAATCTCAGAATGGCCTGGATAAGTCAAAGCGTTTTAAAGTTATCACCACATAAAATGACACTGGTCAGATTTGCAAAAAATAGCCTGGTCCTGAAGGTGAAAATGAGCCCGATCCTTAAGGGGTTAAATAATTCCCAGAGAACCTTTTTAAGGCTAAAGCTAACTGCTATCCTCTGATATATCACAGAAAATGAAACATATTTGTCTCACTTATTTTACATTTTGTTTATTACCAGATAAAGAGTATTTTGTTCATAATTGGTTGCCTTTGTAAAAGTATTTTTATATAATTTGAGAGAGACATACAGTAAAATAGCCATACACATATTGTTATTTTTAGGCCAACGGAGCTACAACCAAAAATGACCATATGAGCATATTGATGTCAGTAGTGACATCTAGTGCTGCTTATCTCAGCAGAAAACAGCAGTTAAACATCTGGCAGCTCCCCTAAGACAATGGCATGCTTGTAAGGAGAGTTACTATTCATTTACAGTACTGAAACAAAATAGCTGGTTAAAAAGGTTGTCCAATTTAGTATAGTTTTTTTAAAAGCCTGTCGCCACCAAGCAGGGCCTGTCAAGGGAACCATACTTAGGCTACTTTCACACTAGTGTTTTTGCTGGATCCGGCAGGGTTAATCAAAAACGCTTCTGTTACTGATAATACAACCATCTGCATCCGTTATGAATGGATCCGGTTTATTATCTTTAACATAGCCATGACGGATCTGTCATGAACTCCATTGAAAGTCAATGGAGGACAGATCTGTTTTCTATTGTGGCAGATTGTGGCAGAGAAAACGGATCCGTCCCCATTGACTTGCATTGGGGGTCATGCCGGATCCGTCTTGCTCCACATCCCAGGACGGAAAGCAAACTACAACATGTTGCGGTTTGCTCTCCAGTCTGGGAACGCAACTAAACGGAACGGAATGTATTTTGGTGTATTTCATTCTGTTCAGTTCAGTTTTGTCCCCATTTATAATGAATGGGGACAAAACTGAAGCATTTTTTTGTTCGGTATTGAACCCCTATGACGGATCTCAATACCGGAAAACTAAAATGCTAGTGTGAATGTAGCCTTACCTGCTCCCAGAGCGCTCAGTCCGGCTCCGTGAGTCCACCTCTGTTTTCCCTGCCCTTCAGTCCCCACAAGTAAACTTCCGCCATGGACAGGGTAACTGGCCTCATCGGTGAAACGTCCCAAAGTAGTGGTGGAATCACAAGCCAGAACCAACTGTCAAGCAGAAGGTAAGTATGCTTCCCATAGCAGGTCTCACTGGTTGAAAGGTATTTAAAACAATATAAAGTTGGACAACCTCTTTCATTTAGATTTCATGTAGATGTAAGAAAAAATGCATGTAGAGTTACAGTGGACTGTCGTCTGCCATTTTGTCTAATCAAGTAAAATATATGAAAATTTCACCCCACCGTGAATGATAAACGATAACTCAGGCTCCAACAGAACTCCATAGTGATGTACCCTGTGATCAGAGCTGAGCTGCGTCCATTCTGATAAAGTTGACTATCTGTCTGCATATATATCACGTCTGATATGGCAGGTAACAGGTGTGTGGCGCAGAGTGGAGGGAAGGAGGGTACCCTTTCACTAGGGAGAGGGAGGAGTGGTGACCCCTAACTCAACCAGTACTGGCACCTGGCTCCCCTGATGTCCCTGGACGGGCTGCTCACCTGTACGCCGATCACGTGCAGGGCCGGTGCAAGGATTTTTGCCGCCCTAGGCAAGATAAAAATTGCCGCCCCCCCCCCCCCTTATCAGATGATCTGCCCATATCATGTTCCACCCCTTTCTCAGCATTTAAATTAAAAGAACTGCTATGTTTCCCTTAGGGTTAATCAAGCTTCTTGTAGCTGTCTTTCTGACAGCCGCTAGAGGTGCTTCCGCGATTCTCACTGTGAAAATTACAGTGGGAAGACACGGAACATAGTTTTGAATGCGTGCACATGCGCATTCGCAGCTGAGAGGAGGATCGGGGAGAAGAGTTCCCAGTGCGGGCGCTGGAGAAAGGTAAGTGGCTGAAAGGGTTTTAACCCCTTCAGCCCAGTGGGAGGGGGACACGAGGGTGCCCCACTCCTAACAACTATATAGTGCCAGGAAAATGAGTTTGTTTTCCTGGCACTATAGTGCTCCTTTACCACCAGTACTGCACAGTGTCTTTTCTCTGCAGGAACAGGCTATAGACACCAGTACCACTACATTAAACTGTACTGGTTCTGGGACTATAGTGTCCTTTTAGGCTCCATTCACACGTCCGCAATTTCGTTCTGCATTTTGCGGAATGGAATTGCAAACCCATTCATTCCTATGGGGCAGCATGATGTGCTGCCCGGACACGGAATTGCGGATCCGCACTTCCGTTCCGCAAAAAAATAGAACATGTCCTATTCTTGTCCGCAATTGCGAACAAGAACAGGCATCTTCTATTAGTGCCGGCAATGTGCGGTCCGCAAAATGCAGAACGCACATTGCCGCTTTCCATGTTTTGCGGCTCCGCAGCTCCGTGTATCCGCAAAACACGTTGCGGACGTGTGAATGGAGCCTTAATGTGAGGTAAATCAGTTTCCAATGTAGTATTAATAACTAAACAATTACATAATAAACATATTGCATTGTCTACTTACCACCAGGACAATAAGATGATCTGGTCTCTGGTTGAAGTCTGGCTCTGGGGACTCCCTTGTCACTCTCATCCCCCCCCCCCCCTGTGGATCTGCAGCCTGCCAGCGGCGCTCGTTCGCTGGCAGGCTGTAGATACCTGCTACCTGGTCCTCTGGTGGTCCCTTTTGCTTGGATCGACCACCAGAGGACACAGGCAGCTCTGTAATAAGTAGCACCAAGCACCACACTACACTACCCCCCCGTCACTTATTAACCCCTTATGAACCCCTGATCACCCCATATAGACTCCCTGATCACCCCCCTGTCATTGATCACCCCCCTGTAAGGCTCCGTTCAGACGTCCATATGTTTTTTACGGATCCACGGATACATGGATCGGATCCGCAAAACACATACGGACGTCTGAATGGAGCCTTACAGGGGGGTGATCAATGACAGGGGGGTGATCACCCCATATAGACTCCCTGATCACCCCCCTGTCATTGATCACCCCCCTGTCATTGATCACCCCCCTGTAAGGCTCCATTCAGACGTCCGTATGTTTTTTACGGATCCACGGATACATGGATCAGATCCGCAAAACACATACAGACGTCTGAATGGAGCCTTACAGGGGGGTGATCACCTCATATAGAGTCATTGATCACCCCCCTGTCATTGATCACCCCCCTGTAAGGCTCCATTCAGACGTCCGTATGTTTTTTACGGATCCACGGATACATGGATTGGATCCGCAAAACACATACGGACGTCTGAATGGAGCCTTACAGGGGGGTGATCAATGACAGGGGGGTGATCACCCCATATAGACTCCCTGATCACCCCCCTGTCATTGATCACCCCCCTGTCATTGATCACCCCCCTGTAAGGCTCCATTCAGACGTCCGTATGTTTTTTACAGATCCACGGATACATGGATCGGATCCGCAAAACACATACAGAAGTCTGAATGGAGCCTTACAGGGGGGTGATCACCTCATATAGACTCCCTGATCACCCCCCTGTCATTGATCACCCCCCTGTCAGGCTCCATTCAGACGTCCGTATGTTTTTTACGGATCCACGTATACATGGATCGGATCCGCAAAACACATACGGACGTCTGAATGGAGCCTTACAGGGGGGTGATCAATGACAGGGGGGTGATCACCCCATATAGACTCCCTGATCACCCCCCTGTCATTGATCACCCCCCTGTCATTGATCACCCCCCTGTAAGGCTCCATTCAGACGTCTGTATGTTTTTTACGGATCCACGTATACATGGATCGGATCAGCAAAACACATACGGACGTCTGAATGGAGCCTTACAGGGGGGTGATCAATGACATGGGGGTGATCACCCCATATAGACTCCCTGATCACCCCCCTGTCATTGATCACCCCCCTGTCATTGATCACCCCCCTGTAAGGCTCCATTCAGACCGATTGTAGCGTCAAATGAGTCTGTTCTGTCTGCACCTGCCATGTTGATTGAGAAGGTTTTAACCCCACTGATAAAAAATTATCCGTCTTTTCTATTAGACACAAATCATTTTCTGTCTGACATTAAAGACTTACGTCTTGTGACAGGAGATCTCTTGGTCACTATGGATGTATGCAGTTTGTATACATCTATCGAACATACAAAAGGACTAACTGCGGTTAAATGGATCCTGGAATCATCTGAATATACTTTACATGAACAACAGTTTTTTCTACAACTGCTTGAATTAGTTTTACGGGAAAATTATTTTTTATTCCAGGATACCTTCTTCCAGCAGAAGCGGGGGACCGCGATGGGCTCGCATGCCGCACCACCATACGCAAATAGCTATATGACTTGGTTCGAGAAAAATTTGGTATATACAAATTTATTATATATACAGCATTGTATATTTTGGCGTCGCTTTATAGACGACATCGAGTCCCTCCATAACTTTTCCCAGGAATTGAACAGCATATGGCCAGAGTTATCTTTTACAATTCAAAGTGATTTACATCAGATTAATTTTCTTGACACACTGGTGATTAAAGGTCAGGATAATCAGATACATACTGATCTATATATAAAAAAACTGATAAGAATAGTTTGCTACATTATTCAAGTAACCATTCACCATTTGTCAAGAAATCTTTACCGTACTCACAGTTTCAGCGGGTAAAGAGAATTGTATCAGATGAACCTGTTAGGGATACTAGATTGAGTGAGATGGCAGAGAAGTTTTCTTCCAGAGGCTATCCTAGACCTCTGTTAGATTCTGAATTAAAGAAATGTACTAGTCAGGAGATTCAAAAATCCAGTAGGGTCAATAAACGTTTACCCTTCATTGTGAAATATCATCCTTGGATAAATAAATTTCGTCATGTTATAAATAAGCATTGGGGAATTATGCGTGCAGCCTACCCGGATATTATTGAATTTTGTGATGTCCCCATGATCTGCTATAAGAGAACCAAAAATATTTGTGACACTATTGTAAAAGCAGACATAGGTGGCACCACAAACATGCCACGCCAGCTTTTTCTTACTACTCCAAAAAAGGGTACCTTTCCTTGTTTACAGTGCGTCCATTGTTCGGCGGTCATTAGAGGTGAAACTTTCTCCCATCCGCACACTGGTAAAAAATTCCCTGTACAAGGTTTTTTTACCTGTGACAGCAATTTTGTTAAAGTGCCCTTGTGGCCCTATATACATTGGTGAGACATCTACCAGAATGAAGGACAGATTTAACAATCATAAATCTACTATACGGAAGAAAAATTTGCTGTTGCCAGTTCCCCTTCATTTTGATAGATGTTCTCACAATGTTTCACAACTTAGATTCCAAATTATTGAGCAAGTGTTCATGCTTAAAAAACGAGAAAGTTTCTGGATACATACTTTGCAGACTCTGGAACCTAGAGGTCTCAATTGAGAGTATGACTTAAAAGCATTTCTGTGAAATACAAAATAATAATTATAACAAGATTATCCCTTTTTCTATATATATATTTTTTTCCTCTTTAGTCACAGAAAAAATAAAAAGAAAAAATAAAGACAAAGCTAGCTCTAATCTATATGTGAAAAACCCTATATAACATGAGATTTCTATGGATGCTGCTTGTGGCTGTCTTATACTGTCGGCTTTCCTTTTTTTCTTTTTTTCTTTCTTTTTCTCTGTTTTTTCTTTCCATGGATTTATATATTTATTTTCCTGACGGATATAAAAATGTAATATTTAGTTGCTGCCATAATAATTTAATATTCAGTTACACTGTAATTCCATTGCAACTATATTACAACAATGTATTGAATTACTGCGCTTGATCTATGTAGCAACAATGTTGATAATTGTTGCGCATAATGATATGTTTACTATGGTTGTCATGGTAATATGACGTCAACACGTTTTTCACGTCAAGGGTGGCGCACTATTTAAATTTATGTTCTGATCAAATGTATTATGCTTGACAAAGGCTCTAACCTGAGCTGAAACACGTGTCGCTTGTTTTCTGCTCTGTTCCTCTGATGCTACATGAATAAAGAACCATCTTCTACAAAACGACTCGAGTGTCGGTCTTTTCTCTGCATTACCAAGCGGGCTGTCTTTCCCTGACGCGTGCACCGGGACCTCTGGAAACGAGGAGTGCCATCTGTGTCTATTCTATTGCATCCTGTAAGGCTCCATTCAGACGTCCGTATGTTTTTTACGGATCCACGGATACATGGATTGGATCCGCAAAACACATACGGACGTCTGAATGGAGCCTTACAGGGGGGTGATCAATGACAGGGGGGTGATCATCCCATATAGACTCCCTGATCACCCCCCTGTCATTGATCACCCCCCTGTAAGGCTCCATTCAGACGTCCATATGTTTTTTTACGGATCCACGGATACATGGTTCGGATCCGCAAAACACATACAGATGTCTGAATGGAGCCTTACAGGGGGGTGATCACCTCATATAGACTCCCTGATCACCCCCCTGTCATTGATCACCCCCCTGTAAGGCTCCATTCAGACGTCCGTATGTTTTTTACGGATCCACGTATACATGGATCGGACCCCCCTGTCATTGATCACCCCCTGTCATTGATCACCCCCCTGTAAGGCTCCATTCAGACATTTT
Organism: Bufo bufo; assembly: GCF_905171765.1. NCBI lineage: Eukaryota > Metazoa > Chordata > Amphibia > Anura > Bufonidae > Bufo > Bufo bufo. The sequence goes on along the minus strand of NC_053391.1, from coordinate 329,801,385 downwards.
TTGGGCACAAGTTAGCGGAAATTTTTTTCTTTTTTTTTTCTTACAAAGTCTCATATTCCACTAACTTTTGTCAAAAAATAAAATCTCACATGAACTCCCCATACCCCTCACAGAATCCAAATGCGTAAAATTTTTTAGACATTTATATTCCAGACTTCTTCTCACGCTTTAGGGCCCCTAAAATGCCAGGGCAGTATAAATACCCCACATGTGACCCGATTTCGGAAAGAAGACCCCCCAAGGTATTCCGTGAGGGGCATATTGAGTCCATGAAAGATTGAAATTTTTGTCCCAAGTTAGCGGAAAGGGAGACTTTTTGAGAAAAAACAAAAAAAAATCAATTTCCGCTAACTTGTGCCAAAAAAAAAAATTCTATGAACTCGCCATGCCCCTCATTAAATACCTTGGGGTGTCTTCTTTCCAAAATGGGGTCACATGTGGAGTATTTATACTGCCCTGGCATTTTAGGGGCCCTAAAGCGTGAGAAGAAGTCTGGGATCCAAATGTCTAAAAATGCCCTCATAAAAGGAATTTGGGCCCCTTTGCGCATCTAGACTGCAAAAAAGTGTCACACATGTGGTATCTCCGTACTCAGGAGAAGTTAGGCAATGTGTTTTGGGGTGTCATTTTACATATACCCATACTGGGTGAGATAAATATCTTGGTCAAATGCCAACTTTGTATAAAAAAATGGGAAAAGTTGTCTTTTGCCGAGATATTTCTCTCACCCAGCATTGGTATATGTAAAAAGACACCCCAAAACACATTGCCCTACTTCTTCTGAGTACGGCGATACCAGATGTGTGACACTTTTTTGCAGCCTAGATGGGCAAATGGGCCCACATTCCAAAGAGCACCTTTCGGATTTCACAGGGCATTTTTTACAGATTTTGATTTCAAACTACTTCTCACGCATTCGGGCCCCTAAAATGCCAGGGCAGTATAACTACCCCACAAGTGACCCCATTTTGGAAAGAAGACACCCATGCTGGGTGAGAGAAATATCTCGGCAAAATACAACTTTTCCCATTTTTTTTATACAAAGTTGGCATTTGACCGAGATATTTCTCTCACCCAGCATGGGTGTCTTCTTTCCAAAATGGGGTCACTTGTGGGGTAGTTATACTGCCCTGGCATTTTAGGGGCCCGAATGCGTGAGAAGTAGTTTGAAATCAAAATCTGTAAAAAATGCCCTGTGAAATCCGAAAGGTGCTCTTTGGAATGTGGGCCCATTTGCCCACCTAGGCTGCAAAAAAGTCAGTGTATATTAAGTAGTGGTGTGTCTGACCCTCTTTATAAAACTTCATAGTCAACTGGATGGGGGTGCAGGGTGTCGGACCCTTGCTGATCAAATAGTGATGTCCTTTCTTGGTTTTGCAGCTCAGATATTTTTTTTTATCCCCTACCTACAGGATAGGGGATATGTATCTGATAACTAATCTGATGGGCCCCCCATGTTCATGAGAATGGGGATTCTGTGTCATCAAAGAAATGGAATGGTAGGTCAACCATTTTCCCTTCTGCTTCATTCAATGATCGACCTGCCACTTCATTCATAAGGGGACACAGGATCCAGTTCTCATGGTCAGTGGTAGTCCCAGATATTCTGTATTGACAGAAACTATCTCCAGACCACATACCCAAGTCAGTGGGTCTGCAAAAAATGCGGATGTAACATGGTCCACATCCATATTTTTTGTAGATTCACGGTTTGCAGACTGCAAAACGGATATGGTTGTGTGCATGGGGCCTTATACAGATTCTACTGGCAGACCACGCAGCTGCTATGGTGGAGGAAGGGGGCCCAGTCTTAGATAATTACACTTAAAGGGATTATCCCATGACCATAGAGATGAGCGAATTTCTAAAAAATTCGATTCGGCCAGTTCTGCAAATTTTCTGAAAAAATTTTGCTCTGAATTTATTCATGACGAATTGCGTTAAAAAACGGCTATTTCCTGGCTGCAGACAGCCTTTATAGTGGTGTAGAACACTGTGCCTTGCAGTAACACGCATAGGGAGTCTGCTGTGATACTGAAACAATACTGTGAGTCAGTATGTAGATGACAGGTGTCGCTTTTAGAATCACTGCACACTTCACTTATTTGGGCAGTTACGGGTCCAAAACTGGCCAAATAACTCAAGTGTTAACTCAGCCTTACAGGTCAATGTTAGCGCCAGGTATAAAGAACCGTGCAGAGGCACAAGATCCTACTATAGCCTGAAAGAGCGCACTCCTTTTACACCGTTGCCAGCTGATTCCACTAAGATGTCTACAGAACCTGTTCTATTAAACGCTTATACAAGTAGAGCCCCCCTGATAGAGTGGAGTGGGTGTCAGCAGTAAGTTTGTGTTGACATCACTGATTATTTTGCCCTTCCTCTGATCCGTCAGAACAATAACCCCCAAAAAATGGATCCTGTCTGTGGAGCATCTGCCTTTACTTGGTCAGCATTTGGTCAGTAATCCATCAGTATTGCTAAAGCCAAAAAAACTGGAGTGGATCCTAAACAGAGATGACAGGTGAATGGAATATTTGCATGTCTTCTGCTTTTTATACCCACTCCTGCTTTAGGCTACCAAATCATTAGCCAATTCTGATTCAAAATAGGAACCATGTTATGCAGGCCTTACAGCTGTTACATAGACAGGATCCGTTATGCGTCTCATTTTTCCTTCCTTCTGACAGATCAGAAGAAGGGTCAAATAAATGATGATGTCAGCCAGGCCGAAAAGCAAAATAGTGGCCCAGTCATGAAGTGGGAAGGGTGGGAACAGCATGAGAAGTCCCTATAACGTAGTGGTGAGGTAAAAGCAGCATGAGGAGACCCCGGAGTGGCCCAATGACAGAGTCTGGAGGTGGCAGCAGCATCATCAGGAGGAGGCCACGGAGTGGCACAATGACAGTGTGGAGGTGGCAGCAGCATCAGGAGGCCACAGAGTGGCACAATGACAGAGTGTGGAGGTATCAGCAGCATCAGGAGGAGGCCACAGAGTGGCACAATGACATTGTGGCGGTGGCAGCAGCATCAGGGGGCCACAGAGTGGCACAATGACAGAGTGTGGAGGTGGCAGCAGCAGCATCAGGAGGAGGCCACAGGGTGGCACAATGACAGTGTGGAGGTGGCAGCAGCAGCAGCATCAGGAGGCCACAGAGTGGCACAATGACAGAGTGTGGAGGTAGCAGCAGCATCAGGAGGAGGTCACAGAGTGGCACAATGACATTGAGGCGGTGGCAGCAGCATCAGGGGGCCACAGAGTGGCACAATGACAGAGTGTGGAGGTGGCAGCAGCATAAGGAGGAGGCCACAGGGTGGCACAATGACATTGTGGCGGTGGCAGCAGCATCAGGGGGCCACAGAGTGGCACAATGACAGAGTGTGGAGGGGGCAGCAGCATCAGGAGGAGGTCAGAGGGTGGTACAATGACAGAGTGTGGAGGTGGCAGCAGCAGCATCAGGAGGCCAAAGAGTGGCACAATGACAGAATGTGGAGGTGGCAGCAGCAGCATGAGGAGACCACAGAGTGGCACAATGACAAAGTGTGGAGGTGGCAGCAGCATCAGGAGGCCACAGAGTGACAAGGTGACATAGTGTGGAGGTGGCAGCAGCATCAGGAGAGTGGCAAGGTAACATAGTGTGGAGGTGGCAAAAGCATCAGGAGATCACAGAGTAGCAAGGTGACATAGTGTGGAGGTGGCAGCAGCATCAGGAGACCTCAGAGTGAGGAGGTGGGTGGCAATACCAGTACCAGCTGAAGATGGTGGGTGAAAGAAGGAGCACTTGACATCAGATGTATGACATAAGGTGGAGGGCAGCATCAGAATAGTATCTGAGGCAGGTAGCCAGAAGAAACCAATCTCTTTTGTCAAAGTGTTGGTGTGGCACCATGGATGATGCATCAGGCATTGGTGGGTGGAAATCCTGGCTGTTTCACGACTGATTCATCTAGACAAAGGTCAGTCTCTCCATATTTTGGACAGGGGAGTTCTTCTTGCGGTAACTATGGCCCCCGTTGCACTGGCCAGGCAGGACAGCTTTTCCAGGACAAACTCTGCCAGTTACGGCCACAGTTTGGCTGTCTAGTAGTCCAGCAGATCTTCAATGTGGGGTGGCAGGGTGCAGTTCAAGTATGCCACCACCTGCTGGTTCAGGTCCTGCTCCAGATCTAGCTGCTGCTGCTGCTTCTGGTGAGTAGTTTCTTCACTAGATGGGTGAAGAAAGCTGCTCATCAGCGACTCTAGATTCAAAGTGCTGCTGATGGAGCTGGAACTGCTCCTACCCCCTCCTCCCACCCTGCCACAGCAGCCATGGCAAAGGAATGTGAGCCAAGAGGGCCCCCCGCTCAGACCTGCGAGAGGATGGACGATGGCGCAGATAGTCAGCGACTAACTGACTACATAGAATGTCTCTATAGTAGTTCAGTTTGTCCCCCTCTCAGCGGGTGTAAAAAAGGCCCCCATTTTGGACCGTTAGCGAGGATCTAACATGGTGGAGAGCCAGTAGTCATCCCTCTGGCAAATGGTGACAATTCAGCTGTCACTACAAGTAAGTGAGCATGCATCGGGCCGTTTGCGCAAGTGACTCGGAGGAACTCCCTGCCTCCATCTCCACTGCTGCTCCTGCTCCTCCTTTCCTGTCACCTGTGTAGAAAAACCACCCATTTCACTACATATTGCTTTTGCTCCAATGTCCTCCTCCTCCTCTAGTTTAGCCCCCACAGGGCACATGTGGCCATGAGATGTAGGCGCCACGTCTCCATTCCCCTGACCAGATAGATTTACCAGCATCTTTTCCAGGATATGAATCAGTGGAATGATGTTGTTCATCCCGTAGTCCTGGCGACTGACAAATAAAGTAGCCTCCTCAAAGGGCACGAGCAAACGGCAGGTGTAACGCATGAGCTGTCACTGGCTAGCATCGAAGTTACATAGAGGAGTACCTCTGTCTGCTTGGATCATCAAGAAATCGTTTATGGCCTTTCTCTGTTCGTATAGTCTCCAACATATGGAGAGTGGAATTCCAACGGGTGGAAACGTCGCATATCAGCCTATGTTGGGGGACGCTCAAGGAGGGTGTGCTTGGCAGTGTACGGGTGGTTGAAGTGCATGCAAAGTTTCCTGGCCATTTTTAGGATGTCTTGCAGATGGGTGGAAGACTTCAGGAACCGCTTTACAACCAGATTGAGCACGTGTGCCATGCAGGGCGCATGGCTCAGCCCTCCTTGACGCAGCGCCGACACCATTTTCTTCCCGTTGTAGGTCACCATGGTTCCGATTTTGAGTTGTTGCAGAGAGAGACAGGAATAGATTTCTTGATGAAGGACACGGAGCAGTTCCTCCCCTGTGTGACTCAGTTCGCCCAGGCAAATGAGGTGTAGAACAGCGTGACACCGCCGTGCCCTGCACATGTGGTATGCTGGAGGAGCACTGTGAATTGTTCCTGCAGTGGAGGCTGAGGACACGGTGAAGGATGAGGAGGCAGAGGCGGACATTGTCGCAGGACCAACAGCGTGAGAATGTGGAGGCGGAAGCGGCGTCACCTGGCCAAGTTGCTGGTGTGGCTGGGCAGGAACCACATTTACCCAGTGGGCCGTAAAGGACATATATTGTCCTTGACCGTAGTTACAGCTACCGACCAATTTTCCCAAAAAAGGCTGTATCACAAACAAATGTCACTACTGACTGGCTAATCGACGCAATTACTCAGTCCCTACAGAAGAAAGTCTACATTCACCAACCAATTTTCCCCAAAAAGGCTGCATCACAAACAAATTTCAACACTGAATGACAATGTAAATTCACTGCAGAATGGCTAATAACACATACTTATTTTTGCTATTAATACAGTGCAACAATGTCTGTATGACAATGTAAATTCACCGCAGGACGGCTAATAACACATACTTATTTTTCCCATTAATACACCCCAACAATGGCAGTATAACAATGTCGGTTATAAGACCGGCTAATAAGACGTATTCTTTTTCCTATTAATATACCCCCAAAAAATAATAATATACAATCAAAATTCACCAAAGAACGGCTAATAGGACGCACCAATCTATCCTATTAATACACCCCGTAAATGGCTGTAGTACAATGGAACTTCACCACTGAACGGCAAATAATATTTATTTTTTTGCCACTAATACACGCCAAAAAGGGCTGTAATTTTCTCACTTCAACACACAACGGCTAATAAGCCCCTTTTTTTCCCCACTAATACACAGCTAATAAGACCCCAATAACAAGAACAGTTTGCTGGAATTACAGAGGTATTGCAAGCCTGAAATGAGCAGCAGTATAATGGCAATTTGGATCTGCAGTCGGTGCAGCAAGGTGTAATAGGATTATTCCTATTACCCAGGCTGTAAACACCCCTATTGGACCCTGTTCTGCTTCAATACTGTGGAATAATTCCTCCCTATCCTTTCCCTACACTTCTAATGCTCTTTCCCTGAACTTCTATTGAGCAAAATATACGTTTTGAAGTCTTTCCTAGCACTGTCCCTAGCGCCTGCTAACGTCTCTCACTGCACTAAGTACATTGGAAAATGGCAGAATCTTTTAAAGGGCTTTAACATCACAGGGCTGGTTGGCTGCTGATTAGCTACATGCATGGCATTGTGGGTGATCCCTTCCTTGCTTCATGTCCTAACATATGCAGCAGCCATTTTAGGAAAAAATGTGATTAGTTAACTCAAAGTGTGAGGAAATTCTGATTTGGTGCGAATCAAATAATTCCTGAAATTCGGATCGAAATCCACTTCATCAGCTTCGATTCACTCATCTCTACCCATGACTAATGTAAAAAATTCAAATCAGACATCATATAGTGCATGACAATCTCTTTCTAACAAAGCTAGAACCAGCCCTGTACCTCACATGGATCCAGAGATCTCCCCATTCATTGCTCTGCTAGATTTATATCAAGCTGACAGCTCAAGGGGAGTGTCTTTTCTGCTGCAGCTCAGGGGGCGTGTCTCAGCTCTACCTATCACAGCTCAGGAGGCAGTTGCAGGATGAAACTGAGCATGTGCGGCCTTCTCAGTAAGCAGGTCAAAGAAATAAGAAAACAACAAACAGCAGGTGGCAAAATACAGCTGGATTTTTTTTAAAACTCAGTGGCTATGCTAAATTTTCAATTGCATGCAATTACAAAAGTATTCAGATCCAGGTGCTGGTTTGAAAACTGTAGAATATTTTTCGTGGGACAACCCCTTTAATTCTTGGCCCTGTATTGAGTCCATGTCTGGGGCTCAGGCTCTGCTTTCCTGCTCCCTGCTCCCTCTGTCTGGTCCTTGAGTCTCCCCTTTACTCAGCACACAATAACTGGCTAGCGCTGCACCCGCTGGAGTCCCGACTAGCGCTCTATGTTGTCTTGCTGCTGGGCGTTGGGCTGGCCAATCAGCATTATCAGTGCTTGCAGAGCCTGCTGCTGATTGGCTTGCCTAGCGCCCAGCAGAGAAACTTTAGTGTCCTGTACCATGTTTCATTCCTTTGCAAGCAACTTGCAAGTAGAAAAAGTGGTTTCTGATCAGGCGCAAAATCACAGGCTCCAATACGTCTCTTATGGGTGAATCTTCTTTAATTACATAAAAGATGAAGATGTATAGAACAACGCGTTTCAGGGCTCAAAATGTCCCCTTCATCAGGTTATCAGTAAGAGAAGAAGATTCACCCATAAGAGACATATTGGAGCCTGTGATTTTGCGCCTGATCAGAAACCCCTTTTTCTACAAGTATCCTTTGGGGGATTGGGAATCCCAAAGATACCTCTTCTGCGGCTGCATTCACGGATCCGAAAGGTCTCTATACACCTACATACCTACAATAGAGTTGTGTCTATTATTGCACAACCTAAAAAGGTGAGCACCTCTACTTGCTTAACAATTAAGTTTGTACTGAATATACTACCCTATTGTGCGCCCCCCACACCTTTTCTTTTGTCTCTACGTTCCACTCCTGACCGAGATGAACTCTAGATTCGCCCGTGGTTACCAGGAGCAACTTGCAAGTGACAGCGTAGAGGTTGATGAGAGTGACTTCTGCGGAAACTATGAAGTTAGATCAGAAGTCACTGTGCTGTCAGTAAATTGTGTTTTTGGTGTGAAGTGAACCCCTCATTTCCAGTGCTGAACCCCCAGTTCTGATGCAGTGTTTTACTCTCTCAGCTCTGCAGATGAACCTGAATCTTCACCTTCTCAGTCACCGACACAGTGTAACGCCGCCATGCCCTGCTTTGTGCACTCAGGTACAGTAAGGCCCCTTTCACACGGGCGAGTATTCCGCGCGGATGCGATGCGTGAGGTGAACGCATTGCACCCGCACTAAATACCGACCCATTTATTTCTATGGGGCTGTTCACATGAGCGGTGATTTTCACGCATCACTTGTGCGTTGCGTGAAAATCGCAGCATGCTCTATATTCAGCGTTTTTCACGCAACGCAGGCCCCATAAAAGTGAATGGGGTTGCGTGAAAATTGCAAGCATCCGCAAGCAAGTGCGGATGCGGTGCGATTTTCACGCATGGTTACTAGGACACGATCGGGATGGAGACCCGATCATTATTATTTTCCCTTATAACATGGTTATAAGGGAAAATAATAGCATTCTGAATACAGAATGCATAGTAAACTAGCGCTGGAGAGGTTAAAAAAAACGTAAAAAAAAATTTAACTCACCTTAGTCCACTTGATCGCGTAGCCGGCATCTCCTTCTGTCTCCTTTGTTGAATAGGACCTGTGGTGAGCATTCATTATACACTTACCTAAAGAATTATTAGGAACACCTGTTCTATTTCTCATTAATGCAATTATCTAGTCAACCAATCACATGGCAGTTGCTTCAATGCATTTAGGGGTGTGGTCCTGGTCAAGACAATCTCCTGAACTCCAAACTGAATGTCAGAATGGGAAAGAAAGGTGATTTAAGCAATTTTGAGCATGGCATGGTTGTTGGTGCCAGACGGGCCGGTCTGAGTATTTTACAATCTGCTCAGTTACTGGGATTTTCACGCACAATCATTTCTATGGTTTACAAAGAATGGTGTGAAAAGGGAAAAACATCCAGTATGCGGTAGTCCTGTGGGCAAAAATGCCTTGTGGATGCTAGAGGTCAGAGGAGAATGGGCCGACTGATTCAAGCTGATAGAAGAGCAACGTTGACTGAAATAACCACTTGTTACAACAGAGGTATGCAGCAAAGCATTTGTGAAGCCACAACACGCACACCCTTGAGGCGGATGGGCTACAACAGCAGAAGACCCCACCGGGTACCACTCATCTCCACTACAAATAGGAAAAAGAGGCTACAATTTGCACGAGCTCACCAAAATTGGACTGTTGAAGACTGGAAAAATGTTGCCTGGTCTGATGAGTCTCGATTTCTGTTGAGACATTCAAATGGTAGAGTCCAAATTTGGCGTAAACAGAATGAGAACATGTATCCATCCTCTGATGGCTACTTCCAGCAGGATAATGCACCATGTCACAAAGCTCGAATCATTTCAAATTGGTTTCTTGGACATGACAATGAGTTCACTGTACTAAAATGGCCCCCACAGTCACCAGATCTCAACCCAATAGAGCATCTTTGGGATGTGGTGGAACGGGAGCTTCGTGCCCTGGATGTGCATCCCTCAAATCTCCATCAACTGCAAGATGCTATCCTATCAATATGGGCCAACATTTCTAAAGAATGCTATCAGCACCTTGTTGAATCAATGCCACGTAGAATTAAGGCAGTTCTGAAGGCAAAAGGGGGTCCAACACCGTATTATGGTGTTCCTAATAATTCTTTAGGTGAGTGTAGGTCAAGGACCTTTGATGACGTCACTCCGGTCATCACATGGTACGTCACATGATCTTTTACCATGGTGAATCACCATGGTAAAAGATCATGTGATGTACCATGTGATGACCGGAGTGACGTCATCAAAGGTCCTTGACCTATAATGAATGCTCACCACAGGTCCTGTTCAGTAAAGGAGACAGAAGGAGATGCCGGGCTACGCGATCAAGTAGATTAAGGTGAGTTAAATTATTATTAATTTATTTTTTAACCCCTCCAGCGCTGTTTTACTATGCATTCTGTATTCAGAAGGCTATTATTTTCCATGTTATAAGGGAAAATAATACAATCTACAGAACACCGATCCCAAGCCCGAACTTCTGTGAAGAAGTTCGGGTTTGGGTACCAAACATGCACGATTTTTCTCACGCGAGTGCAAAACGCATTACAATGTTTTGCACTCGCGCGGAAAAATCGCGGGTGTTCCCGCAACGCACCCGCACATTTTCCCGCAACGCCCGTGTGAAAGAGGCCTAAGTGTCTCTGTGTCAACTTCATGCACTGATGTAGAGACACATTGTTTGTCCTGCTAAGGGCATTACTATGATCAGTATCGGACTGGGGTGCCTAGGGCCTAACAGTAAAATTTATTTTGGGGGCCCACTGTATGGATACATTCAAGTATTACCTGCTCACACAGTAGCAAGGTGCTACCAGATGATTAAATATGGGGGTCCCTGCAACAACTTTGAGAAGGTAGGTCCTGGGGAAAAGAGGACACTGGTAGCTTTCCTCTATACCTTGAAGACATCTCAGCTCTGATCGTGTCTATAATAATAAACTGGGGAGTTTCTTTAATAATCTATCATGTTGTAGGATTCACTTGTACCCCTGTGGGCCAGTCCGAGCCTGGGCTGGGGGATACTGGTGTGGCTCTCAACAGCACTACAATTGTACTAATTACGTACTGTATAAGAAGATTTTATTTTTTTAACCTCTAAGTGACCACCAATATTCCTTTTAATGGCGGTCACTAAGGGGCCTTAGGCTGTGCTCCTGCCGGACTCCCTCTGTCTTCCAACCGTGGGGTGCCGCTGTGTGTAAAGGCTGGCTGAGGCCTGGTATTGGCCCCAAGCCAGCCTTCAGTGTTTACCAGCAGGCTGCGCTTCTCTGGCGCAGTCTGCTGGTCAATGTCAGTATGGCACTGACATTAAAATGTAATGCACTATAGGGATAGTGCATTGGATTTTAAAATCAATCTAAGTATTGCTTGTTATAGTCCTATTGAGTGGTAAAAAAAAAGTAAAATTTTATTTATTTTTTTTATAAAAAAATTCCAATAAAAAATAAATATGCTTTATTTTTCCATTGAAAATACATTTTTAATGAAAAAAATTGCAAAAATAAAATCTCCCCCACATGTTTGGTATTGCCACATCTGTACCGACCCGCACTACACAAATATCATCATAAAAAAATATGGCAAAATTGTTAGTCGCCACTGAAAAAAATTAATAACAAGCGATCAAAAAAGCGTAATTTACCCCAAAATTATACCAATGAAAACTAGTCCAACTGCAATAATCAAGCCCTCATACAACTCTATAAAAAGAAAAAAGTTAGGCCCCTTTCACACGAGCGAGTTTTCCGCGCGGGTGCAATGCGTGACGTGAACGCATTGCACCCGCACTGAATCCGGACCCATTAATTTCTATGGGGCTGTGCACATGAGCAGTGATTTTCACGCATCACTTGTGCGTTGCGTGAAAATCGCAGCATGTTCTATATTCTGTGTTTTTCACGCAACGCAGGCCCCATAGAAGTTAATGGGGCTGCGTGAAAATCGCAAGCATCCGCAAGCAAGTGCGGATGCGGTGGGATTTTCACGCATGGTTGCTAGGAGACGATCGGGGTGAAGACCCGATCATTATTATTTTCCCTTATAACATGGTTATAAGGGAAAAATAATAGCATTCTTAATACAGAATGCATAGTACAATAGGGCTGGATGGGTTAAAAAAAAAATATATATAATATAACTCACCTTAATCCACTTGATCACACAGCCCGGCTTCTCTTCTGTCTTTTTATTTGCTGTGCACAGGAAAAGGACCTTTGATGACGTCACTGCGCTCATCACATGGTCCGTCACATCCTTCAGATCATGTGATGGACCATGTGATGAGCGCAGTGACATCATCAAAGGTCCTATTCCTCAAAGAAGAAGACAGAAGAGAAGCCGGGCTGCGCGATCAAGTGGATTAAGGTGAGTTAAATAATTTTTTTAACCCCTCCAGCGCTATTTTACTATGCATTCAGTATTAAGAATGCTATTATTTTCGCTTATAACCATGTTATAAGGGAAAATAATACAATCTACACAACCCCGATCCCAAACCCGAACTTCTGTGAAGAAGTTCGGGTTTGGGTACCAAACATGGCGATTTTTCTCACGCGCGTGCAAAACGCATTACAATGTTTTGCACTCGCGCGGAAAAATCGTGCATTTTCCCGCAACGCACCCGCATCTTATCCGGGCCAAAAACATGACGCCCGTGTAAAAGAGACCTTATGGTTCTTGGGAAGCAGTGATTCAAAAATTAGTAAAACGGAAAAAAATATATATATGTATTTGGTTTCCTTGTAATTGTACTGACCCAGAGAATAAAGATATTATGTTATTTATACAAAAAAATTGCTGTTTTTCCCCATTTCCCTCCCAGAAAGAGTTAATAAAAGTTAATCAGAAAGTTATGTGTACCCCAAAATGACACAATTAAAAATTACAACTCATCCTGTAAAAAACAAGCCCTGATATAGCTACATAGACGGAAAAATAAAAAAGTTATAGCTCTTGGAATCCAATGATGAAAAAAAGAAGAAAAATGCTTGGTCAGTAAGGCCCAGAACAGGCTGGTTACTAAGGGGTTAAAGATTCAGATCTTGGAAAAAATTCCAAAAAGGTTTCAAATAAAAATCACATACAGCATACATACTTTTAAGCTTTTACATGTGATTTTCAATATAGCAATTAAGAAACCAAAGGGTTGATCTTAGAAAACACAGTATTTAGAAATGTTTTACATTCTGTTTTGGGTAACTTGTATATTGAGAACATGTCACATAAATATAAAGCTGGTCATCCGCATGATAGCTCCCAAATCTCTCCAAATTTGCCCATAAACAGGAAGTCACCAGTATCTGATCAACTGAGAGACCTCAAATACATTTATTTGTATAATGTATTGATAAGGGAGATGACCAGGACCTGTCACCTCTCTCAACATGTCTGCTTTAATTATTACTTGCATTCCCCCATGTAATAATAAGCCTGGAGCATTTTTTCACGTACCTTTATGTTGTTCCATTCATCTATTATTCCTGCTAGAAGTTTATGAAATAATTACCAATAATGGGGTGGGGGGGAATGGGTCAACAGACAATATCACACATGATAGGATTAGATACACAGCTCAGCAGACAGCATCACACATGACATAATTGGATACACAGCTCAGCAGACAGTATCACACATGACATAATTGGATACATAGCTCAGCAGGCAGTATCACATAGGATATTAGATACAGCTCAGCAGACAATATCACACAGGATAGGATTAGATACACAGCTCAGCAGACAGCATCACACAGCATAGGATTAGATATATACCTCTGCAGGCAGTATCACATAGGATATTAGATACAGCTCAGCAGACAGTATCACACAGGATAGGATTAGATACACAGCTCAGCAGACAGCATCACACAGCATAGGATTAGATACATACCTCTGCAGGCAGTATCACATAGGATATTAGATACAGCTCAGCAGACAGTATCACACAGGATAGGATTAGATACACAGCTCAGCAGACAGCATCACACAGCATAGGATTAGATACATACCTCAGCAGGCAGTATCACATAGGATAGGATATTAGATACACAGCTCAGCAGGCAGTATCACACAGAATAGGATTAGATACATACCTCAGCAGGCAGTATCACATAGGATAGGATATTAGATACACAGCTCAGCAGACAGTATCACACAGAATAGGATTAGATACATACCTCAGCAGGCAGTATCACACAGGATAGGATTAGATACACAGCTCAGCAGACAATATCACACAGGATAGGATTAAATACACAGCTCAGCAGACAGTGGGGCGGGGTGCTGTAGAGGTCACTGTTATGGGGGATACTGTTGATATCTTTTAACAACACACAGAAACATTAAATGAAATAGATGAAATATACCTGTGCAAAGCCGGGTCCTTCTGCTTGTATATATAAATATATATATATAAATAAAAGAATGGCATAACATATATGAAAATTTGCTCCAGAATTGTTATTACAATGTGAATGCAGATAGTTACTAAAACAGACATGTCAGGAGAGGTGACAAGTCCTCTTTAAAGGGGTATTCCCATCACATACAATGGGGGCATATTGCTAGGATATTCCCCCATTGTCTCACAGGTGCGTGTCCCAGAGGTGGGACCCGCACCTACAACGAGAACGGAGCGGGGAGAGCTGTGGCTGGGGCCCATCCACCACCAAGCGCTACTCCCCGCTGCCCCCATAGAAGTGAATAGGAACGGACTGCGAACGCGCGGCCCCTGCTCCCATTCATTTCTATGGGGCAGACGGAAATAGCCAAGCCAGCGCTCTGCTATTTTTGGCGGCCCCATAGAAATGAATGGAGGGCGGCTGTGCATGCGCAGTGCGCCCTCCGGTCGTTTCCCCGCTCCGTTCTCATTGTAGGTGCGGGTCCCACCTCTGCGATATGCCCCCATTGTCTGAGATGGCAAAACCCCTTTAAATACATGCATAATGCACCTAAAGAAATACGTTTCCAGCACTGCCGAGAATGCTCAGCTCATATCTTTGTCATTCTAGTCGCAGATGCACTTTACTTTTAGATGCCTAGACATTGTCATTCATAAGTGTCTCAAACATGTCATTAATACAAAGCCTGACTGTAACACATTGCAGAGTTACATGCGTGGGATTTTATTATTACTATATAATGTATAGTACAGTATGTGTAGACATTGACATGCTGTACCTATTCTGGTATCACACAACGTATAGTTTTAAGGAACAACTACATAACAAAGGTGAACATGCAAAATAGGCATTTTGTAATAAAAAATCTAACATACTTTGAAATCAATTTTGAATGTGCATAATGAAATGACGCACCATATTGGATGTGATTTTAAACCAGTGGTGAAAACGAATTCTCTTGTGTTGCTCAGGAAGTCATGCCAGGCAGGTAAAGGATAATGTTTTGCTGCCAGGGCTCAAAGGAACTGTGAACCCCTGAATCTTGATGAGGAATTCCCCAGAACACAGCAACAACATGATGCAGTGATGGCTAATCTCCGGCACTCCATCTGTGGTGAAACTACGACTCCCAGTATGCTCCATTCATTTCTGGGAACAGCCAAGCAAGTGTACATCTTGGGAGTGGTAGTTTTACAACAGCTGGTACTATCACAGATCTAGGGAACCCATTTCAGCCTGCTCAAGATGGTTTGCAAAGTCGTAAACCTATCTGAGGGTACTTTCACACTTGCGTTTTTCATTTCCGGCATAGAGTTCCGTCACAGGGGCTCTATACCGGAAAAGAACTGATCAGTTCTATCCCCATGCATTCTGAATGGAGAGAAATCCGTTCAGGAGGCATCAGGATGTCTTCAGTTCAGTCGTTTTGACTGATCAGGACGGAGAGAATACCGCAGCATGCTACGGTTTTATCTCCGGCGAAAAAAAACTGAAGACTTGCCTGAATGCCGGATCCGGCATTTTTTCCCATAGAAATGTATTAGTGCCGGATCCGGCATTCAGAATACCGGAATGCCGGATCCGTCCTTCCGGTCTGCGCATGCGCAGACTGAAAGAAAGGTGAAAAAAATAAATGCCGGATCCGTTTTGTCGGATGACACCGGAAAGACGGATCCGGCATTTCAATGCATTTTTTCGACTGATCAGGATCAGTTGACATACATTTTGCCTGATCCGGCAGGCAGTTCCGGCGACGGAACTGCTTGGCGGATCTCTCTGCCGCAAGTGTGAAAGTAGCCTGAGCCAAATGATAGCAAATTTTACTGTAAAACTATGTACAAACAGCAAGTGGCTTCATTTCCGTATTAGTATTTCATTGCATCTTAAGGAATACAATGTATAAATTCAGCTCCTACCTTTAGCAGCCACTGTGTGTTGTTCTCCATGATATTCTCCAGTTCCCGTATCCTGTTGATAGGCCACTGGTGGTCATCCACGGCAGGTGCATCCCTTTGTAAGGAGTTGGCCACCTGGTAGTCAGAAGGGGGTGAGTGGCAGCTGTCAATCTCAGGGAGGAGGAAAGTGTAGCTGCAGCGTCCATGCTGCACCTTGTGGTGATGTTTCTCAGGTACGTTCAGGTGAGTGGCCAGTACTATGAGAGCCAGGAAAGGCCAGCTCAGAAGAAAGAGCAGGATCATGTTCCTCCCCATCATTGTGGAGTATAGTCAATGACTCTGCACAGTGTCTGCTTGGTGAGATAGCTGCCAGTGCCTTGTATAGCAAACCACGTTGTCCTGTCAACTTCAGGAAGTTTGTGCAGCAGCAACCCCCTCTATCCACCCTCACCCGCCCACTGTATACGACTAGAGCTGGAGCCCTTCTAAGGATGCTGTATCATTTAACCTCTACATTACCAGACCGATGTGAGTCATTGCATCTGATCCACATGATGCAGAACACATCGCCACTTTTCAATATATTTGCACACACAAATTCTTTACTTAATAATACATATCTGATAACACACTTTTCAGCAATCTTTACATCAACAATATCACGTGAAGGCTTAGATGCAAATGCACCATAATATATCAATATCTTCATGTTTGTACAGGAAAATGTTTTATAGCCACTCCTAACAATTACTCATTACAGGAATGTTTGTGGCATAGCTCTTATAGTTTCCTGTTTAGGTTCATGTTCATAGAATTGAATGTTAATGCATATAACACAAACTGTTTATCCAGAAGATGTTACTCTGATTAGATTTATCATTTTTATTATTAATAACAAAGGTAAAGATGTTAGTCAGTTATTAGGGCATGTTCACACAGCTGATTTTTCATGTTGAAAAATCAACCATGCAATCTGCGGCAGAGATCAGAGGCTTGGATTTCTGCCCAGATCATGACTTCAAACTGTTCATTCAAATGGGGCTAACGTGTGTGTGTGTGGCTACCTGCCGCGGACTCAGTGGAATCTGCCTCAAAAATTGACAAGGTAAAAAGGTTTTCCAAGACTTTTATACTGATGACCTATCCTCTGGATAGGTCATCAGTGTCTGATCTGTGGGGGTCTGACACCTGGGACCCCCTCCGATCACCTGTGCTTGCAGAAGTGCAGCTGCCTTCTCTCAGCTTTCCGTAGGCCAGTGACGTCACATTCATCGGTCACATGGCCTAGGTGCAGCTCAGCCCCATTGAAGTGAATAAGACTGAGTACGATACCAAGCACAGCCGCTATATAATGTACGGCAGTGTGCTTGGTGAGCAGGGAGAAGGCCGCGGATCTACAGTAGATCATCAGTGTAGGGCCTCTTGCACACGACCGTATGACCTCCGAGATATACAGTCCATGAGCGGGCCATATGTCCCAGAGCGGCATTGATCGTGTGCACAGGAGCACACAGCATCATAGATTACACTGATGCTCTGGATGTCGGGCCGCTTGCGGTGCTATTGTCCCGCACTAATATGATCATATGAGTGTGGGACAATAGGGCGGCCCGACATGCACAGCATCAGTGTAATCTATGATGTTGTTTCCCCCGGTGCTGCCCCGGGACATATGGCCTGCTCACAGACCGTATATCTCGGAGGGCATACGGTCGTGTGCAAGAGGCCTAAGGCTTGGTCTTCACGACGACATGTGTGGTGCGACACATAGGGCACAACTACACTGCAACATGGGTCGCGCAACAATTTTTATAATGGTAGTCTATGGTGTCGCACTGAGACATGTGACATGCTGCAACTGCGACGCGACAGTCGCCGAAAAATCCATTTTGAATGGGTTTTTTGCGACTGTCGTGTCGCAGTCACAGTATGTCGCAGTACAACACCATAGATTACCATTATGAAAATTATCGCGCAACAAAATGTCATCGTATAGAGCTAGCCTAAGGCCTCATGCACACGACAGTTGTTTTTCTCGGCCTCCCATCCGGTTTTTTTGAGGATAGGATGGGGACCCATTTGTTTCAAAATTTTGTTTCATCCGTTTGTGTTCTGCGTCCGTTGTCCGTGTTTCCCTTCAGCAAAAATATATAGTGCATGTCCTACTTTTTTTCACATTTGCGGACAAGGATAGACATTTATTACAAGGGATCTGTGAAAAAAAACGGATCCGTCCAAAAAAAACGGATGCCGCATCCATTTTTTTTTTGCGGACGCACAATTTGCGTACGCAAAAAACAACTGTCATGTGCATGAGGCCTAAAGGTCAGGGAAAATAACTTTAATTCTCTTTATTTCAATATCAATGGCCATATGAATAGAAACAAATGGAAGGCGGGTTCCTATTCTTACCTTCTGTTATCAGAGATCAACTGTAATGGTCAAATTCCTGCAATGAGCAGAGAATCACTCACATGGCACAAATTCATCTACTCCTCGTTCCCAAATGAGGATCATGATCCTCGAACATAAAGGGCTTATCCCAAGAAAATATTCAGCATTTTTTTAAACCAGCAGCTGGATCTGAATCATGTAATTAAAAATGTAGTATAGCCACTGAGTTATCCACTGAAATCTATGTATAGCGCCATCTGCTGTTTGCTCTTTTTCTAAATTGCTCACTGAGTTGACATACATGCTCAGTTCCATCCTTCAACAGCCAGCAGCTGCAGCAGAAAGGACATGCCCTCCTAGAAAGTGCACATCCCCTGAGCTGCCAGCTTGAAATAAGGGTCCATTCACACGTCCGCACATCGCCGGCACTCTCATAGAAAATGCCTATTCTTGTCCCTTTAAGTGCCCTGAGCTAGAGTAATTCTCTGGATAATGTTAACTGGTTGGGAACCAAGCCATCAAGGAGTGACTGCTGATGATTGCCAGTTCTAGCCAGGAGAAAATGACCAATCACCAGCAGGTGGTTGGGGAGAGCAGGAGCAAATGGAAGCCATGACTGGCTTTGACTCTTTTCCAGGCCCAGGCTGCGATGATTATACAGCAAGTTCTCGGGAACCACTTACTTTTAGCTCATTAATGATAGAACACTGAAATCTATTGGGAAAACTGGTGTTACAAAGAACTGGCTTAGTTGCCCAAAGCAACCCATCCGATTTCACCTTTCATTTTCCAAAGGAGCTCTGATAAATGAAAGGTGGAATCTGATTGGTTGCTAGGGACAACTAAGCCAGTTTTAATTTACACCAGTTTTGATAAATCTCCCCTAATATGTCGGTCACTATTTATGCTGCCCTCAGGGAAGCAAAAAAATTGACAAAAAATTCCCTTTAAGTGATTGTCTGTGCCATTCGGAGTGATTTGATTATTTTGGAAGATTACCAATACTGCACAAAAATATCTCAGTGGAGAACAGGTGGATTGGTTCACAATCGCAGAAAAGCAACTACAATGTTACATGCAGAAAAGCGTCTGACACAGTTGGTGAAACAAGATGAGCTAGAATATCTACTAATCAGTGTAGTTCCTGCAAAAGAGGCAGATCATGCGACTGCTATAGGGCCTGGGAGGGGGAAAGGGGGCACACAGAACTTTACTTCCCTGCGTAAATACAATGCATTTTCGCGCAGTCACCACTAGGAGGAGCTCAATGCAAAGAGATTATTACAGCTTCCACGGTAGCTGTATTAACTATGCACTGAGCTCCCACTAGTGGTGGCTGCAGGTAGCCAGCTAGCTTTGTGTTAGAAGAGAAGAATGAGCTTAATCAATGTATTTTGGCAGTTTTCTGGTGTAAATACATTGAGAAATATTTTTTAAGCGCCTGTCCACTTTTACGGGCATAAAAGCTGGATAAAGTGGGTGAGGCTGAAGGTCCCTTTTTATTACAATTTGTATTTAAATAAAAATTTCTTCCACTTGATTGAAAACAAAATCTGGGGCATTACGTATGTTATTCATTGTCTGGGAGTGACTGAGTAAACTAGGTGCAGGGGTCCTATGAGATCTGTGTACACCCCTGGTACTCTTAAAAAAAAGAGAAAAGTGAGACTACAGTTTGCACATGCTAACCAATACTGGACCATCGTCAATTTGCAGTGAGACATCACTGTGCTTGTCATTCCTGTTTTGTGACATTACTTTGTGTATCATCCCTGTATTGTGATATATATTGATGTGATATATTAGGACCAAGATTACTGTACTATTACATTACTGTGTGCATTATTCTCATATTACCCCTGCCTGTGTAGTAATATCATTGCTACCTTGTGTGTATTTTCAGTGACACAAGTATGTGAGGTGCAGAGGTTGAAGTCACACTTAAGTATTGGGGCCATATGCCCCCTGCCCTTTCCACCGGCTTGCTCTTCTCGATTATAGCCATGCTGTAGGTGCTGTGCAGTTTGTGTGCTTATGTAAATCTTTTTTTTCCTGTAAAGCATGAAGTATCGGGTACAGCACGCTGAGTGAAATGACTTTCCACACTTTATGCATGGATCACATTATAAAAAAATCAGTTTGGCAGGTTTATGTAAGACTGATTTTCCTCAGGTGTTGAAATGTCATGGATGATATGTGTTCTTGTGTTTTATTGCGTAAGGGTCAAAAATGGTATGTTACATATGTTGTGCTGTTGTGTTTTGCTTATGACGTTTACTTACAGCACTTTAAGTGGACTTGGACATTATGAAAAACCCTGGGAACTTTTGAATTTTAGCTACAGAGTCATCAACTTCAGATTTTTTTAAAATTAAAACCAAGGATATACATTTCAGATACTTTATCAAACGATATTAAGAAAATAAATAATAATATATAGTAATAAATAGTATTGCTAATCATCATATGGCTACTGCTAATCTCCAAACAATAATGTTGTTGACATTGAAGGGGTTATCTGGGAATTAATAAAATAAAATTACTGAAAATAAATATTACTTTACTATCAATACATTCCCAAATACCTTTCATTAGTTATAATGGCTCTTTTTCTCTAGCGAGCAATCATCAGGGGAAATAAAATGGCTGCCGCCCTATTAGTACACACAGAACCTGTCCTAATCACACAGGAGGACATGTTACTTCACAACACTGAGCTAAAGAGCTGCCTCATCCTCCTCTCTGCTCTATTTGTCAGGGGTTATGATCCTGAATACAGTTTAATTTGATCTTCAGCTAAATCTCTGTAGGAATGGAGTTTATGAGGAGGCATTAAGTACAGAGAGGAGGTGGGGATGTGGCTAATGAGCATCAGCACTTGTATGCAGTCAGCTACATTACAACAGCCCCACATTACCACAGTCTTTCCTGTCCATCCTCTCTTTACTTCAGCAGTCTCCTTATGAACACCAATCTTACAGAGATTCAACTGAAGATCTTATCAGAGCAGAGGATGCGGCAGCTGTTTAGTTCAGTGCTCTGTAGTAACACTGTTTTATGTGTACTAATAGGACGGCGGCCATTTTATTTCACCTGACGATTGCTCCATAGACAAAATGAGCCATTATAACTATTGAAAGGTATTTGAGAATATATTTTCCATAGTGTTATTTAAGTATTTTCAGTAATTTTATTTTATTAATTCCTGGAGAACCCCTCTTAGCATAATAGTAGTGCAATAAAATGATTTATTTTCATTAAAAAAAAGCAGTTATTTTTGTTGTATATAGTTGTATTCGTCAAGCCATATAATATGCATCATGTACATCACAAGGGCAATGTTTTGAGCAGAGTGTGTTCATGTACTAGCTTTAAAACATTTAAAATGCTGCCTTTGTGATATACATAAAAAAATATGCTGTTGGGACTCCTGGACAGTGATGGTCAGTTCGCAGTGTTCGCCAACGAACTCATGCGGGCTGCCATCTTGACTCACCCAACCAGCGATGCACAGGTAAGCCCTTACCTGTGCCGGGAGCCGGTCTGAAATTAAATGCGGTCACCGGGAGCAGGCAGTTCCGAGAACAGCCCGATGAAGGCCCCCGGCGGCTGTTCTCGGAACTGCCTGCTCCCGGTGACTGCATTTGACTTCAGACCAGCTCCCGGCACAGGTAAGGGGCTTACCTGTGCATCGCCGGACGGGTGAGTCAAGATGGCAGCCCACATGTGTTTGTTGGTAGAGTTGAGCGGTCACCTGGATGTTCGGGTTCGATGGGTTCGGCCGAACTTCAGAAAAATGTTCGAGTTCGGGACCCGAACTTCATCCCGAACCCCATTGAAGTCAATGGGGACCTGAACTTTTGAGCACTAAAATGGCTGTAAAAATGTCATGGAAAGGGCTAGAGGGCTGCAAATGGCATCAATGTGGTTAAGAGCATGGCAAGTGCTCTGCAAACAAATGTGGATAGGGAAATGACTTTAAATAACATAAAATACGTAAAAATAAAAAATAATAATCTTGATCTAGGAGGACGAGGTCCATATGGAGTAGGAGGTTGAGGAGGCGGTGGATGTGGCGGTGTAGGTGGAAGCGGCGGTGGAGGAGGAGGAGGTAGTCTACACTGCTTTTTGCTTTTAAATTTATTTTTATTTTTTTAAATCAGGGTACACCCCAAAACATTGGGAAATATAACCTGTGATAACCCCCTCCAGTCATGCTAAACACACGTTCAGACAATACACTGGCTGCAGGGCAGGCCAGCACCTCCAAGGGGTAAAGGGCAAGCTCAGGCCATGTGCCCAATTTGGAGACCCAGAAGTTGCAGGGGCTGACCCCTGTCAGTCAGTTCGTGTAGGCGTGTGCACACTTACTGCCCCACCATGTCGCACGTCCCCGTGATGTTCACAATCCAATTTGATATCTGCTCTATCAACTTTCGATGTTCTTTTATGCGCCTACAATGGTGATCACGGTTAGCAGGGAATCAGGGTCCCACGCTGGAGAGGGAGCGTGAGAAAGAGAGACCACATCCAAGGGAGGATACATTTTTTCTAATTTAAAATTATAGAGCGGAATTATGGGACAAATTATTAAAGCTTAACCCCTTAGGGACACGGCCTTATTTCACCGTAAGGACCAGGCCATTTTTTGCAAATCTGACCAGTGTCAGATAACTTTAAAACACTTTGACTTATCCAGGCCATTCTGAGATTGTTTTTTTGTCACATATTGTACTTCATGACACTGGTAAAATGAAGTAAAAAAAAATATTTTTTTTGCACAAAAAAATACCTAATTTACCAAAAATTTTGAAAAATTTGCAAATTTCAAAGTTTCCGTTTCTCTACTTCTGTAATAAATAGTAATACCCCCAAAAATTGTGATGACTTTACATTCCCCATATATCTACTTCATGTTTGAATTATTTTGGGAATGATATTTTATTTTTTGGGG
Organism: Bufo bufo; assembly: GCF_905171765.1. NCBI lineage: Eukaryota > Metazoa > Chordata > Amphibia > Anura > Bufonidae > Bufo > Bufo bufo. The sequence goes on along the minus strand of NC_053391.1, from coordinate 329,778,047 downwards.
ATGTTATAAGGCTTAGAAGTTTAGAAGCAAATCTTGAACAAATCTTGAACAAAAACTCAATTTTTAGGGACCAGTTCAGGTCTGAAGTCTGAAGCGAGGCTTACATAATAGAAACCACCCAAAAACTACACCCCTCAAGGTATTCAAAACTGATTTTACATACGTCGTTAACCCTTTAGGTGTTGCACAAGAGTTATTGGCAAATGGGGATGAAATTTGAAAATTTAATTTTTTGGCCTTATTTTCCATTTTAACCCATTTTTTCCACTAACAAAGCAAGGGTTAACAGCCAAACAAGACTGTATCTTTATTGCCCTGACTCTGCCGTTTACAGAAACACCCAATATGTGGTCGTACACTACTGTATGGCCACACAGCGGGGCGTAGAGTGAAAGGTGCACCGTTTGGTTTTTGGAGGGCTGATTTTTATGGACCGGTTTATTTACACCGTGTCCTGTTTCAACCCCCCTGATGCACCCCTGGAGTAGAAACTCCCTAAAAGTGACCCCATATAAGAAACTACACCCCTCAAGGTATTCAAAACTGATTTTACATACGTCGTTAACCCTTTAGGTGTTGCACAAGAGTTATTGGCAAATGGGGATGAAATTTGAAAATTTCATTTTTTTGCCTTATTTTCCATTTTAACCTATTTTTTCCCACTAACAAAGCAAGGGTTAACAGCCAAACAAGACTGTATCTTTATTGCCCTGACTCTGCCGTTTACAGAAACACCCAATATGTGGTCGTACACTACTGTACGGCCACACAGCGGGGCGTAGAGTGAAAGGTGCACCGTTTGGTTTTTGGAGGGCTGATTTTTATGGACCGGTTTATTTACACCGTGTCCTGTTTCCACCCCCCTGATGCACCCCTGGAGTAGAAACTCCCTAAAAGCGACCCCATATAAGAAACTACACCCCTCAAGGTATTCAAAACTGATTTTACATACGTTGTTAACCCTTTAGGTGTTGCACAAGAGTTATTGGCAAATGGGGATAAAATTTGAAAATTTCATTTTTTGGACTTATTTTCTATTTTAACCCATTTTTTCCACTAACAAAGCAAGGGTTAACAGCCAAACAAGACTGTATCTTTATTGCCCTGACTCTGCCGTTTACAGAAACACCCAATATGTGGTCGTACACTACTGTACGGTCACACAGCGGGGCGTAGAGTGAAAGGTGCACCGTTTGGTTTTTGGAGGGCTGATTTTTATGGACCGGTTTATTTACACCGTGTCCTGTTTCAACCCCCCTGATGCACCCCTGGAGTAGAAACTCCCTAAAAGTGACCCCATTTTGGAAACTACGGGATAAGGTGGCATTTTTTTGGGGACTATTTTTAGGGTAAATGTGATTTTTGGTTGCTCTATATTACATTTTTGTGAGGCAAGGTTACCAAAAATTAAAATTCTGAAATTTCATCTCCATTTGCCATTAACTGTTGAGGAACACCTAAAGGGTTAATAAAGTTTGTATAATCAGTTTTGAATACCTTGAGGGGTGTAGTTTCTTAGATGGGGTCACTTTTAGGGAGTTTTTACTCTAGGGGGGCATCAGGGGGGCTTCAAAAGGGACATGGTGTCAATAAAAAAGGCCATCCAAATCGGCCTTACAGAAACCATGTCGGTCCTTTCCTTTTGCGGCCTCCCTTTTACTGATACAGCAGTTTACGACCACAAATGTGGCGTTTCTGTAAACTGCAGTATCAGTTTTTTTTTTTAATTCAATTATCTTATGTGGGGGCTCATTTTTTGCGGGATGAGCGTACGGTTTTATTAGACTCTATTTTGGGGGCTATATGACTTTTTTATCGCTTGCTATTAAGCTTTTTGTTATGTAAGGTGACAAAAAATATCTTTTTTTGCACCTATTTTTAATTTTTTTTTGGACCGTGTTAATCTGGGGGGTTGGGTCATGGGGTATTTTTATAGAGGAGTTTCTTACGGATGCGGCGATACCTAATAAGTCTACATTTTTTACATTTATTTAGGTTTTAGACTATATTATCCTTTTTGATACCCCAAAAAAATTTTTGTATCGCTAAAGTCTAAGAGTCATTTTGTAATTTTTTATTTTATCCGATTATCTTATGTGGGGCTCATTTTTTGCGGGATGAGACAACGGTTTTATTGGCACTATTTTGGGGGCTATATGACTTTTTGATCGCTTGCTATTAAACTTTTTATTATGTAAGGTGACAAAAAAAAACAACTTTTATTTGCACTTTTTTTTTTTTTCTGGACCGTGTTAATCTGGGGGGTTAGATCATGTGGTATTTTTCTAGAGGAGATTATTACCGACGCGGCGATACCTAATATATCTACTTTTAATAAATTATTTTAGTTTTTTTGGGTGTCTCAAATCTGAGAACCATTTTTTTTTATCCGATGTCTGTGCTAAATTGGGATATAAATTTAGTACTCCATGGAAGTGTGATACTCCCTGAAGCAACCGTCAATGCAGAGGCCCGGATGATCGGGGCACGTGTCGCACTGAGTAGTGGTGTCCTTCCGTATCCCCCTCCTGCGACACACTCTGCACTTTTTTTGGGTTCGTCCCTTCTTTCCAGTATGGGGGACCACACCTGGAAAGTGTTGGCCAGGGACGATCCGGGCGCCTACAGTTCCCGAGGTTCTCCGGCCCGCTCTTTCCCGGTCCAAAAAGATCAGGGCCTTGAGGACTGCCTCATAGAACTGGAGGAATGTCCCTGTGCTGCCAGTGCTTCGGGATACTACAAAAGAGTTGTACAAGGCAACCTGTACCAAGTAGACCACAACTTTTTTGTACCATGCCCGGGTTTTGCGCATGGGGTTATATGGCTTGAGGACTTGATCCGAGAGATCAACTCCTCCCATATACCGATTGTAGTCGACGATACAATCGGGCTTGCGGACCGTTGCCGCGGTACCTCGCACAGGGACAGGGGTGATGCCGTTACCATGAATTGTGGACAGCATAAGGACATCCCTCTTGTCCTTATACCTGACCAGCAACAGGTTTCCAGTGGTAAGGGCACGGGTCTCACCCCTGGGGATAGGTACCTGGAGGGGGTGGGCAGGGAGGCCGCGTTGATTTTTCCGCACGGTCCCACAAGCGGACGTGGATCTGGCGGCAAGAGACTGGAACAAGGGGATACTGGTATAATAGTTATCCACGTAAAGGTGGTAACCCTTATCCCGCAGTGGGTACATAAGGTCCCACACAAGTTTCCCGGTAACACCCAGAGTGGGGGGACATTCTGGGGGTTGAATCCGGGAATCTCGCCCCTCGTATACACAAAATTTGTAAGTGTACCCTGAGGTACTCTCACAAATTTTGCATAGCTTCACGCCATACCTCGCCCGCTTGGAGGGCACATACTGGCGGAAAATGAGTCTCCCCTTGAACGCAGTGAGAGACTTGTAAAGAGGGAATATTAATCACCAATATTTATGCAAATATCGATAATTAATATTCATAAATGGGAGGAACCATCTAGTGATAACTCCGCCCATTTATGCCTTTATATAATAATAACAATACCTTCGCTATGCTCTACACTGATCACTTATGCTAACTGCATGCGCCTTACTAACTCGCTACCGCTAACAAGTACACGCTACACAAAAGGGTACAAATATAACAGTATTTATTACACCAAGCCATACACTAACAATACACTACGCACGCAGTACACTACAATACACTACGCACGCAGTGCACTACAATACAGCACTAAATATACCATCCTAAACTACACTACCCATTCCCAATTCTACCCATCAACTAACTATACAATTCACACATTCAAGTATATGAACCCACCCCACCTAACTATTCACTGTCCCTACGGGGTATGACGAAGGGTTAAAAGGATTTGTTTGCAGAGCAGAAGCATGCTCTACATGACCAGGGTAACCACCAGGGGTTAATCCGGGCCACCAGGGTAAAGGGGTTAATGCAGGCACATTTCCGCCGGACAGGGGAACAGGGCACGGACATCAGGGGTACAAAGTGTCGGGGGGGGGGACCAGGGGAGAGATACCAGGGGTAATGCCTGGCAGGGAAAGGGTTACACACAGGGAACCAGGGGTGAGGGTTTCAGGGGTTATAGGGTTATGGGGAGGAGTGGGGGTTCGTTGGTGGGATAGTGGGGGGGTTAATGGCGTGGGGGTACGTTGGTGGGATAGTGGGGGGGTTATAAGGGGGTGATACTTAAGGTTTTGTTGCTCGTTCGTCCAGGGGGGAGGTCCGGTCGGGCGCTCTGCTCTGAGCGCAGGAAAGGCTGCAGGGGTCGGGTCCGGTGGAGCGCAGGATGCGCTGCCCTTTCAGGTGGTGGGGGCCCCGATCCTAACTGCGGCCATGAGCGCCGATTGCGCTCTCCTAGATGAAGGGGGGGTCAGGTCAGCTGCCACGTGGGAGGCCCTGACTCCCGGAGCGCAGGACGCGCTCCTCTTCCAGGTGGGGGCCAGATGAAGACTCTTTGAGTGCCGGGCCCGCCGGGTATTTATCCCCCGGCGGCCCGCACTCCCGCGCCACCAGGGGGCGCGCGCGCGCCCCCATCATCCGCGTGGGCCGGCGCAGTGATATGACGTCACTGCGCCGGCCAGCACATCGGGGACGCGCTGCAGACAGGCGGGAGAAGCCTTTGATCTCCCGCCTGCTGCACCTCGCATTCCGGACAGTGCGATAGTAATCGCACTGTCGGAATGCACATAATAGAAGGAGGAGAGGCTTCTCCCCTTCTTCTATCATGTGTAATTATCTTCAGCAGCGCTGAGGATAATTACAACAAAGGGCTCAGATTCTGTTGAATCTGAGCTCTTTGTATCCATCAGGATGACCGGACCCTTGTCCGGTCATTCTGATGCAATTAGCCAGATTGCATCGGTGCGAATGCTTGGGGCACATTCACACCGATGCACCTGGTTTTAGTTGTAGGAGGGGGGGGATATATATAATATACATGTGTATTGATGCTTGGGGCACATCCATACACATGTATACATTAATCATATCTAAGGGGGATTATATAAGGGGATATATAAGGTGGCACAAATAAGGGGGCACAAGCCCCTACACTATAAGGGGGCACAAGCCCCTACACTATAAGGGGGCACAAGCCCCTACACTATAAGGGGGCACAAGCCCCTACACTATAAGGGGGCACATATTTCCCACAGGGGCCACCATGAGCCCCTGCGGATCACCATGGGCAGACGTGCGCAGATGCTGGGCACATCTGCGCACATCGTCCCATGATGCTATGTCTAATGTATGCACATATATATACCATACATGCCCGCACGTGTTTGCAGGCATGCATGGATATATATGCATACATCTCAACCGTTCCTCAACAAGACTCATCAACCGCGACCTCCCTTTCAGGTACATGAATTTGGCCCCAAAGTGATCGATGACCGGCCGTATCTTATACAGACGGTCATAGGCAGGATCACCTCGGGGGGGACATGATGCATTATCGGAATAATGCAGACATTTCCGGCTGACCTCAAACCGGGAGCGTGTCATGGCCGTACTGTAAAGTGGGGTCTGGTATAGGACGTCCCCACTCCAGTACAGCCTGACACTGGGTTTCTTGACCAGGCCCATATGCAGCACGAGGCCCCAAAATGTCCTAATTTCGGCTGCACTGACCGGCGTCCAGCCACCGGGCCTGGCCAAAAAGGAGCCCGGGTGTTGAGCAACAAACTGTTGGGCGTACAGGTTCGTCTGCTCCACCATCAGATTTACCAGTGGGTCACTGAAAAAATTACAAAAAAAGTAATATTCAGTGTAGCCCACTGTGGAAATCTGGATTCCTGATTGGCCTACAAAATCAGGAATCACGGGATCGTATCGCTCTGGGCTACACCAGACTAGTTCACCGGCAGGGTGCTCCGGTGGATTTAACTGGTGGGCCGGGAAACCAGTACGAGCCCCAGAGCTGCTCGTACTAGTGTGGGCCACAGGGTCCCTAACATGGCGGTCCCCTTGCTCCGCCTGGCGGCGTCTCCGCCGCCTTGGGGGCTCATCATCATTGCTAGATGATGAGGAGGACGCGGATGACAACAGGAATGTGGGGTCATCCTCGTCCTCACTGGGACTCTCGGAGTCGGAGGCAAGCTGGGTGTATGCCTCCTTGGCCGAGAACGTCCGGCGGGCCATAGGGGAGTGTGTGTCTGCGTGTGTATGTGCGTGTGTGTAAAACTTTATTTGGTGTGCGTGTGTGTGGGGGCACGGGTGTTCACGAACTCACCCTAAAACTAACAGAAAAAAAAATAATAAAAAAATTGGTGAATTTCACCGGAAAATGTAACTGACAATTTATAAAAAATTTTTTTACCAGTCTACTAGGTATTGCAGTGGTAATTCACACCCAAAAATTGGTGAATTTCACCCGAAAATGTAACAGACAAATTTTTTTTTTAAACCTGTCTACTAGGTATAGCAGTGGTACTTCACACCCAAAAATTGGTGAATTTCACCTGAAAATGTAACTGACAATTTTTTTTTTTAACTTGTCTACTAGGTATAGCAGTGGTACTTCACACCCAGAAATTGTTGAATTTCAACTGAAAATGTGTAACATCCCAGAGTATGTCTCTAAACTCTCTTCACCCAGCTTCATGATGTTAAGATTTGAATGTGTTACTATCCTATGTATGCTGACATTGTATTTATATTGTATGCCATTTCCATGTCTGTATTTTATATATATGCTGTGATATCCATGTACACCAGCAGGTGGCAGCTATATGTAGACAGAATAAGGCCAGTTAGTATACCCAGACTGGAATATACCATTCCAGGTTAGCTACCCCATATCTGAGGAGGAGTGGAATGTTCCCAGATCCTACTTCAGAGGGAGGAAGGAAAGTTCTAGACAGTGTACCAGCCACCCCTGTTGGGGTAGGCTGTGTGAATAGGAGCTCCCAGAAACAGGGACCCCAACTAAGGATTCAGGCCTAACCTGAGGCCTAAAGCAACCTTCCCAGCCTGAGTTCCTTACCTCAGCTGGATGACAAAGGAAGCAGCATCTTCAGCACTACTAGATCTCCAGGAAGAAACCACCATTCCCTGCGAGCAGTCCTGTAAGTACAGATTCCAAATACAAGGAGAAGATAAGTACCTCCATAGCTAGTCAGGACAAACCAAGCAGAACCCAAGACAGAGCAGAAGACAGATACCTGCCAGATTCTTAAAGGCGTATGTTCAGAGGCAGAATATAGATATAATTCCTGCCACATATTGCCAACACCTGCTGGGACCCTAGACTAAAGCTGTAACATTGTATGGATCTAGAGCTGCATAAGATAACCTCAAGTAAAGACAAGTTGGACCCTATTCTCTGTGTGGAATTCCATCATTTCTCCATTACTCCTATTTACAGCACTCATTTTGTTGCATGTGAGCCAGGATACAGGAGTCCAGCCGTACTACAGGTAGGAGACACCGTTGACACAATACAGAGACAATATCCCCCTCTGGCATTCCTAACCTAGTACATGAGCTATACCATCTTAAAGGGCCCTTTTACAGTACCTGCTCAAGCTGCAACTGGCGTCACAAACTTAGTTACACCTGACCCACTGCTTAGCAGCCCCAATGACCCAGTGTCCTGCTCATTGCATCAAGTGGCGTCACGAACAGGATCGGATTGTATTGTGTGTCCATCCCTAGCAACAGAACCGCAGCTAATTGTGCGCAAAAACGGACTTAAAAACCGCATGTTCACAGTATAACAATCAGGGCTGAAGATTGTACATAAAACCGCTTAAAAAGTGATTGTCTTACTTGCATTGCTGTGCCAAAGAGAGCGCTGCACGTGCGCTGCAGCACTTGAAGAGTTAATTCGCCATTGTGGAGATTCGCCATATTCGTTTCAAGATGGCGCTGCCTCTTCATGCCAAAAGACAAAGGAACCCAGAAACGCCCTCCCAGGAGCGCGAAAATGAAGAATACGCCCCCCAGAAGCGGGAAAATATGACTACACCCCCTCCAGAAAAGCGTGAAGATATCGAATACGCCCCTTCAGGAGCGGGAAAAATCGAGCCTGCCCACCATGGACCTTCTATTGTGAACCGAGGTGATAAAGTCTCCACCCCCTGGGCTGCACCCTCAGATCCTGCTATTTGCCAGAAGGAAGAGGAGGCCAAGATGGCGTTTCCCCAGCCAAAATGGAATCAGATGGCGATATGTGGTGAAGCCGTCTATGAGGAGCGTCCGCCTGAGATCCATGTCTCACAGATAATAAAGAAAGGTTGACCCTCAGTAATCGCTACCTTGTTGGAGGCTGTAAATTCCTCCCAGGCCAAGGCTGAAGCACCACTCACCTTGCCCAGTATTCCGGAGGAGACCGCCGCTGAAGTCCAGGCTCCTGCTGCCAAGAACTCGAACCTGATGGAGTTCCCGGAGGCTGTGGATCCCTCCGCTCTGTCAAGTGCGCCAGCGGAAGGCGACGCACCTCTGAAGATGGAGGTGGATGTCGTGCCTGCGCCCGCGGAGGACGTCGCTGATGTCGCTACTCCAGTCGACAACTCCTCGACCGCACAGATGAAGATGGTCTCTCCGGATGACATCCAGAAGGCAGCGGAACTGGCCGCGCGGCCGCAACCATAGGTAGGAGCTGCCGCGCTCCATTGGGGCCCCGGCCCAGTCTGTGCCCGTCCATCCGCCACGTCCCGAAACCCCAGCACCGGCCATTAACCTTAGGCCTGCCACGCCACTACCGCCAACTGGTGCGGCGGAGGCGGCTGGAGATTCCACTCCGCCGCCCAGCTACGCCCAACTCCGCAGCCTTAACCCAGAGGTTCCCCATGAAATTACGGCCTTTGCCCAGACCACATGGGAATACAAATCCGCGGTTGAAGAATGGGTGAAGCAAGTGATAGACCACCCCCAGGCCGGAGATCCTAAGCTTACCCGGAGAACCGGAACCGTCCTGTGGTTCTCGGTTGAACGTGGTGTGGGATTCGTGCAGGACAGCCACTCCGGCACTGAATTATTCGTAGGCCGCCGTTCAGTCAAAAGGCACTACTTGCCCCAGGCCCGGCATAATCTATATTCAGGGGACCAGATTGAGTTTACCCCCATGCGGTCCATGCAAGGACTTTTTGCTACTGGAGTCACCTTGCTACAGAAACCACTCTCTTCTGCCATCACCCCAGAGACCTGGCAGGAAGACCCAGGCTCTGCGGGCAGGACCCGTTGTCTACAGGAAACCCCGGATGGTCGCATGCGCTTCCAAGAGAAATCCCAACCTGCACCTGCGCCCCTCATCCCAGACCTGTCGCCACCGCCTACCTTGAGAGTGGGACAGATAAACAATAGCGTATTGACATTGAATCCCAAGGTGCAGCCGTGCTTTATGCCCCCCTACGTGCTACCCTGGAAGCAGCCCCAGCAAGCTGTTCCAGCTCTCCCTGCACCCATGCAGCCAGAAATTCTGCCAATTCCTGCACCGGCTGTGGATTCCGGTCTGCAGCAAGCCACCAAAGCATTCTCCAGGCTGTCTGCACAGCCAACCCCTACAGCAACCGGTAGAGGGCAGTGGCGCACCACTACCAACACCACCCTCAGCTATCAGCAGAGGCTAGAGCAACCTCTGATGAGGTTCAGCAGTTCTAGTAGTGATGAGGAGATGGATGCCTACCTATAAGGTGTCCCCACTAAAGAAAGTCAACAAATGACATTGTTTTGGGAGCCACTCCGTGGACTGCTACCTGACGGGTGAGGACCTGTTGGCATTGTTTGCGTGCTATTTTAACCGTTTTTGTTCCAGGTTGCCATTGTTTGTCCTCATCCAGATGGCCATGCTAGTTAGGACTCCCCCCATCAGCACTTAACCCCCTCAACTCCAAGTTGAATGTTTTATCCCCTTTCTCAGGTTACCTGATAGCCTGCTGCTATTAACATTTTAACCCTTTGGATTACAATTAACTCTTTGCCCTGTGGATTGCAAAGAACTTTTATTCAGTTTCCAGAGGATTCTGCAACTTCAAGCACTTCCAGGAATACGGACCCAAGTTATTGTTGAGCCTATCCTTGCACTTATAAAATTTGCACTATTTTATGGAATGTCTGCAACATAAAAGCTTGCATTTAATTGTCATGCTATTTAATAACTTATGTCATTGTAACCAGTTTACAATTGTTATGCAACGTTCAAGATATCCTGCCCATTGTGTGTATTATCTCTCCAGGTGCCACAAGGTGAATTTATGCACTATTCCAAAGGATTGCACTTACCATTGCACTTAACAAAAATTGTAGCAACTTACTAAAGTGTGCCTTTTTACAGCTCTTGTTCTCTCCCCCTTATACGGACTGTCTTTATACGGACGTTGTACAACAAAGGCCTACACCCGGTGAAGTATACCCATAGGTACCCAGGGTAGGACCAAATGGTAAGTCCTGACAGATCCAGATTACTTCACAGGTACCCCTGCTGCTTCGGGAATCGTTAGAAGCCCTAGGCTGCTCCTTCCCACTTGTTAAATGTTCCGGATTGTTCCCATCCGGAGGTGTCTCATTTCCAGGAGCGCACGGGATTAAATACCCTCCTCCTGTGACATTGCCAGAAGACACGGAGACGACGCATACCTCCCCTTCTGAGCCTTTTTGCCTAAGGTATGGTACCTCAAGCCTTAGAGCCACTACTTAGCTTCCTCTTAGACATCATAGTGATCGTGCTATAAGCCAAATTTCTTCAGGCTATGATGCAGGGAAGGGAAAACAGGATAAAGCCACCCTTCTATTTGCGGGCTTTGCATTACATAGTGGTGGGATTACGGAGTAAAGACACCCCCATGCTTTCTTTGATGTTTAAAGGATCCAGAACATACAAAGTCAGTCAGCGATGCATGCTTTGTGCAGTTATAGGTTCACTGGTTATACCAAGAGAAGGAAACTGTGTGTTGGACACCTTACTCTAGCGGGCAGGAACCTCGAGGAAACCGTTAAGTGTTTTGTCTTTGTATGTCATTTATGTGTATATTCATGCAGCACTTTGTATTAATTGGGTACCCAGAGCTCATTCCTCTACCGCCTGTCTTGCGCCGAGGACGGCTTCACTTAAAGTAAGCAGGTATGTAACATCCCAGAGTATGTCACTAAACTCTCTTCACCCAGCTTCATGATGTTAAGATGTGAATGTGTTACTATCCTATGTATGCTGACATTGTATTTATATTGTATGCCATTTTCATGTCTATATTTTATATATATGCTGTGATATCCATGTACACCAGCAGATGGCAGCTATATGTAGACAGAATAAGGCCAGTTAGTATACCCAGACTGGAATATACCATTCCAGGTTAGCTACCCCCTATCTGATGAGGAGTGGAATGTTCCCAAATCCTACTTCAGAGGGAGGAAGGAAAGTTCTAGGCAGTGTACCAGCCACCCCCTGTTGGGGTAGGCTGTGTGAATAGGAGCTCCCAGAAACAGGGACCCCAACTAAGGATTCAGGCCTAACCTGAGGCCTAAAGCAACCTTCCCAGCCTGAGTACCTTACCTCAGCTGGATGACAAAGGAAGCAGCATCTTCAGCACTACTAGATCTCCAGGAAGAAACCACCATTCCCTGCGAGCAGTCCTGTAAGTACAGATTCCAAATACAAGGAGAAGATAAGTACCTCCATAGATAGTCAGGCCCAAACCAATCAGAACCCAAGACAGAGCAGAAGACAGATACCTGCCAGATTCTTAAAGGCGTATGTTCAGATGCAGAATATAGATATAATTCCTGCCACATATTGCCAACACCTGCTGGGACCCTAGACTAAAGCTGTAACATTGTATGGATCTAGAGCTGCATAAGATAACCTCAAGTAAAGACAAGTTGGACCCTATTCTCTGTGTGGAATTCCATCATTCCTCCATTACTCCTATTTACAGCACTCATTTTGTTGCATGTGAGCCAGGATACAGGAGTCCAGCCGTACTACAGGTAGGAGACACCGTTGACACAATACAGAGACAATATCCCCCTCTGGCATTCCTAACCTAGTACATGAGCTATATCATCTTAAAGGGCCCTTTTACAGTACCTGCGCAAGCTGCAACTGGCGTCACGAACTTAGTTACACCTAAATCAGTTTCACTGCTTAGCAGCCCCAATGACCCAGTGTCCTGCTCATTGCAAATGTAACTGACAATTTTTTTTATTTTTTTTTAACCTGTCTACTAGGTATAGCAGTGGTACTTCACACGCAAAAATTGGTGAATTTCACCAGAAAATGTAACTGACAAAGTAGTGAAATGACATCAAATAAAAAACATTTTTTTGATTTTTGAGGTGGAGTTCCATATGGAGTAGGAGTTTGAGGAGGCGGTGGACGTAGCAGTGTAGGTGGAAGCGATGGTGGAGGAGGACGAGGTAGCGAACACAGGTTTTTGGTTTTAATTTTATTTTTTAAATTAGGGTACACTCCAAAAGAGTGTGAAATATCCAAAATTCAAGAATGAGCAATTGTGCTGCAGTATAACAATGGCTGGTTAAGGCAGGTATACATGTCTATTCTGCACAAGGTACGGACAAGTCCTGTGGGATCCATGCCTGGTTCATTTTAATGAACGGGAGCTTGTCCACATTGGCTGTGGACAGGCGGCTGCGCTTGTCTGTGATGACGCCCCCTGCCGTGCTAAACACACGTTCAGATAATACACTGGCCGCAGGAGAGGCCAGCACCTCCAAGGCGTAAAGGGCAAGCTCAGGCCATTTGCCCAATTTGGAGACCCAGAAGTTGAAGGGGGCAGACCCGTCATTCAGTACGTGTAGGCGTGTGCACACATACTGCTCCACAATGTTGCTGAAATGCTGCCTTCTGCTAAGACGTTCCATATCAGCTGGTGGTGCTGGTTGTTGTGGCATGCTGATAAAGCTTTTCCACATTTCGGCCATGCTAACCCTGCCTTCTGAGGTGCTGGCGGTGCCCCAGCTGCGTTGGCAACCTCTTCCTCGTCCTCTGCCTTCGCCTTGTGCTTCCACTGTGCCCCCGCTGTCAGGTGGGAATGCCACCAGCAGCGTGTCTACCAGCGTGCTCTTGTACTCGCGCATCTTACGATCACGCTCCAGTGACAGAATTAAGGACGGTACGTTGTCCTTGTAACGGGGATCCAGTAGCGTGGCCATGCAGTAATCAGCACAAGTTAGAATGTGGGCAACTCGGCGGTCGTTGCGGAGACACTGCAGCATGTAATCACTCATGTGTGCTATGCTGCCCAGAGGCAACGATAAGCTGTCCTCTGTGGGAGGTGTATCGTCTGTGTCCTCTGTATCCCCCCAGCCACGCACCAGTGATGGCCATGAGCTGGTATGGGTGCCACCCTGCTGTGAACATGGTTCCTCCTCCTCCATCTCCTCCTCCTCCTCCTCCTCCACCTCGTCATCCTCCAGAACTGTGCCCTGGCTGGACAATTGTGTACCTTGGGTTTGTGGGTGCAGGCACCCACCCTCTGAGCCACTTGGGAATGACTGGCCGGAAACCCTACGAAATGCTCCCTCTTCCTCCTCCTGTGCCACATCCTCTTCAATCATCGCCAGCAGCGTTTTTTCAAGGAGGCATAGAAGTGGGATAGTTACGCTGAGAACGGCGTTATCGGCACTGGCCATGTTGGTGGAGTACTCGAAACAGCGCAACAAGGAACACAGGTCTCGCATGGAGGCTCAGTCATTGGTGGTGAAGTGGTGCTATTCCGCTGAGCGACTCACCCGTGCGTGCTGCAGCTGAAACTCCACTATCGCCTGCTGCTGCTCGCACAGTCTGGCCAGCATGTGCAAGGTGGAATTCCACCTTGTGGGCACATCGCATATGAGGTGGTGAGCGGGAAGGCCGAAGTTACGCTGCAGCGCTGACAGGCGAGCAGCAGCAGGGTGAGAACGCCGAAAGCGCGCACAGACGGCCCGCACTTTATGCAGCAGCTCTGACATATCGGGGTAATTTTTAAGGAACCTCTGCACCACCAAATTCAGCACATGCGCCAGACAAGGGATGTGCGTCAAACCGGCTAGTCCCAGAGCTGCTATGAGATCTCGCCCATTATCGCACACCACCAGGCCGGGCTTGAGGCTCACTGGCACCAACCACTCATCGGTCTGTTGTTCAAGGCCCGTCCACAGCTCCTGCGCGGTGTGGGGTTTGTCCCCCAAACAGATGTTTTAAAACTGCCTGCTGTCGTTTACCCCTGGCTGTGCTGAAGTTGGTGGTGAAGGTGTTACGCTGACCGGATGAAGAGCTGGTAGAGGATGAGGAAGCAGAGTTGGAGGAGGAAGCAACAGGAGGCAAACTGAAGCGCCCTGCAATCCTCGGTGGTGGAAGGACATGCGCCAAACTGCTATCCGCCTCAGGCCCAGCCGCCACTGCATTTACCCAGTGTGCTGTTATCGAGATATAACGGCCCTGACCGTGCTTATTTGTCCACGTATCCATAGTGAGGTGCACCTTGCCACAGATGGCGTTGCGCAGTGCACACCTGATTTTGTCCCCTACTTGGTTGTGCAGAGAAGGGATGGCTCGCCTGTAAAAGTAGTGGCGGCTGGGCACGACGTACTGTGGGACAGCCACCACCATAAGGCCTTTAAAACTATCTGTCTCCAACAGATGGAATGACAGCATTTCAAAGGCCAGTAATTTAGAAATGCTGACATTCAGGGCTAGTGATCGCGGGTGGGTAGGGGGGTAGTTCCTCTTCCTCTCCAGCGTTTGGGAGATGGAGAGCTGAACGCTTCCGTGGGACATTGTGGAGATGCTTGGTGAACCAGGTGGTGGTGTTGCTGGAAGATCCTCTGTTTGCGGGGTGGCAGGTGGCACTGTCACTCCAGAGGTGGATGAAGAGGCCGCAACTGCAGCAGAAGAGGAAGCAGGAGGAGCCAGAGACCTTTCTTGATTTTTGAGGTGTCTACTCCACTGCAGCTCGTGCTTTGCACTTAAATGTCTGGTCATGCAGGTTGTGCTCAGGTTGAGAACATTCATGCCTCGCTTCAGGCTCTGATTGCACAGCGTGCAAACCACTCGTGTCTTGTCGTCAGCACATTGTCTGAAGAACTGCCACGCCAGGGAACTCCTTGGAGCTGGCTTTGGTGTGCTCAGTCGCTTGCTGCGGTGGGCAGTAGCAGGCGTACTGTCTAGAGCAGGGGTACTCAACTAGTTTTATTAAAGGTCCACATACCAGGGTCTGCAGTCAGGTGAAGGTCCGAGCTGAACGCCAACAGTAAAGATGCCATGCGATCATGTGATACATGCGTGTGGGGCGCTCTGACGTTATAGTGGAGCGCCCCGGGTAAGTCCCAGAATTAGTAATGGCCACATTAGTGCCCCAGTAAGAATAATGTCCCCATTAGTGACCCCAGTAAGAGTATTGCCCCCATTAGTGCCCCCCTTCTCTGCTTTTGCAAAAAAAAATAAAAAATTTGCATTCACCTGGCTGCGGTGAACATTCGCTGCTGACTGCACGCTCAGGACCCGTGGTGCTCTAACGTGATGGCGTCTTGTAGGTCCTGTCCTGAGCTTCTAGTCAGCAGGGAGTGCTCTCCACAGCGTGAGCAAATGGAGGTGGAGGTACCGTAATTACGTAATATATATTTTTTTTTACTAGCACAAGTAGCGGTGGAGGTAAAGGCTGTACTATGGGCGTTCCATGATGGAAGCGCTCATTAGTAAGGGTACTTTCACACTTGCAGCAGGACGGATCCGACAGGCTGCTCACCCCGTCAGATCCATCTTGCCACTACTTCGCCATGCCGCTGCTCTGTGCCCATCGACTATAATGGGGATGGGGGCAGAGTTACAGCGCAGCACGGTGAGAGGCCGCCAGACTAAAAGTACTACATGTCCGACTTTTTCGTCTGGCGGCCCCCTCAAAATAATAAATATTGGTGGCGCAGTGCGCCCCCCCATCACCCCAGTATAATAAACATTGGTGGCGCAGTGCGCCCCCCCAATATAATAAACATTGGTGGCGCAGTGGGCAGTGCCAATGAGGGTTAAAAAATAATTTACTCACCTCCTCCAGTTGATCGCGTAACTGCCGGTCTCCAGTTCTTACTTCTTTCTTCAGGACCTGTGGTGACATCACTGAGCTCATCACATGATCCATCACCATGGTAATGGGCCATGTGATGAGCTCAGTGACGTCACCACAGGTCCTGAAGAAAGAAGTAAGAACTGGAGACCGGCAGTTACGCGATCAACTGGAGGAGGTGAGTAAATTTTCTTTTATTATTTTTAACCCTCATTGGTACTTCCCACTGAGCCACCAATGTTATACTGGGGGGGGGGGGGGGGGGCGCACTGTGCCACCAACGTTTCTTATACTAGGGGGGGGGCGCACTGTGCCACCAACGTTTCTTATACTAGGGGGGGGGGCGCACTGTGCCACCAACGTTTCTTATACTGGGGGGGGGGGGGCGCACTGTGCCACCAATGTTTCTTATACTAGGGGGGGGGGCGCACTGTGCCACCAACGTTTCTTATACAAATACAGGAGGCGGGTGCCGGCACCCGACCTCTGTGACAGGGGGCTGCGATCAGCTACAATTAACCCCTCAGGTACCGCACCTGAAGGGTTAACTCAACTGCAGCTGATCGCAGCTCCCTGTCACAGAGGTCGGGTGCCGGCTATTTGATTCCAGCACCCGCCTCCTGTATTTGTATTACAGGTCAGTTTTCTTCATTGGTGGCGCAGTGGCCACAGCCCCTCCCCTCCTCCTCCCGTCTCTTCTTATTGGCAGCGGCGGGGACAGCAGCAGCACAGGGGGGAGGGAGAGACTCCTCCTGCGCTGCTGAGAACGATCATCTGCTGTGCCCGCCGCTGTATTGAGCAGAGCTGCCAGAGTGTGCAGGAGGAGGAGCGCTACATGTGGAGGAAGCCCTGTCTCACTGCGCTGTGGGACAGGCGGAAGTGCGCCGGTAAGCTCCTCCTCCTGCACGGCACAGTGTGCAGGAGAGGAGCAGCGCTCTGAAGGATGGCCGGGGTCCGGACAACTGGCGGCCGCGGTCCGTATTTGGACCGCGGTCCGCCAGTTGAGTACCCCTGGTCTAGAGGATGGCCGCTCCGCTTTTGCACCCTGCTTCCTCTTCTGCTGTGCTGGTGGCTCTGTGCGACCACCGCCTCTTCCTCCGAACTACATAGGTCACTCGCATGACCTTGATTCCATGTGGGGTCGAGGACCTCATCGTCCTCCACATCATCTTCCACCCAGTCTTCACCCCTGCCCTCCTTGTCGGTCTGCACACTTTCGAAAGCCCCAGCAGTTGGCACCTGTGTTTCGTCGTCATCCGAGACGTGCTGCGATGGTCCTCCCATGTACTCATCTTGAAAGATAAGTGGTTGGGCATCGGTGCACTCAATCTCTTCCACTTCTGGGGCAGGACTAGGTGTATGGCCCTGGGAAACCCTGCTAACAGAGTCATCAAAAAGCAGAAGAGACTGCTGCATGACTTGGGGCTCAGACTGCTTGGCTGATTTGCAAGGGGGTGAGGTGAAAGACTGATGGACATCGGCTGCAGGTGCCAACTGTGGTCTTTCAGCATGAGACTGGGTGGGAGACAATGTGAAGGAACTGGAGCCACTGTCAGAAACCCAATCTACTATCGCCTGTACTTGTTCAGGCCTCACCATTCGTAGAGCCGCATTAGGCCCGACCAAATAACGCTGAAGGTTCTGTCGCCTACTCGCACCTGAGGAAGGGGTTTCACTTGTGCGTGTAGCTGGCACAGATCAACCACGTCCTCTCCCTGCAACAGGAGCTCCACCAGCAGCACCACGACCTGGGCCACGTCCCTTATTTGACGCTCTCCTCATATTTCTCGAATTTAGGATCTCGCCCTAAATGGGTGTTTAATTAATAGTAGAATAGAACGAGAGTATGTACAGGGTGTATCTCACACGCCCTGAACCAGACTAGGCCTCAATTAAATTTGTTTTCCCAAAATGACTGTATTTTAAATACCTGAATAGAAGCCCTGTATTTAAAGGGTGTATCTCACACGCCGTGACACACACTAGGCCGCAATTAAAGATTTGTGCACAAAATGGCTGTATTTCAAATAACTGAATAGAACACCTGTATATAAAGAGTGTATCTCAGACGCCCTGAGCAGACTAGGCCTCAATTAAAGGGAACCTGTCATGTGGATATTTGATTATAATCTAACTAATTATATACAATAATTAACTACTAAAAAGTGCCTTAGATGTATTCACTTACTGGTGTGACAGATGGTTACCTCATAATATACACACAAAGATGCCACATGCCGCATGCTAATGAGCTGATTTGAGTCCAGCGTGATGTCATTGAGTCCAGCGTTTTTTTAATTCAGAGCTATAGCCACTCCCCTGCCCACCTGCTGCTGATTCATATGGAAAATAACTGTCAATCAGCAGCAGGTAGGCGGGGAGAGTCAGGAGCTCATGAATATTCCGGACTCATCATTATCAGCTGGAGCTTTTCAATACAAGATGTTGGCAGATTGACTGGGTCAATTAAAGAAAGTGACCCAGCATTTTGCTAAGAGAATCAGTCACTTATTTATGTTGCCCTTAGTTAGGACACCAAAAAACTGGTGACAGGTTCCCTTTAAATTTGTTTGCCAAAAATGGCTGTATTTCAAATACCTGAATAAAACCCCTGTATTTAAATGGTGTATCTCACAATGACATCTGCAGCAAAGGCTGCCAAATAAACTTTTTATAACCCTGGAATTTTAAACGTCTTGATGCTGCAAGGGCGCAACAATTGTGTATTTTGCCCATAAAAGGGTGTTTTATTAATAGAAGAATATAAGCCCTGTATATACAGGGTGTATCGCACATGCCCTGACCCACACTAGGCCGCAATTAAAGATTTGTGCACAAAATGGCGGTATTTCAAATATCTGAATAGAACCCCTGTATTTAAAGGGTGTATCTCACAATGACATCTGCAGCAAAGGCTGCGTGAGTAGACAGAGCCTCTAGGTGCTGATTTTACGCCCACATAGAACCTAGAGGCTCATTAGCATATTACAAAGGTGCTTATTTTACAAAAACGGCTGCAGGGACAAATGTTAGAAACATACTGTTATGTAATGCTGACATTAGCGCATCGCTAATGTCAGTCAGCTACATAACAGTAATTCTGGTGGTAGAAGTCCTTTAATAACTGAATATGACAGCAGTATATAACCCTGGAATTTCAAACGTCTTGATGCTGCAAGGGTGCAACAATTGTGTATTTTGCCCAAAAAAGGGTGTTTTATTAATAGAAGAATATAAGCCCTGTATATACAGGGTGTATCTCACACGCCCTGACCCACACTAGGCCACAATTAAAGATTTGTGCACAAAATGGCGGTATTTCAAATACCTGAATAGAACCCCTGTATTTAAAGGGTGTATCTCACAATGACATCTGCAGCAAAGGCTGCCAAATTTTTTTTTTTGCCCAAACAGGTGTTCGTTTAATAACTGAATATGACAGCAGTATATAACCCTGGAATTTCAAACGTCTTGATGTTGCAAGGGCACAACAATTGTGTATTTTGCCCAAAAAAGGTGTTTTATTAATAGAAGAATATAAGCCCTGTATATACAGGGTGTATCTCACACGCCCTGAATCAAACTAGGCCGCAATTAAAGATTTGTGCACTAAATGGCTGTATATCAAATACCTGAATAGAACCCCTGTATTTAAAGGGTGTATCTCACATGCCCTGACCCACACTAGGCCGCAATTAAAGATTTGTGCACAAAATGGCGGTATTTCAAATATCTGAATATAACCCAAATATATAAAGGGTGTATCTCACAATGACATATGCAGCAAAGGCTGCCAAATAAACTTTTTTTGCCCTAACTGGTGTTTGTTTAATAACTGAATATGACAGCAGCATATAACCCTTGAATTTCACACGTGCTGATGCTGCAAGGGCTGTAAAATGGTGTATTTTGGACAAAAACTGTGTTTTTAAAAACCCAGAAAATGATGGCTGTATTTCTAGCTAAAATTGCACACTGACTAATCCTGCAAATGCACCAGATGTTGTATATTGCCAAAAAAGGGTGAGTTTTTACAACCAGATTATTAGTGCAGTTTTTCAACCTTGATTAGAATGTCACAAAAGCTCAGATGCAGTGCTGGTGCACTGAGCTTGCATAAAATGGCCGCCGCCCACCTAACTAACAGACGGATAAAAGTAATTTTTTTTCGGTCAATGGGCTCAGGGCAGGATTGTGCCCTGCACCCACACAACTATTTCTATGTAGATCGCTGAGTTAGATTCTCTCCTATTCTCTCCCTGAAATCACCAGTCCAGCAGCATCCTCTCCCTACACTTGTAACAGCAGAGTGACGTGCAGCGCTACGTGACTCCAGCTTATATAGAGGCTGGGTCACATGCTGCACTGGCCAATCACAGCCATGCCATTAGTAGGCATGGCTGTGTTGGCTTCTAAGGGCACAGAGTTAAACGCTTGTTGATTGGCTGCTCTGCAGCCTTTCAAAAAGCGCAGAGAAATTTCCGAACACCGAACCCGAACCCGAACTTTTACTAAAATGTTCGGGTTCGGGTCCGGGGTCAAAAAATCCTAAAGTTCGGTACGAACCCGAACTTTACAGTTCGGGTTCGCTCAACCCTATTCGTTGGCGAACACTGCGAACGGAACATCACTGCTCCTGGATAAGTAGCTTAGGCTATCCTCCGATCAGTATACTGAGCAGTTCTGTGACTGGAAAAGACTTATTGACTGATGTTGTAGTGTCATCCCGGCAACAGTCAACACAAAAAAGTGGTACCATAGTCAATAACAGACAAAAGTGAAATCTTTTGGAATATTTCTGGCTAAAAGTTTCACAACCAGGGTTGGTCCTTCTTGGTCATGAGTTCCCCAGAAGACACTAGAAGAATAGCAAACCTTACAATAACAATAGCAAACAGATTCTAATCTGCTTAACCACTTCCCATCTGGGCCCTTTGCCCCCTTCCTGACCAGGCCAAATTTTGCAAAACTGACATATCTCACTTTATGTGGTAATAACTTTGGAACGCCTTTATTTATCCAAGTCATTCAGAGATTGTTTTCTCGTGACACATTGTACTTCATGATAGTCATAAATTTGAGTCCAAATATTTCACCTTTATTTATGAAAAAATCCCAAATTTACCCAAAAATTTGAAAAATTCGCAATTTTCTAAATTTCAATTTCTCTGCTTTTAAAACAGAAAGTGATACCTCATAAAATATTTATTATTTAACATTCCCCATATGTCTACTTTATGTTGGCATCATTTTGGAAATGTCATTTTATTTTTTTAGGACGTTAGAAGGCTTAGAAGTTTAGAAGCAATTCTTCAAATTTTTAAGAAAATTGCCAAAACCCACTTTATAAGGACCAGTTCAGGTCTGAAGTCACTTTGTGGGGCCTACATAGTGGATACCCCCATAAATGACCCCATTGTAGAAACTACACCCCTCAAGGTATTCAAAACCGATTTTACAAACTTTGTTAACACTTTAGGCGTTCCACAAGAATTAAAGGAAAATGGAGATCAAATTTTTAAATTTCACTTTTTTGGCAGATTTTTCATTTTAATCAATTTTTTTCTTTAACACATCGATGGTTAACAGCCAAACAAAACTCAATATTTATTACCCAGATTCTGCGGTTTACAGAAACACCCCACATGTGGTCGTAAACTGCTGTATGGGCACACGGCAGGGCGCAGAAGATAAGGAACTCCACATGGTTTTTAGATGCCATGTCCCATTTGAAGCCCCCTGATGCACCCTTACAGTAGAAACTCCCAAGAAGTGACCCCATTTTGGAAACTAGGGGATAAGGTGCCAGTTTTATTAGTACTATTTTTGGGTACATATGATTTTTTGATCATTCATTATAACACTTTATGGGGCAAGGTGACCAAAAAATTGGTTGTTTTAGCACAGTTTCTATTTATTTATTTTTACAGCGTTCACCTGAGGGGTTCAGTCATTTTTATAGAGCAGATTGTTACGGACGTGGCGATACCTAATATGTATACTTTTCTCATTTATTAAAGTTTTACACAATAATAGCATTTTTGAAACCAAAAAAATTATGTTTTAATGTGTCCATGTTCTGAGAGCTATAGTTTTTTTATTTTTTGAGAGATTTTCTTATGTAGGGGCTCATTTTTTGCGGGATGAGGTGACGGTTTTATTGGTACTATTTTGTGGGACATACGCATTTTTGATCACTTGGTGTTGCACCTTTTGTGATGCCAGGTGACAAAAATTGCTTGTTTTGACACAGTTTTTTTTTTTTTTTTTTTACGGTGTTCACCTGAGGGGTTAGGTCATGTGATATTTTTATAGAGCTGGTTTTTACGGACGCGGCAATACCTAATATGTATACTTTTTTTTATTTGTTTCACTTTAACACAATAATAGCATTTTTGAAACCAAAAAAATGATGTTTTAGTGTCTCCATGTTCTAAGAGCTATAGTTTTTTTATTTTTTGAGAGATTTTCCTATGTAGGGGCTCATTTTTTGCGGGATGAGGTGACGGTTTTATTGGTACCATTTTGTGGGACATACGCATTTTTGATCACTTGGTGTTACACCTTTTGTGATGCCAGGTGACAAAAATTGCTTGTTTTGACACATTTTTTTTTATTTATTTTTTACGGTGTTCACCCGAGGGGTTAGGTCATGTGATATTTTTATAGAGCTGGTTTTTACGGACGCGGCAATACTAAATATGTCTATTTTATTTTATTTTTTCTATTTTTAATTTTTTTTTTTATTCCTTACTTGGGATTTTTTTTTTTTTTTACATGTGAAACTTTTTTTTATTTTATTTTTTCAACCCTTTATTTTATTTTTATTTTATTTTACACTTTTCGTCCCCCATAAGGTCATACAAGACCTCTGGGGGACATTTACTTCACTTTTTTTTTTTTTTTTACACTGTTGATTTCTTCTGTAACTGGGGCTGACATAGTAGCCCCAGTTATAGGACAAATGCACCCCTATAGAGGCTGTACAGCAGCAATCCTGCTCTGTACAGCCTCACAGCAGGGCTGATCGAGGTCTCTGAGAGACCTCACACAGCTCCTGCACACTCCGGTCACGGCGGTCACATGACTGCCGGGCCAGAACAGGAAGCGCACAGCGCTTCCTGCTCTGCAGACACAGCGCTCGGTGAGCGCTGTGTCTGCAGCGATCGTGAAGGCAGGGACACCTGGGCACTGTCCCTGCCTTGTCTTAGGGTTGCCCTGCTGTCACTGACAGCGGGCAACCCGATCAGCAGCTGCACGATTAGCGTGCAGCTGCTATTTCTGACAGGACGTTTTAAAACGTGCTGTCAGAAATAGACGTCCACCCATAGGACGTTTATATCCTATGGGCGGACGGGAGGCGGTTAAAGAGCTACATATCACATCCTCACAGAACAAAAACTCTCAGTTTACTTTACCAGCTGGTACTTTACTTTTCTTCTAGACCTCCCCTTTTCCACCTACAATTGGTGCCATTAGTTTCAGCACCTAATACTACTGAATTGTCATAGGTTTTTTAATAGCTTGTCGATGGCTTAGGTGTTGTTCCATCTATACCGGGCAGTGGAGACCATCCAACTGACAATTCACTTGTATGGGAGCTGAAACTAATGCCACTGATTTCGAGCTACAGGGTACTAAAATAAAAAAATAAAAAAATTGCTGGAACCAGTGAAAAGCCTGCTGTAAAAGTATAGTAAAGAAGCTTGGGAAAGAGGCAGGGCGAAGCAATCATAAAACTTTGGTGAGAATATAAAATTATAGCATACCTGTCCTCTATATTGACCTTTTGAAGTAGAAATAAGAGCAGGTGTTCACCCATGGTAATACAACTGGGGTAATAGAAGTCTACAGACATGTTAGATGCATAATGCAGGGTAATTTCCTAATGTATATGCCAAACCTAATGTTTAAACTCATCTTGGATGTAGTCTCATTTTCGAGATATCAAGCATGTGTGTCCTGCTCTTCCCGGCAAACTGAAGTAAACTTGGCCTGTCCTCAGGATCTCAGCAGCCAAATTCAAATTGATCAATGGTGGGAAATTATGGTGGGGAAACTCCATTTAATAGAAGACACAATAAAAATACTGTTGATCAGTTCAAGCTGATCAAGTTTTCTAGCATATAAAGTAAGGCTCATACAAAATAAGGTTCATACCAACTCTCTTGTGAAGGTTCTAGTTAGGAGCCCGTACATGGTTCCTATTAGAACAGATTGTTGGCCTGGAGATCACTTCCTAACTAAGTTTCTGGCTGTAAAGTGCAACTCGACTAGGCATGACTATTCAAATATGTTCAAAGTGTGTCTATGAAAGTAACCTGCAACAAATAGCTGGCTCAATACCTTTTTCTATATAGGCAATACTTTATTCTATATAGGCAATAGGTACACTAGCTATGGCTAGGTTACATGCAATGCTTTGGAGACAACTTCAATTGTAAGTAAAAGAACATTAAGGCTGAGTTCACACGGGCGAGATTTCCGCGCGGGTGCAATGCACTGAATCTGGACCCATTCATTTCTATGTGGCTGTGCACATTAGCTGTGATTTTCACGCATCACTTATGCGTTGCGTGAAAATCGCAGCATGCTCTATATTGTGCGTTTATCACGCAACGCAGGCCCCATAGAAGTGAATGGGGCTGAGTGAAAATCGCAAGCATCCGCAATCAAGTGCGGATGCGGTGCGATTTTCACGCATGGTTGCTAAGATGACAGTCTATTCACTGTATTATTTTCCCTTATAACATGGTTATAAGGGAAAATAATAGCATTCTTTAATACAGAATGCTTAGTAGGTGGTCAATTGAGGGTTAAAAAATAAAAAATAATTAACTCACCTTCTCCTCTTGATCGCGTAGCTGCCGGTCTCTTATTACTTCTTTAATCATGAGCTGCCGGCTAAAGGTCCTGTGGTGACGTCATATCACATGGTCCAATCACATGATCCATCACTGTGGTGGGGTTCTGTTCAGCAAAAAGATAGAACTTGCTCTATCTTTTTGTGGAACAGGCGGATCACAGACCCATTCAAGTTGAGGTCTGGATCCGTCCCGGAGACCGCACAAACGTTCTCCGTGCATTGGGGACCGCAAATTGCGGTCCCTAATGCACAGAACAGAACACATACGTTTGTGAGCAGGAGGCCTTACGTAACAATCGTCTTCTGACTGCTGGTTTAGTTGCTTGCACTGTATAATTATTCTGCTTGATTTTCTGGTTAGCTTGAGCAAATATACAGTACAGCAAGGAAGCCTTCAGTATAAAGTATAAAGATCATAGCTGTAGCCTGCAGATTTCCAACCAAAGACTCCTATTAAGCAATGCAGCTAAAGGGGTTGTCCGGTTTCATGATATTGAGGATAGGATATTAGGATAGGTTATCAATATCAGATCGGTGGAAGTCTGACTTCTAGTCTAGAGTGTAGCAGCGGTGCAGTGTAATTACAGCATCCTTTCCCATTCAAATGAATGGTACGAACATCTATAATTACTGTATACTGCATAACCACTTCAATATAAATGGCATGCAGGTAAACATTGAAGAGGATGCAGCGCTCACACAAGCTCAGCTGCCTCTTCAAACAGCAGAATGGTGGGGTGCCAGGAGTTAAATCTCCAGCTATCAGATATTGATGATCTATCCTGAGGATAGGTTTCAATATCTGAAAGCAGACAACCCCTTTAAGCTGTAGTCACTGGTTATAGGTCTATTCTAAGCGCACTTTCACATGTATTGCAAACATTTCTGTGACTAAAACTCTATTTCATACATGTGAGTGGGGCTGTTTCTGTAGCATTTGCAAGGATTTCTGCAAGCCCCTTTATGATAAACTAGACATTAAGCCTGTTACAATAACGGGCGCTAGAACAGTAGTGCATAAACATTAGTAGGAACAGTCTATATTAAATGGTAAGGGAACTTGACCACACTGACTGGTGGCTGAGACTCGTGGCTGTGGCTGGTGGCAGAGACTGGCAGCTGTGGCTTAGACTGCTGGCACTGACTGGTGGCTGTGGCTGAAACTGCTGGCTCAGACTGCTGGCACTGACTGGTGGCTGTGGCTGAAACTGCTGGCTGAGACTGCTGGCACTGACTGGTGGCTGTGGCTGAAACTGCTGGCTGAGACTGCTGGCACTGACTGGTGGCTGTGGCTGGACTGCTGGCTGTGGCTGAGACTGCTGGCACTGACTGGTGGCTGTGGCTGGACTGCTGGCTGTGGCTGAGACTGCTGGCACTGACTGGTGGCTGTGGCTGGTGGCCGAGACTGGTGGCTGCGGCTGAAATTGCTGGCTGTGGCTGAGACTGCTGGCACTGAGTTCTGACTGTGGTTGAGAATGCTGACTGCGGCTGGTGGCTGAGACTGCTGCCACTGACTGGTGGCTGTGGCTGAGACTGCTGGCTGCGGCTTGTGGCTGAGACTGTTGGCACTGACTGGTGGCTGAGACTGGTGGCTGTGGCTGGTGGCACTGACTGATGGTTGAGATGGCTGGCACTGACTGGTGGCTGACACTGTTGGGACTGGGACTGGTGGCTGTGGCTGTACAAATGGCACTGACTGCTGGTAGCGACTGGTGGGTCAGACTGCTGACAGGGGCTACTCTCTATACGGCTGATAGTGCTGTGACTGACTAACAGAAATGGCGGAAGATGTGGACAGTGCAGGCGGCATGTGGAGTGCCATGTCCTGATTGGTCGGCGCGCTGGTGTGAGCGGTGCGGGGGCGTGTTATTATTAGGCTTATTCCTGCAGTATAGAAATCTTTTGCTAGAGGTAGTTGTGCATTGTATGTGTATATATAATATATATTACTCTTTTTATGAGGCAAGGTAACCAAAAAATGTCTGTTCTGGCACAGTTTTTATTATTTGTTTTTTTTACAATGTTCACCTGACAGAGTAGATAATGTGATATTTTATATATCAGGTCGTAACGAAGCAGCGATACCTAATAAGTCTATATATTTTTATTTTATTTTAGATTTACGCAATAATTTTTTTTTTTAAATAATGTTTTTGTGTTTCCATTTTCTGAAAGCCATATTTATTTTTTATTTTTTGGGCGATTGTCTTAGGTAGGATCTCATTTTTTGCTGGATCATGGTTTGATACCATTTTTGGGCACATATGAATTTTTTATCGCTTGGTATTACACTTTTTGTGATGTAAGGTGATAAAAAATGGCTTTTTTGGCACATTATTTTTATTTATTTTTTACTGCATTGACCAGACGGGTTGGACCACATATTATTTTTATAGAGCAGATTGTTATGGACACGGCGATGCCTAATATGTGTATTTTACTATTTTATTTTACACAATTAAAGCATTTTTTTTTTATCATGTTTGTGTTTCCATTTTCTGAAAGTCATATTTTTTAAAAAATTTTTGGGCGATTGTCTTAGGGGGTCTCAATCCTGAGGATCTTCCAGATTTACAGTTGCTAGCTGACCTCTGGACAGAAGGACAGAGAAATGTAGGGGAAGGCCCATATACCAATTTACGCCTACCTTAAACTAAGACACCTCCTATAGGCGACAATTCACCACTGGACACATTCCTAGAGGTAGTGGTGCAGGAACTCCATGACTTGGAGAATAATATTTCCTATCACAACAATATCTCAGGGGAGGAGGTGGAGGGTCTCCAGTCACTGGAAATGGATGAGTCAATCGTGATAAAAACCCTCAGACAAGGGAGGGAATATTGTTATCATGGAAAGGGCTGATTATATTAGGATGTGTGAAGACATCCTAAATGATGTGACTTGTTATCAAGTTCTGGTTGAAAACCCCCTACATGTATTTCAAAATCAACTGTCCAGACTTATAATGGAAGCTAGTGAACTAAATCTGATTGACAAGTCTGAGATGGAATTTTTAATTCCACAACATCTGATTATGGCTTGTTTTTATGGCTTACCAAAAATCCATATGGTGTTGAGCCCCCTGAAAGGGAGGCCTATTGTCTCAGGTATTGGGAGCCTGATGCAAAACATCAGCGTTTACGTGGACAACATCTTACGTCCGTTTGTTGTGTCTTTGTCATCCTACACAAGAGATACCATGGAGGTATTAAATTGACTTAATGGTATCCTGTGTGAGGAGGATGTCATGCTAGCTAGTGTGGATGTGGAAGCATTGTATAGTTCGATCCCACATGATGGAGGCCTCCAGACTGTGCAACACTTTCTGAAATAAAGAGGGATCCATTGTGCACCACACAATGAATTTGTTATCTCCCTCCTAGATTTTCACCTGACACATAACATCTTCACCTTCAATGGGAAGAACTACCACCAGCTCAGGGGAGTGGCTATGGGCAGTCCTTGTGTCCCGACATTCGCCAATCTCTATCTGGGCTGGTGAGAGAAGGAGATTCTTTGGAGAACACATGGCGATATGGTCGTCATGTGTCCAGCTGTGGCTGCGTTACATTGACGATATTTTGATTCTGTGGAAACGTTTGTGGATACATTAAATTCTAACGACATGGGCCTCTTTTTTACTTCCACTATTGATGAGTCTGAGAGGACTTTCCTTGACCTTACGATTAATAAGGACAGGGAGGGACGTATAAATACACGGATGTTTCGGAAACCAACGTCAACTAATAACCTATTGCATTGGGAGAGCTGGCACCCACAGGCACTCATGAGGGGTATCCCGAAGGGGCAATATCTCAGAGCCAGACGAAATTGTTCTGAAACACTGGATTTTAAAAGAACGGCGGATGATCTAAAAGATAGATTTAAGAACAGAGGTTACCCTGAGAAAATATTAAATGAAGCGTATCACCACGCTCGCTGTACGAACCGTAGTGCCTTGCTAACCCCAAAAACTAATCAGGAGGGGGGAGATGTGATACGGATTATTGGCACATTTGATGACTGACATGAGCAAGTGAGGAACATACTTACTAGATTTTGGGGCATTTTGAAAACAGATCCAGATGTAGGGGGATTATTAACAGATACCCCCTCCATTACCTACCGGAGGGGTGGTAATTTAAAAGATCAACTAGTACACAGTTACCTTCAACCCTATCAGCGACCGACCTGGCTTTCACCACCCACAAAAGGGATGTATAGATGTAGTGGATGTGTAGCATGTTACTCTATTTTAAAAGGGAAAACGTACTCCTCCACAGTCACCAGTAAAATTTACCATATTAATACATTCATTAACTGCAAGACCTCAGCAGTAGTTTATTTAGTCACATGTATTTGTGGCCTACAGTATGTGGGGAAAACAGTACCCGAGCTCAGGCGTAGGATCGGAGAACATCTTGGTGATATACGCAATATGAAGAAACCCCAATTGCAAGACATGTACAGAAGACTAGGCTGTATGTCGTTAGGTAACAGGGTACCGCTTCACTCTGGTTATTTACTAGGGTGACGCGGTCAATCTTATGACCATCTTTGTCCCCGTGCATATAACTTTTTTGCATACTTTTGTGATCTTATATAAATGTGCATCGATGCACGGTGCTCTGTGCGAACATGCACATTTTTAAATCACGATACATACCTATTGTCTCGCTGATTATACTGGTTCACATCGGATTATTTTAATAGAACGTGTAGCCGCCTAAAGGTCCCCATTATTAATAATCACTCTTTAATGAGTGAGGATGGATGGCATTATTATACAATTGGGCATTTAGAGTATGAGTCCTTAGGACCTTAGGCGTCATGGTATATGATACGCCTCTTCTCCAGGATAGGACACTCGTGAATCAGATTGCTGTCCATCTACTATGGCATCCCTTATAAGGAGTTGGATCGGGCCAGCGCACATGGCCATAATAGCGCCGGTTAGCTTGCACGCCACAAGTGCAATGCGCCGCTACAGTTGATCTCACTTGCCTTTAATATATTTGTATATCTGCTACAAGCTCCTGATGAGGCGTTCACAAAAGGAACGCACGAAACGCGTAGAGCTAGGCAGGTTAGAGACTGTGACACCAGCACAGTAAGATTAGCGGTGATATTAGGCACCACCATACCTCTGTTACGATCCTATTCAGGTAGCTTACACTGGAGGGAGGAATCGTTTGCAGAGTACGCTTAGTGAGTGCTTGTTCTGTCCAGGAAAGCTCAGTGATCTGGAACTATAGGATCAATATCTGTTATTAAAATCTAGAGAAAACTGGGCACTCTCAGGATGCTGGAACCATCTTGTAATTTAATAGATATATAAATATATAAATAAAAATGAATAAATAAATAATGAACAGCAAGTACAATAAATATTCGACCTAAAATATATGTTGGCTAAAATGTCCAGAATAATATAGCAGCAATCAATCAAATGGCAACATATAAATACCAATATTAGAATAGTTGAGTGAATTATCCCTTGATCCCTAAAGGAACTTCAAATATAATCCAGTCCATACATCGATATGACTGCTAGTATGACTATAGCAATATTATGGCTGCGTCGAGATGATGCGATCCCAATATAATGCAAAAGTTGTAGGGTAATCGCACTCACTTATTGCTGACTTGAAGTATTGTGGTAATGTCTTATTGCAGTTTTACTGATCTTATGTTCCACAACAAAATAGTGTTGGAAATGATATCCACTTGAAGCGGTATCCCGCTCTATTGGAGTAGTAGCGGCGTCCCGCTGAACTCCTCTACTGTCAGTTTAAATATATAGATATATGCTGGCATAAACTTGGAGTAATCCTACCGTATGCCTCGATTCCACCCCAATGTCGCTCTGGACGGAGGTCCGGTATTGATGTGGACCAGTGTCCTACAGTCGATGTCCGTCTAATCTTCCACGTTGGCAGTGTTGTTTGACACATGTGGCTCTTCCTTATGGTGTCGGGTCACACGCTGTAACTTTCCACTCTCCACTTCACGCGGTGGACAGTCCTGCAATGGGGATTTGGCAAGGATTTTCGTATGGCTTCTTGGATGATCTCAAGTATGGGGTCCTCTCTCACCAGACGCGTTTCGGGGTATCTATGACCCCTTCCTCAGTGGGGAAGGGGTCATAGATACCCCGAAACGCAGACATTACCATTGAATAGGGCCTAAACAAGGATAAAACTATTGAGAGTCGTGGAAAACTGTGGTGGTCTTAGGCAGATGAGGAAGAAAAGGCAAAGTGAACAGTTCCAATCCATGTACAAAATTTGTCCTGGGGCTCATAGGACTGTACTTATGCCCCTGCAGTGCACCATTTCTGAGCACACCATACCCTCCGTTCTCTCAGTGTTAGAGATAGCACCAGGGAGGATGCTGTACATGGCGAATCAGAGTGCTGAGAGGGAGGATAGTATTCAAACCTTCAGAGAGGGCAGATGTCATAGGGTGTGTTGTATCAGAATGTACATAGGAAGGAGAGAACACATGGTCATCTTCAGGGGAAAAAGGGTGAATTACACAGGCTGGGTATTAGTATACAGAAAAAGGAGATAACCCACTGCAGACCATGCGAAATCACAAACTTCCCAACATTAATGTCTGCAAGCATAAGGGCTCATGCACACGAACGTGTGTCGGCCGGGCCCGTGCTTTTCTGCAGTGCAGAGGCACGGACAGAAACCCAGCGGAAGCACTCCGTAGTGCTTCCGTGCCTCTGTTCCACACCGACCTTCCAGATTGCAGACCCATTCAAGTGAATGGGTCCGCATCTGTGATGTGGGGTGCACACGGCCGACTCTCTCCCACTGTTTGCGGGCCGCAATACGGGCACGGCCGGCTCCCATTCGTGTGCATGAGCCCTTAGGGAGAGAAGATC
Source organism: Bufo bufo (assembly GCF_905171765.1). Classification (NCBI taxonomy): domain Eukaryota; kingdom Metazoa; phylum Chordata; class Amphibia; order Anura; family Bufonidae; genus Bufo; species Bufo bufo. Next base: position 329,746,268 of record NC_053391.1, on the reverse strand, counting down.
CCTCACAGTCTGTTGAAGGAGATAGCAGTACAGGAATGAAGCTGCATGGATACATACACTCACCTAAAGAATTATTAGGAACACCATACTAATACGGTGTTGGACACCCTTTTGCCTTCAGAACTGCCTTAATTCTACGTGGCATTGATTCAACAAGGTGCTGATAGCATTCTTTAGAAATGTTGGCCCATATTGATAGGATAGCATCTTGCAGTTGATGGAGATTTGAGGGATGCACATCCAGGGCACGAGGCTCCCGTTCCACCACATCTGAAAGATGCTCTATTGGGTTGAGATCTGGTGACTGTGGGGCCATTTTAGTACAGTGAACTCATTGTCATGTTCATGAAACCAGTTTGAAATTATTCAAAATTCGGACTCTACCATTTGAATGTCTCAACAGAAATCGAGATTTATCAGACCAGGCAACATTTTTCCAGTCTTCAACAGTCCAATTTTGGTGAGCTCGTGCAAATTGTAGCCTCTTTTTCCTATTTGTAGTAGAGATGAGTGGTACCCGGTGGGGTCTTCTGCTGTTGTAGCCCATCCGCCTCAAGGTTGTGCGTGTTGTGGCTTCACAAATGCTTTGCTGCATACCTCGGTTGTAACGAGTGGTTATTTCAGTCAACGTCGCTCTTCTATCAGCTTGAATCAGTCGGCCCATTCTCCTCTGACCTCCACAAGGCATTTTTGCCCACAGGACTGCCGCATACTGGATGTTTTTCCCTTTTCACACCATTCTTTGTAAACCCTAGAAATGGTTGTGCGTGAAAATCCCAGTAACTGAGCAGATTGTGAAATACTCAGACCGGCCCGTCTGGCACCAACAACCATGCCACGCTCAAAATTGCTTAAATCACCTTTCTTTCCCATTCTGACATTCAGTTTGGAGTTCTGGAGATTGTCTTGACCAGGACCACACCCCTAAATGCATTGAAGCAACTGCCATGTGATTGGTTGACTAGATAATTGCATTAATGAGAAATAGAACAGGTGTTCCTAATAATTCTTTAGGTGAGTGTATGAGATACTGATTACAGTAACGTACTGAACATACACACCACACATATAGTAATAAATGTAGGGTCATATATAGTATGTATTACTGGTAGAAATATGTCCACATGAGCAGGTTGCAAATTGCATCAGGGTTCTAAAAATAAAGTGATGAAGATTGCCGCCTGAAACTTACGGATGTAGCAGGGTTAACACACATGCTTGATGAGACATGTTATCTAAACTAAATACAGCTAAATGTGTTAAGCAATTGCTTTTCAATGGCTTTTGTTTCAAGATAACGCGATGAGTAAAAAAAAATTAGTGTGTGTGTTATCCCTGCTACATCTGTAGTTCTGTAGAATATACTCAACTTAGCAAATTGGGAAATGTGAAGAGGGCAAAAGTAAAGATCACATTCTTCTGCACCATGAATCATGTCTGTTTGGAAAGTGCATGCTTTAGATTTTCCATATCAACATGATTTAAATATTCAGGTGACAATTCAGAAGGAATGCTAAACATTCTGGTGGGGTGAATGTCACATACTTTCTGTAATGACCAGCAGTGACCACACCAACACATTGAACCAACTCAACTACAAATTGAACACAGTCGACGACATCTAGCTGCAGATGTTACCTGGAATAAGCAGGGCTTTATGCCACTTTGAAGATAACTAAGCATTGTCCTTTGGAAGATGATTTTCGATTTCTTGCCGCCTTAATGAATACAAAAACTTTTCATCCTTAGAGAATATTTTTTGTTAATATATTTATACTGTAGCCTGTCCAGATGAGAAATGTAATCTCTGCTTCTGGTGTGTAACATTTTCAATGTTTTACCACCAATTATTTTTTTATTCTTTTGTAGTACCACAATAATCAGTCATACAGCTGCTCTATGCCCTGCGCCACAAGAGAATCCAGATATAAAGTTTCTTACAGCTTGGAAAATAAATCAATTCTAGAATTTCTAGACCAAATGTTAAATCCCTGCTGATATATGGGTGTCCACCCTGGTGGTCCCTGGGCCACACAGAGTTGGGATGGGTGCACGTTTTCTTCCCTTCAGGGCACACCCTGACTTTAGGGCTCCTGCCTGTTGGTGGTTGGGGTGCCCTTGATGGAGATGGGGCCTTGTAGATGAAAGGCAGAGCCCTCTTACAGTGGGATACCATGCAATACTGTAGTGGTGCTGGTATTGGTGCACACAACCATAAGGCTGGTGTTAGTGCAAACAGTTCACTGTACTTTACAGAGGAAGGAGGGTAGAGGTTCACACAAGCACTTTGAAATGTAAGCACAGTCTTTAAAAGTGGTTTAAACAATTTTCCCAAAGGCTGTGTGCAGGGGTGTAGCTAGAAGTGCCTGGACCCACAGCAAATTTTCGTACGGGCCTCCCCAGGCCCGCTCACGGACCGTATGTCTCAGAGGGCATACAATCCTGTTCATGGGCCCTTATTTATTTATTTTTTGTTTGGTGTATGTGTGTGTTGGGGAGGCGGGGGAGTTGGTCACCAAAACCGTGTTTTTAGTATTTTTATATTTTAATAGTGAGGGTGTTTTTTATGTTTATTAATCTTTATATAAAACATTGGGAAGGGTGGTGAGTTGAACTTTCATCCCAATCTCTTCCAGCCTCCTGTCTATAGCTTGCAGTACATGGCAGCCTCCCCTTTCTGCCCGCTGTTCCGCTGTGTACTAGTGCTTATTATGGCACACATAAGTGCACACCTGATGTCAGCCCAGGACCATGTGCATATATGAAAAGTGCCAAAATAAGCAGTAGTAGATGGCAGAACAGCGAGCAGAGAGGGGAGGCTGCCATGTATCGCATGCTTTATTACAGAAGGCTGGCACAGGAAGTAGTGGGCAGAGGCTCGGATGGCTACCTGGCAGGTAGTCATCCCAGCCTCTGCCCACTCCTTCTTGTGCCAGCCTTCTGTTCTGTACTATAGCAGAGATGCATATAATACAGGAGCCTGGGGTGGCTGTGGCAGCTACACTGCCTGCAATCTGCTGTACCTGGCCTGCTTTCCTCTACTCTCACAGTCTCACACAGAGTCCAGGACTCCACAGTCTCTTCTACTGCACCCTGCCCTGCGTGCCCACTGCCCTCCCTCCTCCTCATGCCCAGAACTTGGCTGCAGGCAAGGGTGGGGGAGGGCGAGGTAAGAGCCAAGGGGGTGCAGGCAAGGGCCAGGGGGGCACAGGCAGTGCACACATACCTGAAAAGCCAAGTGATGTACGCTGCGCTGCTCCTTTTGCCTGCCGCGCTGCTTCTCCCGCCTGTCTCTCCATCCTTCTTTAGATGAGGAACTTGGTGGGCGGGTTAATTAGCATAGTGCGCTTCGCCTTTCGGCTTATACTTTTCTCTAGCTGGCGATGCGGTGCACTTTGCAGGCACTGTCTGGCAGTGCCAGTAAGAAATCAATCTATGGGGTGGGATGGAGTGGGCGGCCCTCTTTTAATGAACGGATGATGGACAACAGGCCGGGCGCAGGGCCCCAATGTAATGGTCAATGCACAGTATGTGAAGGGGCCCCTTGTCAGCCCGGGCCCCGAAGCAGCCGCTTCCCCTGCTTCCCCGATAGTTACGCCACTGTGTGTATGGAAAGGTAGGCAGTTTACTAGTCCCCTCTGAGTCTCTTTCTCTCTACCCTGTACAATCTCTCTGATCCACGGTACACTTTCTCTATCTTTAGACCCTCAGTGGGGTGCAGTCTCTCTAGTCTAAACAAATGGTCAGTCTGTACTTTAATATAGTAGGGGACCTAAAGCTTATCATCACAACCACAATGCAGTGAAGTCTAAAACAGGCATTACCACAAGCATTACCTTCACTGGATTATATTTTTCAGCACTCTCCTTGTAAGGCTGCTAAACCTTCTGTTATATCAGTAGTTCTTTTCCTCAGGGGCTGGCACATATACTGTAGCTCTGCTTCCTACGTTCAGTTTAGATCTTCAGCTCACTCAGCTTCCTGTTGCTTATAGTCTTTTAGCCAACGCACCACACTTCTTCTCACAAGTGGAAAGGTAGAGTCAGCCTACCTAACAATTGTTACTAGCCAGTTAACTCCCTACTCCCCACACACAAACCTTGAGTATATAAATACATCACATATGTCACTGGCACACTGCAGAAACTAATAGTTGACCTCCCCTAAATTAGTAAACAATACCAGAATGCATAAACCAATAACATAAAAACTGGAACATATGAAATAATGTAATATGATAATGTGTGGTATACAAATAGCGCAGCATAAACAAAGTTGGTGCTCCTGGTGATGTCTATATGACGTACTAATGGTGAATCAATAGAGCAAATCTCCCACTCATTTCAAAAAATGTTTAGCCCCTGAAGAATTAGTTATTTTAACAGAAAAACCTAGTCCTTCCTCTTATTTAATTTATTGCTGTAATCCTTCCTGTCACCACCCTGTTACAATTTCTATATCCCCAAATTTCATACCTTGCTGACTGCTATTATGCTTAAAATAAAAATTGGCAGAGTCACTAGGCTGTATGCGTCCGAATGAACAAGGCCGCTAGTAACGCGAGACTATGGGAGTCTCACGCATGCGCCATTACTATAGTAGCAGCACATGTCCAACAGTATAAAAGAACTAAGCTGAACCTGGATTAATTATGGATTGCGCCGGGTTTGGATTCGTTCTTTAACACAGTTCAGCGTGTGCCGCTTCTTACAGTAATGGCACATGTGCAAGACTCCCATAGTTACACTTTACTAGCGCCCGGCTTTAGCCACAGCGGGCCAAATACGTTAAACCTTATATCATGTGATTGGAAACTCATTATATTTACTGTAAACACAAACAAGATTCAAATTTGTCGAAAAAGGACGAATACGAATCTACCATCGCTAATTAGAATATGTTGTAACAAAATGTACATCAATTTTATTTCTCCTTTCTAAATCTTATTTAACCTTCTGCTGAATACCTTAATTTATAATACCCTAAAATGCTGTATCTATCAGTCCTCCTGGATAATTCCTTTCCAAAAACATTTTTGTAATTATATTGAAACCATTTCATCAGTACAATAATGTTTTACACAATCTAGTTCCCCGAGCAGTAGGTCTGAGGTTATGTGGCCCTACTCTGATTATTCACTTAGCATCAGACCAAGAGCACTGGCTGTATATCAGGCGTATAAGTACAATCTCTAATGCTCTTTGTCATATACACCTGATATACTGTCAGTGCTCTTGGTCTGACGCTAAGTGAATAATCAGAGTAGGGCCACATAACCTCAGACCTACTGCTCGGGCCTAATATACTGGAATGCTAGTTCCAATAATTGGCCCATCAGTCAATAAATGAGGAAACATTTGTTTATTGGCTGGTTTGCATCTTTCATCAAAATGAAAGGTGCATGATTATCAACAGCACATCTCCCTGTGTAATCAGGGATCTGCTGCTGGAAATCAATAGAACTGAATGAGGGAGGAACGACTGTGGTAGCGATTATTTCTCCCACATTCACTTTGTATCGGCCTGTGTAATAGGATGAGGCAAACAAGCGCCGATGGACGTGTTTATCATCAATCAACTCTTATCCTGCCCAAACTTCAGGAAGTGTAATAGGGCCCAAAAGAAAATGTTCCTTCAATTTCAGGAAAACCTGATGCACTTATCTATGAGGTGCTACAATTACGATTATATATAATCGGAATACTAAAAAGAATTGAATATGCATACATGAATCAGCTTAGGTCTGCAAATAAATCACCTCAGATGGTGTACAGATTTCATGTTCAAATTTTAGAAAATGGACTGACTATTAAAATATCTTTGGATCAGCAAAGGCCTAGTTGGAGTTGTGTCATCCAAACTTATGTCAACATCGATCTCTGCTTAGTTTATCCATTGCTGTTTCTGTATGAGCACCCAAGCCGCAAATGTAGTTCTTTGTGGTTTAACTATAGTAACGCGCTCCAAAACTATTTTACATCATTTGTTCCTGGGATACAGCAACTGTTTAAGAGTAAGTCCTTTCCATTAAGAACAGCCAGCGTAACGAGAGAATCTTATACACGGGGTCAGGATGCTGTAAATCAAGACTTACATGTTAGCAAGGCTTTCATAGTTGATACAACATAGGACATGACTCACAATCCTGAACCAATATGTCTATTTTTTTTATAAGAGAAATGAGCACAGAATTATCAGACAACCTAAAACGGCCCATGGATAATCTTACTGGCCTCTTGCTACAAACGGAGCAGCTGTTACCACTCTCCGTTTGCCCAGAATGATGTGTTTCCATGATTTACAGAACTACGGTATGTTTTATTCTTGAGCCATGAAGACTGATCATTCCAGCCAATCTGATAGTTAGAATGTGGTCTCTCTTCGTTAGAGGAGCCGGTCAACCTGTTTTCATAGTTTAATATATCTGTCATTGATCTGGCTGTGTTCTATCACGGACCGTACTAAACGGTCAGTTTGTTGCTGCTCAGCCCCAGTGGTGATCACATAACCATTGTGTACATTGGATTAGTTCTGAATTTGCATGTCAACTCAATAGTTTTTTTCTGGATTTCTGAAGCACTAAATATTGCCTGTGCTCTGTCAATGACTGCTCTCTGTTACAGTTCTACACTATGTAGACAAAAGTATTGGGACACACATCTTACTCATTGAATTGAGGGGTTTCATTTGAGCATGGTACCATAATAGGATGCCACCGCTGCAACAAGTCAGTTTGTGAATTTCTTCCCCCTTACACATTTCAACAGTGAGCGGTATTGTTACAAAATGGAAGTGTGTAGGAACCACAGTAACTTAGCAATAAAGTGGCAAACCACATAAAGTTTCAGAGCGGGGTAGCCGAGTGCTGGGGTGCATAGTGCATAAACGTCTCCTGCACTGCTGACTCCATAACTTTATCTGGCATTAATATCAGCAACAAACTGGGCACCAGAAGCTTTATGGCATGACTTTCCATGGCAAAGCTTACATCACATGGTGCAATGCCACACGTCATTGAGCCAATGCCAGACTGCATTGAGCCAACTGTAAAGTTTGATGGAGGAGGGATAATGCTATGGGGTTGTTTCAGGGGTTGGCCTAGGCCGAACCTATGGCATGGGTGCCAGAGGCAGCACTCGGAGCCCTCTCTGTGGGCACCCACACCCTGGAAAAAGTCTAAGGCATGCCAATATGCCTTAGACTTTTCCTGCCATTCATCAGCGCAGGGCGCACTATGAACGGCACAGGCAGCACACTGAATGTTGGCAGGCTATTATAACTAAATTATAAAGTACATGGAAGATATACCTTATTGGACTGTGGTATTCAGGTTAATTTGCCATGTTGGCACTGCAATAATTAAGTGGGTTTTGGCTTGCAGTTTGGGCACACGACCTCTAAACAGTTCACCACCTCTGGCCTAAGCCATAGTTCAAGTGAAGGGAAATCTTAATGCTTCGGCATAACAAGACCCAGGGCCTCTCGTCCAACATCAGCCTCTGAATTCACAAATTCTCTTGAGGATGAATGGTAAAAAAATTCTCACAGACATACTCCAAAATCTTGTAGAAAGCCTTCCCAGAAGAGTAGAAGCTATCTTAGGTGCAAAATAGGGGGGCAACTCAATATTGAAGCCTGTGGATTTAGAATGGGATGGCATAAAAGCTCTTGTACCCTGTAATGTGTAGGCATCCCAGTACTTTTGTCCATACAGTGTATATACTCTGATGTCGATTGATTTCAAAGACTAGAAATCATATATCATACACCTTGGACACAAATACAGATCAGTACTGTAGTTATCTAATCAGAATTTTAAGGATCTACATTTGTGTCCTTTTTGCCTGTTTCAAGGTATGTCAAGATAAACAAAACATCAATTTAAATAAATGCCGACCTCCCTTCTTCTATATTGTGTTCCATTAAAGGGGTTATCCCTAAACTTATCAGAAACTATAAAGGACCCCAGACTGATATATTTAGCATCTTAGAAACTGGATATATGGGAGAGGGGGGGGGGGGATGTATTATATCGCACTCTATGCAACTTGTCTGGAATTCACTTAAAGCTATGTTGGGAATCACGCAGTATATTTAAATTTACTCCCCTATGAAATAATGTACACCTCAATGAACTTAATAAGATGGAGGACACTGAATTTTGGGAAAGAAAGGGAATAACTAGGGTTGAACAAATGATACACAACGGTGATATGAGGACCTTATCAGATATATTAGGGCACAAAGAGGTCAAAACACTAGATAAGTTTAGATACTTTCAGGTGAAACACGCGTTTATGCGCACCAAAAATAAAGAGGTGTTTATGGTTGTCACATGATTTTATAGATTGGTGTTTTAATTCATATCAGAATAATACGTCCATCTCACTAATATATAGTAAATGGAGAGTAGAAATGGGTAAAATGAATAAGTTTAGAAGTGAAGTGAAATGGGGTCAAGATATTGGAAATGATAAAACACTAAAATGGGAATTAATTTATAGGAATATTCAAAAAATATTGATATCTGGGAATCACAGGTTAATTCAATTTAGGATTTTACACCGCTTATACTACACGCCTACTTCTCTTTCTCGGTTTTATAAGGATGCCTCAGATAGATGCCAAAGGTGTCAAGCCCAACGCGCGGATTTTATACATCTGGTGTGTCCTATGATACAGGATTTTTGGATTAATGTCCTTTTTGAGCTCCGGAGATGCTCCTCATATAATTACGAGGCAGATATAATCACAGCGGTTCTGGGGGCCTCCCTATTTGATGAGCAAGGACGAGAAAACTTGCTGTGGATGAAATTATTTATGTTCGCTAGGGTAATAATCGCTAGGAATTGGGGCTCAAAATATCCCTTGTCGGTATCTGCATGGCATCAACTTGCTGACAAAGTGAAGAAATATGAAAAACCTGCTATTTGTAATAAGTCTCAAAAAATTAGATGGGATAGAACTTGGTCGACATGGTTATAGGGGCCTGTCCGCTGTGCATGTGCCTACAGACAACGATAATGAGGGTGGGGGGCAGGAGGAGAGGAACGGGTTTAGATAGATTCTCGGTTTTCTGTTCTTACACGTTTGATATGAGTTTAGCATGCATGAAAGAAAAGTCTACCAAATATGTGTGTATTTATGGCATCTGTGTAATATCATGTATGTTAAATCTTCATATTATGTATACAAAATAAATTAATTAATTAAAAAAAAAAGGGGTTATCCCATGAAAAGTATTCCAATGCAATGAATAGGGTATTGCAAATTACAAATCCATGCAATGAAAGTGCTGTTTTTTTTTTTATATTAACATTGCATTTTCCGCTTTTGTAACACCCCCTGCTATCTATCCTTCTGGTCCACCCTCTTCTGCACTCAGTGGTAGACTAACGTGGTCAGCAGCACCCCTGCTCCCATAGGCTCCTCTCAGTGTCAGCATAAGGATTTCATAGTGGAACAGGTGAAGTGGTTCAGACACCTTTTATTCATGCATCCCTACTTTTAAATATATAGCTATATGTCACCGCCAGTTCTGTGAGAAGGTCTGGCAGACGTTATTCTCTACCTCTTGAATGATGTTCTTTGTTTTGGTTTCACTTTGTCATCTCCTTTCCTTCTGCCAGGTGTCACCTCTTTAGACTAATCATCTTCCTTTATATTCTCTCCCATACTGCCTCACTTTGCGGTTTATACTACTTCCTGGATGAAGTGTTCACTGCTGGAGGCTGCTGCTGCTGTTTGCTCAGATAAGTCTTTTACTTTATTGTGTTTCCTTGCTGGCTTGATTCTAGGTGACCCTGACTCCGTCCGTATTAAGTGTAGGGAGCCGGTCGTCGTGTCCCCTCACTATTATAGGGTTTTCAGGTGTCACACAGTCTTAGGTACGTGGGCATGCAATCGTCTACCATTGAGACCCTTGCATGTGCATAGCAGTCAGGGAGAGCTCTTAGGGTTTTATAGGGCTCACCAATATGCTCCTTAGTTTGGGATCAAGCCAGTCGGTTGTTTATTTATAAGTTCCAGCTATCTGCAACTTCATCCTTGACATTATAAACCGCCATAACCGTCTTAAGCATGGATCCGGTTTCAGCCTTGATTGACCGCATGCAAGGTCTTTTGCTGGAGGTAGCAGATCTCCGTAAAACTGTGTCTCAGTTTCAGGTGACCGGTTCTGCTGGCATTCATGGAGTTTGTTCCGAGCCTAAGATCTCGCTTCCGGATACGTTCTCCGGGGGTAGTGAGAATTTTGTTCGCTTTAGAGAGGCTTGCAAACTCCATTTTCGCCAACTTCCCCATTCCTCTGGTGATGAGGAGCAGAGGGTGGGGATCATCATCTCGCTGCTCAGGGATAATGCTCAGTCTAGGGCCTTTTCGCTGCCGGTGAGGGCACGGCCCCTCCGATCGGTGGATGAATTTTTTGTAGCCCTGGGGCAGATATATGATGACCCGGATCGTATTGCTCTGGCTGAATCTAAACTGCGTTTTTTATGCCAGGGTAAACAGTCCGCAGAGATATATTGTTCTGAATTTCGGAGATGGGCAGCTGATACTGGTTGGAATGATGCTGCACTCCGAAGTCAATTTTGCCATGGTCTTTCGGAAAGATTGAAAGTCGCATTCGCTTTTCATGAGACACCAGCGTCGTTAGAGTCTGCCATGTCTCTAGCTGTTCGTATTGACAGGCGTCTTAGAGAGAGAGAGGAGACTACTCTTCCCTGTCATATTCAGCCCAAGGACAGTGGGGCTGTCTCATTCAGTGTGCAGGGGTCTCAGTCTGTCCCAATCCCCTCTGAGGAGGAGGCCATGCAGCTGGGTTTGCTTGCCTCTGATAGGGTTTTTTTCTGTTGTGGGGGTATAAATCATTTGGCTAATGTTTGCCCCTCTAGTAGATTAATAAAAACAAAACAGAAAAAAAAAAAACTCTAAAAACTTTCCATTTGCTACTATTTGCAAGGTTGATGCAGAAATTGAAGGTTTGCCGTTTGCTTGTAGTTCCCGTTTTCTCCTACCTGCCAGGCTGGCGCTAGACAGCAAGAACACTGTTTGTGATATTTTTGTAGATAGTGGAGCAGCTGTCAATCTCATTGATATACAATTTGCAACAACGCATGGTTTCCAGGTATGCACTTTGGAAAAGGATATACCTGTTTTTGCAATCTATTCCGGTCCACTTTCTCAAAGATTGTTAAAGGGCATAGTTCACAATATCCGTTTGACTGTGGGTGACGCTCATGTTGAGGATATGTCATGTTTCGTCTTAAGCGGATCACCTAGTGTTGGGGCTACCCTGGCTCACTAAACATAACCCCACCATTGATTGGCAAGCAAGGCAAATAAATGGTTGGAGTGAGTTTTGCCGAGAGAATTGCCTCACGGCATCTCTTTCAGAGGTTTCTACCAAGACTGTGCCATCTTTTCTCTCTAAATTTTCTGATGTGTTTTCCGAGAGTGGTGTCCAGGAGTTGCCCCCTCACCGTGAGTACGACTGCCCTATTAATCTCATCCCAGGCGCCAAGCTGCCAAAATCACGATTATACAATCTCTCCCAACCTGAAAGAGTCGCAATGCGTACTTACAGTATATCTCTGAGAGCCTGAGAAAGGGACACATCTGACCCTCGAAGTCACCTGTTGCCGCATTTTTTTTTGTTAAGAAAAAAGATGCTTCTTTAAGACCTTGGGAGCTGAACCGTATCACGATTCGAGACCCAAATCCGCTTCCTCTGATCCCGGACCTGTTTAACCAGATTGTTGGGGCTAAAGTTTTTTCTAAGTTGGATTTAAGAGGGGCATACAACCTAGTCAGGGTCAGGGAAGGGGACGAATGGAAGACGGCCTTCAATACCCCTGAGGTTCATTTCGAGATTTTGGTTATGCCCTTTGGTTTGATGAATGCTCCGGCCGTCTTCCAACATTTTGTGAACAGCATTTTTTAATCATTTAATGGGGAAATTTGTAGTGGTGTATCTAGATGACATTTAGATTTTTGCTCCCGATTTCAAGACTCATCGGGACCACCTATGTCAGGTCTTGCTGATTCTGTGGGAGAATAAATTGTACGCTAAACTGGAAAAATGTGTGTTTGTGGTTCCGGAGATTCAATTTCTTGGTTTTCTTCTCTCCGCTTCTGGTTTTCGAATGGACCCTGAGAAGGTCCGCGCTGTGCTTGATTGGGAGCTTCCTGAGAATCAGAAGGCTCTGATGCGGTTTTTGGGTTTTGCCAATTATTACAGAAAGTTCATTTTGAATTATTCCTCTGTTGTTAAGCCACTCACTGATATGACTAAAAAGGGGGTGGATTTTTCCTTGTGGTCGGTAAATGCGCTTAAAGCCTTTTCTACTATCAAAGAGAGTTTTGCTTCCGCTCCCATTTTGGTACAACCTGATGTCTTTCTACCTTTTATTGTTGAGGTGGATGCTTCTGAGGTGGGTGTGGGTGCGGTCTTATCTCAGGGTCCCTCTCCTGCCAAATGGCGACCGTGTGCCTTTTTCTCAGGGAAACTCTCCTCTGCAGAGAGAAATTACAATGTGGGAGATAGGGAGTTGTTGGCCATCAAATTAGCTTTTGAGAAATGGCGCCATTGGTTAGAGGGAGCCAGACACCCTATTACCGTGTTTACCGACCATAAGAATCTGGCCTACTTGGAATCGGTCGAGCGTCTGAACCCGAGACAGGCAAGATGGTCTTTGTTCTTTTCTAGGTTTAATTTTGTTGTTACGTTTCGCCCTGGGGTTAAAAATGTGAAGGCGGATGCCCTGTCACGTTGTTTTCGGGGAGGGGGAAACTTTGAAGACCCGGGTCCCATTTTGGCTAAATGGGTGGTCGTCTCTGCTCTTTATCCTGATTTGGAGGCAGAGGTTCAGGCAGCCCAGGCAGAGGCTCCTGATCTTTGTTCTGTTTGTGCCTCTCGCTTTACAACACAAGGTTTTTAAGGAGCACCACAAAACTGTCCTTGCTGGGCACCCGGGGAGTAGAGCCACAGTAGACCTCATTGCTCAGAGATTCTGGTGGCCGGCTCTTCGTAAGACGGTTGAGGGTTTTGTGGCAGCCTGCGAGACATGCGCTCGTGCCAAGGTCCCTCATTCACGGCCATCGGGTTCTCTCCTCCCGTTACCCATTCCTTCCCGTCCTTGGACGCATCTGTCCATGGACTTCATTGCGGACCTGCCTCGTTCCTCGGGGAAGACTGTGATTCTGGTGGTAGTGGCACATTTCATTCCCTTTCCTAGGTTACCCAATGCTAAGACGCTGGTGCAAGCGTTTGTTGATCACATTGTTAAATTTCATGGCATTCCTTCAGACATAGTTTCTGATAGGGGCACGCAATTTGTTTCCAGATTCTGGAAGGCCTTCTGTTCTCGCTTGGGTGTTCGGTTGTCGTTCTCTTCTGCTTTTCACCCGCAGTCGAATGGTCAGACCGAACGCGTCAATCAGCATCTGGAGACATATCTGCGCTGTTTTGTGGTGGAGAATCAGGAGGATTGGTATTCTTTTTTGTCCCTTTGCTTTAAATTTAAAGAGTTTGCTTTAAATAACCGTCGCCAGGAGTCCTCTGATAAGTCACCATTTTTTGGTGCATATGGGTTTCATCCGCAGTTTGGAACATTTCCATGTCTTTGTCATTTATTTGGCAAAAGATTCAGGGTAATCTGAAGAGGATGAGTGAGAGACATAAGCGTGTGGCGGATAAGAGACGTGTGCCTGGTCCGGACCTGAATGTGGGTGGTCTGGTGTGGTTGTCTACAAAGAATATCAAACTGAAGGTTCCCTCCTGGAAGTTGGGTCCTAAGTTTATTGGGCCTTACAAGATCTTGTCCGTCATCAATCCCGTTGCCTTCCGTCTTGATCTTCCTCAGACTTGGAAGATCCATAATGTTTTTCACAAGCCCCTATTAAAACCTTATGTCCAACCCACTGTACCCTCCTTTTTGCCTCCTGCTTCGATTTTTGTTGATGGTAATCTTGAATTTCAGGTCTCTAGGATTGTGGATTCTCGCATTATCCGCGGTTCTCTTCAGTACCTCGTTCATTAGGAGGGTTATGGTCCTGAAGAGAGGATGTGGGTCCCAGTGGCGGACATTAAGGCCACTCGTCTCATCAGGGCTTTCCATAGATCTCATCCTGAGAAGGTGGGCTCTGAGTGTCCGGAGTCCACCTGTAGAGGGAGGGGTACTGTCACCACCAGTTCTGTGAGAAGGTCTGGCAGATGTTCTTCTCTACCTCATGTATGATGTTCTTTGTTTTGGTTTCACTTTGTCATCTCCTTTCCTTCTGCTAGGTGTCACCTATTTTGACTAATCGTCTTCCTTTATATTCCCTCCCATACTGCCTCACTTTGTGGTTTATACTACTAGTGTTCACTACTGGAGGCTGCTGCTGCTGTTTGCTCAGATAAGTCTTTTACTTTATTGTGTTTCCTTGCTGGCTTGATTCTAGGTGACCCTGACTCTGTCTGTATTAAGTGCAGGGAGCCAGTGGTCATGTCCCCTCACTATTATAGGGTTTTCAGGTGTCACACAGTCTTAGGTACGTGGGCATGCAATCGTCTACCATTGAGACCCTTGCATGTGCATAGCAGTCAGGGAGAGCCCTTAGGGTTTTATAGGGCTCACCTATATGCTCCTTAGTTTGGGATCAAGCCAGTCGGTTGTTTATTTATAAGTTCCAACTATCTGCAACTTCATCCTTGACACTATATCTCACTCTAGACAGTAGAGAAGTAAACTGTGGGGCATTACATACCTTATGTATCTCTGGGGCTCTATTAAGGGATGATTTTCTATGCAGGGGGGGAAGGAGTTAACAAATGCTAATTGCAATGCATCGTGAGAGATGCAAGATTTTCTCATGTGAGCTACTGCCCACCCATAGAAAGGAAGGAAAGTTCTCCAGATAAGAAAAGTGTGTGAAATAGTTTTAAATTTGAGAGGTAACTCCTTTAACTTGGCACAACACACTATCATGTATCTGTTACAATATAAATAACTATGCTGGTAGTTGCTACAAGGAGAAGCAAAGGTCAAAGTAAAGCACAGCTAGCCATCCAAGTGCTTTCTTAGGAAAGGAAGGTCCTATAAATAGGAGGTGCAAAAGTTTGCAAATACATCCGGGCTTCTATAGCTGGAGGACAGCCAAGTGGCACCTGCATGGCACAAATCTAAAATGTAAGCAACATATGCACTACATATGCTAAAAATATGTAGTGCACGTTATGTGCACATCATACGTACTTTCTGTGTGATCTTTGTGGGCTTGTACAGTATCTGTCTAATGTTGAGCTGTGCAGCATGCTTTCTGTATGCATGGTCTAAGGCTACACTCACACAACAGTGAAAAAATGCCATGCTGCCGGCAAACAATGATTTTGTACAGGGACGAGCCATGGCATTAGTGAGGCTCCATACTGTGGAGGAGATGGCTGCATGTAAATGCAGTGGTCTCCTCCACTGATGAGTAGGCGATTGTCGGGAAGGAGCGCTTCCTTCTCAACAATCCTCTGCTCAATTTAGCAGTTTAAATGGGCCTTAACATGCACAAAGGGCCCTCAGCTGTCTTTGTCGTTTAATGGTCCTTCTTATGAACAACAGAAACAGGGGGGAAAAACTAAGGCTCTGTACACGCTATAAGTCATAAAACAAAGTTTCAGCATTCTGTACACGCTACCATTGTGGCCACCATTCATAACAGAGTGATGACAACTGTGCTAAATTAGATTTCCAGTAGACAATTCGTAAAAGACCCCATTCACTTATATTCAACCCCCCCTCCCAAAATTAAAAATTAAAAAATCATAACAGATTATTATTGAACCACCATAAGTTCCTCGTAAAAGGGAAGGCATGATGGGAGTGTGAACACCATCAAGTATCAGTTATTATGTTTTGTGCTCATCAAGACATGTTCTATTCCTGCATTGATGTCTGTGATAAAGTGGCAATTAATACTACTTACTTGTGAATTTAAAATAAATCACAGCCATTTTGAAAAATTATCCAGTAAAGATGTACACGTGCATGAGTTTTCTCTGTTAAACATGTGGTAACAGATTACATGAAAGAAAAATCAGTTTATGTGAAATAAAAGGGGTAATTAAAAGGTCATTCCCATCTCAGACAATGGGGGCACATCGCTAGTATTTGCCCCATTGTCTGATAGGTGCCAGTCCCACCTCTGGGTGAGAAATGAATGGTAGCACACTGCGCTTGCATGACAACCGCTTCCATTCACTTCAAAGGGGCCAATGGAAATAACCGAGCCAGCACTCGGTTATTTTTGGCGGCCCCATAGAAATGGATGGAGGCCAGCCTCACATGTGCGATGCGCCATCCTTCAATTTGCCGACTCAGTTTACAATAAGACAATGGGGGCATATACTGACGATATGCTACCATTGTCTGAGATGGGAAAACCCCTTTAAGTATTAATCTCCAATTAGGCAGAGGAGGCCTGGAATGACAGAGATCAAGTTCTCTACATAGTAAGAATGTTAGGCATACAGAATTGAGGTGATATGTATCAAATTCCTTTAAGTTTTGGCACCAACTCTATTAAACATAATAGAAGAGCTACAAATGTTTCTCTTTTAAACGTGTGCATATTAGGTGCCAGAAATTATCTGATTCATTCATGGCAAAAAAAAAAGTTAGGGGCATTCAGCTCAGCATCTGGATCCAGATAGAAAATTGGCACACCCATGCTATATACATAATATAAATAACATTCTCTTGTTATCTATAATTTTTTTGTTGCTGCCATCTTTTTTTTTTTTTAAGCTTTGAAAAATAAGAATTAATTAAAAAACAGAAATGCATCAGACATATGAGAGGAAGAAATTGCCTTCACAGTTAAATAGGACCTGAGGAAGGTGGACTGAAAAAGTGGAGGGAATAATGAGTGGTGTGGTCTCAGGATAATAGAAAAGTGATGCCATGATGCCAGCTACTTGACTTTGGACAAGCATAAGAAGAATTGGAAGGTTCAGGGGGTACCCTGCAGAACTGGTCAATATTCAGCGTGTCAGACTTCAGGGGCGACATGTGAGGCTAAACGTGAGGCCAAGCTATAGCACTCTGGTACTAAATATGCTGTTTTCTACTTATCTTGAGCTACCCAATAAGGGCGTTTCTCCCTCGTGGAAGGCAAACTCTCTGCGACATTATTTGCAGGACGCTCTCCTAAAGTATTCAGGTTCACTATATCCGGGAAGGCTTCTAGTGAATAAGGACAACTTGGTGCCTTGGTCATCCAGCTGTGTCTAGGAACTTGGAAAGTCACCCTTGGTCACTTGTGCTTGTGAAGTCCATTGGCTGGATTCAGCTCTAACCTTCACTAGGCTTGCTTCATATTTATACGTAGACTTACTGTCCAGTGCTAAGCTGCTGTAACTACTCTTAGTTTGTCCTCTCCAGGATTGATCAGGTCCCAGAGGAAAGAAATTGCAGCTACATAGTGGATAAGGCCTGTTTCTCTCCTCCATATACTTGCTTTCCTCTCTCACTACAATACACTACTTCACTTCAACTAACTTTATTAACGCACCCCAAGCTATATATACTATGTGGCGCAAGCACCACCTAGGGGCAAATGGGTGAAATGACAATGCCAGCCTGATATTAGGAAGGACTATACATTGCAAATACATTATATAAATAGGCAGATGTTTAAAGTGTCCCTTTTACACACATATGTGGGACGCTGCAAATATGACCTAATAAAACAACTTTTAGACAAAGACTATTGTTGTTTTGTTCATGAAGGCCATATCATGCAGCAGATTGCGAAGAAACTGAAGATTTCATGTCGTGGTGGCTACTACTTTGCCGAGAGAGAATAAGGAAAATTGCAGTACGCCAGTCCTTCAGGGTGAGCGAATGTGAGGTCACGGGGGTCAGTTAACAGACCGAGGGTTGCTCTTAGTACTCACAGTTTGTAGTATACCCTGGGCAGGCGTACAGCAGTGATGAAGAGGCTGGCACGTAGATCCTCTGGGGCACTCTCTAGATATAGGGACCAGTCCGGGTGATTGGTGAGGTGCCCTGGGTGTTGAAAGTTTAGCGTACCTGTGGCAAGATCCCTTACAGTTCGTGACGCCAGTGCCGGTAACGGTGGCACACCGATTTGTTAGGAGTAATAATGGAGGTACAAACGATTGTAGTGAACTAGAATTCCTCTTTACTGAACAGTTCAACTATATACAAGCTTCAAACAGTTCCATAGGAAGTAGTTTTGGTAACAGGCAGGCTTTACATAAATGGCAGATTGAATCCTAGGAAGATTACTCAGAGGGAATAAACTCACAGATCAGGCTGTACTTTCTGCAGAATCCTGTCTGACTTTCTCCAAGGCCCGAATGCCTAATAGCTGGCTTTATCCTTGGGTAGGGAAACCTTCCTCTGGTATAAATCTATAAATCCTTTTGCTGTAAATAAACTTCTGCCCTTCAGCTTTCTACTTGGCTGGATACAATTAGCGCTGCTCTGTACTTTGCTAGATGCAGGATAACTTCAGGAGGAAACGTCTTCTCCTGGACGCAGGTTAGGAACCTGGGCTATCTAGCTGCATGTTAGAAGCTGGTCCTCAGCTACTGCCTGGCTGAAGTGAATCCTGGCTTCTAACCACACACACCTCTCCCTGCACTGGGCCTGTCTAAATATACTAGCTCCCTCTACAGCTTAGGAGGAGAAACTACACCCCTTGCAGGCCTGGTATACAGGAAATAACATGAAAATATGCAGTACAATGCAAGACCATGTTCCACAGGAGGTGGAGAACAACATGACCCAATTGACCCTTGAGTAGTGCCCACCTTTACGTAGTGGGACACTACAAAATTGGATGTAAAAAAAAACCAGAAGGCTCACATAGACAACTCCAAAAGAACATCAGAGTCTACAGAACAGATACCTTTCAGTTCTTGAGTTGGAAGCTTGCTGAAATAGTACGTACAAAATACCAGAAAAGTTCACTATTTTACCATTTCATACAGAACCCTGCAATCAGCTCCTCACTCTGTTCTTATGGGAGATAAATCACAATGTTAAATGTCTGTCAGCGGCGTATTCCCCTCTCCCTACTGAGAACAAGTAAAAGCTTGGCTAAGTGTGTATGTAGGGTATATTAAGGATCCTAGAAATTAGGCTACTTTCACACTGGCGTTTCTGGGTCCGCTTGTGAGATCCATTTCAGGGCTCTCACAAGCGGCCCAAAACGGATCAGTTCAGCCCCAATGCATTCTGAATGGAAAAGGATCTGTTCAGAATGCATCATTCCGCCTCCATTCCGTTCTGGAGGCGGACACCAAAACGTAGCTTGCAGCGTTTTGATGTCCGCCTGACGATGCGGAGCCAAACGGATCTGTCCTGACTTACAATGTAAGTCAATGGGGACGGATACGTTTTCACTGACACAATATGGTGCAATTGAAAACGGATCCGTCCCCCATTGACTTTCAATGTAAGTCAGGACGGATCCGTTGTGTCTTAAACATTTTTTTTTTTTAAGAATAATGCAAACGGATCCGTTCTGAATGGATACAAGCGTTTGCATTATCGGTGCGGATCCGTCTGTGCAGATACAAGACGGATCCGCACCGAACGCAGGTGTGAAAGTAGCCTTATTGTTAACCAAACACTCGACAGCTATAAAAGGTGCATGCCAAAACCTTTACATAAATAAAGAGTAAACTGGAGTACCTTTTTTGAATGACCAGCCAGTCACTAAATCTCACAGTTGTCATATAGGATAATTATTGCCAGGTCAAGGCCCTAGGTCATGTTGGCTGCACCTCAAGGTAAAGACATGGAAGTCTTGAAATGTCCCCTAAATGCCTTTAAAAACAGAACACCAAACATCTGCAAAGTTGTAATCGCTACAATTGGTTGTTTCATTGATGACTGTAACTTGTGATAAATAGGACAATTATATCAAATAAACATAATAAGTTCTAGCATTTTCCGTCAGTTTAATGGTATGCTGATAAAACAAGAGTCATTTCCAAGCATGTGTAACGTAAAAAAGATATCACTGTGGCTAGGCTACAAGTGAGTCATCCATTTTCTCCTTCCTGAGCTAAGTCCTGCTGTCTTTGATGAACACTCCATGTATAGTCATCACTTGCAAAGCAGCTTTAAAGGGGTTTTCCGAGACTTTATAACTGATGACCTATCCTCTGGATAGGTCATCAGTATCTGATCCATGGGGGTCCGACACCCGGGACAGCTGTCCTAGAAGGCAGCAGCGCTCACGGTAGTGCCGCAGCCTTCTTGCAGCTTTCCCTAGGCTTATGTGATGTCACGTTCAATGCTCACATGGCCTAGGCACAGCTCTGTCCCATAGAAGTCAATGGGCTGAGCACGATACCAAGCACAGCCGCTAAACTATGTAAGGTGCTGTGGTTGGTGAGCAGGGAGAAGGCTGTGGTGCTCACAGGAGCGCCGGTGCCTTCTCAAACAGCTGATCAGCAGGGGTCGGACCCCCACCGATCAGATACTGATGACCTATCTAGGGGTCAGGTCATCAGTATTTAAATCTCGGAAAAACCTTTTTAGTCACCTTTTTAGTACTAGGACAAAGGAAGTTTACTATGTTATAGCACCTGTAAAACCTCACTTTATTACACGGGAGACTTTCTGGCAAACACTAATAACAAACCAGAGCAAAGGAAGCCGCGGCTAATGATACTCAACTAGGTCAGCTCGCTGACACTGAGAATGGCTTGATTCTCTTTGTTTCTTATTTTTCTCCATACTCCAAATGCTGCCTGGTTAATTGGTGGACTTAACAACATTTTGACCACCTCCAGTAGACAGAAACATTTTTTATCACTCCCCTTTATCCAGAGGCCTGTTTTATCTGGAGGATGATCCTCCAGCCGATAGGCTGTTGCAATACTTCCCATATTTTCCAATCACCATTGAAACAAACATGTACATTCTGTCATGTTGGTGTCACAGCCAGACAGCTGAGAAGCGCTCACAGGAGCTTCTCAGATCCTCCTCCTTGAATTTCTTTGTTTTGGTTTAGTTTCTCATCTCGTTAGTCTATCTCAGCTGTCATGCAGTTAGACTGATCGCTACCCTTTAAGTTCCTCCCCATAATGCAGTAGTGTGCGGCTGATACAACTTCCTGGAGTGTGTGTGCATGCTGTTCCCAGTTCCCAGTTCCCAGTTCCCTGTTCCCAGTCGTCATTCGTTTGCAAGATAAGTGCTGTTTATGTATTTATGATTTTGTCTTTTCTGGATCCAGGTGACCCTGACTCCCTCCGTGTCAGTGTAGGGAGCCGGTGGCCGTGTCCTTTCACTATTGTAGGGTCTTCAGGTAATAGATAGCCGAGGAACGTGGATATGCGGCCATCCACCTTTGGGGTGTTCGCATAGGCTGAGCAGTGAGGGAGAGCGGCAGGTCTATTGCAGGGGTCTCCCTTTGTTCCTTAGTTGTGGATCCAGAGAGACCTTGTTTATATGGTATTGTCTTGTTTCCTGTACACCATCCGTGACATTATCAGCCGCCAAAACCGTCTCAAGCATGGATCCGGTTTCACTTTTGGCTGAACGCTTTCAGGGTCTTTCTTTGGAGGTAGCTGATCTCCGTAAGACTTTTTCTCAGTTTCAAGTGACCGGTTCAGCTTGCGTTCATGGAGTTTGTGCTGAGCCTAAGATCTCGCTCCCGGATACGTTCTCCGGGGGTAGTGAGAATTTTGTGCGTTTTAGAGAGGCTTGCAAACTCCATTTTCGCCTTCTTCCCCATTCTTCTGGTGATGAAGAACGGAGGGTGGGGATCATTATATCGCTGCTCAGGGGTAACGCTCAGTCCTGGGCCTTTTCGCTGCCGGAGGGGGCACGGCCCCTTCGTTCAGTGGAAGAATTCTTTTTAGCCCTGGGTCAGATATATGATGATCCGGATCGTATTGCTCTGGCTGAGTCTAGACTACGTCTGTTATGCCAGGGTAAACAATCCGCAGAGATATACTGTTCAGAATTTCGGAGATGGGCAGCAGATACGGGTTGGAATGATGTTGCACTCCGAAGTCAATTTTGCTATGGTCTTTCAGAGGGATTGAAAGATGCATTTGCCTTTCATGAAAGACCTACCTCCTTGGATTCTGCTATGTCTCAGGCTGTTCGTATTGACAGGCGTCTTAGAGAGAGAGGAGAGATCTCTCCTTCCTGTCATACTCAGTCCCGGGACAGTGCAGCGGTCTCATTCTGTGCACAGGGGTCTCAGTCGCTGTCAGCCCCTTCTGAGCAGGAGTCCATGCAGCTTGGGTTGATTGCCTCTGACAATAGAAGATTCAGCCCGCAGGGGAGGGTTTGTTTTTGTTGTGGAGGTATAAATCATCTGGCAAATGTTTGTCCCTCTAGGAGATTCAGGCAGTTTTCTGGGAGTAATAAAGAGACAAAAAGGAAAAAATCTTTTAAAAATGTTCCGTCTGTTACTATTGGCAGGGTTGAGGCGGAAATTGAAGGTTTTCCGTTTGCTTGTAGTTCCCGTTTTGTCCTGCCTGCTAGGGTGGCGCTAGAGAGCAAGAGCATTTTTTGTGAGATTTTTGTGGATAGTGGAGCAGCTGTCAACCTCATTGATAATCAATTTGCAATAACTCATGGTTTCCAGGTATGCACTTTGGGAAAGGATATTCCTGTTTTTGCTATTGATTCAGCTCCACTTTCTCAGAAATCATTAAAGGGCATAGTTCACAATATCCGTTTAATTGTGAGTGATGCTCATGTTGAGGATGTGTCATGTTTCGTCCTTAGCGGTTTGCCTACTCCTCTAGTGTTGGGGCTACCCTGGCTCACTAAACATAACCCCACCATTGATTGGCAAGCGAGGCAAATAAATGGTTGGAGTAACTTTTGCAGAGAGAATTGCCTCATAACATCTGTTTCTGAGGTTTCTACTAAGACTTTACCACCTTTCCTCTCTGAATTTTTGGATGTCTTCTCTGAGAGTGGAGTTCAGGGTTTGCCTCCGCACAGGGAGTATGATTGCCCTATTAATCTCATCCCAGGCGCCAAGCTGCCTAAATCTCGTTTATACAATCTCTCCCAACCTGAGAGGGTCGCTATGCGGGCTTATATCTCTGAGAGTCTGAGAAAAGGACACATACGACCCTCGAAGTCACCTGTTGCCGCTGGTTTTTTCTTTGTTAAGAAAAAAGATGGTTGGTTCTTTAAGACCTTGTCTGGATTTCAGGGAGCTGAACAGTATCACTATTCGTGATCCTTATCCGCTTCCTCTGATCCCGGACCTGTTTAACCAGGTTGTTGGGGCTAAAGTCTTTTACAAATTAGACCTAAGAGGGCATACAACCTGGTTAGGGTCAGAGAAGGAGACGAATGGAAGACGGCTTTCAATACCCCTGAGGGCCATTTTGAGAATTTGGTTATGCCTTTTGGTTTGATGAATGCCCCAGCCGTTTTTCAGCATTTCGTCAACAGCATTTTTTATCATTTAATGGGAAAATTTGTATTAGTGTATTTGGATGACATTTTAGATTTTTTCTCCTGATTTCAAGACTCATAAGGAACACTTACGTCAGGTCTTGCTCATCCTGCGGGAGAATAAATTATACGCGAAACTGGAAAAATGTGTGTTTGCGGTTCCAGAAATCCAATTTCTGGGGTTTCTTGTCTCCACTTCTGGTTTTCGCATGGACCCCGAGAAGGTCCGCGCTGTGCTTGAGTGGGAGCTTCCTGAGAATCAGAAGGCGCTGATGCGTTTTTTGGGCTTTGCCAATTATTACAGGAAATGTATTTTTAATTATTCCTCTGTTGTTAAACCACTCACTGATATGACCAGAAAGGGGGTAGATTTTTCTTCCTGGTCGGTAGAGGCGCGTAAGGCCTTTTCTAATATCAAGGAGAGTTTTGCTTCCGCTCCCATCCTAGTACAACCTGATATTTCGTTACCCTTCATAGTTGAGGTTGATGCTTCTGAGGTAGGGGTGGGTGCGGTCTTGTCTCAGGGTTCCTCTCCTGCCAAATGGCAACCGTGTGCCTTTTTCTCAAAGAAACTCTCCTCCGCAGAGAGAAATTATGATGTGGGAGATAGGGAATTGTTGGCCATCAAGTTGGCTTTTGAGGAATGGCGCCATTGGCTAGAGGGAGCCAGACACCCTATTACCGTGTTTACTGACCATAAAAATCTGGCCTACTTGGAGTCAGCCAAGCGTCTGAACCCGAGACAGGCCAGATGGTCTTTGTTCTTTTCAAGGTTTAATTTTGTTGTTACGTTCTGCCCTGGGGTTAAGAATGTGAAGGCAGATGCCCTCTCACGTTGTTTTCCGGGAGGTGGGAATTTTGAAGACCCGGGTCCCATTTTGGCTGAAGGTGTGGTGGTCTCTGCTCTTTTTCCTGAATTGGAGGCAGAGGTGCAGGCAGCCCAGTCAGAAGCTCCTGATCTTTGTCCTCCTGGGAGGTTGTTTGTGCCTCTCGCTTTGAGACACAAGATTTTCAAAGAACACCACGACACGGTCCTTGCTGGGCACCCGGGGGCAAGAGCCACACTGGATCTCATCGCTCGGAGATTCTGGTGGCCTGCGCTTCGTAAGTCGGTTGAGGGTTTTGTGGCAGCTTGCGAGACTTGCGCTCGTGCCAAGGTCCCTCATTCACGGCCATCAGGTCCTCTCCTTCCTTTGCCCATTCCTTCCCGTCCTTGGACACATCTGTCCATGGACTTCATAACGGACTTACCTCGTTCCTCAGGGAAGTCTGTGATTCTGGTGGTGGTGGACCGTTTTAGCAAAATGGTGCATTTTATCCCTTTTCCTGGTTTGCCCAATGCTAAGACGCTGGCGCAGGCATTTATTGACCACATTGTCAAATTGCATGGGATTCCTTCCGACATAGTCTCTGATAGGGGCACGCAGTTTGTTTCCAGATTCTGGAAGGCCTTCTGTTCTCGCTTGGGGGTTCGGTTGTCATTCTCTTCTGCTTTCCATCCGCAGTTGAATGGCCAGACAGAGCGCGTCAATCAGAATCTGGAGACATATCTGCGCTGTTTTGTGGCGGAGAATCAGGAGGATTGGTGTTCTTTTTTGTCCCTTGCTGAGTTTGCTTTAAATAACCGTCGTCAGGAGTCCTCTGATAAGTCACCATTTTTTGGTGCATATGGGTTCCATCCGCAGTTTGGGACTTTCTCGGGAGAGGGCTCTTCTGGTTTGCCTGATGAGGACAGATTCTCCTCGTCTTTGTCATCTATTTGGCAAAAGATTCAGGATAATCTAAAGAGCATGAGTGAGAGATATAAGCGTGTAGCGGATAAGAGACGTGTGCCTGGTCCGGACCTGAATGTTGGTGATCTGTTGTGGTTGTCTACCAAGAATATCAAATTGAAGGTTCCCTCCTGGAAGTTGGGTCCTAGGTTTATTGGGCCTTACAAGATCCTGTCTGTCATCAATCCTGTTGCCTACCGTCTTGATCTTCCTCAGACTTGGAAGATCCATAATGTTTTTCATAAGTCCTTATTGAAACCTTATGTTCAACCTATTGTACCCTCGCCTTTGCCTCCTCCTCCGATTATGGTTGATGGAAATCTTGAATTTCAGGTCTCTAGGATTGTGGATTCTCGTCTTGTCCGCGGTTCCCTCCAGTACCTCGTTCATTGGGAGGGTTATGGTCCTGAGGAGAGGATGTGGGTCCCAGTGACGGACATTAAGGCCTCTCGTCTCATCAGGGCTTTCCATAGGTCCCATCCTGAGAAGGTGGGCCCTGAGTGTCCGGAGTCCACTCCTAGAGGGAGGGGTACTGTCACAGCCAGACAGCTGAGAAGCGCTCACAGGAGCTTCTCAGATCCTCCTCCTTGAATTTCTTTGTTTTGGTTTAGTTTCTCATCTCGTTAGTCTATCTCAGCTGTCATGCAGTTAGACTGATCGCTACCCTTTAAGTTCCTCCCCATGATGCAGTAGTGTGCGGCTGATACAACTTCCTGGAGTGTGTGTGCATGCTGTTCCCAGTTCCCAGTTCCCTGTTCCCTGTTCCCAGTCGTCAGTCGTCATTCGTTTGCAAGATAAGTGCTGTTTATGTATTTATGATTTTGTCTTTTCTGGATCCAGGTGACCCTGACTCCCTCCGTGTCAGTGTAGGGAGCCGGTGGTCGTGTCCCTTCACTATTGTAGGGTCTTCAGGTAATAGATAGCCGAGGAACGTGGATATGCGGCCATCCACCTTTGGGGTGTTCGCATAGGCTGAGCAGTGAGGGAGAGCGGCAGGTCTATTGCAGGGGTCTCCCTTTGTTCCTTAGTTGTGGATCAGGAGAGACATTGTTTATATGGTATTGTCTTGTTTCCTGTACACCATCCGTGACAGTTGGAGCCTGAAGGAACAGCCTTTAAACTTCATGGTTAATGCGTTAAGTAAACAATGGGAAGAAAAGTTTAATTGACTTTTTAATGGATTTCAATGGCTTTTGTCATGAGATAACACTGTGACATGTGTTGTCAGAGGCAATTTAAGCTCGGGCACATCTGTATGTAATATGTATTGGTGGCCTTGGGATGGGGTATCAATGACAAATCATATCTTTAGACTGATCACTGAACAGTAGTGTCATTTGCCTGGGACATGACTGTGGATTTAGGTTAACTATAGAACAAAAGCGGGATTTTTTTTAAAATGGATAAATGGGTTACTGGTTTCATTTTGAATACAGTACCTTTTAGAACACCATACTTTACGTACTGAAACCACTTTTCTGGGGGAATGTATGCCCTTTCCCAATGCATGGTGTAAAGGGGGGAATATTAATCACCAATATTTATGCAAATATCGATAATTAATATTCATAAATGGGAGGAGCCATCTAGTGATAACTCCGCCCATTTATGCCTTTATATAATAATAACACAATACCTTCGCTATGCTTTACACTAGTCACTTATGCTAACTGCATGCGCCTTACTAACTAACTATCGCCAATAACTACACGTTACACAGATAGTTACAAGCAACAGTATTTATTACTAACAATACACTACGCACGCAATACTCTAGCAATACAGCACTACAATATACAATCCTAAACTACACTACACATTCTCAATTCCACCCATAAACTAACTAGACAATTCACACATACAAGTATATTAACAATCCACCCCACCTGACTATTCACTGTCCCTACGGGGTACGACGAAGGGTTAATGGTGGCCTTACAGGGGTGTAAACCGACCACAAACACAAAGGGTTAACAATGGGGATAATATCAGAACTGTACAGCAATGCAAGGGTAAATACCCTGCAAGTGTACAGTGAGGGGGGGGGGGGGGGTGTGGCAGGGTTTGAGCAGGGGTTACCACCAGGGGTTAATCAGGGTAGGGAAAGGGTTACACGGTGGAGATACAGTGGGGGTCATCAGGGGGTGTAACTGAACCACAAATACAATCAGTGGCACAGGATCAGGGGTACAAACAAGGATACAATAAGGATAGGGTTTGGGGGATCAGGGTGTCCAGTAACACGGCAAGGGTAAATCAGGGCCCAGGGTACACATCAGGGGCAAGGGTTATAAGGCAGGGCCCAAGGTGCACATCAGGGACACAAATATAGGGGTAACAGGACCAGGGGTGATACTTAGGCCTTATCCAGGTGGTCATCATGGAGCTCCTCTCTCCTATGCGTCTCTGAATCTAGTCTGGTTGCAAGAGACCGCACCTCTGCTGTGTTTGGGGCTTTATAGCCCAAAACCAGCCCCCCTCCTCCTTCCTCAGGGATGTGACATCATAGTGTCACTGTGACGTATACCTGCACTTAGGACTGCCAGTTGGCCCCCTGAGGCTAGCAACACCACACACCCAGCCCTGTCCCAAACATAAGTAACTAGGCTGATAAAATCAACAAAAGGCAACTAATTTCTTAGCCTTTGAAGTCACCAGCCATCTGCAGGAACTGGCTAAACGCTGTCCCTCTGGGGGGCATTTAAGTATATATATGTAAATAGATACTTGGGGCGCATCTATATACACATATATACTCATTATAAACCTTGGGCATACATGGGCAGTTATAGGCCCATATATATATATATATATATATATATATATATATATATCCACAGATGCTTGGGGCACATCTATAAACACATACAAAACCGGGGGTATGAATGGGCAGCAATAAGCCCACATACATACTGTCATGCTGACATAAGTGTATATACATAGACATGTGTGCAAATACATACACACATATCTATATATACACACACCCTCGCATATATCTGGGGCATCACATACAGGGGACATGCATATGTCCCCACTTGCCATACAGGGCCAATATATACACGGTCATACAGGAAATATATACTAACTATAAGGGGACACATATAAGGGGGCACATATATATACTAATATAAGGGGGATTATAAGGGGGCACAGCTTCCAGGGACCACATATTTCCCACAAGGGCCACCATGAGCCCCTGGGGATCACCATGGGCAGACGTGCGCAGATGCTGGGCACATCTGCGCACATCGTCCCATGATGCTGTGGTTAATGTATGCAGATATATACCATACATGACCGCACGTGTTTGCAGGCATGCATGGATATATACATACGTCTCAACCGTTCCTCAACACATGGTTTCCCATCTGTGTGATGTGCTTCCTCCAATTCAGCTCAGTATTTCATGGTTGTTTCATGGTTTTGAAAAATATAACTTAATGTCGCATAATCTGTGTCAGTGTAAGGTAATTGGGCAGGAAACAAAAACTATGCAGGAATTAGCTTTTGGATGACAGGTTCCTGCACATGTGCAATAAAGATGTTTGGTGAGTTTGGAAAATAGAAGCATCAAATGGATATGAGGGAAGGTGACCTGAAGCTATCGTCCATCATTACACCTTTCAAGATAAGAAGAAATTCCATTACAGAGGCATTTAGACACCTTCACATACACTCTGGAGAGCATTCCCATGAGGAGATGCCATGTGTTTGTAATTGGTAAGCACAGTCCATACTTCTCACATAGATTACTATCTAAAACAATTTGGTGAGACTCATGCAGCTCCTTGGGGAAGCCTCTAATCAGAATACAAAGTTCAGAAAGAAGACATATGAGGAATGCGTTGGTTCTGAACCCTACCCTTTGAAAGTGCTTCTTTAAGTAATTTTTGAAAACGTAAAGTCATGTGTAGAAATAGAGATGGTTCACTTGTTGCTTTAAGTATGAGCTAGATCGTCACCACAGAGTGAGTAAAATGTCTTTGTTTTTTGGTATTTATGAAGCAACTTTTCAAAATTATTTATTAGAAAAAATAAATAGGTGGATCTCGAGAAAAGAACTGTCTAAAATCCTTAAAGGGCTTTTCTATGATCAGTATATTGATGGCCCATTCACAGGCAGGCCATCAGTATCAGATTAGTGGGGTCCCAGCTCTCGGCACCCCTGCCAATCAGCTGCTTGAATAGGACATAGCGGTCATGTGAAACCTTGTCAATACTCACCTTAGTCAGTCTACCTGCACAATGTGTATACAGTAGCAGTGCCATCACAGAACACAAATGGCAATCTAATTATTGCTAGTTATAGTCACCTATGGTGACTTAAAAAAAGTAGTTTTAAAGTAAAATAAAAAGTTTTTTAAAAAATTCTAAAATATTAAAGTTCAAATCGTCCCCCTTTCTCCCAAATCAAAATCCATGAACAAAAATAAATAAGCACCATGGGCACTTCCACATGCAAAAACGCCCATACTATTAAAATATAAACATATGTATCCCATACGGCAAACGGCAAAATGGAAAAATAGTCAAAATGGCTGATTCACCATTTGTTGGTCGCATCACCTCCCACAAAAAATTGAATAAAACCTGAGCAAAAAGTCATACACACCAGAAATAGTATCGTACAGATCGTCCTGCAAAATACAAGCCCCCACACAGCTCCATACACTTAACTAAAACCTTATTGGGGTCAGAATATGGCAATGAAAGGAAAAACCTAATTTTTTTCAAGGTTTTTATTTTTTTTAGTACTAATACGCAAGAAAAACTATACAAATGTGGTATCACCGTAATCAGACTGACCCAGAGAATTAAAGTAACAGGTCAGTTTTACCGCATAGGTTACACCAAAAAACAAAGCCCATAAAACTGTGGCTGTATTGTTTTTTTCTTCCAATTTCACCCAATTTGTAATTTTTTTCCTGCTCCAAACTACATCATATGCAATATTAAATGGTGCCATTCGAAATTACGACTTGTTCTTCAAAAAACAAGTCTCCATACAGCTATGTGAATGGAAAAATAAAAAAAAAGTTATGGGTCTGGGAAGACTGGGAGTGAAAAACAAAATGCAAAAACTGAAAATCACAGGGTTCTCTAAGGGTTAAGGGCTGCGGCTTCCTTCTAGGCCAGTGTCCTCAAGCTCATCGGTAACGCTGCCTATGTACAGCTCAGTCCCTTTCAAGTGAATGGACCGGGGCTGCAATAGCAAGCATAGCCACAATACAATGCACAGTGCTGTGCTTCGTATGCTGTGTGTAGGCTATGACGCTGCATCCATTTCAAACAGCTGGTCAGAAGGGGGGGCCCCTGATCTAATCAGTGGCACAACTAGAAATGACTGGGCCCCACAGCAAATTTTTTAATGCCCTCCCCCCCAAGCAATTGTTTTGCAACCCCCTCCTCCCATGCAACCTCCACTCCTGTGGCTAGTCAAAATCGCTCTCTCAGACCAGGCCCAGTAGCTGCTTCGTTTCTTACAGTGTCTCTGTATATAATGTAATTTTATAATACTGTTGAGGGGACCCTGACAATAAAATCTTTTAGTCCTCCTCCTGGGTGGGCCCATTCTGAGCTCCGACCCCAAATCAGACTATACTTTCAGGGATCATTTCTATAGGCTTTGAAGGGAGAAATGTGCTTGAAAGAGTCTGAGCTCGCGCTCCACGATGATGAGTTTTAGGGCTTTCTTGTGAGCATGAAAGCAGTTGATAACTCTGTTTTATGCAGTGGTTGTCTGCTTTTGATGACTGTTCTCTTCTTTTTGAGAAGATGGAAAAGAAAGCTCTTTCAGAGTAAATGATAATAAAAAAAAATAAAAATAAAAATCGCTCTCTCAGACCAGGCCCAGTAGCTGCTTCGTTTCTTACAGTGTCTCTGTATATAATGTAATTTTATAATACTGTTGAGGGGACCCTGACAATAAAATCTTTTAGTCCTCCTCCTGGGTGGGCCCATTCTGAGCTCCGACCCCAAAGCAGCTGCTTCCCCTATAGCTACACCCCTGGATCTGATATTGATGATCTATCCTGGTAGGTCATCAATATTGTACTGCCAGAAAAAAAACAAAAAACTTTGGGGCACATTTATTAAACGCCGGTCTTAATAAAGACCCATAGCTGGTGGTGGATCCACCGAAGTTATGAAGAGGCGCCGGCCTCTTCATAACCGTTGTGTCGACATCTGCACCTGAAATGCATCTAATTTAGGCGGATTTCAAATTAATAAATGACCCCTTTAATCTTAGCAGTGATTCATAGAGCCATGTCTGCTCTGTCATTGTTACGGAGCACAATACTTGATGTAATAAACACCTGATGTTATCATCTGCTGGATCTGTTAAATCAAATGATGGCCATATGGATAAGTTTGGGGCTGTCTTTCTTTACCGCTAATCTGAACTGCTCCAGCTCCACTGCATCTTTTTTAGGTTTGTAAAATGTTTTTGATATACCCACTAATGTTCCTTTTGAGTTTTAGAGACCCATTATCTGCCATTGAGATAAATTTGAATCTATAAAACCTGGAATTTCTGTAGAATGCTTTGCATGGATGTGCACCAAATCCCCATCACTGTTTTTTGAAGTTGATATATGGTTTATGTATTTGAATTGTCCATATTGTGCATCAAAAATACACCATAACGTTTGGCTAAATAGAAGTATTTTTTAAATTTTTTTAGGTAATACCCTATCAGCATATGCATTCGCAAGCATGTAGAACAGAGGTACCATTTCAAGAGTATTATAATCTCCTGATTCTTATAATTTTGGAAATGTGGAATCCTAATACTGGAATATGTACAATGGGATAAGGGAAAACTCTCAACACTCCAGGCAAAATCAGATTTCACTTCACTCAGATTGCTTATTTAAGATGCTGATCTCTTGTGAACCAGATGTAAGGATTATATTATGCATACTAGCATGGCTTCTACAACTGGTAAACTTCAAGTGGTAAACTTCAAGGTATGTTAAAGCTGATATAAATCTCTGCAACTACAAATTCAGAAACTCTGCAGGGGACTTGGAACTGCAACATAACACATGAGCCTTCAGTAGTTAGTCCTGCATTTGCGTAAGATTACAGCTCCAGAAGGAATTCAAGGATCCTATGTTGTAATTTTCCACTGTATTAACTCCTTTGACTATACTACACCTGAATAGGCCTTAATGCCCAGCTAATATTTTTTTGTTTTTGCCTTTCTGCATTTCAACAGCCATAACATTTTTTAATTCGATTCATTGATGTGGTTTTATGAGATTTTGTTTTGTGTGAGCTTGTAGTATTTTTCGATGCTGTTTGTGGATACATATAAATTACAGCCAAGATTGGAGCTTCCTCTGATCCCACTTGCAAAGCAGGAAGCTTTTTGTTCCTAGAGCAGACATGCTCAGGGACTCATTAAAACCTCTCTACTACAGTGACATCAATGGGAATCCTACCTCTAGGACCCCCATCAATCACAAGAATGGAGACCCTATGCCCCTGCGGGCACCTTTCATCTTTATGGGGGTTCCGAAGACAACAAAGTACAGTGCTCAGCTATTTTTGGAACTCCCATAGAAGTGAATGGACTATCAGGTGCGGCAGTGCACATGCCCGACCTGCTGCTCCATTAATTTTAGGGGACCCATGGGGTATAGTGCCCCCTTTCTTATGATCAGTTGGGGTCTCAGCAGTAGTTGTCCTCTTGTCCAATAAATAGGGGATGACTTGCCACAACTGGAAAACCCTTTTAAGTTACAATTACATCCACTTTGTTTACACTAAAAAAACAATAATTATAAGAATACTAAGAATTGAGGTTGAAGTTGTAAAAGCAAATATTAATCAGTTTGAATTGTAAACTTTCCAGGCTGCCCCTTACTAAGATACATATACACTCACCTAAAGAATTATTAGGAACACCTGTTCTATTTCTCATTAATGCAATTATCTAGTCAACCAATCACATGGCAGTTGCTTCAATGCATTTAGGGGTGTTGTCCTGGTCAAGACAATCTGCTGAACTCCAAACTGAATGTCAGAATGGGAAAGAAAGGTGATTTAAGCAATTTTGAGCGTGGCCTGGTTGTTGGTGCCAGACGGGCCGGTCTGAGTATTTCACAATCTGCTCAGTTACTGGGATTTTCACACACAACCATTTCTAGGGTTTACAAAGAATGGTGGGAAAAGGGAAAAAATTGCCTTGTGGATGCTAGAGGTCAGAGGAGAATGGGCCGACTGATTCAAGCTGATAGAAGAGCAACGTTGACTGAAATAACCACTCGTTACAACCGAGGTATGCAGCAAAGCATTTGTGAAGCCACAACACGCACAACCTTGAGGCGGATGGGCTACAACAGCAGAAGACCCCACCGGGTACCAGTCATCTCCACTACAAATAGGAAAAAGAGGCTACAATTTGCACGAGCTCACCAAAATTGGACTGTTGAAGACTGGAAAAATGTTGCCTGGTCTGATGAGTCTCGATTTCTGTTAAGACATTCAAATGGTAGAGTCCGAATTTGGCGTAAACAGAATGAGAACATGTATCAATCCTCTGATGGCTACTTCCAGCAGGATAATGCACCATGTCACAAAGCTCGAATCATTTCAAATTGGTTTCTTGAACATCACAATGAATTCACTATACTAAAATGGCCCCCACAGTCACCAGATCTCAACCCAATAGAGCATCTTTGGGATGTGGTGGAACGGGAGCTTCGTGCACTTGATGTGCATCTCTCAAATCTCCATCAACTGCAAGATGCTATCCTATCAATATGGGCCAACATTTTTAAAGAATGCTATCAGCACCTTGTTGAATCAATGCCATGTAGAATTAAGGCAGTTCTGAAGGCAAAAGGGGGTCCAACACCGTATTAGTATGGTGTTCCTAATAATTCTTTAGGTGAGTGTATATGTATGGTAATAACATGATTTATCATTTTCTGACTAGTGATTTAGTCATCTATACTTTATAATCATTCTGCCATTCTATAATAGAAATTTTCCCTGCAGACTTCCTGAGGAGCCTGTGATAGACTTGTGTTTATGCACTAAATCCAATCTGAGAAATTGGAGCTGCAAAAAGAAGGGATAGAGAAGTAGCCTAAACTAATGAGAACACAGAAGGTGTCTCAGACTACAGGAGACCGGGGATGGGATGCGGATAGTTTACTCAATCTGGTTGTTAAAACAGAAGGTTTGGAGAAATAGGAAGATTCAGGATTCTGACTGGATTCTTTTCTTTAGATTCAATTGTATCTGCCTCTTAAAAGAGAGTCTGTCACCTCCATATTGCCATATACAGTGCTTACAGTGCTCTGTAGCACACCTATACAGGATTGTAATGGTACCTTTGTTCTTTTCGATGAGGCAAGAGACATGGAGGGCGGGCAAAGGAAGAGGCTGGGGAGGAGTAAAGTGAAAAGAAGGCAGAGCAGCCTGGGCACCTACACACTGAACGCCGCCCCTGGGCACTTGCAAGTGCTCATTTTCATATGAATTAAACTTTGTTTTTCCTGCTGGTGCAAGTCTAAAGAAAAGAACAAAGGTACCATTAGAATCATGTATAGGTGTGCTACAGAGCCATGTAAGCACTGTATATGGCCATATGGAGATGAGGCGCACTCGGTCTCCCATCAGCCGCAGACCTGCTGCTTACCTTCAGGAGTGAGGATCTGTGTTTGGCCTCGTTCCCAGGGCGGCTTTGCTAGCTGGGAGGCTCCCTGCTCCTAGGTCTGCCTTGAGCGCCGAGCTGATCACTCGGTGCTCGACTTGTCTGTCTGTCGGTCATGTGACGCTGGCCACGTCACATGACCATCAGACCCCACTATAAATACAGGCAGCATGCTGGCCACAGGTTGCCTGTTAATTCTAGGTTCCTGGCTATTTGTTGAACTACTGAATACTCACCTGATCCTGTTCACTGATGATCCTTTGCCTGCTCCTCCTGTACTGCGCATCCATCCTGGTATTGTGACCTCGGCTCCCACCTGACTACTCTTTGCGGACTCCTCTGGTACTTCTCTACTCTCCTGGTATTTGACCCCGGCTTCTCCTGACCATTCTTTGCTTAACCCTTTGTACTGCGTAGCTCTCTTGGTTCTGACCCGGTCCGTTCACGTTCCGTATTTTGTCTTGTCTGTCTTCCCTGCACGTATCCTAAGTCCCCTGTCATCAGGACTTGTGAGGCAAGTAGGCAGGGCCAGGGGTGAGGGTGGAGCGCAGTGGTCACTATCCTTCCCCCTGTGTGTGTGGACGTGACCGTTACAGACAGACTCCCTTTAAAGTACAGTTACAACTAACATACTAGTGGCACATCCTTAACATGTGGATACATTTAAATATTTTTGTAATTCCAAAAAAGGAGAAGCAACATAAAATCTTCCTTTATTTCATTTCACGTGTGCAATCACAGGATGTGAGGAAAAGGGCAGGAGAGCAGGTGGACAACAGCTGTTTCATGTCACAGGACACTTTCTTAAGGCTTCATTGGGGCTAGCGCATCCTCCCTTTGAGGACCCAGCCTACAAAAATACATTCAATACTTTTATACTCTAAACGGGGACAAATCATGCAGAGCAGTGAGACCTAGAGGTTCTAAGACATCCTAAGACATCTGTCTTGATAATCCAATTAGACTCACATCTTAAAAGAGTCCCATGTCTGTCTTTGCGATTTATAGAAATAATCAGTCAGCAGTGCTTGTATTCTGGGATGTATGCCCATATATAGAAGAAGTGGATCAGCACTCACTTTTTGATGCTAATAAATACCTTAAACAAAATACAGATCACACCAGTTACATTAGTCAAGAAGAATGCAACATAGTACACAATTTTACTTATTGATGTACTGTTCCTCAGCAATGATTCACACCTCTTGGATTAACACCTACGGTTCATAATCAGGTTCATATTTATCTCTATGGCTACAAGGATGTGTATAAATATATATTCCCCATGCCCCTATTTGTGATAATATTTGATTAGCATGTTATATTGATTTAATCTAGATGATAATGTAGCCAGATTAGGATACTATGTGATTGTTTTTGTTGTCATTGTTTTAATGTAGATTTCAAGTTACTACTTATGTTTGCAACATGACTTTAAGCATGTGATCTATGCTGAAGTCTAGTCATATGTTGTTATAGAACCAGAATCAGGGGACTCCATCTTGAATATGCCTCTTTACAGGTGAACCTTTTCTAAACTTTTGAATGCATATGTCCAACTGTTCAATGTTTCAGTACTTTTTGCACAACTTGCGGTTCTCTAACAAGGAGCTTAATGGCAAAATTCACTACAGGTGTTTGATCCATGAAATGCCCAATAGAGTTCCTGGTTCAATTACAATTGGTATTTAAACAGTCGTCCTCATCATGCTGTTCAAATTTTGACATCCTGAGACCAAGACGACACGTAACAATTGATCAACAGTACCTTACCATTGCGAGGCTTCAAGCAGGGTGTCCTCAGACGGAAGTGGCCATTGAGCTTAGAGTGTCACAGAGTGTCATCAGCAGGTTGCACCAGAGATACAGAGAGACTAAAAGAGTCACAGAAAGGCATAGAAGTGGACATCTTTTGGCCACATCCCACACTGATAAATGCTTCATTGTGAACAATGCCCTGCGGAACTAGATAATGAATGCCAAACAACTCCGGGCACAATTAAAGAAGGTGAGAGGCACCCAAGTGTCACGTCAGACCATTCAAAACTGTTTACATCAGCGTGGTCTACGTGCTAGACAACCTGCAAGGGAATCTGACCACACCACCAGACACAGGCGTCATTGTCTTGCATGGACCAGGGAGCATCTTTGCTGGCCGAGAGACTAGTAAGCCTCAGTGCAGTTCACTGATGAAAGTCGATTCACTCTGAGCAGAAATGATGGCCACCAACGATGTTGAAGGCCACATGACAAGTTTTTGTGACACTGACATTTTTGTGGGGGTATACCCAGACTATTAGTGGCTTTTGTTTTAATAAGTTGCTTGAGATGAGGAAATCACCATTGCATGCTTTTACTTAAATGCCCTACTTTCATGATATAATATCACTGTGGCGTGAAGTTTTTAAGTTTTCCATAAATGTCACCCGAAAACCAAATATCCCGAACTTTTTGAGAGTAGTGTATATATACCAGTAGTGTATATATTCGAAAAATTTCAATATACATTATAATCAAGCACAAATTTAGCAAGCTAAATGTTTATCAATAACGAAAAACCATTTAAATTAGGATATTACACATCAAAGCCACATTTTTGGACCCCCTCATTTACATAAATCCCACATTTTTATACCACTCTGTGTAATGTGACATGCTTTTTTGAAAAAGGCTGTTTAGCCAAAACACGTCACATCTGCCTGTATTTTATTTATGGCAATAAAGTGATTTATTAGTCATTATTAGCATCAAAAAGTGAGTGCTGATCCACTTCTACTTGAATTTTCCATTTAAGGGTGCAAACCTGCAAAAATCAAACAATTCATATCATTACAGTGAACCTCTCTCATGATTGACTAAGCATCCTTTGCCTGTTTTCAATGAATATCTATGTTCCTTAAACCACTTAATCAAAAGTTGGATTATTTTACCTACAGTATGTAGATAAATCTGCATGGGCAAAAAATAACATTAACAACAAATTCTGATCTGCATGTGATCAACTGATGCATATAGTGTGTAATAGCTCCTACTCCTAGTATTTTACCCTCAATCAGAAAAATGACAAAAAGTGCAATTCCTACATTTATCACTACCTACAGGGCCCATTTACCCAATTGTTCCTTTTTACTTCAATAAATTGCCTTCTGATTAATTGTTCCCTCAAATTATGACTTTGCTGAAAAGATATGATAGTTGCTTCTTTCACACTTTCTGAAAGATCTGTCAGATTCAATAAAATGCTAATATTTTTAGATGGCCTTTTTAATGTTATCGGCCATAGGGCCATATTGAAAGGACAGAAGAAAACGGGAATTTTTATCTCTTTTTTTTTTTCCACAGAAAAACAGATCATCTCTATTATGTCTAAGGGCTTGTGTAAATGATTCACATATTACATCCTCTGTATTTCCCCTCTCTAGAAGTCGTTCAGCAAGATCAAGTGACCGTTTCAAGAATACATCATATTCACTGCTATTTCGTATCAACCTGAGAAGCTGACCATATGGTAATGATTTTCTAGAAGGGAATTAGTTGCAGCTAATTTTTGGAAACCTTTAGTCAACAGTTTGTCACCCTCAAAATGAACAGTAATATCTAAATACTCAATTTTCTGTCTGCCAAAAGTAACTATAAATTCTATATTCATGTCATTACAACTGTTATAAAAGTCACCCTCCAGACACCCTCCATCTTGTCCAACACTGAATATATCCAACAAAACTATTCTTAAAGGGGTTTTCCGAGAGTTCAAAGGGGTTTTGTCATTTTAGCAAATTACATTTATCATGTAGAGAAAGTTAATACAAGCCACTTGCTAATGTTTTGTTATTGTCCATATTACCTCCTTTACTGGCTGGATTCATTTTTACATCACATTATACACTGCTTGTTTCCATGTTTACGACCACCCTGCAATCTAGCAGCGATGACAGATGCCCTTTAAATAAAAAAAGCAATCCCACTAGTACAACAACAAAACTAAGCAGCTGTTTGAATAAGAGACAGAACCTCAATGATCACATACTGAAGAAACTTGCTGTGAATAGTTAATGAAATAATCCATAATACACAATTTAGGGAAAAAAGTCCAACATAAAGTATTTTTTTTCCGTCTAAAATAACATCTCAAATGGAAATGGCTAAAACGGATGCAAATTGTGCATAAGGAAGGCTTAAAATACAGGATCCATTATTTTTGGTTATTTATCAGCGTTGTGCTTGGTGATTTGTGAGAAGTCTGCGGTGCTCACAGGAGTGCTGATGCCTTCTTAAACAGCTGATCAGCGGGCAGGGGCGTACATAGAAATCACTGGGCCCCATAGCAAGCATCTGAATTGGGCCCCATAACCCCGCCCACTACCCACCCCTGGCCCATCCCACCTCCTGTCCTGGCTCCTCCCATGCCACACCCCCATTAAAGAATCCCTAATGCCCCCCAAAATGCCCGGGGCGGAGGAGTAGGAGAGCACACTGTCCACTATGAGCCCCCCAAACCCTTAATGCCCACCAAAATGCTCAGGACAGTGTGCTTTCCTTCTACTCCTCTCCCCCTGGGCATTTTGGCGTAATGGGGGCATTAGGGGTTGGGAGGCAGGAGGCTCATAGAGGACTCAGGGGGGGCGGAGAGACTCAGAACAGTGTGCTTGTCTCCTACTCCTCCTTCCCCCTGGGCATCTTGGGGTAATTGGGGGGCTCATAGAGGATTCAGGGGGGGGGGGCTCATACAGGACAGAGTAGGAGGGAAGCAGACTGTCCTCTATGAGCCCCCCAAACCCTTAATGCCCCCCAAAATACTCAGGACAGTGTGCTTTCCTTCTACTCCTCTCCCCCTGGCATTTTGTGAGGCATTAGGGGTTGGGGGCTCATAGAGGACTCGGGGGGGGGGGGGGAGCTCATAGAGGACAGTGTGCTTTCCTCCTACTCCTCCCCCCTGGACATTTTGGGGTAATGGGGGCATTAAGGGGGCTCATAGAGGATTCAGGGGGGGGAGGCTCATACAGGACAGAGTAGAAGGAAAGCAGACTGTTCTCTATGGGCCCCCCTCCCTATGAGTTATCTTGCTGCTGCCTGCATTAACCTATCTATCCATCCCATTCCTGGCTGAGGACCCTTCCCAATATAATAAACCACCGGCAGTCCGGCACCAACCGTGTCCGGTCAGGAGCGGGCAGGCAGTCCTTCAGTCTGGGGCTGGGATCGATGCAGTGTATGTCCGGCGCCCGTCCCTGCTACCCACAAACACTGGCCAATCAGCAGCTGCCTCTGTGTGCTGCTGACTTGCGCTGATTGGCCAGTGTGAAAATTAGAACACACCTGCAGGCTGGCCGGGCGGGAGAATCAAGTGAGGGCCGAGGCAGCATGATGAGCAGGTTAATAGAGAAGGGGGGAGGGGGGAGGGGGGAGGAGGGAGGAGGGAGGAGGGGGCCCGCCGATCAAAGGCAAGTGCTGCGGTCCCTGCGCCGCCCAGTGTGTTCTTCATAATTGTACTAGTAGTACTGCAGTGCTTACTACTACTTAGCTAAAATAAACGGAGGGGGCGGGGCCTTCCGAGCGCTCCGGGCCCCCCGGTGCCGCGGGCCCCATAGCAGTGGCGTACCCTGCCTCTATTGGCGGTACGCCACTGTCAGCGGGAGTCCTGGGTGTCCGACCCCCATCGATCAGATACTGATGACCTATCCTGAGGATAGGTCATCAGTTTCAAAATCCTGGAAAACCCCTTTAAATAATTTAAAGTCTTTTACACTGCAATATTAATCTCTGCTAGCTTTTTACACTGCTAGAGCAAACATCCTTCTATCTCAAGTGCCTTTCTACGCCAGAAACATTGCAAATGTATATGCTTGCTATTTGTTTTGCCAATGTAGCGGATTTTTTAAGTTCACCATATCCTGCTTTTTCAGATATTATTTTTCCAGCATTGTTAAAGATTAGATCCTGCAGAATCTTTATGTTATGATCAGGAAGCAGCACTCGCATGGAGCGCCTCCTCTTCAGACAGCTGATCGGCAGGGATGACGAGTGTCGGACCCCCGCCGATCAGATATTGATGACCTGTCAAGAGGAGAGGTAATCAATATAAACAGGCCGCACAACCCCTTTAATTCATTTTCAGACTGTATTAAACATCGCTCATTTCCAGTGGGTAAGGCCACCACTGCAGTGCAAATACATAGTGGAGCTATGCAGCTGCTATGCGCGCTCCCATGGTCTCACTAGAAAGACCAGCGCATTTTCCGATGGCGTGCAAACACAGCCACCTATGCCATGGAAATGAGCAGTGCATAATGTGATGTAAAAATGAATCAGGCCAGCACAGCAGGTAATATGGACAATCACAGTATATTAGTAAGTGCATTAAGCCATACTACAAATAAAAAACAATAAAAATAAACGACAACACCTAACATACTGTATTCTCCTTATGGGTCTTTGCTAATTTGCTCTTGTTTCTTCAGATATCATATTTGCAGACCAGGAAAAATACACTATAAAAGCAGTGCATTGTTCTCTCAGGTTGCAGCCATGTCTACTACCCCTCCTTCTACCTACCCTTTATGCTTATGTACTTAAGCCAGGAAGTGTTGGAGGAGGGGCGGGATTTAATGTGGATAACTTTTGTCTACACAGCAAGTAGGGCCATTTTGTGGGAAGGAAACTTCTAGTTAGTAATAGTACACAACAGTTTTGGTTACCACTATGTGGTTCTTTAACCACCTCAGCCCCCAGTGCTTAAACACCCTGAAAGACCAGGCCACTTTTTACACTTCTGACCTACACTACTTTCACCGTTTATTGCTCGGTCATGCAACTTACCACCCAAATGAATTTTACCTCCTTTTCTTCTCACTAATAGAGCTTTCATTTGGTGGTATTTCATTGCTGCTGACATTTTTACTTTTTTTGTTATTAATCGAAATTTAACGATTTTTTTGCAAAAAAATGGAATTTTTCACTTTCAGTTGTAAAATTTTGCAAAAAAAACGACATCCATATACAAATTTTGCTCTAAATTTATTGTTCTACATGACTTTGATAAAAAAAAAATGTTTGGGTAAAAAAAAAAAATGGTTTGGGTAAAAGTTATAGCGTTTACAAACTATGGTACAAAAATGTGAATTTCCGCTTTTTGAAGCAGCTCTGACTTTCTGAGCACCTGTCATGTTTCCTGAGGTTCTACAATGGCCAGACAGTACAAACACCCCACAAATGACCCCATTTCTGAAAGTAGACACCCTAAGGTATTCACTGATGGGCATAGTGAGTTCATAGAACTTTTTATTTTTTGTCACAAGTTAGCGGAAAATGATG
This sequence comes from Bufo bufo, assembly GCF_905171765.1. Lineage (NCBI taxonomy): Eukaryota > Metazoa > Chordata > Amphibia > Anura > Bufonidae > Bufo > Bufo bufo. The sequence continues at coordinate 329,704,068 of NC_053391.1, read as the reverse complement.
ATTTTTTTATTTATTTTTTTTCTTACAAAGTCTCATATTCCACTAACTTGTGACAAAAAATAAAAACTTCCATGAACTCACTAGGCCCATCAGCGAATACCTTGGGGTCTCTTCTTTCCAAAATGGGGTCACTTGTGGGGTAGTTATACTGCCCTGGCATTCTAGGGGCCCAAATGTGTGGTAAGGAGTTTGAAATCAAATTCTGTAAAAAATGACCAGTGAAATCCGAAAGGTGCTCTTTGGAATATGGGCCCCTTTGCCCACCTAGGCTGCAAAAAAGTGTCACACATCTGGTATCTCCGTATTCAGGAGAAGTTGGGGAATGTGTTTTGGTGTGTCATTTTACATATACCCATGCTGGGTGAGATAAATATCTTGGTCAAATGCCAACTTTGTATAAAAAAATGGGAAAAGTTGTCTTTTGCCAAGATATTTCTCTCACCCAGCATGGGTATATGTAAAATGACACCCCAAAACACATTCCCCAACTTCTCCTGAATACGAAGATACCAGATGTGTGACACTTTTTTGCAGCCTAGGTGGGCAAAGGGGCCCATATTCCAAAGAGCACCTTTCGGATTTCACTGGTCATTTTTTACAGAATTTGATTTCAAACTCCTTACCACACATTTGGGCCCCTAGAATGCCAGGGCAGTATAACTACCCCACAAGTGACCCCATTTTGGAAAGAAGACACCCCAAGGTATTCGCTGATGGGCATAGTGAGTTCATGGAAATTTTTATTTTTTGTCACAAGTTAGTGGAATATGAGACTTTGTAAGAAAAATAAAAAAATAAAAATCATCATTTTCCACTAACTTGTGACAAAAAATAAAAAATTCTAGGAACTCGCCATGCCCCTCATGGAATACCTTGGGGTGTCTTCTTTCCAAAATGGGGTCACTTGTGGGGTAGTTATACTGCCCTGGCATTCTAGGGGCCCAAATGTGTGGTAAGGAGTTTGAAATCAAATTCTGTAAAACATGACCAGTGAAATCCGAAAGGTGCTCTTTGGAATGTGGGCCCCTTTGCCCACCTAGGCTGCAAAAAAGTGCCACACATGTGGTATCTCCGTATTCAGGAGAAGTTGGGGAATGTGTTTTGGGGTGTCATTTTACATATACCCATGCTGGGTGAGAGAAATATCTTGGCAAAAGACAACTTTTCCCATTTTTTTATACAAAGTTGGCATTTGACCAAGATATTTATCTCACCCAGCATGGGTATATGTAAAATGACACCCCAAAACACATTCCCCAACTTCTCCTGAGTACGGGGATACCAGATGTGTGACACTTTTTTGCAGCCTAGGTGGGCAAAGGGGCCCATATTCCAAAGAGCACCTTTCGGATTTCACTGGTCATTTTTTACAGAATTTGATTTCAAACTCCTTACCACACATTTGGGCCCCTAGAATGCCAGGGCAGTATAAATACCCCACAAGTGACCCCATTTTGGAAAGAAGACACCCCAAGGTATTCGCTGATGGGCATAGTGAGTTCATGGAAGTTTTTATTTTTTGTCACAAGTTAGTGAAATATGAGACTTTGTAAGGAAAAAAAAAAAAAAAAAAACATCATTTTCCACTAACTTGTGACAAAAAATAAAAAATTCTAGGAACTTGCCATGCCCCTCACGGAGTACCTTGGGGTGTCTTCTTTCCAAAATGGGGTCACTTGTGGGGTAGTTATACTGCCCTGGCATTTTCCAGGGGCCCTAATGTGTTGTAAGTAGGTAAATGACCTGTGAAATCCGAAAGGTGCTCTTTGGAATGTGGGCCCCTTTGCCCACCTAGGCTGCAAAAAAGTGTCACACATCAGGTATCGCCGTATTCAGGAGAAGTTGGGGAATGTGTTTTGGGGTGTCATTTTACATATACCCATGCTGGGTGAGATAAATATCTTGGTCAAATGCCAACTTTGTATAAAAAAATGGGAAAAGTTGTCTTTTGCCAAGATATTTCTCTCACCCAGCATGGGTATATGTAAAATGACACCCCAAAACACATTCCCCAACTTCTCCTGAGTACGGAGATACCAGATGTGTGGCACTTTTTTGCAGCCTAGATGCGCAAAGGGGCCCACATTCCTTTTATGAGGGCATTTTTAGACATTTGGATCCCAGACTGAACTCACCATACCCCTCACGGAATCCAAATGCGTAAAAATTTCTCACGCTTTAGGGCCCCTAGAATGCCAGGGCAGTATAAATACCCCCCATGTGACCCCATTTTGGAAAGAAGAAACCCCAAGGTATTCAATGAGGGGCATGGCGAGTTCATAGAAATTTTTTTTTTTTGGCACAAGTTAGCGGAAATTGATTTTATTTATTTTTTTCTCACAAAGTCTCCCTTTCCGCTAACTTGGGACAAAAATTTCAATATTTCATGGACTCAATATGCCCCTCACGGAATACCTTGGGGTGTCTTCTTTCCGAAATGGGGTCACATGTGGGGTATTTATACTGCCCTGGCATTCTAGGGGCCCTAAAGTGTGAGAAATTTTTACGCATTTGGATTCCGTGAGGGGTATGGTGAGTTCATGTGAGATTTTATTTTTTGACACAAGTTAGTGGAATATGAGACTTTGTAAGAAAAAAATAATAATTTCCGCTAACTTGGGCCAAAAAAATGTCTGAATGGAGCCTAACAGGGGGGTGATCAATGACAGGGGGGTGATCAATGACAGGGGGGTGATAAATGACAGGGGGGTGATCAGGGAGTCTATATGGGGTGATCACCCCCCTGTCATTGATCACCCCCCTATAAGGCTCCATTCAGATGTCCGTATGTGTTTTGCGGATCCGATCCATGTATTCGTGGATCCGTAAAAATCATACGGACATCTGAATGCAGCCTGACAGGGGGGGTGATCAATGACAGGGGGGGTGATCAATGACAGGGGGGTGATCAGGGAGTCTATATGGGGTGATCACCACAGTCATTGATCACGCCCCTGTAAGGCTCCATTCAGATGTCCGTATGCGTTTTGCGGATCCGATCCATCTATCAGTGGATCCGTAAAAATCATGCGGACATCTGAATGGAGCTTTACAGGGGTGTGATCAATGACAGGGGGGTAATCAATGACAGGGGGGTGATCAGGGAGTCTATATGGGGTGATCACCACAGTCATTGATCACGCCCCTGTAAGGCTTTATTCAGACGTCCGTATGCGTTTTGCGGATCCGATCCATCTATCAGTGGATCCGTAAAAATCATGCGGACATCTGAATGGAGCTTTACAGGGGTGTGATCAATGACAGGGGGGTAATCAATGACAGGGGGGTGATCAGGGAGTCTATATGGGGTGATCAGGGGCTAATAAGGGGTTAATAAGTGACGGGGGGCGGTGTAGTGTAGTGTAGTGGTGCTTGGTGCTACTTTACTGAGCTACCTGTGTCCTCTGGTGGTCGATCCAAACAAAGGGGACCACCAGAGGACCAGGTAGCAGGTATATTAGACGCTGTTATCAAAACAGCATCTAATATACCCGTTAGGGGTTAAAAAAAACACATCTCCAGCCTGCCAGCGAACGATCGCCGCTGGCAAGCTGGAGATCAACTCTCTTACCTTCCGTTCCTGTGAGCGCGCGCGCCTGTGTGCGCGCGTTCACAGGAAATCTCGCGTCTCGCGAGATGACGCATATATGCGTGACTCTGCGCAGCGCTGCCACCTCCGGAACGCGAATCTGCGTTAGGCGGTCCGGAGGTGGTTAATAGACTGAAGAATAATAGATCTACCAATATATATCCCCCTCCACTCCAAGATTTACAAATATAATCCAGGCAATGGTTTATAGTGACAAAGAGAAAATGCCTGATCTGATGGAAACATTCCTTATTTCTCAGAAATCTACCAGATCTTCCTCTAGTGACAGTCATAATTACTGAAGTGTGTAAGGCTGACACTGTCCAACATTCAATGGAGAGGGGTGTGAGTGGAGAACTAGAACTCCCAGCAGGTCAAGTCTGTTCAACATTACATGTAGAAGGGAGATCTCTAACTCCCAGAATGTCAGGACTATTCTACTATACTTGGTGAGGGGAGAATTACAACTCCCAGCATGTCCAAACTGTTCAACATTACATGGCGAGGAGTGTGAGAGGGGAGAACTACAACTACATGTTCAGAATGTTCAGCAATGCATACAGAGGGATACAAGAGGGGGGAACTGCAACTCCCAGCATGTCCAGACTGTTGTTATAGGAGATCAGTGGTCATTACATCGAGAGGGGTGGTATTTTACAACTTTTAGAGGGAAACACTAACCTCACACATACGGCACAGGAGCTCCGCCAACACTGTGACATTACTAAGGTCCTTCACTACTCATTTCAGAATTAGATGAAAAACTGCAGTGCAGTGAGGAAGTTAAACAGGCTGTGAGGTTTTGTGAGAAGCTGCTGAAATTTTGCAGCTTCCATACACGTTCGCAGTGTCTGACAGTCTGTTACAGTGAATGCAGTGTTATGCCCCATCCCCTGGCTGATCTTCCTGTGAGCACAGGGTCAGTCTCCAGCTGAAGATGGAGGGGCAGGCAGAAAGGAGACCCTTCACTGATTGCAGGATTTCTGATTAACTGCTTTCTGCAGCAGCTTGCAGATGTCCACGAAGAAAGGACTACAGACAAGTTTTCAAGAGCAGGTTATGCTTCAGGTTAGTGTTTATTGGCCTGTTAACTTTGTCTACAATAAAAATGCTACAGATTTAAGCAGGGGCGTAGCTAATGGCTCATGGGCCCTGGTGCAAGAGTTTAGCTTGGGGCCCCCCTTCCCTCAGTACTTTGTGGCCAGGGAAGCACTTAGCATTCGTGCTGCCTGAAGCAAAAATTGAAACAGCACCTCCCACCCCTGCCGCAAAATTCTTGACCTAACCCCTTGGCGAGAGTGGGGCAAAGGCACAGACAAAATCTGTGCCTTAAATATGCCAAAAAGTGGAGTATATTAATAAATGACCCCCTATGTCCTAGTCATTTGGTCTGGGACAAAGGATGACTTTTATATATTCTAGAAATATTTCAGTTGTAACGACATGAATACTTTTGGCGGACAGAAAATTGATTTTCTAGATATTATTTTTTCGGAGAGTGTCAAACTGTTGATTAAAGGTTGCTACAAATTAACTGCAACTAATTCCCTTTTACAAAATCATATGGTCAGTTTCTCAGGTTGATACGAAATAACAGTGAATATTTTGTATTCTTAGAACAATCACTTGATCTTGCTGTATGACTTCTAGAGCGAGGAAATACAGGGGATCTAATATCTGAATCATTTACACAGGCCCTTAGACATAATAGAGGTGAATTGCTTTTCTGTGAACAAAGATATTTCTATTTTGTTCTGCCCTTTCAATATGGCCCTATGGCCAATAACATCAAAAACACCATTAGAAAATATTCACATTTGACTGAATCTCACCCAGATCTTTCAGAAAGTGCTAAAGAATCACCTATCATATCTTTTCAGCAAAGTAATAATTTGAGGGAACAATAAGTCAAAGGGAAATTTATTGAAGTAAAAAGGAACAACTGGTTAAGAGATTTTGCCCCTGTAGGTTATCATAAATGTAGGAATTGCACTTTTTGTCCTATGAGTAGGAGTTATATACTATGTGCATCAATTGATCACATGCAGATCAGATTTTGTTTATGTTATTTTTTGCCCATGCAGATTCTTCTATATAGGTAAGATGATCTGAGTATTAATAAAGAGGTTTAGGGAACATAGATATTCATTGAAAACAGGCAAATGATGTACCTGCCTATCTCAATCAAGTGAGAAAGGTTTACAGTAATGATATGAATTGTTTGACTTTTGCAGGTTTGCAGCGTATTTTCTCACCCTTACGGCCCATTCACACAACTGTAAGGGCTCTATTGACTTAAATGGGTCTGCGATCCGCAAAACATGGCAAAAGATAGGACATGTTCTATTTTTGCGGCGCGGAGGCACAAATCGAAAGCCCACTGAAACACTCGGAAGCGCTTCCGTTGGCTTTCGGGTCGGTGCTTCTGCACTAGGGATCGACCGATATTCAGGATTTTGGACGTTATCGGTATCGGCATCTATTTTGTCGATATTCCGATAACGTATGGGGAACACGGATCGCGCTGCTGTCAGTGCTCTCCGTGTTCCCTCAGCAGCACAGGGGAGAAGGAAGCAGTGTCTCCCTCCCCCTGTGCTGCTGCTGCTGCCGCCAATGAAGGGACAGAAGGGAAGAGGAGGGGAGGGGCTTTGGCCACTGCGCCACCAATGATGTTACCTTACTCATTCATTCAAATTGAACAGAAGGCGGGAGCTGGCTGCAGAATCGCATAGCCGGCTCCCGACCTCTATGAGCGGTAGCTGCGATCCGCGGTAGTTAACCCCTCAGGTGCCGCGGATCGCAGCTACCGCTCATAGAGGTCGGGAGCCGGCTATGTGATTCTGCAGCCAGCTCCCGCCTCCTGTATATGAATAAATGAGAGATTTATGTTCATTGGTGGTGCAGTGTGCCCCCCCAAGCCCCCCAGTATTAATCATTGGTGGCGCAGTGCGCCCCCCCCACCCCCGTATTAAAAACATTGGTGGCGCAGTGCGCACCCCACCCCCGTATTAAAAACATTGGTGCCGCAGTGCGCCCCCCTGCCCAAGCCCCCCCCAATTTTAATCATTGGTGGCAGTGGCCACAGGGTCCCCTCTCCCCTCCTCCTCCGATCGGAGCCCCAGCAGTGTAAGCATGGGTTTCGATCAGTTACCATGGCAGCCAGAACGCTATTGAAGCCCTGGCTGCCATGGTAAGCTCCATGCTGCTGTGTGCACAAAGCACAGAGCAGCAGGGACAGTGTGAGATCCTATTCACCCTGATAGAGATCTATCAGGGTGAATAGGACAAGGGTTCTAGCTAAAAGTTAGTAAAAAAAAAACACCAAAATATTAAGTATAAATGAAAAAGAAAGATTTACAAAAAAAACAAAAAACTACACATTAACAATAAAAATATTCATTTTCAGCAGATTTGTGAAGGATTTTTTTTTTTTCAAAAATGAAATTTCACAGAATATCGATATAAATTATCGGCTATCGGCCTGAAAGTTCCCAAATTATCGGTATCGGTATCGGCCCTAAAAAATCAATATCGGTTGATCCCTATTCTGCACTGCAAAAGCTAGGACATGTCCTATCTTTTGCCGTATTTTGCAGATCACAGACCCATTCAAGTCAATGGGTCTGCACCCCAATATGGGATTTACATGGACACAGCCATCATACGGTCATGTGAATGACCCCTCAACGGCCATGGCCACCTGCTCTCCTGCCCATTTCCTCTCAACCTGTGATTGCACATATGAATTGAAATAAAGGAAAATTTTATGGTGAGTGCCATGTTGTGTCTCTTTTTTTTGCAATTACTTGTGAACTTTTTGTTTACATTTAGCACCACCATATCCTGGACATGGACCTGATCACCGATTTATAAATACTGTGAGTGGATATCTGTATTGGACAATGCCGACTGTAAATTCATCTTGGGTTAAATATTTTAATGCACCACTGCTTTGTGTCTGTCGTGATGCAGGCAGCTTGACCAGCAAAGGCCAATGCAGCTGATAATAAGCAGTTGAGTATTCTTTCCTCAATGGGGCTACTACTTTTTATTTAAGGGGTACTCCATTTTTTCTTATCCATGCGGAAATGTGTGAGCATTTTTATAATTTAGGGGGCACAGTGGTTAGATTTTTTTAAAATTTTAAGGAGCACATTCTGGGAATGTTTGCTTAGGGATCACAATGTGTGCATTTTTTTTTATTCAACAGCCATGTAGAACCATGACATATGAATAGGCATATTTATCAATATTCTTTCTATTTACAATTAGTCATAGACTACCAGTGTCCCATTTTTTACATATGCCAATTTAGTGTTTATAATGTCACTTTTATTTTCTCTTCGGTAAAAAAAACTATAATTGGGAATAATTAGTTTAAAAAGAATCAGACGTGGAACAGTGATAAACAGGCATAAGTGCTTTGTTGCTCCTTGGCAACAATGTATTGTTGCAATCTCTCTCAGCTGGGAGCCAGTCAGCTGCGCGCTGCCGACTGCCTCCTTATCTATGCCGTACCGCAACTATTCTATTTCAATGGCTTGTTGCATATTATCACTCTGCCACGTTCTGTTTTAAAATAGACTCAAACACTGCCCTCCGACATGTTTAGCCAGAGATCCAAGTGTCTTTAGGAAAACGGGCAGAGATGCGTTTAAGAGGAGCAGGGACAGATATTTAATTCTTCGGCTCACAGGACATCACCAGGGGTTGCACCTATTATTATTAGCTATATTGTCTGCTACTCATCCTACCTTGATCCATCATAGGTGCACGTTATGAGGGATCAAGGTCTTTTGTCAGAAGAATCAGTAGATAAACTGGTCAAATGCCAGCTATCTTCACCACCTACTATGTTATTAAATAAAATGTGGATGAAAGAAAGAAAAGTAATGGCGACTTTGGTTCCTTTGTACCCGAGTATATGTCAGTGTTTATATTATGTACTTGACCAAAGATTGTCCATGTTCTTTGTTCTTGGTAAGTAGTGGACATCTAGCCTAGTCTTTTCAGGCACTGTCATTGTTCTGTATTTTATTTTTTAGTTTGTGGGTTGGCATGCAGTACATACATTCCAAATATAAATATTGCACATGGCCTTTTACATTAAAACATATAGGGGTCATATCCATTGTGCTCATCAGGAATAAATGCTGAAAGATGACATCACATTGACATTAAACAGACACAAAAACATCAATCTGTTTCTAATTCTCCTGGGGGTCAGTTTCAATAGAATGAGTATTTACCGTAATTCATAAATTCTGATATTATCTGGAAACATTCTGCATAGAAGAAGTAATATTTCAATGACTACTCAAAGGGTAATGATTAATAATAAGCCATAATAAGAACTGATTATTAGATCTCAATAATGTAGGATGCATTGTCAATTCCCATCATGGTTGATTATATTACAAATGTTCTGTTAAGAACCACCATACATTTTAGTGATGTTTGGTTTGCCATCTTATAAACTTATTTCAACTCAACACTCAAAAAGTACCTGTAACAATGTATTGGACTTTTATAGCAAGTCAGTGGTCTGGTCCTACCAGTGTCCCTCTTTTTCTGCTACCAGAGTAAGGGCTCATGCACATGAATGTAGTTTCATTTTTTTGCGGACCGTATGTGCAACCATTCATTTCAATGGGTCCCCCAAAAAAACAGAAGTTACTTCTGTGTGCATTCCGTTTCCGTATTTCCTTTCTGCCAAAAAATAGAACATGTTCTATTAGTGTCCGCATAACGGACAAGGATAGGACTGTTTTATTAGGGGCTAGCTGTTCTGTTCCGCAAAATACAGAATGCATACGGACGTCATCCTTATTTTTTGTGGATCAGTGTTTTCCGGACTGCAAAATAAATACGGTCGCGTGCATGAGCCCTAACACTGTCCTTCCACGCAGGTTGAGGCTTGCTTCCTGATGGCAATGCCTCCTACTGTGTATATGGCGCGTGCGCTACCTCTGGCTTTTAAATGGCCAGGCACACACTCTAATATTCCCCAGCCAATGGCTGGCTACCCTGACTACTTAATGCACTTTTCCCTATAGGAAGCTGCCAGAGCAACAGGTTCTGGTATGCTACTTTCCTGCAAAGATATGTAGTTACTTTAATTAACTATATATTCTATTTGGATAAAGGCTAAAGAACCAGAAGGTGAGACAAGGGGAGGCGCTCATAGGGTAAGTATGTAAGGATCAAATATGTTTAAAATTAAGTGACCTTATTGTGTCGTGCTTAATTAGGCACAGCGCTAATGAAGAGCCTTCGATGACAAGTGGTTGGTGCCGAAAATGTTGTCAAGATCCTCTCTGTGTTGGGGCTAACAGTGTTGGCTCTGTGCTGTTCTCTCTGTGTTAGAAGAGAACATCAGGGAGAAAAATGTAGGTAGAACAGCTTCCTGGACATCACTTGGCACAATCATGGCCACAAATTTTGTATAGGAAACTTCTTGTATTGGTAACACTGAAACAATGAAACAATGCTTTTTGGAGTAAAAATACTCCTTTTTCAAGTCTGTGAGAGGAGGTTAGTAGTGTTGGGCGTGAATATTTGAATTGCGAATTTAAATCGCGAATATCGCCACTTAGAGAATTCGCGAAGATTTAGAATATAGTGCTATATATTCGTATTCGTAAATATTCTAGATTTTTTTTCCATCTAAACCCATGATCCCTCCCAGCTTCTTGCTTGTAGGCCAATGAGAAGGCTGTAATGTCTTTGTCTGAGCTTAGCAACATCCCTAGCAACCAATAGGAAAGTTGCCTACCCCTTACTATATAAGAACCTCCCAGCAGCCATATAAAAATAAAGGGAACACAAAAATAACACATCCTAGATCTGAATTAATTAAATATTCTTCTGAAATACTTTGTTCTTTACATAGTTGAATGTGCTGACAACAAAATCACACAAAAAAATAATGGAAATCTAATTTTTCAACCCATGGAGGTCTGGATTTGGAGTCACACTCAAAATTAAAGTGGAAAAACACACTACAGGTTGATCCAACTTTGATGTAATGTCCTTAAAACAAGTCAAAATGAGGCTCAGTAGTGTGTGTGGCCTCCACGTGCCTGTATGACCTCCCTACAACGCCTGTGCATGCTCCTGATGAGGTGGCGGACGGTCTCCTGAGGGATCTCCTCCCAGACCTGGACTAAAGCATCTGCCAACTCCTGGACAGTCTGTGGTGCAACGTGACGTTGGTGGATAGAGCGAGACATGATGTCCCAGATGTGCTCAATTGGATTCAGGTCTAGGGAACGGGCGGGCCAGTCCATAGCATCAATGCCTTCATCTTGCAGGAACTGCTGACACACTACAGCCACATGAGGTCTATCATTGTCTTGCATTAGGAGGAACCCAGGGCCAACCGCACCAGCATATGGTCTCACAGGGGGTCTGAGGATCTCATCTCGGTACCTAATGGCAGTCAGGCTACCTCTGGCGAGCACATGGAGGGCTGTGCGGTCCTCCAAAGAAATGCCACCCCACACCATTACTGACCCAATGCCAAACCGGTCATGCTGGAGGATGTTGCAGGCAGCAGAACATTCTCCACGGCGTCTGCAGACTCTGTCACGTCTGTCACATGTGCTCAGTGTGAACCTGCTTTCATCTGTGAAGAGCACAGGGCGCCAGTGGCAAATTTGCCAATCTTGGTGTTCTCTGGCAAATGCCAAACGTCCTGCATCGTGTTGGGCTGTAAGCACAACCCCCACCTGTGGACGTCGGGCCCTCATATCACCCTCATGGAGTCTGTTTCTGACTGTTTGAGCAGACACATGCACATTTGTGGCCTGCTGGAGGTCATTTTGCAGGGCTCTGGCAGTGCTCCTCCTGTTCCTCCTTGCACAAAGGCGGAGGTAGCGGTCCTGCTGCTGGGTTGTTGCCCTCCTACGGCCTCCTTCACGTCTCCTGATGTACTGGCCTGTCTCCTGGTAGCGCCTCCATGCTCTGGACACTACGCTGACAGACACAGCAAACCTTCTTGCCACAGCTCGCATTGATGTGCCATCCTGGATAAGCTGCACTACCTGAGCCACTTGTGTGGGTTGTAGACTCCGTCTCATGCTACCACTAGAGTGAAAGCACCGCCAGCATTCAAAAGTGACCAAAACATCAGCCAGGAAGCATAGGAACTGAGAAGTGGTCTGTGGTCACCACATGCAGAACCACTCCTTTATTGGGGGTGTCTTGCTAATTGCCTATAATTTCCACCTCTTGTCTATCCCATTTGCACAACAGCATGTGAAATTGATTGTCACTCAGTGTTGCTTCCTAAGTGGACAGTTTGATTTCACAGAAGTGTGATTGACTTAGAGTTACATTGTGCTGTTTAAGTGTTCCCTTTATTTTTTTGAGCAGTGTATAATACAGATAGTTAGTGGCAGATAGTCAGTGTAGGTTATATCCTGATATAGTGTAGCTGTTGCAGTGCAGTGTGTTAGGTTCTGCTGTCCATACATACATGCTACAGACATAGTTCTGTGATGTCACAACAATACATAGTGCACCAATCAGTAATATGTAGTCAGACCTGCTAAAATGTGAAGTTGCACGTATTGCACCAAAATATGCGTATCATTAATTGCCGATTTGCGCAATAGCGAATATATTGGAGCACTCTAACTGCATATAAAGCTATTGTAATGTTCTGCCGTACCAACCATTTTCTCCAGTCTCAGGAAACCTCTAGCAGCTTGAAAAATGTAGCAAAAGTGACCCACGCCTGTATTGCGCACGCAATGCGCGCATATTACATTGCCGATTTTCGCAATCAAGAAAATAATGGCAAATTCTCGAATTCACTATTATTATGACGAATATTCGCCCAAATATTCGTGAAATATCGCAAATTTGAATATTGCCCCTGCCGCTCATCACTAGAGGTTAGCAGTCGCACAGGGTAGCCAGGAGGACCCGACTGTTGTGCTGACCAACAGCCATTTGTCAGCACATCAGTCAGATCCTGCTGATTGAAAAAGGTATATATTTACTTTGAAAGGATTAATTTCATAGAGCTACCAATAAAAGAAGTTTCCTATATGAAATCTGTGGCCAAGTGATGTCCATACATAGGTAGACAAGAAGTTTTTCTATCCAGGCATGAACATCATAAAAGCAATTGTTGCAACTGCTGTGTGGCTCATGGAGACTGACTCAAGGGAACATATTTTCAAACAATGATTTGTTTAAAAGTAATTATCTCATTATAATCACAGGTATGATTAAGATAGTCATACACATTAGACAAAGGACAGCAGGACTGAATGAACATCTAATAGTTTTTCGGATATCCCAACTATCCCCTAATAGATGTCGGGAGTAAAATATTGAGCATGTTGGAATTCAACATGCTCTATCCATTGTTCTCAAGGGAGATAAGCCAATGCCAGAAGGTTCTGCCAGTAGCCTATTCCCCTCTTCCTACTGAGTACAACTAAATGTTCTGCTGAGTCCAGCATGCATGTGTATGTGGAGGTCAGAAAGAATAAGCATTCGACCAATCAAAGGTGCAAGGTCACGTTTACAATGGAAGGCAACACCTCTATCGGAGAGCTGGAAGCAGACGATGGTCACAGCTCATCATCTCATTGTACAATGACCTCAGCACATGTCAGAGCACGGACACAAAACACTTTCATAGAAGTCAAGAAGTTGTTTTCTGACTGAGGTTCCTAGTGTTTATAAAACTGCTGTAAAGCAAATCTCTGAACTGCTGTTAACAGGGCAGAGCAGCAGCTCCCATAATTACAAACAAAAAATAAATAAAATAAAAACATTAAAAAGGTTTTAGAATATATTTTAAAAAATATAGGCATTATGTTCCCTTTAAATATCATCTGTTAGGCACATTGGGTCAGATTACTAATCTAAATGTGTATAAATTGAGCAAGAATTCTAGTGCACGTTCTGTGTTCCACATTTATTAAATGGTTAACGATACTTTTACTCCACTAAACTTTATTAGTGTTAACAAATTGGAGCATGGTTTTAATTATTTTGTAAAATACCCCACATTTATTAATGACAACTAAATATAATAGCATTGTTCACCACACACCGAAAAATCTAAGGAATATTAGATGCAACAATAATAAAGTGTACTATTTCGTCAGTTCAACTATATTGATACTTATTGTGTGTAACCAGAACTCCAGATACTGTATGGTGTTTGTGAAAAAGCTTGTGCTCCAATCCTTTCCCAGAAATAACTGTTAGTCCACGGTATCACATACACATTGTTCCAGCACTTGATGTGGGTGCAACTGAAGGGAATAATCAATCTCCACTCACTTTCCACTCAAGCTGCAAGTTGAACATAAATCACACACAAAAACATTCCACACACTCGAAAAACACACTACCACCCATCATTATGGCTGACGAGATGCCATTTCAATAACACACAAGTACACATGGACACACACTGATCTTTGGCATCAACAGGCAAAACACTCTTTGAAAAGCTATGGATTCTTCAAGCAGACAAGGATAAAGCATTTTAAAGTTTAAAATATTAATAGGAAAAGAAACAAAATAACATCACATAAAAATACAAGCAAATGAAATAAAAAGAACAAAATAGCAGGTGACCTAACATTTAAACATCTGCCTGCTTCCTTGATGGAGGAGAAAAATAGATTAACACCTCCGTCTTGGCTGTCCTCAAAATGTGCACCTCGCTTTATTGTTCCAACATGTTTTATATCTTCAGCACTTGGCTTAGGTTTCAAAACCACATTTCTGGTTCAAAACACTACATAATTCAATTGAACATTAAAACTAGTGAAGAGACAAAAAGCTTAGAAAGAAAATACACGTCTATATTCTACCAGTGTAATGAAATTCATATCTTTATTATGCAAAAGAAAGATGTCCTACACTACCTAACAGTGCAGTTTAAAAAAATTTCCAACTTTTTCCAAAACTTGGCATGCTGATACAAGGATGTGGATCTGCTTAGTCTACTGAACAGATTTGACTTGGGGCTACTCCGAAAGGTGTTATCTAAGTGACACCCTGGTTTTCACCTATAACCTCTATACAAGGATCTGGACTCTGCTGCAGAAGAAACACCAGGCTGCTACCTCTTTGAGTAGTGTCTTTTCAGTAGACTGATAACCCATAGGTGTCAAGAGATACTTGTGTGAAATTAAGGGGTCTGGCAAAACCGTAGACAGGAACAAGCCAGGGTCAGGGCAGGCAGAATTTGAGGCTGCTTAGAATCATGCCAAGCAGAGAAGGGTCAACTCCAGAGACAGGCAGAAGTAGGCAAACAAGACAAATTGTGCCCCTTTGCAGAAAACTGGACAATTAGACTGGGGAAGACTGAGGTTTGCGTGCTGACCCTTTAAATACCAGAGAAAGCGTGCACGCCCTACAGGCAGTAGAGGAAGGAGTCAGAGCAGCTCTATTCCAGTGGCCCAGCCTGCCAGGAAGACGAACCAGGACACGGGCAGGCAAGAACCACCAGGGAAACAACAGAAGAGGCCCAGTGAGTACTTCAGTGGCTCTGCCCACTGGTTGAGATGAAATTGTGGTGAGCACAGATCACCACATATGGTAAGTATGAAAAATAAAAACAAATCAGTTAATGACAATTCTTGGATTTCCAAATGAAAGTTGTGAGAAAAAAAAACCTTCAATAAGGCCCCTGGTGCCCAGAGAATTGAGTCTGTAGATTCAATGGCATCTTTCTGTAGAGGTTTGTGGTCTAGATTGCCCTTCCTTGGAATTAGTTGATATGAATAACTGCACAAAATGTTAGCACTTACACCTTGCTAATAGAGGGTCCTCTCCAGTATTGATGGGGCTTACTTTCTCTATATGATAAATGCCATTTACCGAAATGAGACAACCCTTTTAAAGGGGTTGTCTCTCAGCAAGTGGCTTTTATCATGTAGAGAAAGGCACTCACTAATGTATAGTGATTTCCATATTGCTTCCTTTGCTGGCTTGATTCATTTTTTCATAACATTATACACTGCCATCCATCAGTGGTGGTTGTGCTTGCCACTATAGGAAAAAGCACCAGCCTTTGTGCGCTCCCACAGTCCTGGCCACCAGAAAGGCCGGTGGTTTTTCCTATAGTGTGCAAGCACGGCCACCGCTGCTGGATTACAGTATGGTTATAACTAGAGAAGAGCACAGCAACTTTGGAATGCTTCATCTGAAGTTGCTTCCCTAAAAAATTTGTTATAATACTGTACAGCGATTCATCTCCGTAGAGTATTTGAATGTATGGGGCTCCGATGAGCCGAAGTCTGTTATTCATGACGTCACTCACGACTTTATTGAATAACTTCGGTAATTGATTTTTTTACAGTGAAAAACCTTGAAACCGATCTCGGCTCCGTCTTCAAGGTACCACTCGTAACCAAAGCCAAGTTTGATTCCAAATTTTAAAGTGGTTTTTCACTGTAATAATCAATTACCGAAGTTATTTAACGAAGTCTCGCACGACTTCGTGAATAATTTACTTTGGCTCATTCGGAGCCCATACATTCTAATTCTGTACGGAAACTAATCTCGGTACAGTATTATAACAATTTTTTTAGCAAAGCGGCTTCGGATGTAGCATCTGAAGCTCACTTCGCTCATCTCTAGTCATAACCATGGAAAAGAGTTGTGTATAATGTGATGAAAAAATGAATCCAGCCAGCAAAGGAAGCAATATGGATACTAACAATACATTAGTAAGTGCCTTGTATTAACTTTCTCTACATGATAATGCCACTTGCTGAAGTGACACAACACCTTTAAGTATTTATTCCACTGATTGCCATGTATTTTGTATGGATTTCAGGCCATGACGAAGGTCCAGGATCGACGGAAACACTACTGTCGGCCAAACAGTAAAAACAATAAAAAGATATGTGTTAATCTGAGAATGAGTGCTGTGGTTTATTATATGCATTCCTGTGGATCAAGTCCTACCACAGAGCATCTAGTCTTATCCAATGTGATGATCAGAACTTTCTAATTATTATTATTATTTAGTGCGAGGACTAGGAAGTAATATGGTTGGCAGACCATGCCCATTACTCCCTTATTGATGTCCCCACTCCAAAATCTATGTAGGTCCCTAGGGAGGGGCACCAAGTTGGATGCATTACTCACCTCTACTTGTTAGGGCTCTTTCACACCTGCGTTCTTTTCTTCCGGCATAGAGTTCCGTCGTCGGGGCTCTATGCCGGAAGAATCCTGATCAGGATTATCCCAATGCTTTCTGAATGGAGTGAAATCCGTTCAGGATGCATCAGGATGTCTTCAGTTCCGGAACGGAACATTTTTTGGCCGGAGAAAATACCGCAGCATGCTGCGCTTTTTGCTCCAGCCAAAAATCCTGAACACTTGCCGCAAGGCCGGATCCGGAATTAATGCCCATTGAAAGGCATTGATCCGGATCCGGCCTTAAGCTAAACGTCGTTTCGGCGCATTGCCGCATCTGACGTTTAGCTTTTTCTGAATGGTTACCATGGCTGCCGGGACGCTAAAGTCCTGGCAGCCATGGTAAAGTGTAGCGGGGAGCGGGGGAGCAGCATACTTACCGTCCGTGCGGCTCCCGGGGCGCTCCAGAGTGACGTCAGGGCGCCCCAAGCGCATGGATCACGTGATCACATGGACACGTCATCCATGTGCATGGGGCGCTCTGACGTCATTCTGGAGCGCCCCGGGAGCCGCACGAACTGTAAGTATACTGCTCCCCCGCTCCCCGCTCCTACTATGGCAGCCAGGACTTTAATAGCGTCCTGGCTGCCATAGTAACACTGAAAGCATTTTGAAGACGGCTCCGTCTTCAAATGCTTTCAGTACACTTGCGTTTTTCCGGATCCGGCGTGTAATTCCGGCAAGTGGCCGGATCCGGACAACGCAAGTGTGAAAGAGGCCTAGCTAACCACTACTGGCATCACAGATATGCTGACCCCTGACCCAGCACCTTGGCCTGGCATTTAACCACTTACTTCCATGAAAAAGCCAATTATTTACAATGCAGGTTCTCAAACTATACAGTGCAGTTCAGAGCTGTCACCAGGTTTTCATTCACCCAGGATAATGAGTCAGTGCATTGTCCTTACCCTGTATGTTATATATGATATATATCCTGGCCTATTGACATCCTGTCTGACAGTATATGGCTCACATGGTTTCATAGGCCACATGTGGCATCACTACTCGCAGTGTAAAACTTAAGCATGACAATCACTCAGCACATTTACTCTACAGTGGTGCACATAATACTTAATTATCATGGCATATGACAGCAGCATAAGGCCTATTAAATGGTGCCTTTTGCATAGCATATTAAAGTGCTTCACATATACATGAGCAGAATATAGGCTCATTATAGTCCAACAGTTCAATCTGGGGGTATTACTGCTGTAACTAGGACAATCTTAATACATAACACATGAACAATCATTGTAAAAGCGTATTTATGACCATACTGTCAGGTTTCTGTATGCAGTTTTGGAAGCTAAAATCAAGAGTGAGTCATAAAAGCAGAGAAAGTATAAAGGATGGACACAACTTTTAAACCTGATGCTGTGGCTGTACCGTAAGGCCTCATGCACACTACCGTTGTTGTGTTCCGTTCCGCAAAATGGGGTTCCGTTGTTCCGGGATCCGTTTCCGTTTTTGTTTCTTTGTGTCTTCCTTTATTTTTGGAGGACCACCAGACATAGGCCTCATGCACACGACCGTTGTTTTATTCCATGTCCGTTGCGCCGTTTTTCGTGATTTTCTGCGGACCCATTGATTTTCCCCATTTGCCATCCGCGTCCGTGATCCGTGGTTCCAGTCTGTCCAAAAAATATAACCTGTCCTATTATTTTTGCGGAAAACAGTTCGCAGACCCATTCAAGTCAATGGGACCGCTAAAAAACAAGGAGGCACTAGATTGTCATGCGCGTCCGCGTCCGTTTTTTTCCTATCATTTGCAGATTTTTTTTTACATTCCTTCATGTCTGGTGGTCCTCCAAAAATAAAGGAAGACACACGGAAACAAAAACGGAAACGGATCACGGAACAACGTAACCCTATTTTGCGGAACGGAACACAACAACGGTCGTGTGCATCAGGGCATAAAGGAATGTAAAAAAAAGTCAGACAGGTTTCCCATGCAAATGATAGGAAAAAAACGGACGTGGACGCGGATAACAATCTTGTGTGCCTCCGCGTTTTTTTAGCGGTCCCATTGACTTGAATGGGTCCGCGAACCGTTTTCCGCGAAAATAATAGGACAGGTTATATTTTTTTGACGGACTGGAACCACGGATGCGGATGGCAAACGGTGAATTAGCCGAGCTTTCAACGGACCCATTGAAAATCAATGGGTCCGCAGAAAATCACGAAAAACGTCGATACGGACACGGAATAAAACAACGGTCGTGTGCATGAGGCCTAAGAAAGAGAGAGCGTTTTCAATACTCTTTACATGCATATCTTGTGCTACTAAATAATTGTGCAAACTACCCTTAAGTAGTGTTGAGCGAACAGTTCGAGCATAGTTCGGGTCCGTACCGAATTTTGGGGTGTTCGTGACACGGACCCGAACCCGAACTTTTTCGTAAAAGTTCGGGTTCGGGTTCGTCGTTCGGCATGTATTTTGGCGCATTTTGAAAGGCTGCAAAGCAGCCAATCAACATGCATCATACTACTTGCCCTAAGATGCCATCGCAGCCATGCCTACTATTGGCAAGGCTGTGATTGGCCAAGTGCAGCATGTGACTCAGCCTCTTTATAAGCTTGTGCGCACGTCGGGATGTGCTCACTCCCGATGTGAATAGAACAGGGATAGACGCAGCTGATGCTAGGGCGAGAATAGGCAGGGATAATTGAATAACTGGAAGCAAATTTCTCTCCTCCACCTGTGATTCATCTGAACAACTGCAGCTGAGCTGCTTTTTTGATGGGGATTGGCTATTTTTAGAGTGGCCAGAGTGATTTTTCCATCCACATGTACCTGGGCTGACCGCCGGCCGCCATTTTGCGACTTGTAGTGCTGCAGCAGAAGCTGCCACAGTGTGCATTCCAAAGCTCCAAACAAGTCAGACATCTACACCTGGGATTCAGACCAATAGCGATTTAGCAGCACAGTCCAAGGCTATTTTTTTTAAAGGTTGTGCAGACCATTTTGTGGCACATGTTACTGGGCTGATAGGCGGCGGCCATCTTGGGACTAGTGCTGCAGCACAATCTCTCCCAACGTCCATTAATCACTTGTAATAGTGGTCTGTGCCATAGAAATCCTACATTAGGGACTTGGGTGTGCTTGTGTCACCCCTACTAATACCAGTCCACCTGTAATCCATACAGTGAAAAGCCATAAAGTATTCCAAGTGAGGGAATTTTTTTTTTATTTAAAAAAGGCCAAGTTAGTTTATCTGGCGTTCAATATACTAGATACAGTTAGGCCTGCGTTTCATACATCTGGAATTAGCAAACTAATGTGCTGGGGTTGGGAAAACATATATGTACCCATACTAGAATCTGTCAAAGAAAGCGGTACTCACATATAACAGTCATTCCATCTGTAATCCATACAGTCAAAAGACTGAAAGTATTCCAGTGAGGGAATTTTTTTTATTTAAAAAAGGCCAAGTTAGTTTATCTGGCGTTCAATATACTAGATACAGTTAGGCCTGCGTTTCATACATCTGGAATTAGCAAACTAATGTGCTGGGGTTGGGAAAACATATATGTACCCATACTAGAATCTGTCAAAGAAAGCGGTACTCACATATAACAGTCATTCCATCTGTAATCCATACAGTCAAAAGACTGAAAGTATTCCAGTGAGGGAATTTTTTTTATTTAAAAAAGGCCAAGTTAGTTTATCTGGCGTTCAATATACTAGATACAGTTAGGCCTGCGTTTCATACATCTGGAATTAGCAAACTAATGTGCTGGGGTTGGGAAAACATATATGTACCCATACTAGAATCTGTCAAAGAAAGCGGTACTCACATATAACAGTCATTCCATCTGTAATCCATACAGTCAAAAGACTGAAAGTATTCCAGTGAGGGAATTTTTTTTATTTAAAAAAGGCCAAGTTAGTTTATCTGGCGTTCAATATACTAGATACAGTTAGGCCTGCGTTTCATACATCTGGAATTAGCAAACTAATGTGCTGGGGTTGGGAAAACATATATGTACCCATACTAGAATCTGTCAAAGAAAGCGGTACTCACATATAACAGTCATTCCATCTGTAATCCATACAGTCAAAAGACTGAAAGTATTCCAGTGAGGGAATTTTTTTTATTTAAAAAAGGCCAAGTTAGTTTATCTGGCGTTCAATATACTAGATACAGTTAGGCCTGCGTTTCATACATCTGGAATTAGCAAACTAATGTGCTGGGGTTGGGAAAACATATATGTACCCATACTAGAATCTGTCAAAGAAAGCGGTACTCACATATAACAGTCATTCCATCTGTAATCCATACAGTCAAAAGACTGAAAGTATTCCAGTGAGGGAATTTTTTTTATTTAAAAAAGGCCAAGTTAGTTTATCTGGCGTTCAATATACTAGATACAGTTAGGCCTGCGTTTCATACATCTGGAATTAGCAAACTAATGTGCTGGGGTTGGGAAAACATATATGTACCCATACTAGAATCTGTCAAAGAAAGCGGTACTCACATATAACAGTCATTCCATCTGTAATCCATACAGTCAAAAGACTGAAAGTATTCCAGTGAGGGAATTTTTTTTATTTAAAAAAGGCCAAGTTAGTTTATCTGGCGTTCAATATACTAGATACAGTTAGGCCTGCGTTTCATACATCTGGAATTAGCAAACTAATGTGCTGGGGTTGGGAAAACATATATGTACCCATACTAGAATCTGTCAAAGAAAGCGGTACTCACATATAACAGTCATTCCATCTGTAATCCATACAGTCAAAAGACTGAAAGTATTCCAGTGAGGGAATTTTTTTTTTATTTAAAAAAGGCCAAGTTAGTTTATCTGGCGTTCAATATACTAGATACAGTTAGGCCTGCGTTTCATACATCTGGAATTAGCAAACTAATGTGCTGGGGTTGGGAAAACATATATGTACCCATACTAGAATCTGTCAAAGAAAGTGGTACTCACATATAACAGTCATTCCATCTGTAATCCATACAGTCAAAAGACTGAAAGTATTCCAGTGAGGGGATTTTGCTTATAAAAAATAATATATTTCATTGTGGTGCGAGTTGAATCGCAACAATGAAGAAAAATACTATTAAGGGACGAGGACGCGGTCGTGGTGGTGTCCGTGGAGCCTCTGTTGCTGGTAGAGGACGTGGCCGTTCGGCCCCAGGCGCACACAGTAGGGAACGAACTCCCTCAACTAGCCGGCAGAATGTACCGCAATATCTCGTGGGGCCCAATGACGCTCTTAGGATGGTAAGGCCTGAGCAGGTACAGGCATTAATCGATTGGGTGGCCGACAGTGCTTCCAGCACGTTCACCACATGGTCTTCCACCCAGTCTTCTGCGGAAAGCGCACAGGTGGCACCTGAAAACCAAGCCCATCAGTCTGTCACATCACCCCCAAGCATATCAGGGAAACGGTCTGAGCCACAAGTTATGCAGCAGTCTCTTCTTCTGTTTGAAGACTCTGCTTCCATGGTTTCCCAGGGGCGTCCACCTAGCCCTTCCCCAGTGGAGGAAGACATACCATGCACTGACGCACAACCACTTATGTCTCCAGATGAAGAGGACATGGGAATACCACCACAGCAGAGTCACCGACTCTCTGATGATGACGAAACACAGGTGCCCACTGCCGCGTCTTTTTGCAGTGTGCAGACTGAACAGGAGGAGGTCAGGGAGACTGGGTGGAAGACGATGCAGAGGACGATGAGGTCTTAGACCCCACATGGACTGAAGGTCGTGGCGATGACTTTCACAGTTCAGAGGAAGAGGTAGTGGTGAGACCGAGACAACAGCGAAGCCAAAGAGGGAGCAGGGGGCCAAAGCAGACGAGCCGCCGCCCCCAGAGTTCGCCTGCTACTGGACATCGCCAACAGGGACCCAGCCCCACAAAGGCAGCTTCAAAGAGTTCCCTGGCATGGCACTTCTTTAAACAATGTCCTACCGACAAGACCCGAGTGACTTGCACGCTCTGCCATCAGAGCCTGAGGCGAGGCATTAACGTTCTGAACCTCAGCACAACCTGCATGACCAGGCATCTACATGCAAAGCATGAACTGCAGTGGGGTACACACCTTAAAAACCAGGCACTCGCTGAGGCTCCCCCTGCTCCCTCTACCGCTGCTGCCTCGGCTTCCGCCTCGAGAGGAATGTTGCCACCTGCCGAGCAGCAAACAGAGGATGTGCCACCGACACCACCACCACCGCCACCGTCAACTAGCGTCTCCACTATATCACACAGCAGCGTTCAGCTCTCAATATCTCAAACCTTAGAGAGGAAGCGCAAATTCCCCCCGAGTCACCCTCGAGCCCTTGGCCTGAACGCCAGCATTTCTAAACTGCTGGCCTTTGAAATGCTGTCATTCCGGCTGGTGGACACAGACAGCTTCAAACAGCTGATGGCCATGGCTGTCCCGCAGTATGTGGTTCCCAGCCGCCACTACTTCTCCAAGACAGCCGTGCCTTCCCTGCACATGCAAGTGTCCGATAAAATCAAGTGTGCACTGCGCAACGCCATTTGTGGCAAGGTCCACCTAACCACAGATACGTGGACCAGTAAGCACGGCCAGGGACGCTATATCTCACTAACTGCACACTGGATGAATGTAGTGGCGGCTGGGCCCCCGGCGGACAGTTCCTTGGCGCACGTCCTTCCGCCCCCTAGGATCGCAGGGCATCATTCTCTGCCTCCTGTAGCCTCCTCCTCCTACTCGGCTTCCTCCTCCACTGCTTCCACCAGCTCATCCGGTCAGCCACACACCTTCACCACCAACTTCAGCACAGCCCGGGGTAAACGTCAGCAGGCCATTCTGAAACTCATATGTTTGGGGGACAGGCCCCACACCGCACAGGAGTTGTGGCGGGGTATTGAACAACAGACCGACGAGTGGTTTCTGCCGGTGGGCCTCAAGCCAGGCCTGGTGGTATGCGATAATGGGCGAAATCTCGTGGCAGCTCTGGGACTAGCCGGTTTGACGCACATCCCTTGCCTGGCGCATGTGCTGAACTTGGTGGTGCAGAGGTTCATTCACCACTACCCCAACATGTCAGAGCTGCTGCATAAAGTGCGGGCCGTCTGTGCGCGCTTCCGCCGTTCACATCCTGCCGCTGCTCGCCTGTCTGCGCTACAGCGGAACTTCGGCCTTCCCGCTCACCGCCTCATATGCGACGTGCCCACCCGGTGGAACTCCACCTTGCACATGCTGGAGAGACTGTGCGAGCAGCAGCAGGCCATAGTGGAGTTTCAGCTGCAGCACGCTCGCGTCAGTCGTACTGCCGAACAGCACCACTTCACCACCAATGATTGGGCCTCCATGCGAGACCTGTGTGCCCTGCTGCGCTGTTTCGAGTACTCCACCAACATGGCCAGTGGCGATGACACTGTTATCAGCGTTACAATACCACTTCTATGTCTCCTTGAGAAAACACTTAGGGCAATGATGTTAGAGGAGGTGGCCCAGGTGGAGGAGGAGGAGGAGGAGGATGAGGGCTCGTTTCTAACACTTTCGGGCCAGTCTGTTCGAAGTGGCTCAGAGGGAGGTTTGTTTAAGCAGCAGAGGACAGGTTCACAAGTCGCCAGCCAAGGCACTGTACTGGAGGACGAGGAGGAGGAGGAGGTGGAGGGGGACGAGGATGACGCAAGTTCACAGCGGGGTGGCAGCCCAGGCCCATCACTGGTGCGTGGCTGGGGGGATACGGTGGACGATGACGATACGCCTCCCACAGAGGACAGCTTGTCCTTACCCATGGGTAGCCTGGCCCACATGAGCGAATATATGCTCCAATGCCTGCGCAACGACAGCAGAGTTGCCCACGTTTTAACGTGTGCAGACTACTGGGTGGCCACCCTGCTGGATCCCCGGTATAAAGACAATGTGCCCACTTTAATTCCTGAACTGGAGCGCGACCGTAAGATGCGCGAGTACAAGCGCACGCTGATAGAGGCGCTCTTGAGAGCATTCCCACATGTCACAGGGGAACAGGTGGAAGGTGAAGGCAGAGGAGTGGCAAGAGGTCGCCAACGCAGCTGTGTCACGGCCAGCTCATCTGAGGGCAGGGTTAGCATGGCAGAAATTTGGAAAAGTTTTGTCTCCACGCCACAGCTATCTGCACCGACACCTGATACGGAACGTGTTAGCAGGAGGCAGCATTTCACTAACATGGTTGAACAGTATGTCTGCACACCCCTCCACATCCTGACGGATGGTTCGGCCCCATTCAACTACTGGGTTTCGAAATTGTCCACGTGGCCAGAGTTAGCATGTTATGCCTTGGAGGTGCTTTCCTGCCCGGCGGCCAGCGTTTTATCTGAACGCGTATTCAGCACAGCAGGGGGCGTCATTACTGACAAGCGCAGCCGCCTGTCCACAGCCAACGTGGACAAGCTGACCTTCATAAAGATGAACCAGGCATGGATCCCACAGGACCTGTCCCTCCCTTGTGCAGAGTAGTCCTTATTAACTGCCTAAAACATGTCTTGTTGTGCTACGGGCCACTTCTTTATTTGATACAAATTTTATGAAACCCACAGTTGAATGAAACTCTTCTCTGTCTGGGCGCCGGGGCCTAACCAGATGAAAGTGGCCGGTTAAACTAACGGGTGACATGAAGCCATAACCTCTGCCATGCTACCTCTGTCTTCTGTCTGGGTGCTGAGGCCTAAGTCAAATAAAGCGGTCTTCTGCTGTGCTGGGGGATATGAAGCTAATCTCTGACCTCTCTCCTCTGTCTGGGTCCAAAGGCCTAAATCACTGAAAGAGGCCTTCTCCTGTGGTGTGTGATATGATGCCAGAATATGTGCTGTGGGGCCTCTCTCCTCTTCCTGGGTGCAGGGGTCAAATAAACTAAATTGTGGCCTACTCCTGTGGTGGTTGATATGATGCCTGATTCTCTGATGTGGAACCTCTCTCCTCTGTTTGGGTGAAGGGGTCAAAGTAACTAAATGGTGGCTTCTCCTGTGGTGGCTGATATGATGCCAGAATATGTGCTGTGGTGCCTCTCTCCTCTTCCTGGGTGCGGGGGTCAAAGTAACTCAATGGTGGCTTCTCCTGTGGTGGCTGATATGATGCCAGAATATGTGCTGTGGTGCCTCTCTCCTCTTCCTGGGTGCGGGGGTCAAAGTAACTCAATGGTGGCTTCTCCTGTGGTGGCTGATATGATGCCAGAATATGTGCTGTGGTGCCTCTCTCCTCTTCCTGGGTGCAGGGGTCAAAGTAACTAAATGGTGGCTTCTCCTGTGGTGGTTGATATGATGCCTGATTCTCTGCTGTGAAACCTCTCTCCTCCATCTGGGTGTAGGGGTCAAAGTCTTTCAAAGTCGCCTTCTCCTGTGCTGATTGATATAAAGCTGATGGTTGTGCCATCTGACATGGTTGCCAGGGTCTGATTCAATGGGGGCCTACTCCTGTGGTGGGTGATCTAAATGCCTGATTCTCTGCTGTGAAACCTCTCTCCTCCGTCTGGGTGTAGGGGTCAAAGTCTTTCAAAGTCGCCTTCTCCTGTGCTGATTGATATGAAGCTGATGGTTGTGCCATCTGACATGGTTGCCGGGGTCCCATTAAATTGGGGCCTACTCCTGTGGTGGGTGATCTAAATGCCTGATTCTCTGCTTTGAAACCTCTCTCCTCCGTCCGGGTGTAGGGGTCAAAGTCTGTCAAAGTCGCCTTCTCCTGTGCTGATTGATATAAAGCTTATGCTTGTGCCATCTGACATGGTTGCCGGGGTCTGATTCAATGGTGGCCTACTCCTGTGGTGGGTGATCTAAATGCCTGATTCTCTGCTGTGTAACCTCTCTCCTCCGTCTGGGTGTAGGGGTCAAAGTAACTAAATGGTGGCCTACTCCTGTGGTGGGTGATATGATGCCTGGTTCTCTGCTGTGGGACCTCTCTCCTTTGTCTGGGTGCTGTGGTCAAAATAATAGTAAGTGACCTTCTCCATTGGTGGGTGACTTGAAGCCTGATTCTGTGCTATGGGACCTCACTCCAATTAATATTGTTTAATTTTTATTTATTTTATGTTAACTCATCATTTCCCTATCTACATTTGTTTGCAGGGGATTTAACTACATTTTGCTGCCTTTTGCAGCCCTCTAGCCCTTTCCGGGTGTGTTTTACAGCCTTTTTAGTGCCCAAAAGTTCGGGTCCCCATTGACTTCTATGGGGTTCGGGTTCGGGATGAAGTTCGGGTCGAGTTCGGATCCCGAACCCGAACATTTTTCGAAAGTTCGGCCGAACTCGTCGAACCCGAACATCCAGGTGTTCGCTCAACTCTACCCTTAAGGAAAAGTTCTAGTAAGGAATTTAAGTCAAGGGAATAAAACTTTTTAATCACTGGCAGTACAAGAAGCTCCATTTGGCTTGGATATGCTATGCTTTAGAGTTTATATTCTTCTAATTGCTTGTCAAACAGAATCCACTGATGTAAACTGTGAAATGCTTAGAGAAAACCAAGTTTAATGATTACGGCAGGATTTGGAGAAAATGAGATGCTATGACATCTAGGTATTGTGCTGTATCTGCATCCTGAAACTTCCAACATACAAACTGATTTCATTGCTTTAAAAAAATAACTTGTAGTACAGCTATTCTTTACAGCAGGATATAGTTAATACAAGAAAAATATTGGAAAAATATATCTCTGTCATGGCTACAGGGCCACAATGAGGAATTTCTGGGCTCTATCATGCTGGACAGTCTGGGCTCCATACCCAATCCATAGCAGTGAGTAAGAGGAAAGGGAAACTGCTCCTCCTGTAATGTTTAACTATATAGTTTAACTTAAAGTTTTCTGGTTTATTGTTAATAAAGCTTTCCAGAATTTGTATACTGATGGCCTATCCTCAGAATAGACCATTATAGGCAGATTGGCTGGGTCCGACACCCTGCACCCCTGCTGATCAGCTGTTTTCGAGTAGCTCCGGTGCTGGAAGTAAGTGTCAGAACGACATAGCTCCTTCCATTGTGTAGTAGATAGAGCTAGTTACTGCAGTGGAATAAAAAAATGGGGAAAGGGAATGTAGAAAAGAAGCACCAAGGAACTACCGAAAAGTGGTGGAATGAGAATGTGTGGTAGATGATAGAAGTTGTTTAAATTATAAGCAAAACACCCAGGTGAACTGCAGGAATATAACAGAACGGAGCGGAAAAAAAGAAATAATGAACCTCCTTCGGCGTGAAGCCAGGAGGACTATACGGGTGCCAATAAAACGACAGTACAAATATAAATTTATCCATGGAAACTATGGAGGCACTAAATGAGGCAAGGTGTAATAAAATAGATTTAAAAAAGTAATAAATAGATAAATAATGATAATAATTAAAAGGCTTACTTCACCAGGGAGGGAGGTATAGGATAAGCTCAAAAGGGGTTAATCTCAGACTCTATTAAAAAAGTGGAAAGAGAGAACCAATCTGACTGTTTAGTATCAAAGAAACAGACTGATAATAAGGATTTGCCCACAATCCCTCAAGCATCTGAGGATAATAAACACAAATATAATTGTATAACACGCTATAATTCAGCACACCGAAAAATGTAAGATATATTGAACCGATATTGGCCGATTCTCTGTAAAGACCCCATTTTGGGGGACAGTGTCACAACCAAACCACACCTTACATTTCGAAGACCCTTAAAGAGTTCAAGGATAACTGTAACATTTAGACCCTAATTAAAATTTTCATATATGTAGTTACTAATAACATGATATTCCAGAATCAGTTACTATTAGACTGACTTACCCCATATTTAATAAGATTCAGCCCTTAGCAACCAGTCTGCATAAAACTGCAATTCACTATTCAGTTAAGATGGCCGCCACTGCCCTCACCCTGAGGCTAATCCTGCCTGCCCTCACTACCCACAATGCATTGAGCTCCTCACATGCACTAGCCAGTAACAATAGCCCCCTAAAAGTGTCAGTAACCAGAGCCCTCCCCCCTAAAGGGATAATCTCCTGCAGCACAAAAGGGTCCTCTTACCACATGTTGCTTTCATGTATACACTGAGCAGATGGCAGATCTCCCTTCCCTGCTGTGCGCTGCTCCAACTCTGCATTCTCCAGCTCTGCTGAGTGAGGGAGCGTCTGCCAAGCGCAGGGACAGGGAGAAGTGCACACAGCCCAGGCACTGTTATTAGCTGCTGGGGAGGACCTGGCTTTGACCCCTTAAGGACTTAGGGCGTACCGATAAGCCCTATTTGCCGAATCCTTAAGGACTCAGGGCGTACCGGTACGTCCTAAGTTTAAATCGCGATTGCGGCGCAGCTAGGGTTAATCCGAACAGGATCCCGGCTGAAATCATTTAGCCGGCATCCTGTCACAACGCCAGGGGGGGTCATGTGAATTCAGACCTGCAGTTTGCGGCTTTTACCTGCGGTTGCGGCGGGTGTCGGCGGTGCCATCGGGTCCCCATGAGGCTGTGGGGGGGACCCGATGGCATGGAAGGCAGCGCGATGTCTAAGGAAGGCATCGCGCTGCCTTCCGGTGACGAGCCTGTGAGATCCAGCCCCCTGGATCTCACAGGCAGGAAGCTGTATGAGTAATACACACAGTATTACTCATACAGCGAATGCATTCCAATACAGAAGTATTGGCATGCATTGTAAAAGGGATTAGACCCCCCAAAGTTCATGTCCCAAAGTGGGACAAAAAATATAAAGTGAAAAAAAAAGTTGAATCAGGGCCATAAATATTGAGTTTGGTTTGGCTGTTAACCCTTGCTTTGTAACTGGGAAAAAATTATTAAAATGGAAAATCTGCCAAAAAAGTGAAATTTTTCAATTGTATCTCTATTTTCCATTAATTCTTGTGGAACACCTAAAGGGTTAACGACATTTGTAAAATTAGTTTTAAATACCTTGAGGGGTGTAGTTTCTTAGATGGGGTCACTTTTATGGAGTTTCTACTCTAGGGGTGCATCAGGGGGCTTCAAATGGGACATGGGTGTCAAAAAAACCAGTCCAGCAAAACCTGCCTTCCAAAAACCGTATGGCATTCCTTTCCTTCTGCGCCCTGCCGTGTGCCCGTACAGCGGTTTACGACCACATATGGGGTGTTTCTGTAAACTACAGAATCAGGGCCATAAATATTGAGTTTGGTTTGGCTGTTAACCCTTGCTTTGTAACCGGAAAAAACTATTAAAATGGAAAATCTGCCCAAAAAGTGAAATTTTGAAATTGTATCTCTATATTCCATTAGGTCTCGTGGAACACCTAAAGGGTTAACAACGTTTGTAAAATCGGTTTTGAATACCTTGAGGGGTGTAGTTTCTAGAATAGGGTCATTTTTGGGTGGTTTCTATTATGTAAGCCTCGCAAAGTGACTTCAGACCTGAACTGGTCCCTAAAAATTGGGTTTTTGAAAATTTCAGAAAAATTTCAAGATTTGCTTCTAAACTTCTAAGCCTTGTAACATCCCCAAAAAATAAAATATCAGTCCCAAAATGATCCAAACATGAAGTAGACATATGGGGAATGTAAAGTAATAACTATTTTTGGAGGTATTACTATGTATTATAGAAGTAGAGAAATTGAAACTTGGAAATTTGCAATTTTTTAAAATTTTTTGGTAAATTTGGTTTTTCTTTTATAAATAAAAATTAATTTTTTTTACTTTATTTTAACAGTGTCATGAAGTACAATATGTGACGAAAAAACAATCTCAGAATGGCCTGGATAAGTCAAAGCTTTTAAAGTTATCAGCACTTAAAGTGACACTGGTCAGATTTGCAAAAAATGGCCTGGTCGTTAAGTTGAAATAGGGCTGAGTCCTTAAGGGGTTAATCATTTCCTTACAGTCCCTTGCTGTCAGTAATGTGACCTTGCACGCAGCGTGCTCTGTCCTGCAACAGATAGACGGACCATGCCTAGCAACCCTATTTTAAGCACAGGTAAAAGTAGGCAGTACAGGGAGCAAAAATTTGGAATTAAGGGGTAATTGAATAAACAGTGAAAAGTTAAAATAGGGCCACCAAGGTGATATTAATCACCACAATCCAATTCTCAAAAAAAAATAAAAAATACGACAGTTATCCTTTAATAGCATTTTCTCGCCCTAAGTTAAGCAAGCTCGCCACTACTACTACTACTACTATCACCACCATTACAAATAGTGACACCAGACTCCCCGCACCAAATCCTGGGCCAAAGGGCTCGTATAAATGTGGACACAAATGGAGTAAGTGTTTTTTGATAATAAGCGATTGAATGGAAGTCACTATTGCTACCTCTGGTGTCACGGCTGTATGTGAGCAACAATAGTATACACAGTAAAAGAGCTACTGACCGGACCCAAACTAGGGAGAATAAAGGGTGACCCCTGTCCGACCCTCAAAGCTCTCCCTATGCTGCTAAAGCACATGCCCGGATCCAAATGGCGGAACGAGGCATGCCCACGTGCCTAAGACTGATGACCACTGTAACCCCTACAATAGTGGAAGGGGCACGGCCACCGGTGCCCTACTCAGTATATGGAGGGAACCGTGGCCACCTCAGATCCAGTCAGAAAATAATCAGGTACACAACAATGTCTGTACACTTAGCTGAAGGTGTTGCAGCCGCAGAGAAGACGGATCCAAGGACAGCTGGCAATATCCGGAGTGCTTGCTGCAGCAGAACACAGGTCCAGTGAACTGATAGCTACAAGTGAAGATACTAAAGCAAGAGCTACAACTGAAATGAGAACTATAATCCACGCCCTACAATAGGAGGAGGGGTGATATAAAGAGAGGGAAATCAAACGCATGAGGAACAGCTGGAAGGAAGGAAACCAAAAGTAAACAGAGCAGTGAGAACTCCTCCCAGCTCTAGTAGTGAAATCATCACAGGGGTGGAGAAACAGAGCTGTGAGAACGTCCCAAAGCTCTGGTAGTGACAGTACCCCCCCCCCCCCCCCTCTACGGGTGGACTCCGGACACCCAGGACCCACCTTCTCAGGATGAGCCCTATGAAATGCCCTGATGAGGCGAGTGGCTTTAATGTCCGACACCGGAACCCACATCCTCTCCTCAGGACCATAACCCTTCCAATGAACGAGGTACTGAAGAGAACCGTGGACAATGCGAGAGTCCACAATTCTGGAAACCTCAAACTCCAGATTGCCATCAACCAAAATCGGAGGAGGAGGCAAAGAGGAGGGTACCGTGGGCTGGACATATGGTTTTCAGAGAGATCTGTGAAATACATTATGTATCTTCCAAACCCGTGGAAGATCAAGACGGAAGGCAAAAGGATTGATGACTGACAAGATTTTATAAGGCCCAATAAACTTGGGACCCAATTTCCAGGAGGGAACCTTCAGTTTAATGTTTCTTGTAGACAACCACACCAGATCACCCACATTCAGGTCCGGACCAGGCACACGTCTCTTATCAGCCACACGCCTATACCTCTCACTCATTTTTTTAAGATTACTCTGAATCTTTTGCCAAATGGTAGACAAAGACGAGGAAAATCTCTCCTCCTCAGGTAAACCAGAAAGAGCCCCTCCCGAGAATGTCCCAAACTGCGGATGGAACCCATATGCACCAAAGAATGGTGACTTATCAGAAGATTCCTGACGACGGTTGTTCAGAGCAAACTCAGCAAGAGGGAGAAATGAACACCAATCCTCCTGGTTCTCTGCCACAAAACAGCGCAAATATGTCTACAGATTCTGATTGAGGCGCTCAGTCTGACCATTCGACTGCGGGTGAAAAGCAGAAGAGAAGGACAGCCGAACCCCCAGGCGAGAACAGAAAGCCTTCCAGAACCTGGACACAAACTGCGTGCCTCTATCGGAAACAATATCAGAGGGAATGCCGTGCAATTTAACAATATGGTCGACAAAAGCTTGCGCCAACGTTTTAGCATTGGGTAAACCAGGGAAAGGTACGAAATGAGCCATCTTGCTAAAACGGTCCACCACCACCACGATCACCGACTTTCCCGAGGAACGAGGAAGATCCGTGATAAAGTCCATGGACAGGTGTGTCCAAGGACGGGAAAATATGGGTAACGGGAGAAGGGAACCTGAAGGCCGTGAACGAGGGACCTTAGCGCGAGCGCACGTCTCACAATCAGCCACAAAACCCTCCACCGACTTACGAAGAGCCGGCCACCAAAATCTCCGAGCAATGAGATCTACCGTGGCTCTACTCCCGGGGTGACCAGCAAGAACCGTATCATGATGCTCCTTAAAGAGTTTGTGACGTAGCTCAGGAGGCACGAACAACTTCCCAGAAGGACAAAGGGCAGGTGCCTCAGTCTGGGCAGCCTGGACCTCGGCCTCCAAATCGGAATATAGAGCAGAAACAACTACCCCCTCCACCAAAATGGGACCCGGGTCCTCAGAGTTTCCTCCTCCCGGAAAACAGCGAGAGAGAGCATCAGCCTTCACATTTTTTATCCCAGGTCGGAATGTAACAACAAAATTGAATCTGGAGAAGAACAGAGACCATCTGGCCTGTCTCGGATTCATACGCCTGGCCGACTCCAAGTATGCCAGATTCTTATGGTCGGTAAAAACGGTGATAGGGTGCCTGGCCCCCTCCAACCAATGGCGCCATTCCTCGAAAGCCAACTTGATGGCCAACAACTCCCTATCTCCCACATCATAGTTTCTCTCTGCCGGGGAGAGTTTTTTAGAGAAAAAGGCACAGGGTCGCCATTTGGCAGGAGAAGGGCCCTGGGACAAAACCGCACCCACACCCACCTCGGAAGCATCCACCTCAACAATAAAAGGTAAGGAAACATCGGGATGCACCAAGACGGGAGCAGACGCAAAACTCTCTTTAATCTTAGAAAAGGCTGCAAGCGTCTCCTGCGACGAAGAGGAAAAATCCGCCCCCTTTTTTGTCATGTCAGTGAGGGGTTTGACAACAGAGGAATAATTCAAAATGAACTTTCTGTAATAGTTCGCAAAACCCAGAAAGCGCATCAATGCCTTCTGATTCTCAGGAAGCTCCCACTCAAGTACAGCACGGACCTTCTCCGGATCCATGCGAAAACCAGAAGCAGAGAGGAGAAAACCCAGAAATTGAATCTCCGATACCATAAAAAGACATTTCTCCAGCTTGGCGTACAATTTATTTTCCCGCAGAATCTGCAGAACCTGAAAAAGATGATCCTGATGGGTCTGAACATCAGGGGAAAAAATCAAAATATCATCAAGATACACCAATACAAATTTCCCCATTAAATGGTAGAAAATACTATTAACAAAATGCTGAAAGACGTCCGGAGCATTCATCAGGCCGAAAGGCATAACGAGATTCTCGAAATGCCCGTTAGGGGTATTAAAGGCCGTTTTCCATTCATCCCCCTCTCTGACCCTGACCAGGTTGTACGCGCCTCTCAAATCCAATTTGGAAAACACCTTGGCCCCAACAATTTGGTTGAAGAGGTCCGGGATCAGAGGAAGAGGATAGGGATCGCGAATCGTGATACGGTTCAGCTCCCTAAAATCTAGGCAAGGTCTCAGAGAGCCATCTTTTTTTTTAACAAAAAAAAAACCCGCGGCCACAGGTGACTTTGAGGGACGAATATGCCCCTTCTCGAGACTCTCGGAGATATAAGTTCGCATTGCGATTCTTTCCGGTTGTGAGAGATTGTAGAGGTGTGCTTTTGGCAGCTTGGCGCCGGGAATGAGGTTAATGGGACAGTCAAACACCCGGTGAGGAGGTAGCTCCTGAACACCGCTCTCGGAAAACACGTCCGAGAAATCAGAGAGAAATGATGGCACAGTTTTAGTAGACACCTCTGCAAAAGTCGCTGTGAGACAATTCTCTCTACAAAAGTCACTCCACTTATTTATTTGCCTTCCTTGCCAATCAATAGTGGGGTTATGTCTAGTGAGCCAGGGTAACCCCAAAACTAGAGGAGAAGGCAATCCGTTAAGGACAAAACAAGATATATCCTCCACATGAGTGTCACCTACAGCTAGCCGGATATTGTGAACAATGCCCTTCAGAGATCTCTGTGAGAGTGGAGCAGAGTCAATAGCAAAAACAGGTATATCCTTTTCTAATGTGCAAACCTGAAAACCATGCATGGCTACAAATTGAGTGTCAATAAGATTGACGGCCGCTCCACTATCGACAAAAATCTCACAAGAAATGACTTTGCTCTCTAGCGCCACCCTGGCAGACAGGAGAAAACGGGAACTGCAGGTCAGAGGAAAAGCATCAATTCCTACATCAACTTTGCCCAAAGTAGCAGATGAAGCAGAACTTGATGATTTACCTTTTGAGGTTTTTCTCCTATTATCGCTCTTAGTACAGTTCAAGAATCTCCTAGACGGACAAACATTTGCCAAATGACCTATGCCCCCACAACAAAAACACACCATACTCTGAGGACTAAATCCTCTTTTATCAGGGGCAAGTCGACCTAGCTGCATGGGCTTCTCCTCAGAGGGGAGCGAGACAGGATGAGGCCCCTGCACACTGAATGAGTCCGCACCACTGCCCCTAGACTGACAATGGCTGGACAGAGAGGTCTCGTTTCTTTCTCTTAGACGCCTGTCAAGGCGTACCGCCAATGACATGGCAGACTCTAAGGACGTTGGTCTCTCATGGAAAGCAAACGCATCTTTCAATCTCTCTGAGAGACCATGACAGAACTGACTCCGGAGTGCAGCATCATTCCAACCCGAATCAGCTGCCCATCTCCGAAATTCAGAACAATAAAGCTCTGCAGACAGTTTGTTCTGGCATAAAACACGTAAGTTAGATTCGGCCAGAGCAACACGATCCGGGTCATCATAAATCTGCCCCAGGGCCACAAAAAATCTTTCCACGGATCGAAGGGAGGGATCCCCTGATGGCAGCGAAAAAGCCCAAGTCTGAGCATTACCCCTGAGCAGGGAGATGACAATCCTCACCCTCTGCTCCTGATTACCAGAGGAGTGGGGACACAAGCAAAAATGGAGTTTGCATGCCTCTCTGAAGCGAACAAAATTCTCACTGCCCCCGGAGAACGTTTCCGGAAGTGAGACCTTTGGCTCGCAACAGACTCCATGAGCCGGAGCAGAGCCCAATGCTTGAAGCTGAGTCATAGATTGACGGAGATCCGCTACTTCCAAAGAAAGACCCTGCATGCGGTCAACCAGGCCAGAAAGCGGATCCATGTCAAAAAAGGACGGTTTTGGTGGATTATAATGTCACGGCTGTATGTGAGCAACAATAGTATACACAGTAAAAGAGCTACTGACCGGACCCAAACTAGGGAGGATAAAGGGTGACCCCTGTCCGACCCTCAAAGCTCTCCCTATGCTGCTAAAGCACATGCCCGGATCCAAATGGCGGAACGAGGCATGCCCACGTGCCTAAGACTGATGACCACTGTAACCCCTACAATAGTGGAAGGGGCACGGCCACCGGTGCCCTACTCAGTATATGGAGGGAACCGTGGCCACCTCAGATCCAGTCAGAAAATAATCAGGTACACAACAATGTCTGTACACTTAGCTGAAGGTGTTGCAGCCGCAGAGAAGACGGATCCAAGGACAGCTGGCAATATCCGGAGTGCTTGCTGCAGCAGAACACAGGTCCAGTGAACTGATAGCTACAAGTGAAGATACTAAAGCAAGAGCTACAACTGAAATGAGAACTATAATCCACGCCCTACAATAGGTGGAGGGGTGATATAAAGAGAGGGAAATCAAACGCATGAGGAACAGCTGGAAGGAAGGAAACCAAAAGTAAACAGAGCAGTGAGAACTCCTCCCAGCTCTAGTAGTGAAATCATCACAGGGGTGGAGAAACAGAGCTGTGAGAACGTCCCAAAGCTCTGGTAGTGACATCTGGAGAGAAGGTTCCAATTCATAGCCGCATGGACTGCAGTACATCTAATGTCGTATATATGCTATATATATGCTCCAATGCCCATGCGGGCTCCAATATGTGGGCCGTACCACTTAGAACCTCAGGGATC
The DNA here is from genome assembly GCF_905171765.1 of Bufo bufo. Classification (NCBI taxonomy): domain Eukaryota; kingdom Metazoa; phylum Chordata; class Amphibia; order Anura; family Bufonidae; genus Bufo; species Bufo bufo. Next base: position 329,667,404 of record NC_053391.1, on the reverse strand, counting down.
GACTGAACTCACATCGTTCTAATATAACTAAAAAATATGCAAAACATAGTGTCTCCCAACATTTTGCACAGGCTCACTCCGGGGATGCCTCCCTTCTTAGATTGACTCCCATAGAACGGGTCCCAAAATCCTTCCAATGCCTGTGCAGAAAGGAAATGTATTGGATTTTTCGCTTTAATTCCCTTATTCTGTTTGGTCTGAACGAATCATTAGAACATAATAATTACTGAACCAATAAATATATACAGTATATACATTGCATTATTATAAATATTTTTTCACCAATACTCATGGACATAAATAATCCCACCTATTTATTTATTTATTAAAATCCATATTTTATCCATATAATAATTTATGCAGATCTTTTATGTAGTGTTTAAAAAATGTAATGGTGTATCTATCTATTTATTCATTAATTTATGCAGATTTTCTTTAATTTATGTATAGATTCCATTACTAAGTAATGCAGATTATGTATGTTGTGTTTAAAAATTCATTTGTGCATCTATTTATTTATTCATTAATTTATGCAGATTCTTTTTAACTCATGTATAGATTTTATTTCTGTGTATTATCACTTTTTAAGGCAACCCTGATTTAATAATATTTTTAGTTACCGTATATTTTTAGATCTATTATATCTAGAAACCTAACTATGTATAAGGATTACCCCAGAATAACTATTTTATAATGTCCCTGTTCGATCTGGTTGGATCCTTTCTTCTCCCCCTCCTTATTGCCTGTACTGTATATGCGTTCCATGGTGGCACGCATCAGGCTTATGGCCGCGCTTCCTGCTCTGATACATGTGTTCCACCCTGGAACTCATCAGACTTACACTTCCGCTTCCGATGCCCGAGATTGGGCACCGCGGACCGCCTGCCCTGGATAGTTTCAATATTAAGAATTTCTTTATATCTTAGGGTAATTTTTATTGTTTACACCTAAATATACATTTGTGGCTAACTTAGTAACTGATTATGCATTTGGCTTGAAGCCAGAAGTGACGTTGTTTCTACTTCCGGTTTCTGTGGTAGTTCACTTATGGTTACATCTGTTTCCTATATACACTCACCTAAAGAATTATTAGGAACACCATACTAATACGGTGTTGGACCCCCTTTTGCCTTCAGAACTGCCTTAATTCTACGTGGCATTGATTCAACAAGGTGCTGATAGCATTCTTTAGAAATGTTGGCCCATATTGATAGGATAGCATCTTGCAGTTGATGGAGATTTGAGGGATGCACATCCAGGGCACGAAGCTCCTGTTCCACCACATCCCAAAGATGCTCTATTGGGTTGAGATCTGGTGACTGTGGGGGCCATTTTAGTACAGTGAACTCATTGTCATGTTCAAGAAACCTATTTGAAATGATTTAAGCCTTGTGACATGGTGCATTATCCTGCTGGAAGTAGCCATCAGAGGATGGATACATGTTCTCATTCTGTTTACGCCAAATTCGGACTCTACCATTTGAATGTCTCAACAGAAATCGAGACTCATCAGACCAGGCAACATTTTTCCAGTCTTAAACAGTCCAATTTTGGTGAGCTCGTGCAAATTGTAGCCTCTTTTTCCTATTTGTAGTGGAGATGAGTGGTACCCGGTGGGGTCTTCTGCTGTTGTAGCCCATCCGCCTCAAGGTTGTGCATGTTGTGGCTTCACAAATGCTTTTCTGCATACCTTGGTTGTAACGAGTGGTTATTTCAGTCAACGTTGCTCTTCTATCAGCTTGAATCAGTCGGCCCATTCTCCTCTGACCTCTAGCATCCACAAGGCATTTTTGCCCACAGGACTGCCGCATACTGGATGTTTTTCCCTTTTCACACCATTCTTTGTAAACCCTAGAAATGGTTGTGCGTGAAAATCCCAGTAACTGAGCAGATTGTGAAATACTCAGACCGGCCCGTCTGGCACCAACAACCATGCCATGCACAAAATTGCTTAAATCACCTTTTGCTCCCATTCTGACATTCAGTTTGGAGTTCAGGAGATTGTCTTGACCAGGACCACCCCCCTAAATGCATTGAAGCAACTGCCATGTGATTGGTTGACTAGATAATTGCATTAATGAGAAATAGAACAGGTGTTCCTAATAATTCTTTAGGTGAGTGTATATGGCACTATGTGTGATATATTTTATATTGCTCTGGATCCATGTGAGGTACAGGGCTAGTCATTGCTGTCATGCATATATGATGTCTAATTTTCATTTTTTACATTAGTAACGGGATAACCCCTTTAATTCTGGCTTTGACAGAAAGGTCACTGAACACACAGTCCATCACGGCTTGCTGCATATGGGAGCCACAGATGTTGCCCATGCTGATCCCTGTCCACTGCTGAAAGTGTCTACAGTGGGCATGTGAGCATCAGAACTGGACTATGGAGCAATGAGAATGAGGCTGAGTGGTCAGGTGCTGTGACCATTGATTGGCTGGCAGCAGTCATGAGCATGGCATATGGCAAGTTATCATTTCTAACTAGGTAGGGATGGGAGCCACTGCAATTGAGGGCAACCACGGTAATTAAGGGAGAATGAGCAGACTGCAGTACCAAGCCAGGTTTTCAAACTTGGAGATATTCAGTAAAAATAAAAATGGTTGAATTTCGGGAGACCTAATTACAATATACAAATATGTAAATAGAAAGTGCCATGATCTCTCTACTGATCTTTTTATGACTAGGCAGGTAATGACAAGTAGGCATTCACTACGTCTAAAGGAAAAAAAGGTTTCACCATCAAAGCAATTGGGGATTCTTTACTGTAAAAGCAGGCAAATAAAATGGAGCCTGGATGCTTTTCTTAAAAGTAAAAATGTCATAGATAGGTTTATGGTATATTGATCCATATGGTCTGTCATATTTGCAGTTGGGTAGGCATGTATTCCCTTAATATGGAACAGTTGACAATTTTTGCCTTCCTCTGGATCAACATGGTAGGATTTCAGGTTGGACTTTATGGAACAATTTCTTTTTCAACATTATCAACTATGTTACTGTGATTAAACTGTAAATTTTTTATTTGCTGTAAGATTAAATTCTATTATTTCAGCTTCTCTGAGCAATGTTATGCCAAGGTTCAGAACTGATTCATTTTAGACACATTGGCATACTAACATGGAGGAAAACTGCTAGGAGCCTAGGGGAAGGTGTTAGTACGTGGGGTGATACTTCAGTATATTGCACATCATGTCTGTGGGTAGGTTGCTATAGCTGTATATGGGCCTTTCTCCTGAGTAGTTTGGCATGTTTTGCAATTATATATCGTATTTTTCGCCATATAAGACGCACCTGCCCATAAGACGCACCTAGGTTTTTGAGGAGGAAAATACGAACTAATGACACTATTATGGGGGATCTGTGGATGACACTGTTATGGGGGCATCTGTGGATGGCACTGTTATGGGGGGATCTGTGGATGACAGTGTTATGGAGGGGGGATCTGTGGATGGCACTGTTATGGGGGATCTGTGGATGGCACTGTTATGGGGGATCTGTGGCTGACACTGTTATGGGGATCTGTGGCTGGCACTGTTATGGGGAGGGGGGTGGCACTGTTATGGGGAGGGGGATCTGTGGATGACACTGTTATGGGGAGGGGGATCTTTGGATGGCACTGTTATGGGGAGGGGGATCTGTGGATGACACTGTTATGGGGAGGGGGATCTGTGGATGACACTGTTATGGGGAGGGGGATCTGTGGATGACCATGCTATGGGGGTGTCACGGTAGGTAAGATAAGGGAAGGAAACAGAACACGGCAAAGCAAACAAAACAACTGACTAGGCCCCAAATGCTATGGAACAAAGGGGTCACCTCCTAGCAATCACTAAAACACTTTCCCTAAGCCCACGTACCTAGGACTATAACACACTGAACCAAACCCTCAGCTGTAGGGAAAGAGGGAAAAAGACACCCAGCTCCTTCAACAACCGAAGAAGCTAGCATCACACCTAGTAAAAACAGACACAGAAGGAAAAAGGAAAAAGGACTTATCTAGAGATGTGTTGGAGCTGATGATCCACCAAACTTGCAGAGCTCACACAAGGCATTACTATAACCCGCAAAGGCTATACGGAGAGGGAGTAAAAAATAGACTCACCAATTACCTAAAGAACAACACCTGGGAGGAGGTGGGATTCTGTTCAAACCCACAACAAAACAAACTGTCAGATCGAGTCACGTGCAGCAACTCTGACAGATCTCCTCAGAACACGCACAGGGCAGGGCGTGACAGAGGGATCTGTGGATGACACTATATAGCATCTTATGCTATATGTGTCATCCACAGATCCCCCCCCATAACAGTGTCCCCCAATATACCGCTGCTTTAAAGTTAAAGTTACTCGAGGTTAAGGATTACTGTTTAGATATGAATACTGCTGTGAGTGGCGGGGCCCCGTGTAAGAGTACAGTGACTTCACCAGGCTCTGCCATGAGTTGCCGGCCTCCAGCCCCTCCTCCCTCCCCGCTTATACATCGCTGCGCTGTGCAGCATCGCAGCCGGCGATGTATCAGTGTTAGCGATGTAAAAATGGCAGCATTCGCCTCATAAGACGCACTGCCATTTTCCCCCCACTTTTGGGGCAAAAAATACGGTATGTGTGCCATGTGTAATTATTGACTTGATCATTATATTTTATCATCTATATGATATGACTACAGAAAATCAAGGTGCGTAAAGCGGCAGGACCAGACGGCATCAGCTCCAGGCTCCTGAAGTGCTGCTCAGACCAACTGTGTGGCATCATGGGTCCACATGAGCCTGAGCCTGGGGAAGGTTCCTCAGCTGTGGAAGACCTCCTGTGTGGTACCAGTGGCAAAGACCTCACACCCGAAAGACCTCAGCAGCTACAGGCCAGTAGCACTGACCTCACACTTGATGAAGACCCTCGAGAGGCTGGTTCTCAACCATCTTCACCCCCTGATGAGGTCTTCATTGCATCCACTGCAGTTTGCCTACCAGCCTGGCATTGGGGTGGATGATGCCATCATCTACCTCCTACACCGAGCTCTAACTCACCTGGAGAGGCCTGGATCACTGTGAGGATCATGTTTTTTGATTTCTCCAGTGTTTTTAACACTATCCAACCTGGACTTCTGAGGGACAAGCTGGAGATGGCAGGAGTGGACCACCACATGTCACATTGGATACTTGACTACCTCACAGAACCAGGGGAGGGCTGGCAGCCTTAGTCCTGGGGGGCAAATCCAGTCAAGTGGCCCATTTTTAGCCCCGCCCATTATTAAAAGCCCCTCCTACATTTAATAGGCCACTCCCAACACACACTGTACAGCTGACATTCTATAGTTGAGGCCTGTCTCTACACATCATACGGAGAGGGGAGGGTCTGTCCTGGCTGCACTGCCTGCTTATACAACAAGCTACAGCCAGGAAGCTCCTCCGCTCTCCTCCCTCAAGGCTTGTGGTTCCCCCCCACCATCTGCCACCCGCCCGTGGCCTGCTGCCCCCTTTCGTCATCCTCACCCAGCTCTGAATCCTCCTTCTGCAAATGGCAGGGGAGGAGCCGGAGCATCTCCTCTCCTACATAGCACCCCATACCTCTTACATCCAGTGATGTCACCTTTGTTGTAGACGTTCTCTTTCCTCATCTTCTCCATTCAGACCAGACCGCCATGATGATTTTTCAGCCATCTCCCGTCTCTGCAGAGATTGAGAAACAGACATTAGTTTCCTGCCACCCCCAATACTATACTGCAGAAACAGTCCCCCTGGAAATACTACTACCACACAGATAGTGCCCCCAATACTATACTGCAGAAACAGTCCCCCTGAAATACTACTACCACACAGATAGTGCCCCCAATACTGTACCCGCTATGCCCCCAATACTATACTGCAGAAACAGTACCCCTGGGAATACTGCTACCACACAGATAGTGCCCCCTTAAACAATTATTGGCACACAGTGCTCTAAAAAATAACTGCGCCCAGACACTAATAGTATAAAGATAATGTCCCCAAAAATAATAGTGCTAAGCTGATACTGTGCTAGGGTGCCCCCCAAAATCCCACCAATAGAAATAATTCTCTGCCAGAGCACACTTAGTAGTAATAATGCCCCTATAGTGCCCTAGTAATCATTATCCTCATAGCCCCCCAGTAGTAGTAAAGCTCCCCATAATACCCCCTAGTAGTACTAATTTTCCCTATAATATGACAGTACATGAAATACCACCTTTTAGTGCCCGCAGTTGAGCTAATGTCCCCATAATGTATGCCAGTATAAAATATCCCTATATAGTGCCCCAGTAAATGCACTCATACTGCTCCTCTCCCCCTTCCCCATTGTGTCCCCCATAATATGCCAGTAAAAAAATGCCCCTTAGTACCCCCAGCAGATGCCCCTATAGTGCTCCTCTCCCCCACAATGTGCCAGTAAAAAAATTCCCCTTCTTAGTGCCACCATATGCCCCAATAGTGCTCCACTCCCCCATAGTGCCCCCAAATAATGCCCCATAGTGCCGCTCTCCCCTATAGTGCCTGCCATAATGTGCCAGTAAAAAATGCCCCCTTAGTGCTACCAAATGCCATAGTGCCCCCCATAATGTTCCAATACAAAAGGCCCCTTTAGAGCCCCCACTTCCCCATAGTGCCCCCAAATAATGCCCCTATAGTAACACCAGATGCCCCATAGTGCTGCTCTCCCCTATAGTGCCCCCCAGAATGTGCCAATAATTAAAAAAAAGCCCCATTTAGAGCCCCCAGATACCCCCATAGTGCTCCTCTCCCCCATGGTGCCCCCCCATAATGTGCCAGCAAGAAATGCCCCCATAGTGCCAGGTCCCCCCCATAGTACAAGCCCCCCATAGTGCCAGCTCCCCCATAGTGCCAGCCCCCCCAGTAGTGCCAGCCCCCCCCATAGTGCTAGCTCCCCCTATAGTGCCAGCTCCCCCTATAGTGCAAGCCCCCCCATAGTGCCAGCTCCTACCCCATAGTGCCAGCCCCCCCCCCCATAGTGCCTGCCCCCCCATAGTGTCAGCCCCCCCATAGTGCCAGCCCCCCCATAGTGCCAGCCCCTTCTATAGTGCCAGCTCCCCCTATAGTGCCCCCCCATAGTGCTAGCTCCCCCAAAGTGCCAGATTCCCCCCCATAGTGCCAAATCCCCCCATAGTGCCAGACCCCCCTCCATAGTGCCAGCCCCCCTATAGTGCCAGCTCCCCCATAGTGCCAGATCCTCCCCATAGTGCCAGCCCCCTTATAGTGACAGCCCCCCATAGTGTCAGCCCCCCCATAGTGCCAGCTCCCCCTATAGTGCCAGCCCCCCATAGTGCCAGCCCCCCATAGTGCCAGCCCCCCCATAGTTCCAGCCCCCCCTATAGTGCCAGCTCCCCCTATAGTGCCCCCCTATAGTGCCAGCTCCCCCTATAGTGCCCCCCCATAGTGCTAGCTCCCCCAAAGTGCCAGATCCCCCCCCCCCCCCATAGTGCCAGATCCCCCCCATAGTGCCAGTCCCCCTTATAGTGCCAGATCCCCCCCCATAGTAGCAGCCCCCTTATAGTGCCAGATCCCCCCCCCATAGTGCCAGATCCCCCCATAGTGCCAGATGCACCCCCCCCCCCCCCCATAGTGCCAGCTCCCCCCGCAAAGAAGAAAAAAAAAACACTAATACTTACCTTTATCAGCAGCGATGCAAGCCTCCTCTGGCCTGTGTCCCTGCTGTGTGCTGCCCGGCTCAGGCGTCGCAATGATAATGACGTCATCGCGCTGCCTGAGCCGGCCTCTGATAGGCTGCAGGCATTAGTGCCTGCGGCCTATCAGAAGAACAGGGGAGGGACACGCCTCTCCCTCCCCTGCCCCACAGCACACAGCACGGCCGCAATGACATCCAGGGCCGCGCCGCCTGTGGTGATGATCGGCGGTGCCTCTCTGCCCCCCGGCCCAGCCCGCCCCTGCACAGAACGCCCACAGTTTGTTAAATCCCAGGGTTGTGTCTCTGACAAGCTGATCTGCAGTACGGGGGCACCACAGGGAACTGTCCTGGCACCGTTCCTCTTCACCCTCTACACTGCAGACTTCTCCATCAACTCCCCAGGCTGTCACCTACATAAAGTTCTCTGATGACTCTGCCATAGTCGGCCTTATCACAGGTGAGGATGACTTAGAGTACAGACAGGGGACACAGGATTTTGTGGACTGGTGTGAGCCGAACCAGCTCCAGATCAACGCGGTGAACATACAGGGAACGGACATTTAGGTGGTGGACTTTTATAAGTACCTGGGTGTTCACCTGAACAACAAACTGGACTGGAACCATAACACTGATGCTCTTTTCAAAAAGGGTCAGAGCAGACTCTATCTGTTGAGGAGACTGAGGTCCTTTGGAGTGCAAGTGACGCTCCTAAAGACCTTCTTTGAGTCAGTGGTGGCATCAGCCATATTCTATGGTGTTGTTTGTTGGGGGAGCAGCTTATCTGTGGCTGAGAGACAGAGATTAGATAAGCTCATTAAGAAGGTCAGCTCTGTCCTAGGTTGTCACCTTGATCCAGTGCAGGAGGTGGGTGACAGAAGAACTCTAGCAAAATTAACATCATTGTTAGACAATGTCTCCCACCCCTTGCACGAAGCTGTTGTGGAGCTGGAGAGCTCTTTCAACGACAGATTGCTACATCCTAGGTGCACGAAGGAACGTTATCGGAGGTCCTTCCTCCCAGCAGTGGTTAGGATTTATAACCACCACTGTTCCCAGAAACCCAGTAGTAAATTCTAGGGTTGTCCCGATACCGATACTAGTATCGGTATCGGGACCGATTCCGAGTTTTCTCGGCGGTACTCAGCCGCCGATACCCCGCCCCGATACATAAATAGAATACTATGGGCGTAACTATGGGCGGGGCCCGGTGCAGTCACTGTACTCTTACACCGGGCCCCGCCGCTCACCGAAGTATTTATAAACGTGAATCCTTATCCTGTTGTTAAGTTGAACTAACGCTGCCCTCTCCCATGTTCCCCTGTATCCCCACAGCACTTACTTAAGCTTCCATAGCAGGCAGAGCAGACGGCAGCAGTAACGTCACTCACTGACGTAGAGCGCCTGCTCCGCCCACTTTATGAGTGAAGCAGGCGGAGCAGGCGCGCGACGTCAGTGAGTGACGTTACTGGTGCCGTCCGCTCTGCCTGCTATGGAAGCTTAAGTAAGTGCTGTGGAGATACAGGGGGGATACAGGGGAACATGGGAGAGGGCAGCGTTAGTTCAACTTAACAACAGGATAAGGATTCACGTTTATAAATACTTCGGTGAGCGGCGGGGCCCGGTGTATTGGGGGACACTGTTATGAGGGGGATCTGTGGATGACATATAGCAGTGTCATCCACAGATCCTCCCCATAACAGTTCCATCCACAGATCCCCTATAACAGCACCATCCACAGATCCCCCATAACAGTGCCATCCACAGATCCCCATAACAGTGCCATCCACAGATCCCCCATAACAGCACCATCCACAGATCCCCATAACAGTGCCATCCACAGATCCCCCATAACAGTGCCATCCACAGATCCCCCATAACAGTGCCATCCACAGATCCCCCATAACAGTGCCATCCACAGATCCCCCATAACAGTGCCATCCACAGATCCCCATAACAGTGCCATCCACAGATCCCCCATAACAGCACCATCCACAGATCCCCATAACAGTGCCATCCACAGATCCCCCATAACAGTGCCATCCACAGATCCCCCATAACAGTGCCATCCACAGATCCCCATAACAGTGCCATCCACAGATCCCCATAACAGTGCCATCCACAGATCCCCCATAACAGCACCATCCACAGATCCCCATAACAGCGCCATCCACAGATCCCCATAACAGCGCCATCCACAGATCCCCCATAACAGTGCCATCCACAGATCCCCCATAACAGTGCCATCCACAGATCCCCCATAACAGTGCCATCCACAGATCCCCCATAACAGTGCCATCCACAGATCCCCCATAACAGTGCCATCCACAGATCCCCATAACAGTGCCATCCACAGATCCCCCATAACAGTGCCATCCACAGGTCCCCCATAACAGTGCCATCCACAGATCCCCCACATGACAGTGCGTCATCCACAGATCCACAGATCCCCCAAAACGGTCACATGACATTTAAAAAAAGTATCGGTATTCGGTATCGGTGACTACTTGAAAAAAAGTATCGGTACTTGTACTCGGTCCTAAAAAAGTGGTATCGGGACAACCCTAGTAAATTCTGTTATGTTTTTCTTGTATTTTACTCTTTAATTTCTAATTACTCTTATTTTGCTCCTGTTGTGAATATGATTGCTGCTGTTATGCCAACATTTCCCCACTGAGGGACAATAAAGGGATTTTCTTCTTCTTCTTCTTCAACTATTCAGCACAGCACCAGTATTACTGCTCTGGTCAGAGGCGGCTCTAGACTTTGTGAGGCCTTAGGCAAAACTCGAACATGATTCCCCACGAACACAAGATATTCTATATCCACAGGATAGGAGATAAGATGTCTGATCGTGGGGGGGGGGGGGAGTGTGCCTCGATCTGCTGCCCAGCGCCCAGAACGACGCAGGGGCGGACTGAGAATCCTCAGGGCCCCCGGGCAAAATAGATCAAGGGCCTCTTCCAGGCTACACCCATGTTCCGCCTCCAGCCATGCCCATATCTCGCCTCCACCCCGCAGTCGCACCGCGATCGTTACGCCCCTGATCCCATCACTACAGAAATACAGCACCCCATACCTCTTACATCCAGTGACGTCTCCTTTGATGTAGATGTTCTCTGTCCTCGTCTTCTCCTTTCAGACCAGACCACCATTTTGTCGCCATTTTCCGTCTCTGCAGTTTGACAACCAAAAAAAATCTAATTTACTACTTTTCCATTATCCTCCCATCTTCTGGACAAATCATCCTACTACCCCCAATACTGTGCCGCTGTGCTCCCCAATACTATACTGCAGAAACAGATAATACCCCTGATAATACTAGTTACACACAGAGCAACCAATATAAAATACCCCTTTGTGGCCTCAGTAGAAGCCCCCATAGTGCCCCATAATAAGGTGCCAGTAAAAAGTGCCCCCCATAGATGCCCCCCAATCATGTGCCAGTAACAAATGCCCCCATAGATATCCCCCAATCCTCATGTGGCAGTAACAAGTGCCTCTCTCCCTCCCCCATGTGCCAGTAACAAGTGCCTCTCCCCCCATGTGCCAGTATCAAGTGCCCCCCATGTGCCAGTATCAAATGCCCCCCATGTGCCAGTATCAAGTGCCCCCCCATATGCCAGTATCAAGTGCCCCCCCATGTGCCAGTATCAAGTGCCCCGCCATGTGCAAGTATCAAGTGCCTCTCTCCTCCCCCTATATGCCAGTATCAAGTGCCCCCCCATGTGCCAGTATCAAGTGCCCCTCTCCTTCTCCACCCCCCATGGGCCAGTATCAAGTGCCTCTCTCCTTCCCCCCATGTGCCAGTTTCAAGTGCCTCTCTCCCCCCCATGTGCCAGTATCAAGTGCCTCTCCCCCCCTATGTGCCAGTATCAAGTACCTCTCTCCTTCCCCCCATGTGCCAGTATCAAGTGCCTCTCTCCTTCTTCCCCCTTAACACTTTTACTTACCTCCGCTGCGATGCAGGCCTCTTCCGGCCTGTGTCCCGTGCTGTACGGCTCAGGCGGCGCGATGACGTAATTGCGCCGCATGAACCGGCCTCTGTGACCTAAGTGCTATATCTGATCTATGTACCCCATGTATTTTTTCTGGATCATTTTCCATTGTGCCTCTTTCTCCTTACAATTGTATTTAAATTATATATTTTGATTAATAAAGATTATGACATATTTTATAGTTATAGTCCCATTGATCTTTCTTTTGGTTAGGATTTATGCTGTTTTTGATCTGGGGACAACTTGGATAATATGAGGTGGTTGTAGGTTTTTAGGAGCCATGGGGAAGCCTGGCACTGAAATTCTTCTTCTATTCCCGACACAGATCCACAGCATTTTTCAGCAGGCTCCACTAGAGGGAGCTCAGTGCAAAGAGATTTTACAGCTTCCATTCATTTTAATGGTAACTGTATAAATTCTTATGCACTGAGATCCATTTTAAAGACCATTTTACTATGTACTATGTGAGGGGAAGAAGAAGATTTAAAGCCATATGGAGATTTAGCAATTTATTTATGCCACTTGTGTATCATAAATACAATGAGAAATATGGTATGCAGAAAATTATAATTACAGTGGGTCTCTAAGTAAAGCCAGCACCGAAATATAAATAAGACACTCTTACCAGTTCTTGAGTTGGTCTTGGTGCCTTAAGATCTAGACCTGCCATTTATGAAGGAACCATGACTTCTGAGCGCAAAAGCGTTAATACCAGAGGCCAAGGAGAAGCGAATTTAAGGGGCTGTGTCATCTTATACATTGGAGACATGTGCAGTCTGCTCTCCCTCTCTTTATGGGCTCCGTTTTAGAGATAGGTGCTGGTCTCAGAGGTGGGACACCTATCAGACAATAAACTATCCTAGTAAATTATGAAGATGTAGTTTCTGATCATTTGAATTCCATTTTGTATCCATTAATTTAAATTTCATTTTAAGACCTGTGAATGTAGGTTCAAGGGAGTAAGGCTGCGTTCACACGGGCGAGATTTCCGCGCGGGTGCAATGCGGTAGGTGAACGTATTGCACCCGCACTGAATCCCGACCCATTCATTTCAATGGGGCTGTTCAGATGAGCGGTGATTTTCACGCATCACTTGTGCGTTGCGTGAAAATCACAGCATGCTCTATATTCTGCGTTTTTCACGCAACGCAGGCCCCATAGAAGTGAATGGGGTTGCTTGAAAATCGCAAGCATCCGCAAGCAAGTGCGGATGCGGTGCGATTTTCACGCACGGTTGCTAGGAGACGATCGGGATGGAGACCTGATCATTATTATTTTCCCTTATAACATGGTTATAAGGGAAAATAATAGCATTCTGAATACAGAATGCATAGTAAAACAGCGCTGGAGGGGTTTAATATTTTTTTTATAATTTAACTCACCTTAGTCCACTTGATCGCGCAGACCGGCATCTCCTTCTGTCTCCTTTGCTGAACAGGACCTGTGGTGAGCATTCATTACATGAACAGGACCTTTGATGACGTCACTCTGGTCATCACATGATCCATCAAATGATCTTTTACCATGGTGATGGATCATGTGATGACCGGAGTGACGTCACCAAAGGTCCTGTTCATGTAATGAATGCTCACCACAGGTCCTGTTCACCAAAGGAGACAGAAGGAGATGCCGGTCTGCGCGATGAAGTGGACTAAGGTGAGTTAATTTTTTGTATTTTTTTTTAACCCCTCCAGCGCTGTTTTACTATGCATTCTGTATTCAGAATGCTATTATTTTCCCTTATAACCATGTTATAAGGGAAAATAATACAATCTACAGAACACTGATCCCAAACCCGAACTTCTGTGAATGTTGCACTCGCGCGGAAAAATCGCGGGTGTTCCCGTAACGCACCCGCACATTTTCCCGCAACGCCCATGTGAACCCAGCCTAAGGCTTTGTCTACATATTTTCTCAAGGTTGTTTTGGGATTCTGACTCACTGCGGACCTGGGAACTGGCCGCTCCAAGGTCTGGGGTGATAGAAGATGAACAACAAGTACACAGTGACAATTATGGAGTGCATGCGCTGGCTATGTTCCACTAGGGAATGGAGCTTTTTGTTTAATCTGTAAAAAGCTGTAACCCTTAGGCCTCTTTCACATGGGCGTTGCGGGAAAATGTGCAGGTGCGTTACGGGAACACCCGCGATTTTTCCGCGCGAGTGCAAAACATTGTAATGCGTTTTTCACTCGCGTGAGAAAAATTGTGCATGTTTGGTACCCAAACCCGAACTTCTTCACAGAAGTTCGGGCTTGGGATCAGTGTTCTGTAGATTGTATTATTTTCCCTTATAACATGGTTATAAGGGAAAATAATAGCATTCTGAATACAGAATGCATAGTAAAATAGGGCTGGAGGGGTTAAAAAAATATATAAAAAAATTTAACTCACCTTAATCCACTTGCTGGCGCTGCCGGCATCTCTTCTGTCTTCTTCTTTGCTGAACAGGACCTGTGGTGAGCATTCATTCCAGGACCTGTGGTGACGTCACTCCGGTCATCACATGATCCATCACATGACCCATCACCATGGTAAAAGATCATGTGATGGATCATGTGATGACCGGAGTGACGTCACCACAGGTCTTGGAATGAATGCTCACCACAGGTCCTGTTCAGCAAAGAAGGAGACAGACGAGATGCCAGCAGCGCGAGCAAAGTGGATTAAGGTGAGTTAAATTATTATTATTTTTTTAACCCCTCCAGCCCTATTTTACTATGCATTCTGTATTCAGAATGCTATTATTTTCCCTCATAACCATGTTATAAGGGAAAATAATAATGATCGGGTCTCCATCCCGATAGTCTCCTAGCAACCGTGCGTGAAAATCGCACCGCATCCGCACTTGCTCGCGGATGCTTGCGATTTTCACGCAACCCCATTCACTTCTATGGGGCCTACGTTGCGTGAAAAACGCAGAATATAGAGCATGCTGCGATTTTCACGCAACGCACAAGTGATGCGTGAAAATCACCGCTCATGTGAACAGCCCCATAGAAATGAATGGGTCGGTATTCAGTGCGGGTGCAATGCGTTCAACTCACGCATCGCATCCGCATGGAATACTCGCCCGTGTGAAAGGGGCCTTAAGGAAAGAAGCCAGAAGCTCATCCTATGGAGGGATGCCTCGTGTAGGGACCTAATCAGTGTTTTCCTGATCGAGACTCCAACTCCTTTAGCTGAAAAGGGCTTCTCAGCTGATATGTCGCTGTCAGATGATGTTAACTCAATCGGTGATGTATGTACCTTTATTCTGGATGTAGTCAGGACTCCAGTTGAAGTGTTAGGTGTGGGATGGGGGATAGGGCATGGACGGGGGATAGGGCATGGACGGGGGATAGGACATGGACAGGGGATAGGTCTGGGGCGGGGGAAGGGATGTGGGGCGGTGCTTCACTTGCCACAAGACGCTGTCCACGTGTCTTCTGGCCTCAAACAGCTGGTCGGGCGTAAACCGTTCCATCATGGGGAGCAAGGATAACCAATAGTGATGCACGGGACCCATCTGTGACGTCAGCATCGCCCCCTCCTGCAGACGTCGCACATTGTCCTCTAAAGCGGCAATTTCTTTTGGTGAATCCCATCAAGGACTCGTAAACAAGCCTTGTGAGATCCTCGTAGTCCGCCTGACGACTCCTATCAGTCCTCTGGCGACGCATGAGGGCCTCAAAAAGCGGTGCTAATGTATCCATCGTTGCGTCGCCAGAGGGCACATGTAGGGGAACATTGAGGTCGGGACCAGCTGCTTAAGCAGGACGAGAGGGACCCGCGGTGGGCGGCTATTCAGGGACCGCCTCTGTTTGGACTTCACCAGGAGCATCGGGTGCCCGAGTACTGCTTGATGTGCTGTAAAGCAAAGAAAAAAATATATTAATTTGGTAATTAGAGAAACTCTGGATAGAGGCGAGCAAAGGGACTTGGGATGCTACATGTAACGTTGCAAAAAATAAATAAAAATAACATACTGTACAATGATAGAGGCCATACATTCTTGTAGTGTACCGAGGAGTATGTACAGTATGTTTTTTTTTCTAAGCAACTTCAGATGTAGCATCTGAAGCACGCTTTGCTTATCTCTACTCCACCCAATACTATGTAGATGTCTTGGACAGAGTGCCAAATGACAGTCTGCCTGGGCCACACACATACATTGGAGATCTAAATTCCTAATTAGTATAAACATTATATCTTACCTTCGCAGCTGTAGGGTACATCTTAGGAACCCCAATGCGGCAGAATATCGGTAGGTCCGCTTGCGGGTTCCTCCTGACCCACTCGGGCACTTAACCTCCTCGTTATAGTCCTTCTTAAAGCGGTCCCTCATTGACTGCCACTGCACCATGACTGTCGTCCCTGGCACCAAGAAATAATAAAAAATAAATTAGTCTTAAATAAAAGTTATTTGGACATCAAAAAAGGTTTACTATTTGTTTGAACCTGCCACAACAGACCGAAAACCAATTTTTACAAAAAAGCAGACGTGTAAGCAGTATACAAATTAAATACGATATACTTATGGCACTCATCCCGTTGACTGTCACTGAGGTCGTCCCAATTAGGCCTCACAAATCTGGAGCCAGAGGAGCCGGGTTGAGTGATGGTCTGCGTGGCGGCGGTCGGTCTGGTCCCACAATGGTGGTCGTTCCTCCACCATCTGGATGAGGAGGTCGTTGTCCAAAAACCACCAACGTCCTCCTCATCCACTCTGGTGAAGGGTCGGGAACCCTAAAAAAAAAATGAACATAATGTTGTAAACATTTAGAAATAAAAAGACTTTGAAAATACTCACACGACCACTTCCTCTGGCTGAGGCCTGACGACCTCTCTCTGAGTCAACGGGACGAGATGACTGTAATAAAACACAAAAAAAAAATTTACATTTTGAAACATACAAAACATTTATGACAGAAAATTATTATTTTTTAATTAAAAACCTACCGCTTGCTGTGCTCCACCCCCGACTTCCCCTTCTCCTGCTGTCGCTTGGCTGGGAAGCATCTCCTCCCTAGATGATGACTGAAACATTTTTTTTTTTTACAATACTGTCACAATATTACAATGGGGAATGCTTCCAAACTTGACATATCGTATCATGTCGCCAACATCGCGTAGGAGGAGAGCTCCCGACCTCACCTGAAGATGAAGTGCCTGTTGGAAAAAAAAATTATTTAGATTTGAACTTTTCATAATACAACAGACCCACAAAAAAATTACTTACTGGACATTATTGTAGTGGGGGCAGGCTCCTGCTGTTTTTTTTTTTACTTGCAGGCGGTAAACTGGCTCGGCTGGTAGACTGGCTCGGCAATTTTTAATTTTTTTTGTGTTGGGCCTACATTAGAAAAAAATAATATTAGGATTGGTAGTACCCAGGACTACTACCCCTGGCATCCACTATGTACTTGTTCCACCAGCAGTCCCTATGCAAAAGTACAGAAGTACAGAAATAAAAAAATAAAAAAACTTTATACTCACCTACAATGGCGTCCTCCCTTCTCCCTCGCAGGCTGGAATGAAGAGACAAACAGGAAGCAGGCTGCGACCACAGCTCCTCCTATTTCATTGCGCAGGCGCACAATGAAAATCCGGATCCATCCATGCGGCAAACTACGGAACTCTTTTAAACGGATCCAGCATTAATACATTTTAATGTAAATTAATGCCGGATCCGTCATTCCGGCAAGTCTTCAGGCATTTTCGCCGGGGAAAAATCAG
Source organism: Bufo bufo (assembly GCF_905171765.1). Lineage (NCBI taxonomy): Eukaryota > Metazoa > Chordata > Amphibia > Anura > Bufonidae > Bufo > Bufo bufo. The sequence goes on along the minus strand of NC_053391.1, from coordinate 329,650,027 downwards.
CAGCATGCTGCGGTATTTCCTCCGTCGAAAACGCAGTTCAGTGACTGAACCGAAAACATCCTGATGCATCCTGAACGGATTGCTCTCCATTCAGAATGCATTAGGATGAAACTGATCAGTTCTTTTCCGGTATTGAGCCCCTAGGACGGAACTCTATGCCGGAAATGAAAAACGCTAGTGTGAAAGTAGCCTAAGCTGAGCACATGAGCAATGGTCAGTACTGATTAAGCCCCACCAGTCAGGAATTGGCTGCAAAACTGTGGGTTACCCTGTTGTAATGAACCTGAATGTAACATTCAGTGACCAGATGTGGAAGAATTTGGGGTATAAGATTAAGGTTTATGATGCCCTGCACATATACGGTATATTCTGACAGTGCAGCAATTCACAAAGTGCAGTTGCCTTATTGGACATGGATTTGTTGCAGTTGCAGGGCTGCCATCAGAAATGTTAGCGTGTACTATAATGTACTGTTTATTATGATTACAGAGATACTAAAAACTGTTCTGTGATACCTAATAGTAAGTATGTTGTAAAAATGCATTATTTGTTTAGTAAAAGTTATTGCAGAAAATTTTACCTTTAACTTTCTAGCTTTTCTTTTATGGTAAAGGAAAAACTGGAAAGTAAAAGTTCAATTTTTTCTGCAAACTTATGGGGTCATTCAGATTCTACCTTTCATTTTTGACAGCTACTTTGGAAACTAAAAGGTGGAATCTGATTGGTTGCTATGGGCAACTAAGCCAGTTCTACTTTGCACCAGTTTAATAAATGACCCCATTAGTGTTACTAAAAAATAATGGAGCAAAAAACATTAAAATAAATGCATTTTTAACATACTATTAAATATCACAAAACAGTATTTTTTTAAAATATTATGTGGTTGCTTTTTAGACAGTTCTATAGTGTAGTGGGAAGCTTTCTGCCTGCCATACAGAAGATCTGGTGTAAATTTCTCTAGTAAATGTCTGTGTGTTGGGAGAGGATCCATCCCTAAGGCCCCCTGCACACGAAGGTGTGCGCCCCGTGGTCGTGCTGCGGGCCGCAATGCACGAACACAGTCCGTGGGACAGCCACAGCGGATCGCTGACCCATTCACTTGAATAGGTCCGCGATCCGGCCGTTCCGCAAAAAGATAGGACATGTTCTATCTTTTTGCGGAACGGAAGTACGGGACGAAACCCCACGGAAGCACTCCGTAGTGCTTCCGTAGGGTTCTGTTCCGTGCTTCCGTACCATTCCGCATCTCCGGATTTGCGGACCCATTCAAGTGAATGGGTCCACATCCGTGATGCGGAATGCCCACGGAATGGCACCTGTGTATTGCAGATCTGCAAATGCGGTCCGCAATACGGCAACGGGAAGCACACGTTCGTGTGCAGGGGGCCTAACCCACATGAATGGGAACAGCCACACAGCTTCATTAGACTTCTCTGAAGTAAATACTAATAAGGCTGAGGATGTCACAGTCTGGAAGTGGCCGGGTTTTGACCCCCTAACTGCTAAGGGCCCATGACTGCTGTATCATCAGTAAAGCCCTGCTGGCGACCCTGTGCAGTTGTACTATTAATTTCATGTGAATGCAATGTATGGAAAAAAAAACTACATGTAAAAAAAAGCACCTATTTTCCTTGAACTGTTGCTTCAATAACACCAGGAATGCAAGCTGATAAAAGCATGTTTTAGCTATTCTATTTCCACCCAAAGTTTAGTTGAAACTCGCCTCTCTATCCCACATGTGGTTCACACACAAAAGCAACTGGTGGTAAAACTGTGTCAGTATATTATTTATCCTTATGTGCGAATTGAGACGCAGATTTGGGGAACATATGTCTGATATCCGGAATAAGCGGGACACATCAGTGGCACGTCATGTATGTGAGATGCATGACGGTAACCCTGATGTGTTGAGAGTACAGGGGATTGAACAAGTGAAAATATCAATCCGTGGAGGTGATATTGATATACCCCTATTACGTAAAGAAGCAATGTGGACCTATAAATTGCAGACAGTCCAACCACAAGGGCTTAATGAGGCCATATCATATGCCAGTTTTATCTGATGTATCAGCCATACTATAACAGTAGGCTGTATTGTATCCTACATTAGAGTTGCACGTTTTTCCCTGATGTACTGCTTTATGACATTATTCAATTAAAACTTTTTCCATTGTTTCTGTATACTTATCCGGTGTACATATCTACAGACATTAATGTACACTAGTTGTATAATGTATCATGGATAAGTATAGCTGCAGGCTACAGTAGCAAGGCAATTGCCTGTATTGTGTGGTGTTGCCCCTCCCCGCGGGCAATATACAGCTTGGACGAGGATCGGTACTTGCTTTTTCGGCCTATCACCATATTTTGTGGGTCTCGATCAGCAGACATGTCTCTGCATCAATTGATAATGGATGGGCCGCGACTGAGATTCCCCCCGTAATCGCGCTAATGCGCTTTTTTGCCGAGAGGGGTAAGAATCATTACGGCTTCCTCCGGTCAGAGGACGGAACTATTCAGTCCGCCCTTAATTCTGATTGGCTGTGGCCTCTTGAGAGGCGGGGCTTCGGCCATATGATGTTGGGGTTCTTCTGGCCGCGCGCGGCCATTACAGCGCCAGAGCCATAGCACACTACAGTGCGGTACTTTGTCCTGACATAGGCACATAAGCTCCTGAAGATACGTGACAATTACATGTCATGTGGAAACGCGTAGAGCTGCTGTTACTTGTTAGAGCACGGCTCTCTAGGCAGGGCTGCACTTGATGCGATACGTTACCCTGAAGCCTTAGAGTGTGAATGTGATGTATGGATGGAGCCAAAATATACTGGCTACAGCTGTGTGAATTGAGCCAAAACATACTGGCTACGAGTGATTGTGTATAGCCAAAATACACTGGCTACAGGTGTAGGGTTGTGACTCATATATCGGCCGCAGGCTATACAAATAGGTTGGTCTGAACACTGCACTACATTAAAGCGTATATCTAGTCCACAGAAACTTCGCTTATGTAATGACAGTGCGACCAACTGCATGTAGCAATACGCGACCTATGAACCCAGTTTTTACAACAAACACCTGTAATATACATTCACCAGGATCACGGGCTAGAAACACACTAGCGTCCATTTAACACTGACTACCGTGCTCTAAATTCTGACTTGCATATCATTAGCAACTACCAGCTAGCAAGCCAGATTTCTAGCCCAGTCTCTCAACTGCGCAGAGGATTTATTTATTACCCTTCTCTGTGCATTTTTGAGACTGGTTGCCTGATGGTCACAGACTGTGACATATTGGCTTTTTGCCCCCTTTTAAACTGACTTTAATAAAAGGTTTTGTTTTGTTATTTTAAACGTTCAGCAGGCTGTGAATTTATTATTATTAAGGAACGTCTACCTACTTATCTGTCGTAGTGTGAAATAGTTTGAATAGTACTGGTCAGGGGAATGGCAGGCTTTTTGTCAAACGATCTGAGCTCGGATTGTTGGTTAGGGGACCCCAAAGAGGTGTTCTTCGAGAAAGAGCTACCCACACAATCATTCAAACTAGTGTTACTGCCTCTTTTGAAAACTTGAATAGGGTCTATAAAAACCATGTTAAATGTTGGTGGGAAGTGCAATCACTTGACACTTATTTGAAAAACAACATAGTGCCAAGGGGTTTGAGAAATTCAATCCTCCCAGTCACAAGATTGCGTTCTCCTGAGTTTCTCAAGAGGTGGGAGCAGGAATTATTGCGGGCTCCCTCCGCCTGATGAAACTATTAGTGGAGGAAGAACGTAAGCATTTGTCCAATAGTGAGGCCGAACTAAAAGAGGCTGTGACACAGGCCCAGAAATTTAGTGACCACACTAATTTCACTAAGAAGGAATCTCTGCTACAACAGAATATCAAGCGTTTTACCTCCCAAGTTAAGGAGAGGAAACATATTCTGTTTAATAGAGATATTAGTGACTTTACGGAGGGCCGCATATTTGATTTTGGACCTAGACGTCCGGTCACGTCTGAGATGGACACAGAAGCGTCGTCTTCTGAATGTGACACGGATGCTGAACAGATCAGTGGATCTACAAGAGGACGAGGGGGATATAGACGAGGAGCTCGTAGAGCGCGTGGTTCCCAACAGGGGGGGCAGATCTGGGAGAGGCTCCCGGGGAGGTTTTTTAGATTTCCCACCGATGTCCGACTACCTATTGCGCCAGAAGAAAGCCCCCGAGGTCCCCAAGTAGATGAACTACAAGTCATTAATTTGTCCAAACGTACACTCTCCACCACAGAAATGGGGCTCCTTAAGAGAGGACTCTCATTTGTACCCCTACAAAAGTTTAACCTATTCAACTGGGTCAAAGACCTGCAGCTTTTTGCACGGAGACTTAAATGGAAGAAGTTTTTTAAAATCCATGACAGGATAAGATGTCAGGAGTTAGGTATTGAGGTGGAAGATTTTCAGGATGTTCAACTTTTGGCAGGACTATCAGAAGAGGGAGAAAGGATGATAGGGGATTGTCCGTTTACGGATCTGAGGAATTCATCAAAAATATTCCCCCCGGTTAGTGATAGTACCCCAATCGATACCTTCCTACATGTAGTAACAAGGGACCTCCAAAAACTAGAGGATATACCTTTGGGAAGGGACAACCTGACATCAAGTGAGAGACAGTCCTTGGAAGAACTTGAGAGGGACACGTCTATTGTCATCAAGCCCTCCGACAAAGGAGGCAATATTGTTGTGATGGAGCAGGAGGACTATCGTTCTATGTGTCTCCGGTTACTTGAGGACACCAAAACCTACAAGCGTCTCTCAACTAACCCTACCTCTATTTTTAGGCATGAACTTGCGACTCTACTGAATGAGGCTCTTGAGGACAGACTAATCAGTAAAAATGAACTGGAATATCTGCTTCCCAAATCCCCGGTTGTAGCTACATTTTATAGTCTGCCCAAGTTGCACAAACTTGGATCGGTGCTGAAGGGTAGGCCCATTGTCTCGGGCATAGGCGGCCTTACTGCCAATGTGAGTACGTATGTGGACAGGATTCTGCGTCCATTTGTTGCCTCACTACCGTCCTATGCCCGAGACACGATGGATGTACTACAACACCTGGAGGGCATTCAGTGTGAGGAGGGTGTTCTCCTGACTAGTTTGGATGTTGAGGCCTTGTACAGCTCTATACCCCATGACTCTGGGTGTAGGGCTGTCGAGGCCTTCATCCAACAGAGGGGTGAACATTGTCGCCGACATAACCCCTTCCTGATACAACTGCTGGATTTTGTCCTTACTCGCAACATCTTTCTTTTTGACAAACATATCTACCACCAGCTCAGGGGCGTCGCTATGGGCAGTCCCTGTGCCCCGACGTTCACCAACCTGTACCTGGGCTGGTGGGAGAAGGAAGTTGTGTTTGGCGATGCCATGGAGCAGTACACATCAAACGTGCAACTGTGGATTAGGTACATCGATGATGTTCTGATACTGTGGAAAGGGACACGAGAGCATTTTATGGCTTTTGTGGATGCATTAAATGTGAACCAGATGGGGTTGTTCTTCACTTCTGAGATACAAGAGCAACAGATTGCTTTCTTGGATCTGATGATCACCATTGGCACTGACAGGAAGATCACCACAAACCTATTCAGGAAGAAAACATCGACCAATAATCTCCTGCATTGGGAAAGTGGTCATCCACTGGCCCTCAAAAGAGGTATCCCGAAGGGTCAGTACCTGAGGGCCAGGAGGAACTGTTCAGAGCTAGGTGACTTTAGAGCCGCTGCATCTGACTTAAGAGGCCGATTTATGAACCCCCAATATACCCCAAAAAGTGCTTTCCATCACTCTATGAGTGCAGATCGTACACGGCTCCTGGTTCCAAAACCAAGAAGTTGCGAGGACCCTACACCCAGAATTGTCGCAACCTTTGACAAAGCCCATAAAAATGTCCGCAAGATTTTATTGAATCATTGGTCCATTTTGCAATCAGACCCAGATATTGGGGAGCTTATCCCGGACTACCCCTCAATTACGTACCGACGTAGTTCTAATCTATGTGACCACTTGGTACACAGCCTATATACACGGCCTAAGTCTGAAACCTGGTTGAAGAACACCTTAACGGGTACCTTCCCTTGTGGCTCATGCATCATCTGCAAGAATATCCTGAGAGGGGTATTCTTTACCAGCCATACTACAGGTAAAAGGTACAATATACGTTCATTCATCAGATGTACGTCTATAGGTATTGTGTATCTGATCAGCTGCCATTGTGGGTCACAATACGTCGGCAAAACAAAACGCGAATTGAGACGCAGATTTGGGGAACATATGTCTGATATCCGGAATAAGCGGGACACATCAGTGGCACGTCACGTATGTGAGATGCATGACGGTAACCCTGATGTGTTGAGAGTACAGGGGATTGAACAAGTGAAAATATCAATCCGTGGAGGTGATATTGATATACCCCTATTACGTAAAGAAGCAATGTGGACCTATAAATTGCAGACAGTCCAACCACAAGGGCTCAATGAGGCCATATCATATGCCAGTTTTATCTGATGTATCAGCCATACTATAACAGTAGGCTGTATTGTATCCTACATTAGAGTTGCACGTTTTTCCCTGATGTACTGCTTTATGACATTATTCAATTAAAACTTTTTCCATTGTTTCTGTATACTTATCCGGTGTACATATCTACAGACATTAATGTACACTAGTTGTATAATGTATCATGGATAAGTTTAGCTGCAGGCTACAGTAGCAAGGCAATTGCCTGTATTGTGTGGTGTTGCCCCTCCCCGCGGGCAATATACAGCTTGGACGGGGATCGGTACTTGCTTTTTCGGCCTATCACCATATTTTGTGGGTCTCGATCAGCAGACATGTCTCTGCATCAATTGATAATGGATGGGCCGCGACTGAAATTCCCCCCGTAATCGCGCTAATGCACTTTTTTGCCGAGAGGGGTAAGAATCATTACGCCTTCCTCCGGTCAGAGGACGGAACTATTCAGTCCGCCCTTAATTCTGATTGGCTGTGGCCTCTTGAGGCGGGGCTTCGGCCATATGATGTCGGCGTTCTTCTGGCCGCGCGCAGCCATTACAGCGCCAGAGCCATAGCACACTACAGTGTGGTACTTTGTCCTGACATAGGCACATAAGCTCCTGAAGATACGTGACAATTACATGTCACGTGGAAACGCGTAGAGCTGCTGTTACTTGTTAGAGCACGGCTCTCTAGGCAGTGCTGCACTTGATGCGATACGTTACCCTGAAGCCTTAGAGTGTGAATGTGATGTATGGATGGAGCCAAAATATACTGGCTACAGCTGTGTGAATTGAGCCAAAACATACTGGCTACGAGTGATTGTGTATAGCCAAAATACACTGGCTACAGGTGTAGGGTTGTGACTCATATATCGGCCGCAGGCTATACAAATAGGTTGGTCTGAACACTGCACTACATTAAAGCGTATATCTAGTCCACAGAAACTTCGCTTATGTAATGACAGTGCGACCAACTGCATGTAGCAATACGCGACCTATGAACCCAGTTTTTACAACAAACACCTGTAATATACATTCACCAGGATCACGGGCTAGAAACACACTAGCGTCAATTTAACACTGACTACCGTGCTCTAAATTCTGACTTGCATATCATTAGCAACTACCAGCTAGCAAGCCAGATTTCTAGCCCAGTCTCTCAACTGCGCAGAGGATTTATTTATTACCCTTCTCTGTGCATTTTTGAGACTGGTTGCCTGATGGTCACAGACTGTGACATATTGGCTTTTTGCCCCCTTTTAAACTGACTTTAATAAAAGGTTTTGTTTTGTTATTTTAAACGTTCAGCAGGCTGTGAATTTATTATTTTCCACATAAAAGTGGACAAAGAAAGCGTAAGGCAAAAGGTGTTTGGGGTTGTTCAAGTGTATGAGCCTGCTGCTCTTCAGTTGCTCATCCATCATAGCACCTTCTTCTTATGTTTCTCTAACAAATATGCTAGTAAGGTTAAAGTGCACTGAGGGTGGTCCCAACCACTTACTGCATCTTAACTCCTTCACTAGCTATTGTGCCTTAAAGGCTATGCACATCTTTTTTTATTTTTATGATTGCATTTTATGCTAAAAATCTTTTCACATTTTTTTTCAATTGGTCTTTATTAAACATGAGCCATTATGTCACAAATGGTTAACTGTCTAGCTTTGTGAATGGTACTTTCACTTGTGCCAGTCATCTAATAAAGCTTATCTCTAAATTAATAAAATGTCATAAACACTTATTTAAGCCACATTCTTATCAGTAATGAGTGTTTAGGAGGTCATACATCAGAGACAAGGTGCCCATCAGCTGCCTGAAGGAACAGAGTGAAAATTCAGATCCTGCTACTAGAGAAACTCAAGGCTGCATACAGACAGGGGTTCAACATTTTCAATAAATAGCAATAAAAAAAATGATTTTTAGTACAATGCAATAATTAAAAAAAATGCTCCCAAAGGTGTACATAGCCTTTAAACTTGATTGACAGAGCCAGGCATCTGAGTTGTCATCTCACCTAGCCCTGTCAATGAAGTCCAGTAAAGGAGAGCAGAGGAGTTAAGGTGCACCAAGTGGTTCAAACCTGGCCTTGTGCATTTTAGGCCTCATTAACATATTTACAAAAAACTGTTTTGCTCTGAAGTATCCCAATGGATGGTAGGCAGAATGGTATGTATTTATTTAGTGAGGCATTGTGATTCTAATTATTCTAGTAGCAAATCCCTTTAAACCCATCTTTATAAGCAGAGTACACATGTGAATATGTCTAAAGCCATAGGTTTGGATAAACACCGTAGACCTGCTTCCAAACTCCAGATGCATCACATCAGATTTCAGCACACTGCAACTCCTCTCCCTGGATCAATGATCACACAACCATCCCTACCATTACCGATTATACAACCACTTATGTAGTTATTTTCTGCTTTTTCTGTTTCTTTTTTTTTTATTATGATGGAAAATATGTTTACTTTACGTGATTATCTCCCAGGGGATGAGAAGCAAGACAGTCTTTAGTGATTATCAATAAGAACATTGAGAAATATGTGCAGATATATATGAGAACCTCTGTGATTTAGGGAGTAGTAATCATGCTCACTGTTGTTTTAGTCTGCATATTAAAAGTAATCAATCATTTAAGAAAATATATATTTACTTTTCAACACATGTTTAAGAAGATTACACACATATCCATTTAATCCAATAACAATGTGTTCGCTTTTTTGACTTCCATTCTTTCCCTAACATGTGCTTTCAATGTGTCTGTGACTGCCAAGTAAGAAGGCCTAGTATGATATTCGCTGGGCATCATTGTTAGGGTAAAGCCTCATGGTGCGGTCCTTGGGTTGCTGTGAACCGTGGTGAGATATGTTTGGCATGGTTTTCAAACTATCTGTACAAGTGGCAGCAAATTTTTGAAATTAGCAGTTTAATTAGATGATTTATGGGTGAAAAAGCTGTTTTCTGTCAAAAATGTTCAGCCACCTAAAAATAAATTTAAAAAACCGCAGTGAACGTAAATCTCAGCCTCCCTGGTGCCGCTGTGTGTGGTCTTAGCCTTATATATGGACATAAATATTTAACAGTGTTTTTGTCAAATAGATCTACCTACACACACAACAAATCCTCATTAGGTCAATTTCCTACAAGCGTATTCAATGCAAGAAATAAGCTCCATGTGTCAGAGGAATTCTCTTCTATATAATCAGGGGAGGACTGGGAACTTAAAGTTGCCTTGAAAAAAACCTAAAAGTGGCCCCATGTTGTAGGCAGGTCCAAACTGACAGGTGTGTCAACAGAAGTAGATGGAGTTAGCAATACCATAGTGCAGAACAAACTACCACAGTGCAGCACAAAACACTACCACCCACACCACAGTATGAAACTATATCACTGTCCCAAGGACGACAATATAGTTGAATTGAGTAGGGCACCTTTGGGCACTGTCCAGATACATACTGTAATGCTTCTACATTGATTAATGCTGAGGGCATCAGATTTTTATGTACCTGGCTGGTGGCCGTGAGGAAGGCTTGAGAGGCCCCCTGGACATGGGCTCACTGGGAAATTTACAAGTAGGGTCTATGGCCAGTCTACCCTTATAATGAATGCTATGCGTTCCTGTCTGATCTCAACTCTAATGAACTGTACTGACTGCATTATGTGAGCACAGCTAATTAGAGTAGAGTTCAGCCAAGAACACACAGCATTATAAATGATTATAATAAGGTGGCTCCATGTCATAGAAGCAGCATTCAGGATGGTAAATGTCTCTCACATTAATATTCTCTTGTGAAATTGGTCTTAGGCCTCATACACACGACCGTACCGTCGGTCCGCATCCGATCCTAGTGTCGAACTGGGGTGCCTGGCGGCCACCAATAGAATTTATTTTGGAGGTCCATCGTACAGATACATTCAAATATTACCTGCTCACACAGCAGCTAGATGCTACCAGATGATTGAATATGGGGGTCCCTGCAGCAATTTTGAGAAGGTAGGTCCTGGGGAGAAGAGGATACTGGTAGCTTTCCTCTATACCTAGAAGACATCTCAGCTCTGATCGTGTCTATAATAAACTGGGGAGTTTCTTTAATAATCTATCACGTTTTTTATCTGAACATAGGCTGGTTGAGGCGCTGTACATTGAATATATGTATGTAGTGCAGTAAGTCTACTGTGTTATGAGCCACTGGTGCAGTGGGTGGGATACTAGGGGCCCACCTTGCTCAGTGGCTCACCAGGGGGATTCACCTGTACCCCTGTAGGCCAGTCCGAGCCTGTCCAATCCACATTTTTTGAGGATGAAATGCAGACCCATTCATTTCAATGGGGCAGTAAAAGATGCGGATAGCACACCGCGTGCTGTCGGCATTCGCATGTCCGTTCCACGGCCCTGTAAAAAAAAGTACAACATGTCCTATTCTTGTTCATTTTGCAGACAAGAATAGGCATTTCTAACGAAGGGGAGGACGTGCAGATCTGCAAAATGTGGAATGCACACGGCTGGTATCTGTGTTTTGCAGATCCTGAATTTGCGGACCGCAAAAACTGATATGGTTGTGTGCATGAGGCCTTAGGGTAAGGTCACATAAAGAGGAAGCCCAGTGGCCAAAAACACCGCAAAGCATGTTGGCACGGCTTTCAAAGTAATACGGTAGTTAATTACAACAAGTTTTGTGGGTAAAACTGCTGTTCACCTGCAAAATCAAGGGTCCATTCATTAATGGTCACACAATTTTACATCTTGGCCTCTCCAAAATGTCTTTCTAAACCTAAACTCTCCCATTTGATTAGACGCTTTCCATGCACTGCAGCTCACATATCATCTTGTAATCCTGAAGTATTTAGCACCTTCTTCTTGTCTGGTATATGGTACAGTCATGATCAAAAGTTTAAGACCACTTGAAAAATGGCAAAAAATCATATTTAGCATTGCTGGATCTTAACAAGGTTCCAAGTAGAGCTTCAACATGCAACAAGAAGAAATGGGAGTGAGACAAAACATTTTTTGAGCATTCAATTAATTGAAAATAACGACTAAACTGAAACAGGCTGTTTTTCAGCTGATCCAAATTTTAGGACCACATGCCTTTAAAAGGCCAAATCTGTGCAAAGATGTGGATTCATTGTCATTTTCTGTCAGGTAGTCACACGTTGTGATGGCAAAGGAAAAAAAACCTCTCCCTTTTTGAACGTGGTCTGGTTGTTGAACTGCATAAGCAGGGTCTCTCACAGCGCACCATCACTGCTGAGGTGGGATGCAGTAAGACAGTCATTTGGAATTTCTTAAAGGGAGTCTGTCACCACAAATTGCCCTTATAGACCACTTACATAGCACTGTAGCATAACTATAGACCAGTCAAATGGTACCTTTGTCTTTTTGTTTGGATGTTCACCAGGGGCAAAAACTGAGTTTTATTCATATGTAAATGAGGGCTCGCAAGTGCCCAGGGGCGGCGTTCAGGCTGTAAGTGCCCAGGCCGCTCTACCTTCTTCTCACATAACCCCTCCCTAGCCTGTTGCTTGGCCCGCCCTGTAAGCCTCTTACGTCATCCAGTGTACTGGCCGATATCCCGCCCACGCATGCACACTGCATGGAATGATGCTGCTGCCCACAATGGTCATCACAATGCGCATGCGCCGGCGGGATATCGGCCAGTACACTGGATGACGTAAGAGGCTTACAGGCCCATCCTGCGTGTTCCCCTGATCTAAATCCAATTGAGAACCTTTGGGGATGGATGGCAAGGGAAGTTTACAAAAATGGACAACAGTTCCAGACAGTAGATGGCCTTTGTGCGGCCGTCTTCACCACTTGGAGAAATGTTCCCACTCGCCTCATGGAAACGCTTGCATCAAGCATGCCGAAACAAATTTTGGAAGTGATAAACAATAACGGCGGAGCTACTCATTACTGAGTTCATGTTTGGAAGTTGGATTTCTGTTTTAGGGGGGTTTAGTTTTTTTTTGGAGGTGTGGTCCTAAACTTTTGATCAGCTGAAAAACAGCCTGTTTCAGTTTATTCGTTGTTTACATTTAATTGAATGCTCAAAAAATGTTTTGTCTCACTCCCATTTCTTCTTGTTGCATGTTGAAGCTCTACTTGGAACCTTGTTAAGATCCAGCCATGCTAAATATGATTTTTTGCCATTTTTCAAGTGGTCTTAAACTTTTGATCAGGACTGTATAATGTTTCATCTTTTCTACATCGTGGTTTGTCGATTGTAATAATTACAATAAAGAAGAACTTCCTAAGAACAGTGTTTCTGCATCTATACTGCTGGCAGCGCCGACTTGTGGGTTTCGTCTACTTTTTTCCACTATCTACAAACCATCTTGATACTCGCCCGTTCGAGCCGGGAAGAGACCTGGGCAGCAGCACAGCATCACCTTTTGCTGGTAAGGATTTAAAACCAGTGAAGCCTTCGTAGCTATTGTGACTACTCACAACTAGTTTTGATCACGAATATTCGAATTGCAAATTTTTATTGCGAATATCGGCACTTCGAGAATTTGCGAATATTTAGAATATAGTGATATATATTCGTAATTTCGAATATTCGAGATTTTTTTTTAAATCAGTACACATGATCCCTCCCTGATTCTAGCTTGTGGGGCCAATGACAAGGCTGCAATATCTTTGACTTTAGGAGTAGGGTTGATTGCAAATTTTCGTAATGCGAGTAATGCGAGCATTTTGATCCCACAGGTGTTTTGCAAAAATTAATGTACGCAATTTTAACACAGATATGCTGTTTCATTGCCCAATATGGCGTGTGTACATTTGTAGGCCTAATGTGGCGATTTACACCACTTGTGCTTACAACTGTAAAGGCTCTGGTGTGAAATAATAAATGAAATCCTGAAAAGTGGCCCCATTTTGGAAACTCTGCCCCCTCAAGGTATTAAGGTGTGGCGTGAATGGCGTGTGACTGACAGCCAGGCCCCTGCTGTAACTGCCGGCATTGGTAAAAACTCTCAGCGCGAGTGCAAAACATTTTAATGCGTTTTGCACACGCGTGAGAAAAAAACAGCAGATTGTATTTGGTCGATGCCCAAATGTTTTATTTCGTAGGCTTTGCAGTCCTTTACATGACACCAATACAGAGCCAGTGGAAGGCTCACTTTTAGGAAATGTATGCAGTTTTGTGTCCCCCTTCTCTCTATGTTGAACTATAACAGGAGACAGGTAAGTACAGCAGAGTACAGAGTAACTAGTGCATCCATGGAGTACAGGAAGATGAGGAAAATAGGTGGTGCTGGGCACTAGGATGCCTAATCCACTGCCTTAGGCTACTTTCAGACTGGCGTTAATATTTTATTGAGATCCGACATAGGGTCTCAATACCGGAAAAAAACGTAACTGAACAGAACGGAATGCTCCGAAATGCATCCCGTTCTCATACCAGAGAGTAAACCACAGCATGCTGTGGTTTTCTTTCCGTCATGGGATGTGGAGTCATGACCCTCAATAGAAAACGGATCCGTCCCCCATTGACTTTCAATGGAGTTAATGACGGATCCGTCATGGCTATGTTAAAGGTAATACAACCGGATCCGTTCATAACGGATGCAGATAGTTGTATTATCAGTAACAGAAGCGTTTTTGCTGAACCCTGCTGGATCCAACAAAAACGCTAGTGTGAAAGTAGCCTTACTACAGCCCTGGTTCCTCTGTACTATGCTGTAATATTGGTACTGTATAAAATAATATATAATACTTTAGAGGGTATTGATTAGTGACAAGCAGCATATAAGAAATTGCATATGTCCGTGCCTAAACTGAAATAAATGCAAACTCCAATGGCTGATCACCCCAGAGACAACGCTTATGAGCCAGTGATAGATTTGACAAATTGGATCTGTTGTACATCCATAATTGCATCAATCAGCAGGTTCTTGAGAACACTGACTACACACCAGAAGTACATTTATCATAGCAGGCCAATGTGGAGGAAGTGATTGGCGTCTGCATTACATCCAGATGTGTCCTGAGCTGATCTGGAGGAATTTTGTGAACCTTCCTATCTGTTTTAACTCCTAAAGCAGGGGAAATGAGGATACAGTAAATAAAAAAAAAAAATACATAAAAAAATCAAAATCAAAAATACATATACGTGTTCCAAATTATTATGAAAATGATATTTTTCTCTGATTTTCCTAAATGGTTGATGCAAATGACAGTCTGTATAATTTTTCAAGTCATCAACTGTTAAATCAAATTTTACTGAACAAATTTCCCATTGATAACAGTATTTTTTTTCACAAATTACAAAACTGAAAATGCAGATTTTTCCAACATTTTATTGGTTGTAAAGAACTGAAAATGGTCATTTGTAGAATTTTCAGCATTGAGAGGTCACATTTACTAAAATCAAAAGCGATTTCAATCAAAAACATCTTAACAGGCCAAGTTACATGTTACATAGAACCCCTTCTTTGATATCACCTTCACAATTCTTGCATCCATTGAATAGTCTCCCAGAGCTGCCGTTTTGATGTGAACTGCCTCCCGCCCTCATAGATCTTTTGCTTGAGGATACTCCAAAGGTTCTCAATAGGTTTGAGGTCAGGGGAGGATGGTGGCCACACCATAAGTTTCTCTCCTTTTATGCCCATTTCAGCCAATGACCAAGAGGTATTCTTTGCAGCATTCGTTGTCATGCATGAAGATGAATTTCCTACGGAACCCACGGTTCTTTTTGCACCATGGAAGAAAGTGGTCAGTCAAAAACTATACTTTGCTGGGTCGTTTTCACACCGTCAGGGACCCTAAAGGGGCCTACCAACTCTCTCCTGATGATTCTGGGCCAAAACATGACTCTGCCACCTCCTTGCTGACGTCACAGCCTTGTTGGGACATGGTGGCCATCCACTACTCCATCCATCTGGACTAGAGATGAGCGAATTTCAAAAAAATTTGATTCGGTCGGTTTGCCGAATGTTCTGAAAAGATTCGATCCGAATTTATTTGTGGCGTATCGAGTTAAAAAACATCTATTTCCTGACTGCAGAGAGCCTGTAAAGTGGTGTAGAACACTGTGCCTTGCAGCAACACGCATAGGGAGTCTGTGTGGTAGTGAAACAATACTGTGAGTCAGTATGACACACAGATGACAGAACCGTGCAGAGGCCCAAGATCCTACTATAGTGTGAAAGAGCGCACTTCTTTTACACCATCGTCAGCTGATTCCACATAGATGTCTACAGAACCTGTTCTATTAAACGCTTATACAAGTAGAGCCCCCCTGACAGAGTGGAGAGGGTGTCAGGGGTAAGTTTGTGTTGACGTCACTGATTATTTTGCCCTTTGTCTGATCCATCAGAACAATAACTCCCAAAAAAATGGATCCTGTCTGTTGAGCATCTGCCTTGACGGTCAGCATTTGGTCAGTAATCCATCAGTATTGCTAATGCCAAAAAACAGGAGTGAATCCAAAACAGAGATGATGCGTGAATGGAATATTTGCATGTCTTCTGTGTTTTGTACCCACTCCTGCTTTTGGCTATCAAATCATAAGCCAATTCTGATGGGACCATACAGGCTTTACATCTGCTACACAGACAGGATCCGTTGTGTGTCTCATTTTTCCTTCTTTTTGACAGATCAGAAGAAGGGTCAAATAAATTATGATGTCAACCAGGCCAAAATGGCAAAATAGTGGACACAGAGTGGCAAGGTGACATAGTGTTGAGGTAGCAGCAGCAGCAGCAGGAGACCACAGAGTGGCAAAGTGACATAGTGTGGAGGTGGCAGCAGCATAAAAAAAAAACACAGAGTGGCAACGTGACATAGTGTGGAGGTAGCAGCAGCATCAGGAGACCACAGAGTGGCAAGATGACATAGTGTGGAGGTGACAGCAGCATCAGGAGACCACAGAGTGACCCGGTGACAGAGTGGGGAGGTGGGTGGCACTACCAGTACCCACTGATGATGGTGGGTGCAAAAAGGAGCAGTTGGCATCAGATGTGTGGCATCAAGCAGGTGGCTGGCAGCATCAGAATAGTAGCTGAGGCAGGTAGCCAGAAGAAACCGGTCTCTTTTGTCAAGGTTTGGATGAGGCAGCATGGATGATCTAATCTGATGCATCAGGCATTGGTGGGTGGAAATCCTGGATGATCCACGCCTTATTAATCTTGACAAAGGTCAGTCTCTCCACATTTTGGGTGGACAGGCGAGTTCTCCTTGGGGTAACTATGACCCCCGCCGCACTAAACATCCGCTCTTATGCCACACTACTGGCCGAGCAGGACAGCTTTTCCAGGGCAAACTCGGCCAGTTTCGGCCACAAAATCCAGTTTGGCTGCCCAGTAGTCCAGTGGATCTTTAATGACGGCTGGCAGGGTACACAAGTATGCCACCACCTGCTGGTTCAGTTTCTGCTCTACGTCTAGCTTCTGGTGAGTAGTTTCTTCACTGTGCAGGTGAAGAAAGCTGCTCATCAGCGACTCTAGACTCAGGCTGCTGCTGATCGAGCTGGTACTGCTGCTGCCACCCCCCATCCCCACAGCAGCCATGGCAGTGGAACGTGAGCGCAGAGGGCCCCCCAGTCAGACCTGCAAGACAATAGACGATGGCAGCGGCCAACTGTAACAATAGTAGAGACCGGAGTGGCACAGTAGCATAAACAGTCCACATCAGACAGCAAAACAAATGTTCTGGGCTGTTCAGGATCTACACTCTTGCGGTGGTGCGCAGCTACTCACAGTGAAGAGATTGACAAAATTGCAATGAAGAAAAAAGAATATGTAGCGGCACTCACCATTGTGTTGTTACAAACAGGTTTCTTTTATTCCAGAAAGAATGTAGCAGAGGGCAGACAAATCTTATACACGCATGTGGAGAGCGACGTCCGTTTCGCGCTAGAAAGGCTTCCTCAGGCTCTGCGTCGGCGCATATCATGCGCGTCACCCTTTTATATAGCGGCAATGCTGGTTGTCATAACAATTGACAACACAGCTGTGCCTTCATCAAAGGTTAGTACAAACATAAATACATGCAACACAAAAAGACAAAACAACAAATACCGGGCAGTACAGCACTAGAATACATATCACGATTGCATGTGCATTATGTGGCTACAGGAACGAACTCAAGTTGTTCCTGTCATTTAAACCAAGCTCACCCAGGGCTTGGGTACGCAGAATCCACCTCGCTTCCCTCTGCAGAAGGAGACGATGTCTATCTCCCACCTGCTGAGGGGTGGGCACATAGAATGTTTCTATAGTAGTTAAGTTTGTCCTCCCTCTCAGGGGGTGTAACATGGACCGGTAGCGAGGGTCTAACATGGTGGAGAGCCAGTAGTCACCCCTTTGCCTAATGGTAACAATTTGGCTGTCACTGGGGCCATTTGCGCATGTGACTTGGAGGGACTCCCTGCCTCCATCTCCACTGCATACTGCTACTGTGTGTCTGGGTCATCTGCCTCATCTCCCTCTTGCTTCTCCGGCTGCTCCTGCTCCTCTTTTCCTGTCACCTGTGTATAAAAACTACCCATTTCGCTACACATTACTTGTGCTCTAATGTCCTCCTCCTCCTCCAGTTCAGCCCCCACAGGGGGCGTCACGTCTCCAGTCCCCTAACCAGCCAGATTTACCAGCATCTTTTCCATGATATGAATCGGTGGAATGATATTGTTCATCCCGTAGTCATGGCGACTGACAAATTAAGCGGCCTCCTCAAAGGGCACGAGCAAACGGCAGGTGTCACGCATGAGCTGCCACTGGCTAACATCGAAGTTACACAGGGGAGTACCTCTGTCCGCCTGTATCATCCAAAAATCGTTTATGGCCTTTCTCTGTTCGTACAGTCGGTCCAACATATGGAGGGTGGAATTCCAACAGGTGGAAAAGTTGCATATCAGCCTATGTTGGGGGTCGCCGTTCTGCCACTGTAGCTCAAGGAGGGTGTGCTTGGCAGTGTATGAGTGGCTGAAGTGCATGCAAAGTTTCCTGGCCATTTTTAGGATGTTTTGCAAATGGGTGGAAGACTTCAGGAAACGCTTGACAACCAGATTGAACACATGCATGGCTCAGCCCTCCTTGACGCAGCGGCTACACCATGTTCTTCCCGTTGTCGGTCACCATGGTTCCAATTTTGAGTTGTCGCGGAAAAAGCCAGGATTCGATTTCTTGATGAAGGACGCGGAGCAGTTCCTCCCCTGTGTGACTCTGTTCGCCCAGGCAAACTAGGTGCAGAACAGCGTGACACCGCCGTGCTCTGCACAGGTGGTATGCTGGTGGGGCACTGTGAATTGTCCCTGCAGTGGAGGCTGAGGACAAAGTGGAGGATGAGGAGGAAGAGGCGGACATTGTCGCAGGACCAACGGCATGAGAACGTGGAGGCGGAAGCTGAGTCACCTGGCCAAGTTGCTGGTTTGTCTGAGCAGGAACCACAGTTACCCAGTGGGCCATAAAGGGCATATTTTGTCCTTGACCGTAGTTACTGCTCCACACATTGGCGCTGCCATGCACTTTGGCAGACACCAACAGGCCCAAGGACTGGCCCACCTTTTGTTCTACATATGTGTGCAGGGCTTTTACTGCCTTTTTGGCAAAGAAATGATGGCTTGGGACTCTCCACCTCGGCTCCGCACAAGCCATCAGTTCTCTGAAAGGTGCAGAGTCCTCCACTTGGAAAGGGAGGGACTGTAGTACCAGCAACTTGGCCAGGAGCACGTTCAGCTTCTGTGCCTTTGGTTGAGTGCACGCATACTGTTGTCTTTTGGCAATCGCTTTGGTGATTGATTGCTGATGGAATGACTGACTAGGAGGAGCAGGAGCATCAGGACCAGCAGATGATGGGAAGGACAGACAGTTTCCTTTGGCTGAGGTGGTGGAGCCTTGACTGCCTGAAATCGAGTGCGTCCCACTGGGTGATGCAGCGGTTGCTGTGGCAGGCTGGACCACCACATTGGAGCGACGGTTCTCCTAGGCCACTTTACGGCGATGCTGCATATGTTGATGCAGGGCCGTGGTGCCAACATTTTCACCCTGGCCACGCTTCACCTTCTGACCACATATTCCCCCGGCGGCTTAAAAAAAACTGCCACACCGCCAAGTAGGTGATTTTACCCCCAAGACTCCGCACTGACTGACTGTTACCGCCACTGCCTCCTTGAACCCCTGCACCACTACTTTCCGGGCTGGTAGGCTCCTCCGAAGCTGGTGGTTTAACCCGGGCACGTTTGGCTTCCGACCTCCCACTGCTGCCACCCTGCTGACTCCTGGCCACGCTACAGACTTGCTGGCTCCACCGTTGCCTCACGCGCAAGCTGCCACCCTCTTCTCCCAATGATGAAGCCTCTTTATCACCTTGGCTGGGCAGTAGATGCTGACTGTCCTCTAGTAACTGATCCTCCATGTATAGTGGAGCTGAGCCCACAGCATATAGTACTTCTCTGGCTGAGGGAACAGAAAAGAACAGAGGCAGGTTGAGGACAGGTGAGGGCACAGAGCCTGCTCCTGGGCCATGCCAACTAAGGGTTGTGTCTGACGAACCCACCAACTCTTGGCTGGGGGTGTCTGATATCACTTGGGATGAATTAGAAGATCGAGTGAACCATTCAAGAACCGCTGGGTTGCTGGTCAAGACACGACCGCTAGCTGACACTGGGAGCTCAGGCCTCTCGAAGTGACCCCTGCTGCCATGCCCCCTTACTCTGCTGCGACCTGTGCCTGCGCCAGAAACATTTAGGCCTGTGCCCGTCCCCTGTGTTGGGCCTCTCACTTCTCTGTCTGACATACTGTTAGATCAAATAAGTAAATAAAAAGGAAATTAATACACGCCAAAAAAGTCTGTAATTTTCTCACTTCACTACACAATGGCTAATAAGCTCCTTTTTTTCCCCACTAATACACGCCAAAAAGGGCTTTAATTTTCTCACTTCACCACTAGTGTTGGGCGCGAATATTCGAATCGCAAATATCGCCATTCAAGAATTCGCGAAGATTTGGAATATAGTTCTATATATTCGTATTCTCGAATATTCTAGTTTTTTTTTCATCAGTAATCTCCCTCCTTGCTTGTGGGCCAATGAGAAGGCTGCAATGTCTTTGTCTGAGCTTAGCAACATCCCTAGCAACCAATAGAAAAGTTGCCTACCCCTTACTATATATGAACCTCCCCAGCAGCCATTTTCTGTAGTTTTATGGAGTTCTGAGAGAGACAGCAGTGTCATTGCTGTGCTCTGTGCTTTACTGTGTCATTACATTAGATAATTAGTTAGCTTATATATATAATACAGATAGTTAGTGGGAGATAGTCAGTGTAGGTTATATCCTGATATAGTGTAGCTGATAGGTTCTGCTGTCCATACATACAGGGAGTGCAGAATTATTAGGCAAGTTGTATTTTTGAGGATTAATTTTATTATTGAACAACAACCATGTTCTCAATGAACCCAAAAAACTCATTAATATCAAAGCTGAATATTTTTGGAAGTAGTTTTTAGTTTGTTTTTAGTTTTAGCTATTTTAGGGGGATATCTGTGTGTGCAGGTGACTATTACTGTGCATAATTATTAGGCAACTTAACAAAAAACAAATATATACCCATTTCAATTATTTATTTTTACCAGTGAAACCAATATAACATCTCAACATTCACAAATATACATTTCTGACATTCAAAAACAAAACAAAAACAAATCAGTGACCAATATAGCCACCTTTCTTTGCAAGGACACTCAAAAGCCTGCCATCCATGGATTCTGTCAGTGTTTTGATCTGTTCACCATCAACATTGCGTGCAGCAGCAACCACAGCCTCCCAGACACTGTTCAGAGAGGTGTACTGTTTTCCCTCCTTGTAAATCTCACATTTGATGATGGACCACAGGTTCTCAATGGGGTTCAGATCAGGTGAACAAGGAGGCCATGTCATTAGATTTTCTTCTTTTATACCCTTTCTTGCCAGCCACGCTGTGGAGTACTTGGACGCGTGTGATGGAGCATTGTCCTGCATGAAAATCATGTTTTTCTTGAAGGATGCAGACTTCTTCCTGTACCACTGCTTGAAGAAGGTGTCTTCCAGAAACTGGCAGTAGGACTGGGAGTTGAGCTTGACTCCATCCTCAACCCGAAAAGGCCCCACAAGCTCATCTTTGATGATACCAGCCCAAACCAGTACTCCACCTTGCTGGCGTCTGAGTCGGACTGGAGCTCTCTGCCCTTTACCAATCCAGCCAAAGGCCCATCCATCTGGCCCATCAAGACTCACTCTCATTTCATCAGTCCATAAAACCTTAGAAAAATCAGTCTTGAGATATTTCTTGGCCCAGTCTTGACGTTTCAGCTTGTGTGTCTTGTTCAGTGGTGGTCGTCTTTCAGCCTTTCTTACCTTGGCCATGTCTCTGAGTATTGCACACCTTGTGCTTTTGGGCACTCCAGTGATGTTGCAGCTCTGAAATATGGCCAAACTGGTGGCAAGTGGCATCTTGGCAGCTGCACGCTTGACTTTTCTCAGTTCATGGGCAGTTATTTTGCGCCTTGGTTTTTCCACACGCTTCTTGCGACCCTGTTGACTATTTTGAATGAAACGCTTGATTGTTCGATGATCACGCTTCAGAAGCTTTGCAATTTTAAGAGTGCTGCATCCCTCTGCAAGATATCTCACTATTTTTGACTTTTCTGAGCCTGTCAAGTCCTTCTTTTGACCCATTTTGCCAAAGGAAAGGAAGTTGCCTAATAATTATGCACACCTAATATAGGGTGTTGATGTCATTAGACCACACCCCTTCTCATTATAGAGATGCACATCACCTAATATGCTTAATTGGTAGTAGGCTTTTGAGCCTATACAGCTTGGAGTAAGACAACATGCATAAAGAGGATGATGTGGTCAAAATACTCATTTGCCTAATAATTCTGCACGCAGTGTATATGCTACAGACATAGTGCTGTGAAGTCACAAGTTCACAACAATACTTAGTGCACCAATCAGTAATATGTAGTCAGACCTGCTAAAATGTGAAGTTGCACATATTGCGTCAAAATATGAGTATCATTAATTGCCGATTTTGTGCAATTGTGAATATATTGGAGCACTCTACCTGCATATAAAGCTATTGTAATGTTCTGCCGTGTCAACCATTTTCTCCAGTATCAGGAAGCTTCTAGCAGCTTGAAAAATGTAGCAAAAGTGACCAACACCTGTTTTGCGCACGCAATACACACATATTACATTGCCGATTTTCACAACCAAGAGAATAATGTTGAATTCTCGAATTCGCGAATTTATGATGAATATTCGCCCAAATATTCGTGAAATATCGCAAATTTTAATATTGCCCCTGCCGATCATCACTATTCACCACACAACGGCTAATCAGCCCTTTTTCTTTTTTCCCCACTAATAAACGCCAAAAAAAGGCTTTCAAACATATAACTGCGGCCGTGAATGGTAAATAATATATACACGACAAAAAGGGCTGTCATTTTCTCACTTCAACACACAACGGCTAATAAGCCCCTTTTTTGTCCCCCGCTAATACACAACAAAAAAAGGCTTTAGATCATATATACAGTATATAACTGCACCGCACAAGGGCTAATAAGACCCCAATAGCAAGAACAGTTTGCTGGAATTACAGAGGTTTTGCAAACCTGAAATGAGCAGCAGTATAATGGCAATTTGGATCCGCAGTCAGTGCAGCAAGGTGTAATAGGATTATTCCTATTACCCAGGCTGTAAACACCCCTACTGAATCCTGTTCTGCTTCAATACTGTGGAATAATTCCTCCCTATCCTTTCCCTACACTTCTAATGCTCTTTCCCTGAACTTCTATTGAGCAAAATATAAGTTTTAAAGTCATTCCTAGCACTTTCCCTAGCGCCTGCTAATGTCTCTCCCTGCACTAAGTACACTGGAAAATGGCTGAATCCAAGATGGCTGAGGCTATTTATAGGGCTGTGACATCACAGGGCTGGCTGGCTGCTGATTGGCTGTATGCATGGCATTGTGGGTTATCCCTCATTCCCAGAGTTCCTTGCTCCATGTTCTAACATGTGCAGCAGCCATTTTAGGAAAGCATGAGGAAATTCGGATTCAGTGCGAATCGAATAATTCCTGAAATGCTGATCGAATTCCACTTCGTCAGCTTCAATTCGCTTATCTCTAATCTGGACCATCCAGGGTTGCATGGCACCCATCGGTAAACAAGACTGTTTACTGTCTTCATGTGTGTCTGGGCCCACTGCAACCATTTCTGCTTGTGAGCACTGGTTAGACGTGGCTAAATAGTAGGCTTATGTACAACTACAAGCCTCTGGAGGATCCTACACCTTGAGGTTTGTGGGACCCCAGATGCGCCACCAGCTTCAAATACCTGTTTGCTGCTTTGTAATGGTATTTTAGCAGCTGCTCTCTTAGGCCTCATGCACACGACCATAGTTTGGGTCCGCATCCGAGCTGCAGTTTTTGCGGCTCGGGTGCGGACCCATTCACTTCAATGGGGCCGCAAAAGATGCAGACAGCACTTCCGTGGTCCCGCAAAAAAAATATAGCATGTCCTATTCTTGTCCGTTTTGCGGACAACAATAGGCATTTTCTACAATGGGCCACCCATTCCGTTCCGCAAATTGCAGAAGGCACACGGGCGGCTTCCGTTTTTTGCGGATCCGCGGTTTGTGGACCGCAAAAAACTGAATGGTCGTGTGCTTGAGGCCTTAATCAGATGAATTGTCTGGCAGAAACTGTCCTCATTATGCCTTTATCTGCACAAACCCGATTGTGTTCCGAATCAGCTTGAAATCTCTTCACAATATGATGTCCAAGGCAATGCACTATTTGGAGCAGTAAAATCTTTTTTCTTTCCTATATTGCTTGAAATCTGCTTAATAATGTGGAACGACCTTAGTTTTCCTTTAATTGGGCTTACCTGGCAAACTAATTATCACAGGTGTTTGAGATTGATTTCACTGATCCAAAGAGCCCTGAGACACAATACCTCCGTGAGGTTAGCTGAAAAACTAAGGGCTCTTTCACATGAGCGGATGCTGTACGTGTCATCCGCTGAGTGAATGAGAGCCAAGCCCCGTTCCGGAAAGCAGAGACACGGAGCATTACCATGATTGATAATGCTCCGTGCCTCTGTGATCTTTTTACTACAAAATCACAATAACAACTTTATCTCACTGTGATTTTGCTGTAAAAAGAGGCGGGAGCATTATCAATCATGTTAATGCTCCGTGTCTCTGCTGTCCAGTGCGGGGCTTGGCTGTCATTCATGCAGCGGATGACACGCAGCCCTAAGAATTACATTTCTATGACACTTAAATGCAATTTGCATAACAATTTGGAACGCAGTGTATTCTCCTCAGATTTAAATGTATATACATGGTTATTTATTTTGAAGGGTTAATAAGATTGCAATATAATCCCTATTGAGGCTTGTCCTCTGGGTCATACTAGCTATTGTTTTTTCAGTTTTTTTTCCCTTTAATATGCATCTGTGAATCACAGGTGTGTGCTGTCTATAGTCTCCAAGGACCGCTCACGTATACATTGAATTTAATATGTGTATTCACCGCGGATCAGTGGTGCCACCACGGGAGCATGTCCTATTTTTGTCTGTGATACGGATACGGATCCCTCATGCACATGACTAGTCTATGAGTTTATGAAAACCACGGATCCCCGTCCATGTTTGGTCTGTGGTTTTCACAGATCGTTGCTAGGGTATGCTATAGAAATTGATTTTCAGCCTCACAATGTCTGTTGAATACGGATGACATAGAGGGCAAATAACGGACACATGGACTAAGCACAAATTCTTCACGGACATCTTCATGGATGAACCACTAACTATCTTGTCACAGACCTGTGGAAGAGGCCTTACTCATGAAACTAGCCGTATTGTAATGCCCACACAGTTGCTACACAGAAGTGAACATTACACACTAGTGGTTAGCACAGCAGGTAGTCAATGATGACCATGTATTAGCGTCCATATTGCACTGCCATATTTTGATGCTACTTGCCACATAATCTCTCCCAATAGTTGTGCCTACTTCCATTGTCTCCATATAGTATTTTGTGTAAGAACGTGTCCTGTCTCTACCAGTTACCTAAACAAACACCTCTTTCATATCTCAATTCTTGCACCTTGGTGTGGTGCAAATCATTACAACCTAAATAGTCTTAAAACCAGCGTAAATTACAAGTAGCAGCATCTAATCCGAAGCATTAAAGGGGCCTCCGTCTTTGTCTATAGATCATCACTCCTGTCTTCAGAGCCTCTAATAAATTGTCTTCTCTTTGTACAAGCTGGTAATCCTTCTTAATACATGTATGTTAACACTACGGACAATCATCCCTGGTTTATCTGTAAATGTCTGGAATGAATTACTGACTGCACAGATGTTTTACATTTACTAACTGCATGGCAAATTGTCATTCTGTTTAATTGTATAAAAAGATATAGAGCAAACGCATCGAGCAGGTGGAGATGTAGTCTAAGAGAGATTAGGAGGGGATAAATGTGTGTTATTCTACTACTGGTAATACCGCCAACACTGGCATATGTTACTTGTTGATTCTTTGGCTGTCAACCACCACATTATCAGATTTAAAATCCAAAATATGAACCCAATTTTTATGATACAACAAAAATCCATGACCTTAAAGAATTTTACAGGACTTGCTTATTGATGACCTATTTTTAGGACAGATCTTTAATATTAAGTGAATGGGCAGGCAGTTGTAATTAAACCGCACCGCAAAATGGAAAACAAGGATCCATCACTGCCTTTGTCCGAATTGTAGACTTTATTGAAGCGTGCACATGCAATTAAAAAAGACTGAGTTTCTTGACGCGTTTTAGGCAACACTAGCCTTTTGTCAAATTGCTAGTGTTGCCCGAAACACGTCAA
This sequence comes from Bufo bufo, assembly GCF_905171765.1. Classification (NCBI taxonomy): domain Eukaryota; kingdom Metazoa; phylum Chordata; class Amphibia; order Anura; family Bufonidae; genus Bufo; species Bufo bufo. The sequence goes on along the minus strand of NC_053391.1, from coordinate 329,623,613 downwards.
GAAAACTCAGTCTTTTTTAACTGCATGTGTACGCTTTAATAAAGTTGACAGTTCGGAAAAAGGCAGTGCTGGATCCCTTTTTTCCATTTTGGGAGTCTTCACTCACCGTGAGACACCACATCCACTGAAATATGACTTAATCCTGGGTTTGATCTGGTAAGGGAGTTTTTCTTCCATATATCTATTTATTACAGCTACAAAGGAGATGATGTGCAAGAGGAAGACAGAGCTCAGCGACCACTTCAACCAGGGGGTGCCGGGAGTCAGATCCCCAATGTTCTTCTATTGATGACTCATCCTAAAGATAGCTCATCAATACTACACCACTGCATAACCCCTTTAAAATATCTACAAGTAAAATGATCAACCACCCTTAGACAAATCCATTGGCGATATGTGAGTCGTGTGTGGTGGATGAGCTCAGCTTAAAGCGGTATTCTAGTAGGTAAAAGATAGCTCCGAAGATAGCCGAGCTCTCTACTCAGCTATCACTAGAACTCCCATGGAAATGAATAGAGCGGCTGTGCACATGTGTGAACGGCCACTTCAATCATTTCAAGGGAGCAGCAGGGGCCCTCAGGGGGTACGGGGCTGCCATTTTCATAATCGGTGGTCTGATAGTTATCCCCTATTCTACGGAATACCCCTTTAAGGGCTGTATCACACTGCAGATTTCGCAGACGATTGTCTAGAAGGAAAGTGTTCCTTCCCAACGATCGCCTGCTCATCAGTGGAGGAGACCCCTGTATTTAGATGCAGCGATCTCCTCCACAGTATAGGGAGGAGCAATCGCTAATGCCATCGCTTGCCCCCATAAATAGTTATTATTTGCCAGCAGCAGAGCGTGATTAGATGGCACAATCTGCTGCCGGCGAACAATTATTTTTATAACCGCATGAAAGATTCGATTACCCGATGAACAAGCATTTTGCTTGTTTGTCTGGTAACCGACTGCACCTTTACAAACGCTTGTTAGCCTTAGGCTGGGTTCACACTTGAGCGTTTTACAGCGCGTTCAAACGCGCTGTAAAACGCTCAACACATGAAAACCAATGCTTCCCTATGGCCCTGGTTCTCACTTGAGCGTTTTACAGCGCGTTTGAACGTGCTGAAAAACGCCCTACGCTCAAACAAGTTCTTGAGCTTCTTTGGGGCGTTTTACAGCGCGTTTGTGGCCATAGGACATTGCAGTCAATCACACAAACGCGCGTCAAACGCGCGTTTACTATTGCAAAAAACGCGCATAAAAAACGCGCGTTTTTGACGCGCGTTTTTTATGCGCGTTTTTTGCAATAGTAAACGCGCGTTTGACGCGCGTTTGTGTGATTGACTGCAATGTCCTATGGCCACAAACGCGCTGTAAAACGACCCAAAGAAGCTCAAGAACTTGTTTGAGCGTAGGGCGTTTTTCAGCGCGTTCAAACGCGCTGTAAAACGCTCAAGTGAGAACCAGGGCCATAGGGAAGCATTGGTTTTCATGTGTTGAGCGTTTTACAGCGCGTTTGAACGCGCTGTAAAACGCTCAAGTGTGAACCCAGCCTAAGGCTCAATTCACACCTGAGCGTTCTGAAAGGAGCGCTCTGTATGCGCGATTGTACGGACGTTTACAAGCGCGCATACAGAGACAAGTGTGCACACAGTGTCGCGCGTTCCCGAAAGTCTATGTACGGGAACGCGCGACAAGCGCCCAAAAAAACGCTCCTGTACTTGTGTGAGCGTCGGGCGTTTTACAGCGCGATCGTACGCGCTGTAAAACGCCCAGGTGAGAACCATTCCCATAGGGAAGCATTGGTTTCTCCTTGTTGAGCGTTTTACTGCGCGTAGGAACGCGCTGTAAAACGCTCAGGTGTGAATTGAGCCTAAGGCTCAATTCACACCTGAGCGTTCTGAAAGGAGCGCTCTGTATGCGCGATTGTACGGACGTTTACAAGCGCGCATACAGAGACAAGTGTGCACACAGTGTCGCGCGTTCCCGAAAGTCTATGTACGGGAACGCGCGACAAGCGCCCAAAAAAACGCTCCTGTACTTGTGTGAGCGTCGGGCGTTTTACAGCGCGATCGTACGCGCTGTAAAACGCCCAGGTGAGAACCATTCCCATAGGGAAGCATTGGTTTCTCCTTGTTGAGCGTTTTACTGCGCGTAGGAACGCGCTGTAAAACGCTCAGGTGTGAATTGAGCCTTAGAGTACATTGTTTACCCTTACACATTGGGGCACATTTACTACAGTGTTTACGCTACAATTGTGGCGTAAAAAAGCTGCACATTATGGCGCACGCGAATTAGAAGGAGGGGAAAGGGCTAGGTGCCGCCTGCCAGATTTCACCAGAAAGTTGTGTAAGTTACTGCTGAAGCCTACACTAGACTGTAGCTGGCGTAGACTTCAGTATCTGTAGCACAGCAGGAGAGAGATACGCCTTTTTTTAAGAGGCAACTGCCTTCTCTTCACTGTTTACCTGCAGGTGTACTTACAACTCTGCCGTCCCCATTAACTTCAATGGGACGCTCAATCCTATTTAAGCGAATGGAGGAGTCGTTCCATTGAACTGAATGGAAACAGCGGAGTTGTAATTACACCTGCTCGTCGCTGCAATTGTGATGGCGAGCAGGTAAGCAGTGAAGAGAAGACAGCGCTTGTACGAGCGCTGCGGTCTCTTCAAACAGCTGACTGGCCGATCTGATATTGATGACCTACCCTGAGAAAACTGCATTTGATGTACTGTGTGCTTATCCAATGACTGCTGCAGTAGGTACAGTAAAGTTTTTGCAACTAACTTGGCCTCCTCATTGCTTCCTGCATTGCTACTATTGCTCCGAAAAAAGTGCTGGCATCATGAGTCACCCCGCCCTGCACTGTAAAACCATCAACCCCAAGGGCACCTCTGCCGCCATCAGGTAAAAGGATCCCAAGAACTTGAGAATACCCCAAAAGGGAAGAACCGATGCGCCTGTCCTATCACTGCACACCGGCCTAGGGAGCTTCAGAACCTGGAGTACAACTACTAGACACATTAGCGCACATCCACACTTATGCACGCACCTGTGGACCAGGCACTTCATTTAATTTAGGGGACGCTGTTTAGGTTATATTAACTCAGAAATTAACAGAACACCTATCTGATGCCCATCTTTTCAGATCAGCCGATTCCTGGACTCCCCTATGTCATCCAAGATAGCCGCACCGCTGCTCCGACTACCTGATCTATACTGTGCATTAGTACTCCAAGGCACTTCCTGCTTGTCAAATCCTGCCCTTGGATTGTCCAGCAGTGGTCATATGAATAGGCGTTGCCAATCCAAGGGCAGCAAAAAGTCTACCAAATGAACAGTATGCATCAGGTAGTCTGAGACGCTGTGTGCCCATCTTGGATGACCGATGAGGACTCCAGTAATCAACAGATCTGGAGCTTAAAAGATGAAAACAAGAGGTGAGTGATCTGTTTGTTTCCCAATTCAGAATTTTTATTCTTGAACCAGATGGTCACTTTAAGTATGGACTTTCCAGGCTGGATATGCAGTGTATAATTACTATTCAACAAAAATACATTTCCAATAAGGTTTGTGTCACACACAAATGACTATGTACTGTGTAAGGCATCACAGCCAATGCATGATTATTTACCATTTCCGATGTGAGATCCATGTACCAGGAAATGATATGCGTCACTATGTACTGCAGTCAAAAGATAAGTTTGCTTCATCCCAGCAATAGTTGTGTCATTTCTTAGACTATCTTTTGTGTGATTACTACAGTGTGTCATCCTTCTTGGCTTCCAGTATTATGCAATTTCATCCATATTTATGTGTACTGCTTGACTACCTGTTCTTTACCTGTTCTTTACCTGTTCTTTTCCTCCTCCTCCAATTGTCTCTAGTTAAGATGTGGAGCAGGGTGCTTAGGAGGTAAGATGAAGGCCACAGCACCAAGCTAATGTACCTAATGTGCTCGGTGTTTCATAATGATTAACACTGAGAGCATCAGGCACTTATGTACCTGGGCAGTGGCAGTATGGAGGTATTTGGTGGCCACCTGCGTATCAGCCCACCAGGTAATGTCCCTGTGGGGTCTATAGCAAGTCCACCTCCTGCTCGCACATGTATTATTACTATGAGTAGCAGTAAAAGCACCAATATACTCCACTGATTCGCTGCTACTCACACTACTCAAGATTAAGATGGTCGCTGGGATTGCCAGCTTTTGGTGGTCGTTTATTCACCAAGTCAAATGCTACATTTCGACTACAAATAGTCTTTTTCAAGCAATGCCACCCAAGGAAGACAATGAGTGCTGCAGTTTTCTTTATCACAAATATCTACTGGGGCCTCCAGGCTGAGGCCCAACACTGCCTGCACCAACACCTACTGGATCTAATCACAGAATCAAACAAAAGGTATTGCTGCAGTTAAGTATTTCCTGAGCCACAATAATAATCAATTGATGAATGAGTTGCGTTATGCTACTTTCACACTCGCGTTGGCTGTGGATCCGTCATGGATCTGCACAGACGGATCCGTTCAGATAATACAACCATCTGCATACGTTCACAATCTTATCTTTTACATAGCCAAGACGGATCCGTCTTGAACACCATTAAAAGACAATGGAGGACGGATCCGTTTTCTATTGTCATACAAAACAGATCTGTCCCCATTGACTTACAATGTGTGTCAGAACGGATCCATTTGGCTCAGTTTCGTCAGACGGACACCAAAACCTCCTCCAAAGCGGAATGGAGATGAGGCAAACTGATGCATTCTGAGCGGATCCTTTTCCATTCAGAATGCATTAGGGCAAAACTCATCCGTTTTGGACCGCTTGTGAGAGCCCTGAACGGATCTCACAAACGGAAAGCCAAAACGCCAGTGTGAAAGTAGCCTTTGTCTGTAGCTGGAGGAACCGATTATGCTCATCACTAATATATATGTGTGCAAATATATATATATAAAAAATATATATATATATACAGTGGATATAAAAAGTCTACACACCCCTGTTAAAATGTCAGGTTTCTGTGGTGTAAAAAAGCACACGAGCATGATGTCAAAACGTGAATAGCATGATGAGGAGGACTGTTTAAATACCAATTCTAATTGAACCATTGGGCATTCGTGGATCAAACACCTATTGTGAATTTTTCCATTAAGCTCCTTGTTAGAGAACAGCAAGTTGTGCAAAAAGTACTAAAATATTGAACAGTTGGACAGGAAAGACCAACTAGAGCAGCTGAACTTTATTTGGGGTTAATCAGAGGCACTTTAACTGATGGCAGGTGTATGCTGACTTCTATTTAACATTATTTTGAATGTGATTGCTTCTGAGCACAGCTACAACCCCAGTTATAAGAGGGTGTGCACCTACATTATTTTATTTTTATATTTTTCTTCCCTCTACCTAAAAGATTTCAGTTTGTTTTTCAATTCAGTTGTACAGTTTATAGGTCACATTAAAGGTGCAAAAAGTTCTGCAATTATTTATCTTTGTCTCATTTTTTTTACATCACAGAAACCTGACATTTTAACAGGGGTGTGTAGACTTTTTATATTCACTGTATATACACAAACACACTACTCACAAAAAGTTTGGCTTGAGGGTGAAATTTCAGGATGAACCTAAAATGCGCTCTAACCTTCACAGGTAAGTTTAATGTGACCTTCTCTAAACTTTTGAATGCAAATGTCCAACTGTTCAATATTTTAGTACTTTATGCACAACTTGCTGTTCTCTAACAAGGAGCTTAATGGAAAAATTCACAATAGGTGTTTGATCCACGAATGCCCAATGGTTCAATTAGAATTGGTATTTAAACAGTCCTCCTCATCATGCTATTCACGTTTTGACATCATGAGTAGTGTTGATCGAGCACCAAAGTGCTTGTGTGCTCTGGCCGAACACATCGGTATGCTCGTGTGCTCTACCGAGCACAATGGAAGTCAATGGGAGAACCCCAGGCACCCCCTGCTCGGAAAAGAAGAGGGTGTCTGGTTCACAAAAAAAGGTGAGAAATTGATGGAAAACCCATCAAAATGGTTTGGAAACAGCATTAAGAGGATAGCTGGATGCGTCTTGGACTCCTATTATCCACGACATACAATAGACAACCACACAAAGGCTATATGCCAAAAGCCAGGTATGTGCAAGCCATCAATCTATCCATGAGACAGATAACAGGCTTATTGATTAAGAACAAATGGACGGCACTATGCTTCCTTCAGGGTCCAGGTGCACGGTCAGTAGGTCGAATCCCCAGGTACTTGTAATAGAAAGACCAGCACTCCGTAATTTCAATGTTGAAAGAAAATCTCTTTATTCGTCACCCATATGGGTGACGAATAAAGAGATTTTCTTTCAACATTGAAATTACGGAGTGCTGGTCTTTCTATTACAGATAACAGGCTTAGTCAGCATACCATAAAATGGCAGCCTTGTGCACTATTAGATATTCCAAACCAGCTCTCATCTGACTGAGAGCCAGTAAGCCTCAAAGTTACTTCAAATCTGTTGGATGGCTTGAGTGGACCTGCGCACCTAGATCAATATAATTAGGGTGACAAAAAGTTTTCTGATTGTCCTAACATAATATTCAATAACCTTTCTATACAGTTTTGTCATATAAAACTCATTTGCATAAACATGGACATATGGGAAAGACATGCAAGTGAGCAGAATCTGCATTGTTTTTCAGCTGAAAAACCATTTGCATGGAAAATTTGCGATCTACACTACTCATGAACAGCGTCATCTATTGGTTCCATAGTCTTATGACAAGAGTAATAGTCTTGTCATAAGACTATAAAACCAATAGATGGTGCTGTTCATGAGTCACATTTGTACTTGTAGGGCTATATTCACTTAGATTACCATGGGCTCTGCACATTGAACACTGCTCCGTGATTCACAATATGGAGGAACTTGCCCCCCTAGATAATTGGGAATGAATGTACGATCGCTGGTCCTTAAGATAATTATGGGTATGTCTGCTGCCAGCGGCTCTGGGTGGGGGCGGGTGGTTTGCTATGCGTCCCTAGTAATGGAGCGCAGCCTGGGGGAGGAGTAGGAGACGGCTCGGCGGCACTGATGATCGCATGGACGGGTTAGTCTGCGATCATGTGATTAGTGTCGGTCACGTGAGAGAACGTCTCCTCCTCCCCTGACATGCGCACTGGATGCAGGGGGATGCGCTGTAAGCGTGCATCACGGAGGTATGTGTTCCATAGAGTTTTACTTTTCACATGGGAGGATATTTATATATATTTTAAGTGAACGCATGTGCACATATTTTGACACTGTGGTAGATTAGTGTAATATGTAACTATGTGATTGGCCACGGCCGTTTGGGGAGGTGTGGCTTGTATTTTATAAGCAGGATCATTTGGGGATCACACTGTGCTTGATAAAGGCTATGCTATAGCCGAAACGTAGCAACTTTTGTAACCACGTTTGGCATGTAAGCAGTTCCCAATAAAGGGATTTTCACCGGACATGCTGCCTCCGTCATCGTTTATTGGATTGCACATTTAGGAGCCTCTGTGGATCTAGGGCTCCAGGTAGGCTGCTGCATTCCCGGATGACTGCAACATCTGGTGAGTGCGACTCCCTATTGATGTATTTCATGAGTCATGAACACCGCCATTTATTGGTTTCATAGTCTTATGACAAGACTATTAGTGTAACCTTTTGCATGGAAAATTCGCAATAAAAATTCGCGATTAGAATATTCGCGATCTACACTACTCATGAACAGCGCCATCTATTGGATTCATAGTCTTGTCACACTGGTCTGCGTGCTAGACGACCTGCAAGGGTACCTGACCACACCACCAGGCACAGGCGTAAATGTCTTGCATGGACCAGGGAGCATCTATGCTGGACGAGAGACCAGTGGGCCTCAGTGCTGTTCACTGATGTAAGTCGATTCCAGCTGAGCAGAAATAATGGCCACCAACGATGTTGGAGACGTCAAAGAGAGTGCTATGCATCAGCCACTGTTGTCACCAGATGAGTCTTTGGTGATGGTGGTGTTACAGTGTGGGCAGGTGTGTCTAATCAATACAGAACTGCCCTACACTTTGTAAATGGTACAGTGACAAGCACATACTACTTGAAAAACATCATTAATCCAGTCATTGTGCCTCTGCATGAACAACACAGGCCTAATTTCTTCTTCATGGATGACAATGCGCCAGATCATCGAGGTCACATCCTTAGGGAACGGCTGCTGGACATGGGGTACCACAAATGAAGTGGCCTGCACTTTTTTTCCAGACCTAAATTCCATTGAAAACCTATGGGATCAGCTGAGTTGTGTAGAGGCTGGTAACTTTGTACCCCAGAACCTCAATGACCTGAAGGCCTCCCTTCAAGAACAGTGGGATGCCCTGATTCAGCATACAATAAGTCGACTTGTGAACCGCATAAGATGTCGTTGTCAAACTGTAATTGATGCTCAAGGCCACATGACATGTCCTATCTTTTGCGGTATCTTGCAGATCGCAGACCCATTCAAGTCAATGGGAACACAACGCAGTACGGGGTTCACATTGCTGATGCCCGTGTTTTGCGGACTCACTATTTGCGGTCCACAACACGGGCACAGCGCTCATACGGTCACGTGAATGGGCCTTAAGCTACACAAGGGCATGTTTATTTTAATACGAGGCTGGATTCGGGTGAACAATAGTCTTTCTGGTTTGGAACTTTATTACTTGAAAACAGGACACCATCCATTTCTTATTCCACAAAAGGATTAATCGGCCGTGAACAAGGACTGGGTCGGACCGAAATGTTGGCCATGTTAACAAAATACTTGTGGATGGAATAAAAACGTTAAAGCAATTCAAATCTTATCCGAGTGCTGTGATATTTTCAAACATAATTTTCTGGGAATTACCCTATCACTGAGCACCGAGACCTAATTATTAATGTGGAGTGCCAACCATTTTTCTTTTCTTTGATTACTGATGAGGCCCAGTTGTATCCATGTTTTGCTTGGTGAGACTAGACTACAAAAAATGTATAAGCCTTGATCTAAGGATTTGTTCACATCTGCATTGAAGGATCCGCTAGGGGCCTCCATCTCCTCCCTTTGACCATGGCATCTGAGGGGTTAAACGTTATTGTAGATCGCATACATTTGTCCTGGGTGCCTGCTGTTTAAAACAGCAAGCACCCGGCAGCAATGGCCCGACCGCCAACGTATATAGTCGTAAGGCAGTCGGGAACAGGTTAAGCCAAAGCTTGAACTTGAACGCTTCCTTCCTGACATTCGCCTGCTCAATTGAACAGTGTAAAGGGGCCTTTAGGCAGTCCAAGACAGTGTAAAGATTAGTTTTTCAACTAGGTTGATATCTGTTTGATTTATTTTAAATTATGCAAATCAAATCCTATAGATAACACTGGCATCACTTATAGCTCTTTCACCTCCTTTCACATATGAATGATGCCAAACTGGATCCTCATACTGACCAATGTCAGGACCTACTGTGCTAGCGTCCAGAGGTAAAGAGGACACAGTATGATATTGTCTACGGTCTGTTTTAATTTGGGGTCAGGGGGCAGAACTTATTTAGTCTAGTAGAACTACAAGTAACAGCACACTGCTAGTCAATTGCACAAAGATATAAGCAAATACTAAATTAAAAATAAGCTGCTTGGTGGCTATACTTACTGCAAGGTCAGTTAGAAGCTCTTTGTGCGCATATAATTGATCAAAAATATGTCAGGCCTATCTACCTAACGACAAGGTGGCTTCTAATCAGATGGGGCCTACTCTAACATGCCTATCCTGGGCTTACAGCCTACAATCTGGGCAAAGTAGCAGCCACCTATATCCTACACATGCCTCCTCCAGGCTATCAGCCTGCAATATGGGCAAAGTAGTGTTGTTCGGTAGATGGGCCCGACATATTTTTGATCAATTATATGTGCAAAGAACTTCTAACTGCTATTGCAGTAAGTATAGCCACCAAGCAGCTTATTTTTCATTTAGTATTTGCTTATATCTTTACGCAGTGTGCTGTTACTTGTAGTTCTATGAATCACATTGTGTTTCAGCCAAGGTAGCGTGCACCTGCGTTCTCAAATTTACTTACTATGGAGGTGCTGGTTCGTTTGTTAATCTTTCCTATTGATACTGCCACTAGGGGGCGGCAGCCCCAGTTGGTGAGTTTGAACCGTGCACCACCGCCCATTTACCATGTGCTTTTAATTAGAAAGATTATATAGCTGTATTCTACTTTGCCCATATTGCAGGCTGATAGCCTGGAGGAGGCATGTGTAGGATATAGCTGGGTGCTACTTTGCTCAGATTGTAGCCTGTAAGCCCAGGAGAGGCATGTTAGAGTAGGCCCCATCTGATGAAATGCAGTAAGTATGGCCACCAAGCAGCTTATTTTTCATTTAGTATTTGCTTATATCTTTGTGCAATTGACTAGCAGTGTGCTGTTACTTGTAGTTCTACTAATCACATTGTGTTTCAGCCAAGGTAGCGTGTACCTGTGTTCTCAAATTTACTTACTATGGAGGTGCTGGTTCGTTTGTTTTTCCTTCCGTATTTAGTCTAGTCTGAAGTCTGAATTTATTTTGAGGCCTGGTCTTAGGTCTAAATGAAAGGATTTGGTCTAAGGTCTGAATTGACTTTGGTTGTCTGGAATTCATTTTTTGCTTGTATTAGTTCAGGAAATCTAAAGTCTAGTAATGGTTATAAATGAATTTTGGAATCTGGATTAATGTTGCGATCTGGTGTCTGTATTAGCGTAAAGGGAATTCATTTTTTGGTTGTATTAGTTCAGGAGTTCTAAAGTCTAGTACTGGTTCTAAATTAATTTTGGGATCTGGATTAATACTGTTATCTGGTGTCTGTATTAGCGTAAAGGGTCTCAACTGAGGTGTGAATGAATTCTGGGTTCTAAATTTGATATATGTATTTATTTAGGGTTGTGGTCTCAGGTCTGAATTCCTTTTTGGATCTGACCTGAGCTTTAATGCCTAACTCGCCCTCATCCTGCAGGTTCTTTTTATGATGTAACATGGATTGAAGTAAACAGAGAGATAAAGTTTGACAACTGTGAGTACAACTAGCTCTTCGACTTAGCCTCCACATACTTATAAGAGAAGAACAGACCAGGCATACAGGTGCTGGCCATCACATTGGAAAGTGAAAGACGCCAACAGGAGATGGAGGCAGAAACACCAGCAGGCAGCTCAGGGACAACACCATCCCCCTTAAGCAAAATTTCCATGTGCTTCCCTGTTTTTATGTTCCTTTTGTTTAAACCAAAGGCAGATAAGTGGTACAGTTTATGTCTATATCAAATGAGCGTCAAACATTTTAATTTGAAGCCCTACAGATGGGAAACTTCCTAACAGGTGGAAACAGAAGGCATAATTTGCCAAAAACATGCCATGAACTTGATAAGACAAATCTGTAAGCTTCAAACCCTGAAGCATCAATGTTTCTGTATGGGATGAGTCTATGGAGAAAAGTGGTGATTGAGTACAGCTGCCAGGCTTGGTTCTCTTGGGATCTTCGTATCGCTGATGAAACAGAACTTCCTGTTATTTAGCTGGGGTCAATGTCCTCACACCTGCCCCTCCTCACTTCACAGCTGTCAATCGCTCTGCAGATGATATTGTTATATATGTAATGCATGTCTGAAGAAAATCAGTAACTCACAATACCCATTGTATACAATGTGGCAAAAGTGATCACAATTTGCCTAGTCATGTTTCTCAAAATAATCAGAAATAATTGCCTTTGACGAAACAATTTAACAGCTAATTTTAGAGAGGACAGAAATGCCAGACATTTAAGGCTACTTTCACACTAGCGTTTTGGCTTTCCGTTTCTGAGATCCGTGCAGGGATCTCACAAGCGGTCCAAAACGGATCAGTTTTGCCCTATTGCATTCTGAATGGAAAAGGATCCGCTCAGAATGCATCAGTTTGCCTCCGTCCAGTCACCATTCCGCTCTGGAGGCGGACACCATAATGCTGCCTGCAGCGTTTTCCTGTCCGCAATGTGGTGCAGAGCAAGATAGAAAACGGATCCGTCCCCCATTGACTTTCAATGGTGTTCATGACGGATCCGTCATGGCTATAGAAGACATAATACAACCGGATCCGTTCATGACAGATGCATACGATTGTATTATTGTAACTAAAGCGTTTTTGCAGATCCATGGCGGATCCGCAAAAAACGCTAATGTGAAAGTAGCCTAAAGGGGTTTTCAAGACTTTTAATACTGATGACCCAGCACCACTGCTGATCAGCTGTATGAAGAGAAGACATGACCTGAGGATAGGTCATCAATTTGAAAAGCCTGGAAAACCACTTTAATAGAGTGCAATAAAGTTCTAGTACTTTCTATAAAGCCACTGAAGGGCTATTAAAAGGGTTATCCAACCCCTAAAATGCCTCCCCATATGCCTGGGCCCCTGACACAGGTTGTACTTACCTGGCTCCCCGGCACCCATGTCGCTTCTGAGGTTTCTGATCATTTGGCACCTCTGGTAGCCAGGACAACACTTCAGACATATACAAAAAATTATTAAATACAATGTTCTTGTTATACCCATATACAATATGTTTTGGGAAACTAGACTAGACTTTTGTAACACTGTAAAAACGCTGAATTACCTTACACTGAATAATGTCATGTAAACACACATAAAAATTTGTGTTTGTGCCTAAAAGTCTATGAAGTCAAGTAGAGCACCGACTAAAAAATCATTTTAAGATTCATTGGGGGGAATTTATCATGAGGGGAATATTTGAAGTCAGTTTTGCTTGAGTCTGTGTTGGAGTACTTTATGCCACATTTATCAAATGTCTCATATTATTTGATAAATTTGTCTTATTCATAAACCTAAGGGCTCATGCACACGACAGTATTTTGCGTTCATTATACTGGCCGTTTTCTTGAGTTCAGTATGCGGTACGTATACTGAACCATTCATTTCAATGGTTCAGCAAAAAAAACTGAAGTGTCTCCATGTGCATTCCGTTTCAGTATTTCCGTACCGTGAAAAGATAGAACATGTCCTATTCTTGTCCGCAAATCACGGTGCTTGGCTCCATTCAAGTCAATGGGTCCGCAAAAAAAACGGAACACATACGGAAATGCATCTGTATGTCTTCCGTATCCATTCAGTTTTTGCTGAACCATCTATTGAAAATGTTATGCCCAGCCCAATTTTTTCTATGTAATTACTGTATACTGTATATGGAATATGGAAAAACGGAACGGAAAAACGGAAAGGAAATGGAAACACAACGGAAACAAAAAACGGAACAACGGATTCGTAAAAAAACTGAAAAAGCCATACTGTCGTGTGCATGAGCCCTAAGGCCTAGTTCACACGAACGTATGGCTTTTTTAGTGTTTTGCGGTCCGTTTTTCACGGATCCGTTGTTCTGTTTTTTGTTTCCGTTGTGTTTCGGTTTCTGTTCCGTTTTTCCGTTCCGTTTTTCCGTATGGCATATACAGTATACAGTAATTACATAGAAAAAATTGGGCTAGGCATAAAATTTTCAATAGATGGTTCAGCAAAAACGGACTGGATACGGAAGACATACGGATGTATTTCCGTATGTGTTCTGTTTTTTTTGCGGACCCATTGACTTGAATAGAGCCACGGAACGTGATTTGCGGGCGATAATAGGACATGTTCTATCTTTCAACGGAACAGAAAAATGGAAATACGGAAACGGAATGCAGTACATTCCGTTTTTTTTTGCGGAACCATTGAAATGAATGGTTCCGTATACGGAACAGAAAAAAACGGCCCGTACACTCGCAAAAAAAAACGTTCGTGTGAACTAGGCCTAACACTTTTGTCTAGAAAAGCTACTCCAGTTTTACTTCTCCGTCCTCCTAATGGAGTGAAATTGTGACTATTTTTGCGACTTTTAAAAAAAGTCTCACTGATAAATCTAGAGTGAAACTCATTAACAGAGCTATCCACACAAAACTGTAATGAGTGGTGTAAAACTGCAAAAAGTCTCCAAATTTTGCGCAAATGAGTCCAAAAGGTCACAATAGCCTTATTTTGAGACTTTTTGAAGCCAGAATTCTGGAGTGAAGGCATGATACGTCTGCCCCACTTATGCCTACATGCATATATCTTTACAAGAACACCAAAAATGAAGAGGCTAAAAATCAGGGTTTAAGCATCAAACTTAAATAAAAGTATCACCTTGAATCCTATATACGGTATTTCCTCAAAATGGATAAGGCTGAGTTCACGTGTCGATTTGTCCATTATTCTGTTCTCTCAGGGAACAGGAAAAACATCTGTTTAAAGGAAGCCTGTCAGTAGGAAATTCACTGTAACGCAAGGCACACGGTCTTATAGTGCCAGCTCAGGTGAGCGTAATACCCGTCACAATTGTTTTATTCTTGAGAAAAATTTTAATACATATGCAAATGAGCAATAAAGTGCTTGCTCCTCCCGATTCCTCTGCCAGCCCCTCCCTCTCCTTCTCTTTCTATGCAGAAACGTGGCCCTGTCCATCAAGGAAAGAGAGTGTCCTTGCAGAGAAAGGCAGAGGAGTAAGGATGCACCGAGTGGCTTGAGCCCGCCCTCTGTGCATCTAACTGCAGTGTGAACAAATACATAAGGGAAAAAGAAAGTCCTCCATTCTTTAAAGGGGGTTTCCAGGCTCCTGATATTGATGACCTAACATTGCCATTTCTAGTGGAGGCTGCAGGGAACAGCTGATCAGTGGGGGTATGGAGTATCAGAACCTCACCGATTGGATATTAGAGGGGTTCTCCGGGTGTGAGAAAGCACAGAGCCCTATGTAAAGTCTGCCGGTCTCAGCACTGTGGGGCTGTATATTATGTGCAGATGACAGCTGAGATAACTGCTCCGCTGTATACCTGTGCTTCAAAAGGGAGTTTACCTCATCCCGTACTGGCGGGCTGAGGTGTTTACTAAAGACGCTCCTCTCCAACAGCAGCACATTTGGTCTCCGAGTACGGGATGAGGTAAACTCCTTTCTGAAGCACAGGGACACAGCGGAGCAGTTATCTCAGCTGTCATCTGCACATAATATACAGCTTCCCAGTGCTGAGACCGGCAGACTTTACATAGGGCTCTGTGCTCTGCTTTCTCACACAGGCCGTCCTGCAGTGTCACAAGAAGGACGCATTTTATGATCATAAATCTAAGAGCCGCCATTTTATCTCCTTCACTGATTGTCCCCTAGACTAAATGAGCCTTTATAAATAATTAAAGGCATTAAAGAGTTTATTTATAATAACATGTTTTTTCAGTATTTAAATTTTTATCTTTCCCGGAGAACCCCTGTAATGATCTATCCAGGAGCCTAGAGAAAACCTTTAATTCTATGTATTTAATTTTTTAGGGTCTACATAGCAATTGCTCACCAACCAGCACTGAGGTGGATCAACATCATGCCAAGGAGAAAGAACATATGCCATGACGTCAAAGAAGCAGATTCTGTCCATCAGTCTGGGCTTTTGCTAATGCTCTGATCATCTTCAAACTATTTGAAATTCAAGATTCTACCATGAGAACGGTTGTTTACAAGTGGACAGCCTTAAAAACAGTTGCCAAGACTTGAGCGGGTGTTCAGCAAAGTCAGTCTAAAGTCAGAAGGCTTATTCCAGTAATAAATTATCATCTATCAAGGTGATAATTGCTAGATAAATGGGACTCTGACCAATGGGATCTCCAAAGATTGCCAGAATGGGGGTTTTGTGCCGCACCTCGTGTGGCAGTCAAGCATGTCCAATGCTACTCCATTTAAAGTACAGGGGACTGATGGAAATAGCACTCTGCTATCTTCATCAGTCCCATGAAATTGCATTTAAACAAATTACAAAGGCTCTTCTGGAACAACATTCTTGGGACTAATTAGATCAATTTGGAGATGTCTTTTTAACCCCAAACATGGTACTGTTCATAATAGCCAACAAAGTGCATCACTACAAACACCTCATACCAATTATCAAGCATGGTGGTGGTGGTGGTGGTGGTGAAGTGATGATTTGGGCTTATTTTGCACTTACTGCCGGACTTGGTAAATTGAGACAAAGATCTTCTTCTCAAACCAGAATGTTCTAAGATGAAGCCATCTATCTATATGGCAGCTTAAGATGGGACAAAATTGGGTCAAGTAGCAGAACATTGATCCCAAGCTTACAAGCAAATAAAGTAAAGTCAACATCTGAATGGCTAAAAAGAAATTAAAATCAAGATGTTAGAATCAAACATCTTGATCCCAACACCGTTAAGATGCTGTGGCACAAATCTAAGAGTTTTGTATTATCTAAAACCCTCAAACATAAATGAATTGAAACAATGGGGGAAGTTTACCGTTCAAAATGCACCAGCATTCTGGAGCAATTTGAGCTGAAAAAAATGGCATACATATGTTGCACCACATTTACTGTTTTACACACTTTTCTATACATTTGTGACTCGCACAATAAGGGGTTTCACTTAGCAGAAAAGCAGTATGGTGTCACTGGAAAGGTGTGGCTAAGATGGGTCTCCAAAAATTTGTCCTATTTTTTAGGTAAACTAAGACAACAAACAGGTGGCGTAAAGTTAGACTAGACAGTGCAGGCAGACAGACAGACTACAGGTGCATAAGATTTATCATCCAACATCAGCCACTGTGATAAATTTGGTAAAGTGTATATAAGACTGTTTAAGGCCTCTTTCACACTTGCGTTGTTGGGATCCGGCGTGCACTCCATTTGCCGGAGGTGCCCGCCAGATCCGTAAAAACGCAAGTGTACTGAAAGCATTTGAAGACGGAGCCGTCTTCAAAATGCTTTCAGTGTTACTATGGCACCCAGGACGCTATTAAAGTCCTGGTTGCCATAGTAGGAGCGGGGAGCGGGGGAGCGGTATACTTACAGTCCGTGCGGCTCCTGGGGCGCTCCAGAATGACGTCAGAGCGTCCCATGCGCATGGATGACGTGATCCATGTGATCACGTGATCCATGCGCTTGGGGCGCCCTGACGTCACTCTGGAGCGCCCGGGGAGCCGCACGGACGGTAAGTATGCTGCTCCCCCGCTCCCCGCTACACTTTACCATGGCTGCCAGGACTTTAGCGTCCCGGCAGCCATGGTAACCACTCTGAAAAAGCTAAATGTCGGGTCCGGCAATGCGCCGAAACGACGTTTAGCTTAAGGCCGGATCCGGATCAATGCCTTTCAATGGGCATTAATTCCGGATCCGGCCTTGCGGCAAGTCTTCAGGATTTTTGGCCGGAGCAAAAAGCGCAGCATGCTGCGGTATTTTCTCCGGCCAAAAAACGTTCCGTTCCGGAACTGAAGACATCCTGATGCATCCTGAATGGATTTCTCTCCATTCAGAATGCATGGGGATAAAACTGATCAGGATTCTTCCGGCATAGAGCCCCGACGACGGAACTCTATGCCGGAAGAAAAGAACGCAGGTGTGAAAGAGCCCTAAGTTTATTCTGTCTCATGTTTAGACAGTATTAGCAAATATGCCCCACTATTGCAAAAAAGTTGGTCACAGCAAAAAAGGTGGGTAAAGAAAAGATCATATGTTTGTATGTTCTCCCTGTGTTTACGTGGGTTGCTTCCAGGTACTCCGGTTTCCTCCCACACTTCAAAGACATACTGATAGGGAACTTAGATTGAGAGCTCCATTGGGGACAGCTTGAAGCTAATATATGTAAAGCGCTGCGGAATATATTAGCGCTATATAAATAAATAATAAAACCTCTCCAAGATGATTGTAGTTATTGTTATACAGTATGTTACTGATTTATGCTGCGTTTTTTTCCTATGGTTTCACAATATTGGTTTAGGTTTTAGATTTAAAAAAATTATGACTTATTAAAATCTGTTGTTTTTTTGTTGTCATCGGATTTATGTTAGTTTATAGAAGTTGAGGATGAGCACACAATTGTTAGTTAGGCCTTGATAACTAAACATTTTGAAGGAGAATTATGTTCATTCTATAGTCACACAGTACGCTTTCCAGGTGAGATTCCGTGTGCAATCATATAATCTCCTGCTTTGAGCCACATGAGCCAGCATCATTCTCTTATGGTGGATTTCATTTTATCCCCATTCCCCTCCCCAGCAGCAAACATGGTGGAGGAGTTGGTCTTCTCCTTTCAGATAACTGCTCCTTCAGCCCAACTCATACCCTCCATTATTCCCCCTTCACTGTCAGCATCTACTTTCTCTCCAAATTCCAAGTAGCTGTCATCTACAGCCCTCCATGCCGGACCACAATCTTTTTCGACCACTTCAGCACCTGGCTCCTGCACTTTCTTTCCACTGACACCCTCACTATCATCATGGGTGACTTAAACATCCCCATTGACACTTGCCACTTAGCTGCCTCTGAACTTCTAGCACTCACTTCCACCATTTGGCCTCTCACAGTGGTCGTCCACTGCCAAACACACTGGATCTTATCTTTACCTACCTTTGTTCCCTATCTAATCTCTCTAACTCACCTTTCTCCCTATACGATCACAATCTACTCACATTCTATTAACTGGTCTCTTCAGCTGCCGCCTGTCTATAAACTGGCATATCCTCGCAGGAACCTTAAACATCCTGACTTTCGCTTCTGACTCCCTTCTGCCAATCTCTACCATATGTCAGAACTGAAAACTTTAATAAAAAAATAATAATAATTGCTTCCAAAATCAACCTTTTAGATTTCCTAAACAATGTGAGTGCATTGAACAGAATGTGGTAAAACATGGACTATTCTCTACCATATGTTCCCTCTATGATGCAGTTGCTGCCAGCACTTTGTATAGCACCACAATAACTACAGCTCTCAATCGCCCCCTTCATACATAACAAAACCCCAAATATTAATAGGGAATCCTGGCACACCTAACTGACCAAAGAACTGAGACAAGCCTACAGGGTTGCAGAGCGGAGATGGAAGAAATCCCATTCTAACGAGCACTTTATCACATACAACCAATCCCTACTCCTCACATCATACCCCACTCGCACACCACCTCCTCGTCTCGTCTTCTCTCTGTTGGGCTCTGTCCTAGAACCCCTGCTCTTCTCAATCTACATTTTAGGCCTGGGACAGCTCATAGAGGCCCATGGATTTCAGTATCATTCCTATGCTGATGACATGCAAATTTACTTCTCTGCCCAAGATATCACCTCCTTACTATCCAGAATACTGCAATTTAGAATTTATATTATTTCCTCCATCTCACTCAACAACCCCCCCAACAGACATATCCATCACAGTCAATGGCTGCACACTCTCCCTATCAACCAAGTCTGCTGCCCTGGGGTAACTATTGATTCTGCTCTGTCCTTCAAACCACACATCCAAGCCCTTTCCACCACCTGCCTCCAAAAAAAAATCTCTTGAAACCGCACATTCCTCAATCAGTAGTCTGCAAAAATGCTTGTACATGCTCTCATCATCTCACGCCTAGACTACTGTAACATTCCCCTATATGGCCTTTCATCTAGCACCCTCGCACTAATCCAATCAACTCTGCTGCCCGACTATATCAACTCTCTGCACGTTACTCCTCTGTCTGTTCTTCCTGTCAATCTGCAATGCTGATGTAACGATAAAGCCAAACTGATGGCCAGCAAACGGCGGCGTACCAGACACACTTTGTGCAGGCCGTCACTCTGAACACCCTTGAGGGCCGGGGTACTCTTCACCCGCCTTCAGCCAGAAGGGGGACTTTGGCAGTGCCCTTCCCAGGTGTCAAATAGCAGGCTGGCTGGTGGCTGGGCACACCGGCCGCAGTTAGGCAAAACCCTAAAGTAAATACAGTGACACTATGCAATGGTCAATAGGGAAACATGAGAATGATCAGTAAACATATGCCAGGGCACAAGAACCAGAAGACAACCAAAACCAAAGCCAGAGTCAATAACCAGAGAAACCACTCACCAGATAGCTTCAGATCCAGAACCAGGAAGTAACTGCATAATCAGCAGTGAGTGGGGGAAAAGACCGGGTTTAAATATCCCTCCACAGATCACCTGACACTGCTGAGGTCACACCCAATATCCACCCTCAGACCAGGGAAGCACAGGTAAGAACTGAGAGTGTGCAGAGGAAGGAACCTCCCACCACATGTCAGGAGAAACATAACAACAGAGGTTCCCTGACAACAGCTGACGCTAGGGGTTCTGGCGTCCTGGGACCCCTGACCAGCGTCAGTGCTGGGAATGATGGCGTCCTGTCTTCCCAGCAGTACCAAGATCTGGAGTGGATCTCACAGAGCAATGCACGAGCGTAAAGCGCAATTCTTTACTAGCTCTGCCCACCGGGGGCGACATGCTGTCCCTCGTGGCCAGGGGATGTCTCGCCGAAGGGCCAGAGACCACCTGGGAGAATGAGAGACACGTCTTCCCTTGGTGATATGCTTCCGGTGAGACTGCGTCTGTCTCCCTGGCTGCCTGACACAATCCCTTCACTTGCTCCCCATTGCCGAGAGAATACAGTACAAAACATTATGACATGCAAGGCTGTCCACAAGCTGCCACCTCCATACATCTGTGACCTGATCTGCCTGTGCTTTCTCACAAGACCTTCTTCTCTACTCTCCTCACTTGTTTCCACAATCACCCCTAAGATTTCTCTTGTGCATCCTCCGTACTCTGGAACTTCAAAAGAAACCTAAAAACCCACCTCTTCAGACAAGCCTACAACCTACCATTACCTACTGTATGCTTCCCTCATCCCCTGTAGATTGTAAGCCCTCGCAGGCAGGATACTTTCTCCTTTGGTACCAGTTTGTAACTTGTGTTGTTCATGCTTATTGCAATTGTCTTGTATTATGTATGTACACCCCATTTCATATGTACAACACCATCGAATGAATGGTGGTTAATAATAATTAATAATGTATGAACTTTCTCTCCTGGGGGAAAACACCTTCTTACATACAGCATGTGCAGAATCCCACTGCTACAAAAGTGGTCCACTGCTAAAAGGGTTTACATGTTGATTATGCCTTACCCTATGTAACTTATACAAAGAGTTAACAGGCTGTAACTGTTTCTAAGTGAGGCCGCTCCACCCTCCCGGTAGGTAGTGGTGTAGTTTGGCTGATGCTAGGAGTTAGTGCTAAGACAGTGAACTGTGAAGAAGCAGAGAACAGTCCCTTGAGAGAAGCAAAGATGTAGAGCAAAAGAAAAAGAGCAAAAGATATACTTGTGGAGCATACCAGTGTTAAGAGGTGGTACGTGCAGAAGCTCTATGGAGATAATCTGTCTTAAGGATTTTTGGACTCCATAGCAAATTTATCCAGATGAAAGGCTTTTGGGAGCCTGAAGAAAATTGATTTTAAGAGAAAGAACTGGGCATAGTTACATAGTTGATACGGTTGAAAAAAGACATACGTCCATCAAGTTCAACCAAGGGATAGGTGGGCATGCAAATCCCAAAAGGAATTGAGACTCCGATTTCTACACGTTTTCATAAGCATTAACGTTTTTTACTTTTAAGAATTAGTCTAAACCCTTTTTGAAACTGTCCACTGTTCCTGCTGTGACCACGTCCTGAGGAAGTCTATTCCACAGCTTCACAGTTCTTACAGTAAAGAAGGTTTGACGCTTCCGGAGACTGAACTTTTTCCTCTCCAATCGGAGGCAGTGCCCCATTGTCTTTTGAGCTCATTTTACATGGAACAGCTTTTCACTGTATTTTTTGTATGGCCCATCTATATATTTGTATAGGTTAATCATGTCCTCCCTTAGACGTTTCTCCTCAAGACTAAATACCTGTTAAATACCTCTGCAGTTGTAAGAAATGTAAGATCTGTGAAAAGTGCAAAATGTTATAGGAACTGCTAGTCCATGCATGCTGTGAACTGTGATTTCTGTAGTTGAACCCTATTTGCAAGTAAAGAACCGTTCACCTGTTAAACCTGCCACATCATTGTCTCCCAGTTCAGGGAATCCTGCCTTGCACCTTTAAATTCATCACCGCCAAGGGTACCCCGAACCAGGGTGTACCTTGAAGGGAATAAAGCTGTGTCCCTCTCATTACTGCACAGCCCAGGGGAGTGCCAGAATGAGTAACTACTACCTCCATTATTGCTACTACTGTCACTCCCATCCTCTTCTCTCCTGGGCCCGCTGCACATGCAATGGGCGTTTTTTTGTTCAGAGATGTATGAAATCTGAAAGAAAACAAAATACATATCTCTGTCCATGAAACTTCCATGGCTGCCATAGTATACTACTGCCATAAAAACTGAGCTGTAACACAGCCAGCTACATAAAACTGAATTGTTCTTGTGAACAGAAGTCAGCTTGGCAATAATTCATCTATATGTATTGCGGTATGCCAGACCTGGCAGGGGAATTATGTGTGAGGTCACGGTGTGAGCAATAGGTGGGCCGAGGTAAATACAGTTCTGTGGGGGGTTGAGTCAGCACAACCCGTATGTAGGTGCACATCACTATGGCAAAATACATATACAAACGGAAAATGCAAATGTGATCGCACTCTACATCCAGCACTCTGCCCTGCCTCCATGCTGGATGAGACAATGGTGTACATTTTGGCCAAAGCGTAATAAGCCACTCACCACATCAAGGTTGCCTAATTTGAGTGGTCCCTAACACTAGTTCCTACCTGTTTATGGGCCATGACAGCCACACAAAGTCCAGGGAATGCAGGTCAGCATGCAAGCCAAGCACACTCTGCTTTTAACCCCGTCCGGTGCCATTACAGCTTTCATCGGATCCAGGGATGCAAGTACCAACATGCATGCTGAGCCCACCATATACTTCTCCTGGAGTCAAATGGCTACTGGTAGGTTCTATATAAGCAGACTCAGTTTTATACTGACTTTAAAACCAGCCTCCAGGACAGATTGACTGGTCAGGTTTGCATGACTCAAAGGAGATCGCCACGCCTCCAATATATACTACAAAGAAAAAATGTGGAGGGTTGAGTCAGCACAACCCATATGTAGGTGCACATCACTATGGCGAAATACATATACAAACGGAAAATGCAAATGTGATCGCACTCTACATCCAGCACTCTGCCCTGCCTCCGTGCTGGATGAGACATTGGTGTACATTTTGGCCAAAGCGTAATTAGCCACTCACCACGTCAGGGCAGAGTGCTGGATGCAGAGTGCGATCACATTTGCATTTTCCGTTTGTATATGTATTTCGCCATAGTGATGTGCACCTACATACGGGTTGTGCTGACTCAACCCCCCACATTTTTTCTTTGCAGTATATATTGGAGGCGTGGTGTTCTCGTTGGAGTCATGCACACCTGACCAGTCAATCTGTCCTGGAGGCTGGTTTTAAAGTCAGTATAAAACTGAGTCTGCTTATACAGAACCTACCAGTAGCCATTTGGCTCCAGGAGAAGTATATGGTGGGCTCAGCATGCATGTTGGTACTTGCATCCCTGGATCCGATGAAAGCTGTAATGGCACCGGACGGGGTTAAAAGCAGAGTGTGCTTGGCTTGCATGCTGACCTGCATTCCCTGGACTTTGTGTGGCTGTCATGGCCCATAAACAGGTAGGAACTAGTGTTAGGGACCACTCAAATGAGGCAACCTTGACGTGGTGAGTGGCGTATTATGCTTTGGCCAAAATGTACACCAATGTCTCATCCAGCATGGAGGCAGGGCAGAGTGCTGGATGTAGAGTGCGATCATATTTGCATTTTCCGTTTGTAAATACAGTTCTGGTTACTCACAGTTATGTCGTCCCTGGGCAGGCTCGCATAAGTGAAAAGGAGAACGGCACAAGGATTCTCTGGGGCACACTCTGGTGTAAGGGACACTGGCCAGATGGTGGTTTGAGGTGCCCTTGGTGGTCTGTATTAATGTGCCAGTGGCAAGGTACCTTGTAGTCGTGACGCCAGTACCTTTTGTATGGAGGTACAACCATTTACTGTTGTATTAATAGAGGAACTTGAGTCTGAGGCAAGCAGAATGGAACTCAAAAGGGAACTTTACTGAAGATGACTTTTGATAACAGTACATCTAAAGTGTTTAAACAGTCTCAGTACAGAGATATCACTGCTGCAAGTCCTCTGCTGACAGGTGTAACTGTCCCTCTCTAGATATTAAATAAGGAAATTGTAGCCTTACTGATAGAGGTCCTCAGGAATGGTCCTGGTGATCCTGGTTCAGGCTTGTGAAGTCGCCAAAGGCTAGTAAATCCTTCACGGTGGAGTCCAAAGGTCCTAAGGCACTAGTAAGATGTGTCCAATAACCCTTTGGGGGTCTCCTTTCTGTAGTATTCTCTGAATAGATAAAGTACTTCAGCTCTGGGCTGAGATATGGCTGAGGGATGTGGATAACAGGCTGCATACACTGCTAGTCTGTGCTCAACTGTAACTCTAGTCTCAACAGGAAGTTATCTGGAAACTAGACTTGAAACTAGACTGAACTGGCTAGGTCTGAGCTGAACTATATATATTGGAGGTATTATCTCCCCCTAGTGGTAAGCTAAGTGTAATTGAATGCTAATACACCTGTTAGCAGGGATTATGCACAAGGACATATTGCAGCTTAACAACAGGCTATAAAAAGGCATATAAAGTACAATATGACAACTTTGCAGTACCCACGAGGGTAGTGGGATGCTGCAGTATGATGCTACTGAAATCTTTAACCACGTATTCGCAAAATACAGATTGCTTCCGTGTGCATTCTGCATTTTTTTTTGCTTCCATCAACAGAAATGCCTATTCTCATCCACGTTACGGATCAGAATAGGACATTCTGCACAGAATCTGAGGAACAGCCACACAGGTCAGCAAAAAGTATGGATGTGTGCATCGCCCCATAGAAATGAATGGGTTATTATGCTATCTGCAAAAAATGCAAATAGCAAATGGTTGGAAAATACAGTCGTGTATCATGAGACCAAACTCTAATACAAAAGAGAAACAAAGAAAAAACATAAAAACATAATACTTGATTAGTACTGTTCATGTTTATGATAATGATGAGTGCCACATTATTTCTTGTTCATGTATTTGAAAGTGTAAATATGAGCTGCCAACTTTCGGTGACGGCTGCTATGAAACAGACCCCAATCATGTTCTATTTTAGAGAGTGTGACAGTGCCATAGCCTGACTCCACAGCCGTGGCAGCTCACACCCTTTCCTCCTAGGCTATGCCACATTGTGAGATAAAGACATAGATGGAAACATTTGTTCTAACCCTTTCACTGCTGGAATAATACTGATCAACTGCTAAATACATCAACCTTAGCTTTCATTTTTCTTATGTTAAATAGGTTTACATATCATATTTACATAAAACCTGGGAGTAGATTCATGCTGCCCTCACCACAGGTACTGCAAAGTAGTGACTGTGCCCTTATTCCAAGGAACTACTCTGAAAGGCCTGAAGCGTTTTAGGGAAAACACCGTTTTCAAATGGGCCATGCATGGGAGAAATATCCAATGGCACCTTTCCTCTCCACATTCTCCTCACTTGACTCCTTAAAGGGATTGTCCAACGAAAAATATTCTACATTTTTCAAACCAGCACCTGGATCTGAATAAAATTCTGTATAGCCAATGTGTTATTCAATACAATGTACAGTATCTATATAGCGCCCACTGCTTTTTTTCTTATTTCTTTTGTCCTGCTCACTGAAAGGCCGCACATGCTCAGTGTCATCCTTCAACTGCCTCCTGAGCTGTGATAGGAAGAGAGCTACTGCAGAAAAGACACTTCCCTTGAGCTGCCGGCGCGAAATAGCTGCAGGACGGATCCGACATGGTGAACAGCCTGTCGGATCCGTCCTGCCGCAAGTGTGAAAGTAGCCTTACCGGGAAAGAGCAGGCCGGAGTACCTCAGGAACTGGAGGCGCCCGGATCGTCCCTGGCCAACACTTTCCAGGTGTGGTTTCCCATACTGGAAAGAAGGTACGGTCCCAAAAAAAGTGCAGAGTGTGTAACAGGAGGGGGATACGGAAGGACACCACTACTCAGTGTGACACATGCCCCGATCATCCGGGCCTCTGCATTGACAGTTGCTTCAGGGAGTACCACACTTCCATGGAGTACTAAATTTATAATCCCCTTCCCCAATTTTTATTCTATTTAGCCACTGACAATCGCCCCAAAAAAAATATACAGTACAGACCAAAAGTTTGGACACACCTTCTCATTCAAAGAGTTTTCTTTATTTTCATGACTATGAAAATTGTAGATTCACACTGAAGGCATCAAAACTATGAATTAACACATGTGGAATTATATACATAACAAACAAGTGTGAAACAACAGAAAATATGTCATATTCTAGGTTCTTCAAAGTAGCCACCTTTTGCTTTGATTACTGATTTGCACACTCTTGGCATTCTCTTGATGAACTTCAAGAGGTAGTCCCCTGAAATGGTTTTCACTTCACAGGTGTGCCCTGTCAGGTTTAATAAGTGGGATTTCTTGCCTTATAAATGGGGTTGGGACCATCAGTTGCGTTGAGGAGAAGTCAGGTGGATACACAGCTGATAGTCCTACTGAATAGACTGTTAGAATTTGTATTATGGCAAGAAAAAAACAGCTAAGTAAAGAAAAACGAGTGGCCATCATTACTTTAAGAAATTAAGGTCAGTCAGTCAGCCGAAAAATTGGGAAAACTTTGAAAGTAAGGGCTATTTGACCATGAAGGAGAGTGATGGGGTGCTGCGCCAGATGACCTGGCCTCCACATCACGGACATGAACCCAATCGAGATGGTTTGGGGTGAGCTGGACCGCAGAGTGAAGGCAAAAGGGCCAACAGTGCTAAGCATCTCTGGGAACTCCTTCAAGACTGTTGGAAGACCATTTCAGGTGACTACCTCTTGATGCTCAAGAGTGTGCAAAGCAGTAATCAAAGCAAAAGGTGGCTACTTTGAAGAACCTAGAATATGACATATTTTCAGTTGTTTCACACTTGTTTGTTATGTATATAATTCCACATGTGTTAATTCATAATTTTGATGCCTTCATAGTCATGAAAATAAAGAAAACTCTTTGAATGAGAAGGTGTGTCCAAACTTTTAGTCTGTACTGTATATATACAGTATATATGGTTTTCAGACTTGAGACACTAAAACAAAAATATATATTCTTTCAAAAATATTATTTTGTAAAACTAAAATAAATACAAAAAGTAGACATATTAGGTTTCACGTCCGTAAGAATCTGATCTATAAAAATACCCCATGACCTAACCCCTCAGATGAACACAGTCAAAAAAATAAAATAAAAACGGTACAAAAAGTGTAATAGCAAGCGATCAAAAAGTCATATGCCCCCCAAAATAGAGCCAATAAAACCGTCCTCTCATCCCGCAAAAAATGAGCCCCTACCTAAGACAATCGGCTAAAAACTGGAAAAAAAAAATGACTCCCGGCTCCACCATAGAAATGCCTATTCTTGTCCGCAAGTTGCGGACAAGAATAGGACATGCTCTATCTTTTTGCGGAGCTGCGGACCCAAAGATCAGGGCCGCGCACCGCAAATGCGGATGCGGACAGCACACTGTGTGCTGTCCGCATCCATTCCGTCCCCATATAGAATGAATGGGTTCGCACCTGTTTGAATGGGTCCGCACCCGTTCCGCAAAATTGCGGAACGGATGCAGACCCATTTTGCGGACGTGTGAATGGAGCCTTAGACTATAGAGATACTAAAATGTTTTTTGTTTTTTTTTGTTTAAAAAAGGATAATATAGTGTAAAACCTAAATAAATTTAAAAAAGTAGACATATTAGGTATCAACACATCCGTAAGAATCTGCTCTATAAAAATACCCCATGACCTAACCCCTCAGATGAACACGGTTAAAAAAATAAAATAAAAACTGTTCCAAAACAGCTATTTGTTGGCAAATTTTCAATTTTAGTCCATTTTTTCCAGTAACAAAGCCAAACAAAACTTAATATTTATTACCCTGATTCTGCAGTTTAGGCTACTTTCACACTAGCGTTCGGGTGTCCGCTTGTGAGCTCCGTTTGAAGGGGCTCACAAGCGGCCCCGAACGCATCCGTCCAGCCCTAATGCATTCTGAGTGGACGCGGATCCGCTCAGAATGCATCAGTCTGGCAGCGTTCAGCCTCCGCTCAGCAAGCGGACACCTGAACGCTGCTTGCAGCGTTCGGGTGTCCGCCTGGCCATGTGGAGGCAAGTGGATCCGTCCAGACTTATAATGTAAGTCAATGGGGACGGATCCGTTTGAAGATGACACAATATGGCTCAATCTTCAAACGGATCCGTCCCCCATTGACTTTCAATGTAAAGTCTGGACGGATCCGTTCAGGCTACTTTCACACTTAGAATTTTTTCTAAGTTATAATGCAGACGGATCCGTTCTGAACGGATACAAACGTCTGCATTATAGGAGCGGATCCGTCTGAGCAGACATCAGACGGACCTGCTCTGAACGGTAGTGTGAAAGTAGCCTTACAGAAACACCCCATATGTAGTCGTAAACTGCTGTATGACCAAACGGCAGGGCACAGAAGGTAAGGAACGCCATAAGGCTGGGTTCACACGAGCGTGTCCGGATTAGGTCCGGATGCGTCCCGGTGTGTTGCGGCAAACCCGCGCAAGTAGGAATGCAATTGCAGTCAGTTTTGACTGCGATTGCGTTCCGATGTTCAGTTTTTATCGCGCGGGTGCAATGTTTTTTGCACGCGCGTGATAAAAAACCGACTGTGGTACCCAG
The DNA here is from genome assembly GCF_905171765.1 of Bufo bufo. NCBI lineage: Eukaryota > Metazoa > Chordata > Amphibia > Anura > Bufonidae > Bufo > Bufo bufo. Next base: position 329,594,935 of record NC_053391.1, on the reverse strand, counting down.
ACCCAAACCCGGACTTCTTCACAGAATTTCGGGCTTGGGATCGGTGTTCTGTAGATTGTATTATTTTCCCTTATAACATGGTTCTAAGGGAAAATAATAGCATTCTGAATACAGAATGCATAGTAGATGATCAATTGAGGGTTAAAAAAAAATAAAAAAATTAACTCACCTCCTCCGCGTAGTTCCCGGTCTCTTCTTTACTTCTTTAATGATGAGCTGTCGGCTAAAGGACCTTTGTGACGTCAGATCACATGCTCCAATCACATGGTACATCACCACGGTGATGGACCATGTGATTGGAGCATGTGATCTGACGTCACCAAAGGTCCTTTAGCCGACAGCTCATCAGAAGAGACCGGGAACTACGCGATCAAGAGGAGAAGGTGAGTTAATTTGTTTATTTTTTTTAACCCCTCCAGGGCTATTTTACTAAGCATTCTGTATTCAGAATGCTATTATTTTCCCTTATAACCATGTTATAAGGGAAAATAATACAGTGAATAGACTGTCACCTAGCAACCATGCGTGAAAATCGCACCGCATCCGCAGTTGCTTGCGGATGCTTGCGATTTTCACGCAACCCCATTCACTTCTATGGGGCCTGCGTTGCGTGAAAAACGCAGAATATAGAGCTTGCTGCGATTTTCACGCAACGCACAAGTGATGCGTGAAAATCATCGCTCATCTGAACAGCCCCATTGAAATGAATGGGTCCGGATTCAGTGCGGGTGCAATGCGTTCACCTACCGCATTGCACCCGCGCGGAAATCTCGCCCGTGTGAACGCAGCCTAAGGTTTCTAGAAGGCAGATTTTGATGGCCTTTTTTTTTTGGCACCATGTCCCATTTGAAGAACCCCTGATGCACCCCTAGAGTAGAAACTCCATCTAAGAAACTACACCCCTCAAGGTATTCAAAACTGATTTTACTAACTTTATTAACCCTTTAGGTGTTCCTCAACAGTTTATGGCAAATGGAGATGAAATTTCTAGTTCTATTTCTGGTAACCTTTCCTCACAAAAATGTAATATAGAGCAACCAAAAATCATATGTACCCTAAAAATAGTCCCAACAAAACTGCCACCTTATCCCGTAGTTTCCAAAATGGGGTCACTTTTATGGAGTTTCTACTCTAGGGGTGCATCAGGGGGGCTTCAAATGGGACATGGTGTAAATAAACCAGTCCAGCAAAATCTGCCTTCCAAAAACCACACGGCGCTCCTTTCCCTCTGAGTTTTGTTTGGCTGTTAACCCTTGCTTTGTTACTGGAAAAAAAAAGGTTAAAATGGAAAATTTGCCCAAAAATTTTAATTAAAAAATTTCATCTCCATTTGCCAATAACTCTTGTGGAACTCCTAAAGGGTTAACAAAGTTTTTAAAATCAGTTTTGAATACATTGAGGGGTGTAGTTTCTTAGATGGGGTCACTTTTATGGAGTTTCTACTCTAGGGGTGAATCAGGGGGGATTCAAATGGGACATGGTGTAAATAAACCATTCCAGCAAAATCTGCCTTCCAAAAACCACACAGCGCTCCTTTCCCTCTACGCCCTACCATGTGCCCGTACAGTAGTTTACGACCACATATGGAGTACATACAGAATCAGGGCAAAAAATATTGAGTTTTGTTTGGCTGTTAACCCTTGCTTTGTTACAGTAAAAAATGGATTAAAATGTAAAATTTGACCAAAAATTTAAATTCTGAAATTTTATCTCCATTTGCCATTAACTCTTGTGGAACACCTAAAGGGTTAACGACGTTTGTAAAAAAATCTGTTTTGAATACCTTGAGGGGTGTTTTCTATTATGTAAGCCTCACAAAGTGACTTCAGACCTGAACTGGTCCTTAAAATGTGGGTTTTTGAAAATTTCTGAAAAATTTCAAGATTTGCTTCTAAACTTCAAAGCCTTGTAACATCCCCATAAAATAAAATTGCATTCCCAAAATGATCCAAACATGAAGTAGACATATGGGGAATGTAAAGTAATAACTATTTTTGGAGGTATTACTATGTATAACGCCTCCTGCACACGACCGTTGTGTGCACCCGTGGCCGTTGTGCCGTTTTCCGTTTTTTTTCGCGGACCCATTGACTTTCAATGGGTCCGTGGAAAAAACGGAAAATGCACCGTTTTGCAGCCGCATCCGTGATACGTGTTTCATGGCCGTGAAAAAAATAGGACCTGTCCTATTTTTTTCACGGCCAACGGTTCACGGACCCATTCAAGTCAATGGGTCCGTGAAAGAACACGGATGCACACAAGATTGGCATCCGTGTCCGTGATCCGTGGCCGTAGGTTACTTTTTATACAGACGGATCCGAAGATCCGTCTGCATAAAGCTTTTTCAAAGCTGAGTTTTCCGTGAAAACTCAGAACCGACAGTATATTCTAACACAGAAGCGTTCCCATGGTGATGGGGACGCTTCTAGTTAGAATACACTACAAACTGTGTACAAGACTGCCCCCTGCTGCCTGGCAGCACCCGATCTCTTACAGGGGGCCGTGATCAGCACAATTAACCCCTTCAGGTGCGGCACCTGAAAGGGTTAATTGTACTATCATATCCCCCTGTAAGAGATCAGGGCTGCCAGGCAGCAGGGGGCAGACCCCCCCCCCCCTCCCCAGTTTGAATATCATTGATGGCCAGTGCGGCCCCCCCCCCCCCCTCTATTGTAATTATTCGTTGGTGGCACAGTGTGCGCCTCCCTCCCTCTATTGTAATAATTCGTTGGTGGCACAGTGTGCGCCCCCCATCGGCCCCCCCTCCCTCTATAGCATTAACAACATTGATGGCCAGTGTGCGGCCTCCCATCTCCCCCCCCCCCCTCCCCCATCATCATTGGTGGCAGCGGAGTTCCGATCGGAGTCCCAGTTTAATCGCTGGGGCTCCGATCGGTAACCATGGCAACCAGGACGCTACTACAGTCCTGGTTGCCATGGTTACATAGCAATAGTACAGTAGTAGAAGATTCATACTTACCGGCTGCTGCGATGTTCGTGTCCGGCCGGGAGCTCCACCTACTGGTAAGTGACAGCCTCAGGTCTGTGCGGCGCATTGCTAAATGAACTGTCACTTACCAGTAGGAGGAGCTCCCGGCCGGACACGAACATCGCCTCTCCCAGGTAAGTATGAATCTTTGCTAGTGACCCGCTGCCACCAATGATCGGGGGGGGGGGGGGGAGATGGGAGGCCGCACACTGGCCACCAATGTTGTTAATGCTATAGAGGGAAGGGGGGGCCGATGGGGGGCGCACACTGTGCCACCAACGATTTATTACAATAGAGGGAGGAAGGGGGGCGGGGGGGGGCGCACACTGTGCCACCAACGATTTATTACAATAGATATTCAAACTGGGGAGGGGGGGGGGGGGTCTGCCCCCTGCTGCCTGGCAGCCCTGATCTCTTACAGGGGGATATGATAGCACAATTAACCCCTTCAGGTGCGGCACTTGAGGGGTTAATTGTGCTGATCACGGCCCCCTGTAAGAGATCGGATGCTGCTAGGCAGCAGGGGGCAGTCATTGTACACAGTTTGTAGTATATTCTAACTAGAAGCGTCCCCATCACCATGGGAACGCCTCTGTGTTAGAATATACTGTCGGAAATGAGGTTTCACGATCTAACTCATATCCGACAGTATATTCTAACATAGAGGCGTTCCCATGGTGATGGGGACGCTTCAAGTTTAAATATACCATCGGATTGGAGAAAACTCCAATCCAATGGTATAAAAGGGACTCCAGACTTTACATTGAAAGTCAATGGGGACGGATCCGTTTGAAATGGCACCATATTGTGTCAACGTCAAACGGATCCGTCCCCATTGACTTGCATTGTAATTCAGGACGGATCCGTTTGGCTCCGCACGGCCAGGCGGACACCAAAACGACTTTTTTTTCCATGTCCGTGGATCCTCCAAAAATCAAGGAAGACCCACGGACGAAAAAACGGTCACGGATCACGGAAAAACGGGACCCGTTTTTGCGGACCGCAAAAAAATACGTTCGTGTGCAGGAGGCCTAATAGATGTAGAGAAATTGAAACTTGAAAATTATCAAATTTTTCCAAATTTTGTCTTTTTTTATAAATAAAAAAAAATGTTGACTTCATTTTACCAGTGTCATGAAGTACAATATGTGACGAAAAAAACATTCTCAGAATGGCCTGGAAAAGTAAAAGCGTTCTAAAGTTATTCACACATAAAGTGACACTGGTCAGATTTGCAAAAAATGGCTTGGTCCTTGAGGTGAAATATGGGGTTAAGGACCAGACCAATTAGCTTTTTTTCACTCCCTGCATTCCTAGAGCCATAAAAAAAAAATTCCGTTCACATAGCTGTATTTGAGGGACAAGTTGGACTTTCTAATGGCATCATTTTATATGGTATACGATGGAGTGGAAAGCTGGAAAAAAAATAACCGCATTTTCACCATAATATTTTGGGTTTCGTTTTTACAGAATTTTGTATGCAGTAAAACTGACCTGTTACGTGAGGGGCAAGTTGTGTCTTTTAATAGTACTAATTTAACATATCTTGCATTAGAAAATGGGAAACATATACACTGCTCAAAAAAATAAAGGGAACACAAAAATAACACATCCTATATCTGAATTAATTAAATATTCTTCTGAAATACTTTGTTCTATACATAGTTGAATGTGCTGACAACAAAATCACACAAAAATAAAAAAATGGAAATCAAATTTTTTAACCCATGGAGGTCTGGATTTGGAGTCACACTCAAAATTAAAGTAGAAAAACACACTACAGGCTGATCCAACTTTGATGTAATGTCCTTAAAACAAGTCAAAATGAGGCTCAGTAGTGTGTGTGATCTCCACGTGCCTGTATGACCTCCCTACAACGCCTGTGCATGCTCCTGATGAGGTGGCGGATGGTCTCCTGAGGGATCTCCTCCCAGACCTGGACTAAAGCATCTGCCAACTCCTGGACAGTCTGTGGTGCAACGTGACGTTGGTGAATAGAGCGAGACATGATGTCCCAGATGTGCTCAATTGGATTCAGGTCTGGGGAACGGGCAGGCCAGTCCATAGCATCAATGCCTTCGTCTTGCAGGAACTGCTGACACACTCCAGCCACATGAGGTCTAGCATTGTCTTGCATTAGGAGGAACCCAGGGCCAACCGCACCAGCATATGGTCTCACAAGGGGTCTGAGGATCTCATCTCGGTACCTAATGGCAGTCAGGCTACCTCTGGCGAGCACATGGAGGGCTGTGCGGCCCTCCAAAGAAATGCCACCCCACACCATTACTGACCCAATGCCAAACCGGTCATGCTGGAGGATGTTGCAGGCAGCAGAACGTTCTCCACGGCGTCTCCAGACTCTGTCACGTCTGTCACATGTGCTCAGTGTGAACCTGCTTTCATCTGTGAAGAGCACAGGGCGCCAGTGGTGAATTTGCCAATCTTGGTGTTCTCTGGCAAATGCCAAACGTCCTGCACGGTGTTGGGCTGTAAGCACAACCCCCACCTGTGGACGTCGGGCCCTCATATTACCCTCATGGAGTCTGTTTCTGACCGTTTGAGCAGACACATGCACATTTGTGGCCTGCTGGAGGTCATTTTGCAGGGCTCTGGCAGTGCTCCTCCTGTTCCTCCTTGCACAAAGGCGGAGGTAGCGGTCCTGATGCTGGGTTGTTGCCCTCCTACGGCCTCCTCTACGTCTCCTGATGTACTGGCCTGTCTCCTGGTAGCGCCTCCATGCTCTGGACACTACGCTGACAGACATAGCAAACCTTCTTGCCACAGCTCGCATTGATGTACCATCCTGGATAAGCTGCACTACCTGAGCCACTTGTGTGGGTTGTAGAATCCGTCTCATGCTACCACTAGAGTGAAAGCACCGCCAGCATTCAAAAGTGACCAAAACATCAGCCAGGAAGCATAGGAACTGAGAAGTGGTCTGTGGTCACCACCTGCAGAACCACTTCTTTATTGGGGGTGTCTTGCTAATTGCCTATAATTCCCACCTGTTGTCTATCCCATTTGCACAACAGCATGTGAAATTGATTGTCACTCAGTGTTGCTTCCTAAGTGGACCGTTTGATTTCACAGAAGTGTGATTGACTTGGAGTTACATTGTGTTGTTTAAGTGTTCCCTTTAAGTAATACAATTTTTTCTCTGTAATATAATTGCAGTTGCCTGCCAGTGTGTGTCAGGCCCACAGAGTCTACTGTGCCCACTGCCAGTGCCCACAACTCATATCTGGTGGCACAGTAGCTTGCAGATAAAAAAGTAATACAATTTTTTTTTTTTCAAAATATAATTGCAGTTGCCTGCCAGTGTGTGTCAGGCCCACAGACTGTACTGTGCCCACTGCCAGTGCCCCCCACTCATAGCTGGTGGCACAGTAGCTTGCAGATAAAAAAGTAATACATTTTTTTCTCTGTAATATAATTGCAGTTGCCTGCCAGTGTGTGTCAGGCCCACAGAGTGTACTGTGCCCACTGCCAGTGCCCACCACTCATATCTGGTGGCACAGTAGCTTGCAGATAAAAAAGTAATACAATTTTATCTCTGTAATATAATTGCAGTTGCCTACCAGTGTGTGTCAGGCCCACAGAGTGTACTGTGCGCACTGCCAGTGCCCACCACTCATATCTGGTGGCACAGTAGCTTGCAGATAAAAAAGTAATACAATTTTTTCTCTGTAATATAATTGCAGTTGCCTGCCAGTGTGTGTCAGGCCCACAGAGTCTACTGTGCCCACTGCCAGTGCCCACCACTCATATCTGGTGGCACAGTAGCTTGCAGATAAAAAAGTAATACATTTTTTTCTCTGTTATATAATTGCAGTTGCCTACCAGTGTGTGTCAGGCCCACAGAGTGTACTGTGCCCACTGCCAGTGCCCAGCACTCATATCTGGTGGCACAGTAGCTTGCAGATAAAAAAGTAATACAATTTTTTTCTGTAATATAATTGCAGTTGCCTGCCAGTGTGTGTCAGGCCCACAGAGTGTACTGTGCCCACTGCCAGTGCCCACCACTCATATCTGGTGGCACAGTAGCTTGCAGATAAAAAGTAATAAAAAAAATTCTCTGTAATATAATTGCAGTTGCCTGCCAGTGTGTGTCAGGCCCACAGAGTGTACTGTGCCCACTGCCAGTGCCCACCACTCATATCTGGTGGCACAGTAGCTTGCAGATAAAAAAGTAATACATTTTTTTCTCTGTAATATAATTGCAGTTGCCTGCCAGTGTGTGTCAGGCCCACAGAGTGTACTGTGCCCACTGCCAGTGCCCACCACCCATATCTGGTGGCACAGTAGCTTGCAGATAAAAAAGTTATAATTTTTTTTCTCTGTAATATAATTGCAGTTGCCTGCCAGTGTGTGTCAGGCCCACAGAGTCTACTTTGCCCACTGCCAGTGCCCACCACTCATATCTGGTGGCACAGTAGCTTGCAGATAAAAAAGTAATACAATTTTTTCTCTGTAATATAATTGCAGTTGCCTGCCAGTGTGTGTCAGGCCCACAGAGTGTACTGTGCCCACTGCCAGTGCCCACCACTCATATCTGGTGGCACAGTAGCTTGCAGATAAAAAAGTAATACATTTTTTTCTCTGTAATATAATTGCAGTTGCCTGCCAGTGTGTGTCAGGCCCACAGAGTGTACTGTGCCCACTGCCAGTGCCCACCACTCATATCTGGTGGCACAGTAGCTTGCAGATAAAAAAGTAATACAATTTTATCTCTGTAATATAATTGCAGTTGCCTACCAGTGTGTGTCAGGCCCACAGAGTGTACTGTGCGCACTGCCAGTGCCCACCACTCATATCTGGTGGCACAGTAGCTTGCAGATAAAAAAGTAATACAATTTTTTCTCTGTAATATAATTGCAGTTGCCTGCCAGTGTGTGTCAGGCCCACAGAGTCTACTGTGCCCACTGCCAGTGCCCACCACTCATATCTGGTGGCACAGTAGCTTGCAGATAAAAAAGTAATACATTTTTTTCTCTGTTATATAATTGCAGTTGCCTACCAGTGTGTGTCAGGCCCACAGAGTGTACTGTGCCCACTGCCAGTGCCCAGCACTCATATCTGGTGGCACAGTAGCTTGCAGATAAAAAAGTAATACCATTTTTTTTCTGTAATATAATTGCAGTTGCCTGCCAGTGTGTGTCAGGCCCACAGAGTGTACTGTGCCCACTGCCAGTGCCCACCACTCATATCTGGTGGCACAGTAGCTTGCAGATAAAAAGTAATAAAAAAAATTCTCTGTAATATAATTGCAGTTGCCTGCCAGTGTGTGTCAGGCCCACAGAGTGTACTGTGCCCACTGCCAGTGCCCACCACTCATATCTGGTGGCACAGTAGCTTGCAGATAAAAAAGTTATAATTTTTTTTCTCTGTAATATAATTGCAGTTTCCTGCCAGTGTGTGTCAGGCCCACAGACTGTACTGTGCCCACTACCAGTGCCCCCCACTCATATCTGGTGGTACAGTAGCTTGCAGATAAAAAAGTAATACATTTTTTTCTCTGTAATATAATTGCAGTTGCCTGCCAGTGTGTGTCAGGCCCACAGAGTGTACTGTGCCCACTGCCAGTGCCCACCACCCATATCTGGTGGCACAGTAGCTTGCAGATAAAAAAGTTATAATTTTTTTTCTCTGTAATATAATTGCAGTTTCCTGCCAGTGTGTGTCAGGCCCACAGACTGTACTGTGCCCACTACCAGTGCCCCCCCACTCATATCTGGTGGCACAGTAGCTTGCAGATAAAAAAGTAATACAATTTTTTTCTCTGTAATATAATTGCAGTTTCCTGCCAGTGTGTGTCAGGCCCACAGAGTGTACTGTGCCCACTGTCAGTGCCCACCACTCATATCTGGTGGCACAGTAGCTTGCAGATAAAAAAGTAATAACATTTTTTCTCGGTATAATTGCAGTTGCCTGCCAGTGTGTGTCAGGCCCACAGAGTGTACTGTGCCCACTGCCAGTGCCCACCACTCATATCTGGTGGCACAGTAGCTTGCAGATAAAAAAGTAATACATTTTTTTCTCTGTAATATAATTGCAGTTGCATGCCAGTGTGTGTCAGGCCCACAGAGTGTACTGTGCCCACTGCCAGTGCCCACCACCCATATCTGGTGGCACAGTAGCTTGCAGATAAAAAAGTAATACAATTTTTTCTCTGTAATATAATTGCAGTTGCATGCCAGTGTGTGTCAGGCCCACAGAGTGTACTGTGCCCACTGCCAGTGCCCACCACTCATATCTGGTGGCACAGTAGCTTGCAGATAAGAAAGTAATACAATTTTTTCTCTGTAATATAATTGCAGTTGCCTGCCAGTGTGTGTCAGGCCCACAGAGTGTACTGTGCCCACTGCCAGTGCCCACCACTCATATGTGGTGGAACAGTAGCTTGCAGATAAAAAAGTAATACAATTTTTTCTCTGTAATATAATTGCAGTTGCCTGCCAGTGTGTGTCAGGCCCACAGAGTGTACTGTGCCCACTGCCAGTGCCCACCACTCATATGTGGTGGTACAGTAGCTTGCAGATAAAAAAGTAATACAATTTTTTCTCTGTAATATAATTGCAGTTGCCTGCCAGTGTGTGTCAGGCCCACAGAGTGTACTGTGCCCACTGCCAGTGCCCACCACTCATATCTGGTGGCACAGTAGCTTGCAGATAAAAAAGTAATACAATTTTTTCTCTGTAATATAATTGCAGTTGCCTGCCAGTGTGTGTCAGGCCCACAGAGTCTACTTTGCCCACTGCCAGTGCCCACCACTCATATCTGGTGGCACAGTAGCTTGCAGATAAAAAAGTAATACATTTTTTTCTCTGTTATATAATTGCAGTTGCCTGCCAGTGTGTGTCAGGCCCACAGAGTGTACTGTGCCCACTGCCAGTGCCCACCACTCATATCTGGTGGCACAGTAGCTTGCAGATAAAAAAGTTATAATTTTTTTTCTCTGTAATATAATTGCAGTTTCCTGCCAGTGTGTGTCAGGCCCACAGACTGTACTGTGCCCACTACCAGTGCCCCCCACTCATATCTGGTGGCACAGTAGCTTGCAGATAAAAAAGTAATACAATTTTTTTCTCTGTAATATAATTGCAGTTTCCTGCCAGTGTGTGTCAGGCCCACAGAGTGTACTGTGCCCACTGCCAGTTCCCACCACTCATATCTGGTGGCACAGTAGCTTGCAGATAAAAAAAGTAATAACATTTTTTCTCGGTAATATAATTGCAGTTGCCTGCCAGTGTGTGTCAGGCCCACAGAGTGTACTGTGCCCACTGCCAGTGCCCACCACTCATATCTGGTGGCACAGTAGCTTGCAGATAAAAAAGTAATACATTTTTTTCTCTGTAATATAATTGCAGTTGCATGCCAGTGTGTGTCAGGCCCACAGAGTGTACTGTGCCCACTGCCAGTGCCCACCACTCATATCTGGTGGCACAGTAGCTTGCAGATAAAAAAGTAATACAATTTTTTCTCTGTAATATAATTGCAGTTGCCTGCCAGTGTGTGTCAGGCCCACAGAGTCTACTTTGCCCACTGCCAGTGCCCACCACTCATATCTGGTGGCACAGTAGCTTGCAGATAAAAAAGTAATACAATTTATTCTCTGTAATATAATTGCAGTTGCCTGCCAGTGTGTGTCAGGCCCACAGAGTGTACTGTGCCCACTGCCAGTGCCCACCACTCATATGTGGTGGCACAGTAGCTTGCAGATAAAAAAGTAATACAATTTTTTCTCTGTAATATAATTGCAGTTGCCTGCCAGTGTGTGTCAGGCCCACAGAGTCTACTTTGCCCACTGCCAGTGCCCACCACTCATATCTGGTGGCACAGTAGCTTGCAGATAAAAAAGTAATACAATTTTTTCTCTGTAATATAATTGCAGTTGCCTGCCAGTGTGTGTCAGGCCCACAGAGTGTACTGTGCCCACTGCCAGTGCCCACCACTCATATCTGGTGGCACAGTAGCTTGCAGATAAAAAAGTAATACATTTTTTTCTCTGTAATATAATTGCAGTTGCATGCCAGTGTGTGTCAGGCCCACAGAGTGTACTGTGCCCACTGCCAGTGCCCACCACTCATATCTGGTGGCACAGTAGCTTGCAGATAAAAAAGTAATACAATTTTTTCTCTGTAATATAATTGCAGTTGCCTGCCAGTGTGTGTCAGGCCCACAGAGTGTACTGTGCCCACTGCCAGTGCCCACCACTCATATCTGGTGGCACAGTAGCTTGCAGATAAAAAAGTAATACAATTTTTTCTCTGTAATATAATTGCAGTTGCCTGCCAGTGTGTGTCAGGCCCACAGAGTGTACTGTGCCCACTGCCAGTGCCCACCACTCATATGTGGTGGCACAGTAGCTTGCAGATAAAAAAGTAATACAATTTTTTCTCTGTAATATAATTGCAGTTGCCTGCCAGTGTGTGTCAGGCCCACAGAGTGTACTGTGCCCACTGCCAGTGCCCACCACTCATATGTGGTGGCACAGTAGCTTGCAGATAAAAAAGTAATACAATTTTTTCTCTGTAATATAATTGCAGCTGCCTGCAAGTGTGTGTCAGGCCCACAGACTGTACTGTGCCCACTGCCAACCACTCATATCGAGTGGCACAGTACCTTGCACGCATTGTACCACTAATCTAAAAAAAAAAATGACAGGCAGAGGCAGGTCACCCCGCAGGGGTCGCCGTGGTCGTGGTGCTGTGATTTCCTTTGGCCCTAGAATAATGCCCAGTGTTCAGAGGCCACGTACCCTGAACTCGAAAAGTTCTGAGGATATAGTTGACTGGTTAACACAGGACACCCAATCTTCTACAGCTTCCGCTCGGAACCTTGATGCACCATCCTCCTCTAGCTCAGCTTCGGGCACCTCTCAAGTTACCACTCGCCTGCCTGCCGCCACCACCAACACTAGCACCACAGCCGCTTCACTTGATCTGTCAGAGGAGTTATTTACACATCAGTTGGAAGAAATGAGTGATGTGCAACCATTATTGCCAGAGGATGTAGATAACAGGGATATGTCTCAGTCAGACAGCATTACACACATGGACGTACGGTGTAATGATGATGATGTTGTACCCGCTGCTGCTTCCTTTGCTGAGTTGTCAGATACAAGTGAAGCGGTTGATGATGACGATTTGTCCGTGGATGTCACGTGGGTGCCCGCTTGAAGAGAAGAAGAACACGGGAAAAGTTCAGATGGGGAGACAGAGAGGAGGAGGAGACGAGTTGGAAGCAGGGGGAGATCATCGCAAGGAGCTAGTGGCACAGTCAGACAGCATGTATCGGCACCCGGGGTCAGCCAGACAGCACGCCAATTAACGCATGCTGTTGCCACCACCAGAATGCCGTCATTGCAAAGCTCAGCAGTGCGGCATTTTTTTTGTGTGTCTGCCTTTGACAACAGCGATGCCATTTGCAACCTGTGCCAAAAGAAACTGAGTCGTGGGAAGTCCAACACCCACCTAGGTACAACTGCTTTGCGAAGGCACATGATCTCACATCACAAACGCCTATGGGATCAACACATAATGAGTACAAGCAGCACACAAACTCAAAGCCACCATCCTCCTCCTGGTCCAGCATCTTTAGCCACGTCAACCACTGCTGTCCTCCTTTCCCCCTCTCAACCACCCGCCACTCCGCCTCTCACCTTCAGCAGTTCCTGCTCATCTGTCCACAGTCAGGTGTCTGTCAAAGAAATGTTTGAGCGTAAGAAGCCAATGTCACAAATTCACCCCCTTGCCCGGAGTCTGACAGCTGGCTTGTCGGAACTCTTAGCCCGCCAGCTTTTACCATACAAGCTGGTGGAGTCTGAGGCCTTCAAAAAATTTGTAGCTATTGGGACACCGCAGTGGAGGGTACCTGGCCGAATTTTTTTTTCACGAAAGGCAATCCCCAACCTGTACTCTATTGTGGAAAAGGAAGTCATGGCATGTCTGGCACACAGTGTTGGGGCAAGGGTCCATCTGACCACTGATACCTGGTCTGCAAAGCACGGTCAGGGCAGGTATATCACGTACACTGCGCATTGGGTAAACCTGCTGACGGCTGCCAAGCATGGAATGCGTGGCTCTGCAGAGGAGTTGGTGACACCGCCACGACTTGCAGGCAGGCCTGCTGCCACCTCCTCTACTCTATCCTCTTTGCTAACCTCCTCGGCTGAGTCCTCTTCTGCTGCTGTGTCTTGCTCCACATCAACTGCACCCCCTTCCCCAGCTCCCCAGGGGCTATTTCACATCCCGGATACGACAGTGTCACGCCGTCTTGGGGTTGACTTGCCTGAAAGCAGAGAGTCACACCGGACCAGTACTCCTGTCCGCCCTGAACGCATAGGTGGATCAGTGTCACGAGGGTGTCAAGAACCACGCCTGACTCCGTTATACCCGGGGTCAGGAAGTCGCAGCGGTTGGCTGCGCGCTCTATGTAAGATAGGGCTGTTTCCTTATGGTAGCTTTCTGGGTTTGCTTTGCAAACCTTTTTGGCTCACTCAGGGATCCGTAGCTCCTTCTCCTCAGCTGTTCCTTGTCCAGCACTCCCAACCTCCTTATATTCCCCTCTCACACTTCTCTGGTTGCCAGATATAGAGCTTCCTGCCTGGACATCTATTCTGACCCTCTGGAGCTGTGTTGCTGCGTTCTCTGGTAGTTGGTCCAGAACGCTACCCTCCGAATCCCTGTTGGACCTTTGTGGTCTATTGTGGTCGCCCACCTGGGTGTATGTGTTTGTCTGTATTGTCTGTCCTCTCCCTGGTGTTTCCCTCTTAGTGTCAGTGGTGCGGACTAGCGATCCCACCGGCCCATTCATTATCTAGGGCTCATTTTAGGGAAAGCCAGGGTTTAGGCACGTGATCGCCGCACGGGTGAGGAACCCGTCTAGGGACGTCAGGGCAGTCAGGTGCCAGCCGCAAGGTGAGTCAGGGGTCACCACCTTTCCCTCTCCCTTGGGCAGGGCTTTCCCTTTTCCCTCCCTGTGCGTGACGCCGGTCATTACAATCAGTGTCTGACCCCGCACCAACTGGAGATCGGCAAAGTGGTGTATGACAACGGAAGCAATTTGTTGGCGGCATTGAATTTGGGCAAGTTGACACATGTGCCGTGCATGGCACATGTGTTGAATCTGATCGTACAACGCTTTGTGCATAAGTACCCAGGCTTACAGGACGTCCTCAAGCAGGCCAGGAAGGTGTGTGGCCATTTCAGGCGTTCCTACACGGCCATGGCGCACTTTTACGATATTCAGCGGCAGTGAGGCGCTTGATTTGCGACAGCCCGACACGTTGGAATTCAACACTCCTAATGTTCGACCGCCTGCTCCAACAAGAAAAAGCCGTCAACAAGTATTTGTATGACCGGGGTGCTAGGACAGCCTCTGCGGAGCTGGGTATTTTTTTGCCACGTTACTGGACGCTCATGCGCAATGCCTGTAGGCTCATGCGTCCTTTTGAGGAGGTGACAAACCTACTCAGACGCACCGAAGGCACCATAAGCGACATCATCCCATTTGTTTTCTTCCTGGAGCGTGCCCTGCAAAGAGTGCTGGATCAGGCCGTAGATGAGCGTGAAGAGGAAGAGTTGTGGTCACCATCACCACCAGAAACAGCCTTATCAGCATCACTTGCTGGACCTGCAGCAGATTACCTAGATTACCTCACCTTTATTAAGATGAATGAGGCATGGATCCCGAAGGGACTGACAGTGGGGGATGCATTTGACAAAAAAAGGCCTGATGAGATGCCTTGGGCTAAAAATGGTCCACACGCTGCTGTATTTAATCTTTGCATGCCGGATGACTTGCGTGACTTCTCCGCCACCAACTAGGGTTCAAGCCGCAATGTTTTAGTGCACTTTCTGCCTAGAAAACATAAATTTTTCCGGCCGCTGCTACAGCAGTGGCTACAACAATACCTAGTTTTTCAGGTATGTGTACAAGCCTAATTTTTCTGGCCTCTGGTGCTGCACTGTGGCTGCAAAAAAAAGGCACATACATGTGTCAATTCCCCTTCGTAATCGTTACCTTGTTGTGGTGAAGGGGCTTGCGTATTACAATGAAGTGATCACCTCTATGAGTGTGTTGGCAATGGCAATGTTGGCACACCCCAGATGATAAGGTCGTTACTTCATTGTGAACAGACCAAAAGCGATCGGCTGGATAATTTTGCATAGAAAAAACATAAATTTTCTTTGTGATCATCTAAGGTGATCATTAAAGCCTACTAGGCCAACAATGGGCCCACACTGCAGAATCATTGTTTTCTGGGTCACTTAACTGTCACTGAACTACCTCAGCACGACCATAGGCTTTGAAAAACCACCATCGCCTGCAATCTCCCAAACGTGCGCAACTATTGACAACTCTTTGCAGTTGTCCAAAATCTATTCGATACACGTCCCTTGATAGGGGACGTAACAGGGATTAAACTGATAGGAATAGTACTACTTAACATACCACTCAAATAGGGTGGCACAGTACAGTGCACGGCGCACGTGCCGTGCCCCAAATTGGAAGTAAGAGGACCAATCAAGCATCTTTTTCCATCTCCCGGTTCCTAAAATCTATTCGATACACGTCCCCTGATAGGGGACGTAACAAGGATTAAACTGATAGGAATAGTACTACTTAACATACCACTCATATAGGGTGGCACAGTACATTGCACGGCGCACGCGCAGTGCCCCAAATTGGAAGTAAGAGGACCAACCAAGCATCTTTTTCCATCTCCCGGTTCCTAAAATCTATTCCATACACCGGCCCCTGATAGGGGACGTAACAGGGATAAAAATGATAGGAATAGTACTACTTAACATACCACTCATATAGGGTAGCACAGTACATTGCACGGCGCACGCGCAGTGCCCCAAATTGGAAGTAAGAGGACCGACCAAGCATCTTTTTCCATCTCCCGGTTCCTAAAATCTATTCCATACACCGGCCCCTGATAGGGGACGTAACAGGGATTAAACTGATAGGATTAGTACTACTTAACACACCACTCATATAGGGTGGCACAGTACATTGCACAGCGCACGCGCAGTGCCCCAAATTGGAAGTAAGAGGACCAACCAAGCATCTTTTTGCATCTCCCGGTTCCTAAAATCTATTCGATACACGTCCCCTGATAGGGGACGTAACAAGGATTAAACTGATAGGAATAGTACTACTTAACATACCACTCATATAGGGTGGCACAGTACATTGCACGGCACATGCACAGTGCCCCAAATTGGAAGTAAGAGGACCAACCAAGCATCTTTTTCCATCTCCCGGTTCCTAAAATCTATTCCATACACCGGCCCCTGATAGGGGACGTAACAGGGATAAAAATGATAGGAATAGTACTATTTAACATACCACTCATATAGGGTAGCACAGTACATTGCACGGCGCACGCGCCGTGCCCCAAATTGGAAGTAAGAGGACCGACCAAGCATCTTTTTCCATCTCCCGGTTCCTAAAATCTATTCCATACACCGGCCCCTGATAGGGGACGTAACAGGGATTAAACTGATAGGAATAGTACTACTTAACACACCACTCATATAGGGTGGCACAGTACATTGCACAGCGCACGCGCAGTGCCCCAAATTGGAAGTAAGAGGACCGACCAACCATCTTTTTCCATCTCCCGGTTCCTAAAATCTATTCCATACACCGGCCCCTGATAGGGGACAAAACAGAGATTAAACTGGTAAGAACAGATTTTTTTTATTAAAAAAAAAAAGAGGACAGCCTCTGCGGAGCTGGGTATTTTTTGGCCGCGTTACTGAACGCTCATGCACAATGGCTGTAGGCTCATGCTTCCTTTTGTGGAGGTGACAAACCTGGTCAGTCAAACCCAAGGCAACATCATCGACCTCATCCCATATGCGTTTTTTCTGGAGCGTGCCCTGCGAAGAGTGCTGGATCAGGCCGTAGATGAGCATGAAGAGGAAGAGTTGTGGTCACCATCACCACCAGAAGCAGCCTTGTCGTCGTTGATTGCTGGACCTGCGGCAACGCAGAGAGAGGAGTCTGAAGAAGAGGAGTCAGAGGAGGAAGGTGGCTTTGAGGAGGTGGAAGACCAACCACAGCAGGCGTCCCAGGGGGCTTGTTGTCACCTTTCGGGGACTCGTGGTGTTGTACGTGACTGGGTGGAGGAAGAGACCTTCAATGACGTCAGTGAGGACAAGGAACGGGACATGGCTAGCTTGGTATCCAACCTTGTGCAAATGGGGAGTTTGCGGTTATGCAAATGGACTGTTTGCGGTTGTTTGCGGTGCGTTAAACGGAGAGTTTGGTCTGTCAGTTTTTGGTCTGTCACTGTGAAGCGGGCGTAACCCTTACACTACCTGATCGATACAACATCATACCTGATGTTTTAAAGCACGTTATTCCAAACAAATTAGGAATGCCCTTTATGGATTAAAACCTGACACTGCGTCAACTACGTAATTTTCCATGAGAGTTTTGCCATGGGTCCCCCCCCCTTGAAACAACTTTTCCATCACTATTGTGGCCAGAAAGAGTCCCTGTGGGTTTTAAAATTTGCCTGCCTATTGAAGTCTATGGCGGTTCGCCCGGTTCGCCCGTTCGCGAACATTTGCGTAAATTTGCGTTCGCCGTTCGCCATGGATCCCCCGCCGGCATGCCACAGTCCAGGTGTTAGTCCCCTTGAAACATCTTTTCCATCACTATTGTGGCCAGAAAGAGATCCTGTGGGTTTTAAAATTCGCCTGCCTATTGAAGTCTATGGCGGTTCGCCCGTTCGCAAACATTTGCGGAAATTCGCGTTCGCCGTTCGCGAACGGAATATTTTATGTTCGCGGCATCCCTACTGAGACCCTTTTAAAATTCTACCATACATCATTTAAATACTGATAATCAAAGTATGGCTTTCAATAAAATCAAAATAACAGCAGGATAGGCTAATAAATATAACAATCGCTATGACAAAAAGGGGAGGATATGATTATACTTAAGAGGTAAAATGAGAGGGAGGTTACTATCCCTCATACTTTAAGATGAATATTAGGTGCAAAATTAAAATTATAAATAGCACCCTACCTCACCCATAGATACAAATAATAACAACAGACGGGACAGTCCAAACACGTAATTATTTAAATAAAGCACGCAAAATCAGTATATTCATTAAGACCACAAGGGGTAATGGTGTTCAACCTATAAGTCCATCTAGCTTCTTTCTGTTTTAAAATGGTGTCAAGAGCTCTACCTCTAATGCCTGTCCTGATGGTCTCTAACACACAAAAGGTCAGAACTCTGACATCACCATTATGTTTCAAAGTCACATGTCTGGAGATAGGTTTATCACGTTTGTTTCTCACATCCCCCACATGTTCCAAAATCTGTTTTACCTACTACATACATCAAATTGCACGTGCATTTACATAGATATATGTAGTATTGTAGTTAGCAAAAGAGCGGGTATAGTATACCCTGTGTCCAGCAGAATCTGAAAATTGAGACCCTCTATCGATAAATTGACACATTTTACAGTGACCGCAATGAAAGGTACCAGTCTGTCTATTGGTCATCCATGTCTCTTTTTTATCAGTCTCAAAGTGGCTGTGAACCAAGGTATCTCTTAAATTGTGACCATGTCTATACGTAATTGCTGGAAAATCTGGAATAAATTCAGAAATATCCGGATCGGTTTTCAGGAGTGACCAATATTTACCAAGTACATTTCTCACTTCCTGTGTCAAGGAATCAAAAGTTCCAATTATACGTATAGTTTTATCCTCTTGTCTGCTTTGGGGGGTTATTAACTTAGTTCTATCGCATTTTCGTGCAAATTCCCATGCCTGATTTAACACTTTTCTCGGGTATCTTTTTTCTCGAAATATATACAGAATACAGAATGGTACCCTCTTTCTCAAAATTCTCATCCCTTTGACAGTTCCTCCGTATTCTGAGGAACTGTCCTTTTGGGATTCCCTTCTTTAACCTCTTAAGGACACATGACGTATCGGTACGTGATGTATAGTTCCGATCACCGCCGCCCGGCGGGCTGTGATCGGAACCCGGTGCCTGCTCAAATCATTGAGCAGGCACCTTGGCTAAATGCGCCGGGGGGTCCTGTGACCCCCCATGTGACCCCCCATGTCGGCATGTCCTGTGACCCCCCATGTTTGCAGCAAACCGCAGGTCAATTCAGACCTGCGGTCTGTGACCGCGGGGATCAGAAACTTCAAATAAGCTTTATTTTAATGTTTAACCCCCCCCCAGCTGCCCTCTTTGTTATCTGCCGGCGGGCGGAGCGGAGGGGGGTTGCGGGGAGTGTGCGGCAGGGAGGGCGGGTGGTGCGGACGGTGCTTGTGGGGGTGGGCAGGCATGCGATCATCCGCCCGCCCCCTCTCTCAGGATAGCCGAGCGGTTTGCAGAGTGTCAGCACATTGCTGACACTCTGCTTGAAACGCCTGACATCTGTGCTGGCACAGATGCCATGCGTTTAACCCCTTCCATGCCGCGGTCCGTAGGGACCTCTGTATGGAAAAGGTTAAGAGGGAGGGAGCTCCCTCCCATCGGGGGCTGCTGTGCCTTTTCAGCCCCCGATCGGAGAGGGAGGGGGCCCCCCTGCCTCCCCATCACCCACTGCTCTGCTGTGGCAGCGAGTGATGGTTACCATGGCAACTGGACGCCTTCACAGGCATCCGGCTGTCCATGGTACTGATCAGAGGCTGTCCATGGTGCTGATTAGACTTCTGCTAAAGGCAGAAGTCTAATCAGACTTTGTAAAGGGAAAATACAGTACAGTACACTATATAGTGTACTATACTGTATTATACAGACATCAGACCCACTGGATCTTCAAGAACCAAGTGGGTCTGGGTCAAAAAAATGTACAAAAAAAGAAGTGAAAAATAAGTAAAAATCAAAAAACACATTTATCACTGATTAAAAATGAAAAAAATAAAATTCTCTACACATGTTTGATATCACCGCGTCCGTAATGACCTGATCTATAAAACGGTCATGTTACTTTACCCGGACGGTGAACACCATAAAAAAAAAAAAAAAAACTAGGATGAAATTGAAATTTTGCCCACCTTACTTCCCAAAAAAGGTAATAAAAGTGATCAAAAAAGTCGTATGTACGCCAAAATAGTACCAATAAAACTGTCACCTCATCCTGCAAAAATGAGACCCTACCTAAGATAATCGCCCAAAAACTGAAAAAACTATGGCTCTCAGAATATGGAGACACTAAAACATGATTTTTTTGTTTTTGTTTCAAAAATGAAATAGTTGTGTAAAACTATTATTAGGTATCGCCGCATCCGTAATAACCTGCTCTATATAAATATCACATGACCTAACCCCTCAGGTGAATGCCGTAAAAAAAAAAAAAAGTGTAAGAAAAGCAATTTTTTGTCACCTTACATCACAAAAAGTGTAATAGCAAGCGATCAAATAGTCACATGCACCCCAAAATAGTGCCAATCAAACCGTCATCTCATCCCGTAAAAATCATACCCTACCCAAGATAATCGCCCAAAAACTGAAAAAACTATGGCTCTCAGACTATAGAGACACTAAAACATGATTTTTTGGGTTTCAAAAATGAAATCATAGTGTAAAACTTACATAAATAAAAAAATAGTATACATATTAGGTATTTCCGCGTCCGTGACAACCTGCTCTATAAAAATATTACATGATCTAACCTGTCAGATGAATGTTGAAAATAACAAAAAATAAAAACGAGGCCAAAACAGCTATTTCTTGTTACCTTGCCTCACAAAAAGTGTAATATAGAGCAACCAAAAATCATATGTACCCTAAACTAGTACCAACAATACTGCCACCCTATCCCGTAGTTACTAAAATGGGGTCACTTTTTTGGAGTTTCTACTCTAGGGTTGCATCAGGAGGGCTTCAAATGGGACCTTCCAAAACCGTATGGCATTCCTTTCCTTCTGCACCCTGCCGTGTGCCCGTACAGCGGTTTATGACCACATATGGGGTGTTTCTGTAAACTACAGAATCAGACCCATAAATATTGAGTTTTGTTTGGCTGTTAACCCTTGCTTTGGGACTGTAAAAAAATTATTAAAATGGAAAATCTGCCAAAAAAGTTTAATTTTGAAATTGTATCTCTATTTTCCATTAAATCTTGTGGAACACCTAAAGGGTTAACAAAGTTTGTAAAATCAGTTTTGAATACCTTGAGGGGTGTAGTTTCTTAGATGGGGTCACTTTTATGGAGTTTCTACTCTAGGGGTGCATCAGGGGGGGGCTTCAAATGAGACATGGTATAAAAAAAAACAGTCCAGCAAAATCTGCCTTTCAAAAACCATACGGCGCACCTTTCCCTCTACGCCCTACTGTGTGCCCATACAGTAGTTTACGGCCACATATGGGGTGTTTCTGCAAACTACAGAATCGGGGCAATAAATATAGCATTTTGTTTGGCTGTTAACTATTGCTTTGTTACTGGAAAAAATGGATTAAAATGGTACATTTGCCCAAAAATCTAAATTCTGAAATTTTTATCACCATTTGCCATTAACTCTTGTGGAACACCTAAAGGGTTAACGACGTTTGTAAAATCAGTTTTGAATACCTTGAGGGGTGTAGTTTCTAGAATGGGGTCATTTTTGGGTGGTTTCTATTATGTAAGCCTCACAAAGTGACTTCAGACCTGAACTGAAAAATTTCAAGCTTTGCTTCTAAACTTCTAAGCCTTGTAACATCCCCCAAAAATAAAATATCATTCCCAAATTGATCCAAACATGAAGTAGACATATGGGGAATGTAAAGTAATAACTATTTTTGTAGGTATTACTATGTATTATAGAAGTAGAGAAATTGAAACTTGGAAATTTGCAATTTTTTACAAATTTTTGGTAAATTTTGTATTTTTTATAAATAAAAATTATTTTTTTTAACTTCATTTTACCAGTGTCATGAAGTACAATATGTGACGAAAAAATAATCTCAGAATGGCCTGGATAACTCAAAGTGTTAGACTACAAAAAACAAAATGGAAGCTTCCATTACTTATTTATACTCATTTATAGTCAGTATTGTACCACTTTTATCTAGAATGACCCCCCATTTCTTAGCTCTATTGTTTATATAGATAATAGTGTGCAGCCATTTAGTTTTTTGTAATTATGTTTGCTTCATGGATATGCACCTGTGATTCTGAAGGTTTTAGTCAAAATTTTCTTGCATTTTTAACCCCTTAGTGACCACCCATACGTGTTTTTACGGCAGTCACTAAGGGGCCTTAGGCTGGGCCACCGCGTTTTTACGGCGGCCCAGTCTAAGCGCTGCACGGCTCCCCCGTGCAGCGGGGAGCGCGGACCTGGCTCTCACATGAGAGCAGGGTCCCTGCTCTAACAGCCCGGACCGGCAGGAGTGCCGATTCGGGCTGTTTAACCCTTTACATGCCGGGCGCAATGGCGCCCGCTGCATGTAAAGTGGTGACAGAGGGAGCGGTCTCCCTCTGTCTCCCATCAGCACACCAAAAATGCGATCGCGGGGTTCTGATGTGTTGGGAAGCTTACCTTGCTTCCGATCAGGGCCCCGAGCCTGTCTTCCGTTAACTCCAGCAGGCTGTGCCTCTCTGGCGCAGCCTGCTGGTCAATGTTTGAATGTGGCTGTCATGGCCCATAAACAGGTAGGAACAAGAGTTAGGGACCACTCAATTGAGGCGACCTTGACGCGGTGAGTGGCTTACTATGCTTTGGCCAAAATATAAACCAATGTCTCATCCAGCATGGAGGGCAGAGTGCTGGATGTAGTGTGCGATCACATTTGCATTTTCCGTTTGTATATGTATTTCGCCATAGTGATCTGCACCTACAGGCAGGTTGTGCTGACTCAACCCCCTATTTTTTTCTTTGTAGTATATATTGGAGGCGTGGCGATCTCCTTGGAGTCATTGCACACCTGACCAGTTAATCTGTCCTGGAGGCTGGTTTTAAAGTCAGTATAAAACTGAGTCTGCTTATATAGAACCTACCATTAGCCATCTGGCTCCAGGAGAAGTATATGGTGGGTTCAGCATGCATGTTGGTACTTGCATCCCTGGATCCGATGAAAGCTGTAATGGCACCGGACGGGGTTACAAGCAAAGTGTACTTGGCTTGCATGCTGACCTGCATTCCCTGGATTTTATGTGGCTGTCATGGCCCATAAACAGGTAGGAACAAGAGTTAGGGACCACTCAATTGAGACGACCTTGACGCGGTGAGTGGCTTACTATGCTTTGGCCAAAATATAAACCAATGTCTCATCCAGCATGGAGGGCAGAGTGCTGGATGTAGTGTGCGATCACATTTGCATTTTCCTTTTAATGTTTGAATAGCATTGCTATTGAAATGCAATGCATTATAGAGATAATGCATTACATTTTAAAAGCAATCAAAATACTGTATATTATAGTCCCCTTGTGGGACTATTAAGTAGTAAAAAAAATAGAAAAAAAATACACATTTATTAAATAAAAAAATTCCATAAAATAAAAAAATATGCTTTTTTTTCCATTGAAAATACGCTTTTCAATGAAAAAAATTGCAAAAAGAAAATATCCACCATATGTTTGGTATTGCCGCGTCCGTACCGACCGGGACTACATAAATATTACATAAATTATCCCCTATGGTGAACGCCGTAAAAAAAAAAAGACAGAGTTTCGAATTTATTCTTAGTTTCCACCGAAAAAAACATAATAACAAGCGATCAAAAAGCTGCATTTACTCCAAAAACATACCAATGAAAAATACAAGTCGTCTTTCAAAAATCAAGCCCTCACACAATTCCATATGTATATATAAAAAAAAAAAATTATGGGTCTTGTGAAGTGGCAATGCAAAATCATTTTTTTGGTAATAAAAGGGGTTTTATTGCATAAAAAGTAGTAAAACGTAAACAAAATTATAAGTATTTAGTATCACTGTAATCGTACTGACTCAGAGAATAAAGATATTATGTTATTTGTACCGAAAAATGAACGCCATAAAATTTATAATGTAAAAACGCAGTGGCAGTATTGCTATTTTTCCCCATCTCCCTCCCAGAAAGAGTTAATAAAAGTTAATCAGAAAGTTATGTGTACCCCAAAATGGCGCCATTAAAAACTACAACTTGTCCCGTAAAAAACAAGCCCTCATAAAGCTATATAGACGAAAAAATACAAAAGTTATAGCTCTTGGAACGAGACCATGAAAAAAGGAAGAAAAACGCTTGGTCATAAAGGCCCAAACAGGCTTGGTCACTAAGGGGTTAATAGACTAGCCATTCTATAAATGATGCTAACAAAGGAATCAACCAAAAAAATCTAAAATGTTTCACAGTTCTGATAGATATAGACATCAGATGTCAGGTAGTCACTAGAGTAACTTAATTAAAATGTAATCACAGAGTACCTTCACCAGTGTAAAACATAACCTTTACTGATGATCATTAAAAGTCACCCAATTTGTGCCCTTAAAAAGCAATTGACAATGAGGCTGGGCAGGACAAGGAAAGGAAAATTGACTCACCCTGATAAAAGGGAGCAAGTTGGATGAACTTCAGTTTATTACTGCAGCATACAGACATGCCCAGGGTACTCCTGTTGTACTACAAGAATATTTATCCAGGAATAAACCAATGGGTTAAATACGGACTCAGGGCTCATTCACACAATTGTATGGGCTCTGCAAACAGCAGGTCCGCAATACACAGGCACTGGCCTGTGATTTTAATGGGTCCGCGATCTGCAAGGTATGGCAAATTATAGGACATGTCCTATATTTTGCGGAGCGGAGGCACGGATCAGAAGCCCACAGAAACAGGCTGAAGTGGTAGTGTGGGTTTTCAGATCCATGCTTCCGCACTGCAAAAGATAGGACATGTCCTATCTTTTGCCGTATTTTGCGGATAGCGGACTTATTCAAGTCAATGGGTCTGCACCGCAATACGGGATTCACACAGCTAGTGCCCAAGTATTGCGGACTGCTATTTGCGGTCTGCAAAATGGGCACAGACCCTCTACGTTTCTGTTTACGTCATCCTGAACCCATACATGACCCTCATTGTATTAGTTTTAGTCGCTCATGAGAATTTTCTATGAACGCACATCTGTTAGAGACATGCACAGTTTTATGTTCACCAGTCCTACTGGCTCAGATGTTGTGTATGTCCGCCATATAATCCTTTGCTGATCCAAAAACAGAAGCACAAACTTATGAGCTTGGACTAGTAGCTTCTATTCAATGAGAATGGTAGGGGTTGTAGTTTTGTTTGGTGGTTACTGGGACCACTTTCAACAAATAGAAAATAGGCATTTATATGTCATAATACTAGAAATACATCAATATTTTATTACATTCATTTTTCTCCTTACAATACTGCCGAAATATATACAGTATATTAATTAACAAAACACCTTTAGGTAGCCAGTAATGTAGATACCAGTCTGGATGATGTCACAAGACCAGTTGCCGGTTCTAGTAGGTGTCCATAACAACAGAACCTTTGCAGAGTAAACAAAAAATGCCATCAGGATAGTTACTGGATAGACAGCGACCCATACAGCCGTGTGACAACTGAGTTGGATTCTACTGTACCATGGATCGTACCGTTTCTCATTTAGAGAAGACTAAGATAGGTTGGGGGATTGCCGATCCAACCAGTCTTCTGAAAAGAGCTTGTGCCATTGTTACTGGTAAGTGAAAAGGAGGCCAAGACAAGAAATACAGCATAGGTTTAGGCAATGGCTACATGGCGACTTTTTGTTGGGTGATGTTCTAGTTATATGAATAAAGTGTAACACATGCACAACCGCTATATCAATCTCTATCTCCCCGGGAACAGGACCGGGGGGCCGCCGCTAGGTTATTTATACTGAGTCTGCTGCCCTGACCCAACAAAGCATATAAATCTTCTAGTTATAATTATCAAGTTACAGGTGCAGTTCAGGCGGATGCTTCAAGATTATATGCAACTCCTGTGGACTGCAAGTGTCACTAGATAGTTATGAAGTTAAGTTTAATGCAAAACAAAATAATAATAATAATAATAATAATAATAATTATATAAAACACATATTACACAATTGTCTTTGTCCTATTATTTTTTTTCAGGTGAGCACAAATTTAATAAACTCTTGCTTGCAGCAGAGTATACTCTCCAAAAGCCTGAGGATAGCAACCAGTATGTGACCACAACATCTGGCCAAACTGTGAGTAATCAACCCCAGAATATGCCATAAATGCTTGATTGCGCAGGTTCTGCTTCTGGGACCCATACCTATGGCGAGAACAGGGTCTGGTGAACCCCATTCATCAATTAGCCAGCGGCTGCTGTCTCCATTGAGTTAAATGTAGGAGTATCCCTCTCCTCTGAAGTCTAAGAGAACCTACCCATTTTTTGTTAAATATACCTTGATAAGCTAAATTTAAAGGGGTTTAATTAAAATTGCATCTCTCATACAAACATATATATGATCAGCTTTTATAACATGAAGATATCATTGTCATTCTACAGGGCAAGACTCAGAGTGCTGGGAGAGCTCCTTGTGAGGCCTTCTTGAATTCTAAACTCTACCAGCTATCAGAGGTGAGATTTTGGTCTACAGAGACAAGCAGTGTAAAGACCTACATCAATGTAAAATAAAACATCTTAAATATGATTATTTTACTTTACAGATTTGTTCCCATCTGTCTTATGCTCCATATCAAGATGCAGTCATGATATTCAAGGTAATGTGAACTACAGTGATTATATCCAATTTTACTTCACATATATAGCAACCAAGGAGATTAAAAGTAACCTGTTACCAGTTTTATGCTCTCTTAACTCCTAACAGCTCCAGCACATGCCAAGTCCTGATGCCACTGATTGACAGTTTATCTCAACTGAAATCTGCAAGGGAGAGCAGAGAGGGCATGAATATGAAGACTCAATGGCATGTGCTGGAGCTGTTCAATACAGCAAAACAACTGGGGCAATTAATGATCCTAGTATTTTGCTAAAAATGCTGCCCTTAGTTAGGACAGCATAAACTAGTGACAGATTGTCTTTAATTATCCTGACAGGGCTCCAAGGTGCCAAATCAGTTGGATTTTTTGCAATGGTCACAAGGTTCTAGCCTTATAATTCAGGAAAGATACAAGTATGATTCCTCTGTAATGTTCCTTAACCTTGACTGCTTTGAGTTGAGGTTAAGTGCCAAAACCTACCCCTACCTTCTTACCGGTAACAAACCTGGAACTGTTAACTATAAGGGCTCATTCATATGATTGTATGGTCACGGTGCCCGTGTTGAGGACTGCAAACAGCATCGGCATGTGAATCCTATATTGCAGTGTGGACCAACTGACTTGAATGGGTCCGCGATCCAAAAAATACGACAAAAGATAGGACATGTCCTATCTTTTGCAGGGCGGAAGCACGAATCTGAAAGCCCACGGAAGCGCTTCCATGGGTTTCCGATCGGTGCCTTTGTATATATTGCCGTATCTTGCGGCTCAGAGTGAACACAGCCGGTGTCCGTGTATCGCGGACCTGCTGTTTGCGGTCCGCGATAAGGGCTCAGGCACCTTATGTTTGTTTTCAGGTGCCCAAACCAAGAAAGGTTGAAGCCATTACAGCCAAAAAGACTCCACTAAAAAGACCATCTAATATCCTCAAGAATACAGAGAAGCGTAAGAAGACGTCACAAAAATCTGCCAAAAATCTAAAACCTGTGGAGGATTCAACTGTTGCCAAAGTGAGAAGAGAAATTACTGACAAAGTTCAAAAGGTAAAGGAACCTCCGAACATCAGGAGATCACAGAGATGCAATAAAGGGGCTGTGTACAAGTCTCTGGTGGCTGATGGACTACTGGAACATCTGACACGTGGTAAACAAGGTAAGGAGAAGTAAACACATAAACCAGATTGATTCATAGATGTTTTTCCATATATTGTATACATCAATTTTCCATTTTTAGTGGAGTCACTCAGAACATCAAAGAAGAGATCTCTGGAAGATAACACTGACCAAAAACCTTTCTGGACTGTTATAAAAAATACTCACCCTGGAAAACTGATACTGAAGAAAGTGGATGCAGAAGATCAAACTGTCTTGAAGTAAGTGTTTTATAAAAACCAGCAGTGAGCTATAAATTAATATTACAATGGTTCCATTGGGAATGTGGTATGCCCCTAATTTTACCCCCATTCCCATATCCTCTCCTCTCCAACTGCTTATTCTACACACAGAATTAGTTTAAGCAAAGGCTCCAAAAAGCAAGCAGCACCCTATATGAAAAATTATCTTTTTTTTCTTGTAGGATCAGACCAATGAATCTATGAAGAAAACAAGAAAGTACCCTTCAAAGTTTATTTCTCCATCAAAAGCATTCATGAATTCTTCTTAAAGGGGGTTGGCCACTTTCTGGTTACTTTTGACCAATGTGTGTATAAGATGACTATATAGAAATTGCTAATACAGCCTTTGTTGATATTCTGTTTCATTTGCTATGGTTCATAAGGTATGCCCCCTTGTTGGACATATCTTCTGCGCTGTCCACACAAAAGTCTTGTCTATAAGATGGCCACAGATGGAGGGCCATGTGACCAGGCAAATCACCATGTGATGTCTCCTCCATTCAAACACACTGCACCTGCACTAAACTTTTAACAGTACAAGTGCAGATGCAAGGTGCAGTATATTTGAATGGAGGAGACATCACATGGAAGTAATTTGCCTGGTCACATGATTCTCTATCAGCGGCCTCTATGCGCAAGACCTCTGTGTGGACAGCACTAAAGACTTGGCAAACAAGGGGGCAAACCTTATGAAATACAGAAAATGATGCAGAATATCCATAAACACTATATTAGTAATTACCATATAAGCGTCTTACAAACACATTGTATCAACAGTAGCCAGAAAGTGGCCAACCCCTTTAACGTATTTTACATATGTTATTTAACACCTCAATAAAAATAATACTGATGTGACAATCAGTCTACTTAGTTATTTACAGCAGACACAGTTTGTGTACACATATGTATGTGGGGCATATTCAGGATTTTCTCAAGGTGGGGTTTCCAGCGGACCCTTTCCTTGCACCGCCTCGACTTGGAGACAAGCAGTGCATTTCCCTTCTCAATAAGTTAACAGTAAGGTGTCAACTGCCTGGCATCATCATGAGCAAGTGTTACATACGTGTCCACCCTTAGCACAAATTTGGTAAAGGACTCAAATTTGTCACAAAACAAGTTCCACTTAATATTGTGATATTGCAGCAAAAGCCAAGAGAGACTGCAACCTTCAACACCGCGACTGGGTGGCTGCACAAAAACACATATAGGTAGACATCTCGTCAAACAAACTCTCAATATCCTCTATTATAAGAAAGCTGGTAATCTTGTACCGCACATCTGAGCTACAATTTCTGTATGCTCTGATCATCTCCCCAACGTAATGGATTTAATTGTGTGAGGAGAGTGGTGACTATTGACACGCAATTTTTATGTAGTCACCAGCTGCACCTTAAAGTTTGAGAGCAAGAAAACAAATATAAAACTGATGATAATAATGAATAAACTGTAAATGAAAAGAATTACAATTAATTTACTTGACAAAAGTATCCCTCTCACATGATATAATCCATTCCAGTGGAGGGGGATGATCAAGGCACGCAGA
Source organism: Bufo bufo (assembly GCF_905171765.1). Lineage (NCBI taxonomy): Eukaryota > Metazoa > Chordata > Amphibia > Anura > Bufonidae > Bufo > Bufo bufo. The sequence goes on along the minus strand of NC_053391.1, from coordinate 329,565,305 downwards.
AATTGTAGATCAGATGATTTTATGATAGAATCCAGGGAAATACAATCTTTGTTGAGAAAAAAGGGTATCCTATTTGGATGCTCAAGAGAGCTTAAAATATAGCCAGGAATAAAAATAGGAGAGGGTTACTTTTTGAAAAACAGAAGTCTAAAAATGTAAAAATTTATGACATTCCTACATTAGCAATGACATATAGTAGACAGTTTTCTGAAATAAAAAAAAACTGATAAAATACTTACCTCTCAGAATAGAGAATATATAATCCAAGCGTTGCAGAGTCATCTCCAAAAGATCGCGCACCCTTGGGAATGTGTTGTCACTAGTGATGAGCGATCTTCGGATGCTACATCTGAAGTTGCTTCATTTGAAAATTCGGATTAATACTGTACGGAGATTTGTCTACGTACAGTATTAAAATCTATGGGCTCCCATGAGCCGAAGTTAGTTATTCGCAAAGTCGCGTGTTACTTCGTTGAAAACCTTTGGTAGTTATTAGGTACCAAAGCTATTCAACAAAGTCACATGCGACTTTGCAAATAACTAACTTCGCTCATTGGAACCCATACATTTTAATACTGTACGGAGACGGATGTCTGTACAGTATTAATCCGAAGTTTTGAACGAAGCAATTTTGATTGTAACTTCCGAAGCTCACTTCGCTCATCATTAGCATCTTTTTTCCCATCAACCTTTAATAAGACCTGGTTACATTGCACAGTTTTTTAGTATGTAGTTCTCACCCATACTAATCCATCCCACCTCACAGGTTTGGCATATCAAGGTGCTGGTTAGATAGCATGAATATTGCACAGGTGTGCCTTAGACTGCCCACAATAAAAGGCCACTCTGAAATGTGCACAGTTTTGCCTTAGTCAGTATCTGGTGTGGCCACCATTTGCCTCACGCAGTGCAACACATCTCCGTCACATAGAGTTGATCAGGCTGTTGATTGTGGCCTGTGGAATGTTGGTCCACTCCTCTTCAATAGCTGTGCGAAGTTGCAGAATATTGACAGGAACTGGAACACGCTGTCATATACGCCGATCCAGAGCATCCCAAACATGCTCAATGGATGACATGCCCGGCGAGTATGCTGGTCATGCAAGAACTGGGATGTTTTCCAGGAATTGTGTACAGATCCTTGCAATATGGGGCTGTGCATTATCATGCTGAACCATGAGGTGATGGTCGTGGATGAATGGCACAACAATCGGCCTCAGGATCTCGTCACGGTATCTCTGTGCATTCAAAATGTCATTAATAAAATGCACCTGTGTTCGTTGTCCATAACATACGCCTGCCCATACCATAACCCCACCGCCACCATGGCCCACTCGATCCACAACGTTGATGTCAGCAAACCGCTCACCCACACGATGCCACACACGCTGTCTGCCATCTGCCCTGAACAGTGAAAAGCGGGACTCATCTCTGAACAGAACACCTCTCCAATGTCTCTAAAGAATGGAGGAGGAGCCAAGGAGGTAAAATGCAGAAAAACACACTGAGCCAGTCCTACTTTCAGCATGTTGCCTGCTCCTTCAGTGCTTACACGATATACAAAAAGGACAATACGGCACTACATAGCTGTAACATCCAGTGATGTCTGCTCTGATGGTAAACATTCTCTTTCCTCAAGTTCTCAATTTGGCCCCAGACTGCCATGACAACTTTTTTCATCCATGTCTCATATCTGCAGAGTTTGCTACACAGACATCTTTGATTCCTCTCCTTTGCTACACAAATCCCCCATCCTGGTGACCCATCTTTGTCGTCCTACTGCCACCCCCATACTGTTCCCTCAGTTCAACCTATTGCCCCCAAATACTATATTGTAGAAACAATAGTGCCATACAGATAATCCCCTGAATATATAAGCACCACTCAAAAATAACTGTGCCAAGCAGAATGCCCTCAATAGTTATAGCGCTCCCTTATAGTAAGCCCAGTAGTAATAATGTCCCAGTTATAACACACCCAGTAGTCATAAAGCTCCCCTTATGAGACGCCTAATAGTACAAAAGCCCCCCTTATAGTGGTAGTAATAATGGACATCAATAATAATGAACACTATAGGGCCCCCTGTAATAATATTGCCTCTTACAGTACAGCTCACATGACTTCCATTCCGTGCCACTTTTTGCCGCACATGCCACGGTCTTCTTCTGGCCTGTGATGGCCATGTCTCAGAACAGGTGGTTGCAATGACGTCACTGTGCCGCCTGCTTCGTGGTACAAATAGTAGCAATTACATCATCCTGTTTCCTGCATCCCTGTGCAGGAGCTTGGGAAGTTGTCATCATTTCATGACCACCTACACTGTTCATACATATCTTATATGCTTCAGGTCTAGTGGCCTGTGGCCTATGAGGGTGAACAGCGGGGCAGGGAGTTATTGACCCTCATGCCTTGCAGGAGTATACAAACAATTTTCAATAGCTATGGCAGCCTGAGACCTTCTGAAGGCTCTGGGCCAAGCCCTGCCAGTGAAAAAAATCAAAATGGTCGCTTCACCTCCCAAAAAAACTGAATAAAAAGTGATCAAAATGCCATACACACCCCAAAATGGTATCAATGAAAAATACAGATGTCAACTCTCAACTCAAAACCCATAGAACAATGGCACAATTGCTTTTTTCCCCCAATTTCACCCCATTTATATTTCCCAGTTCCTCGCTACATTGTATGCAATATTAAATTGTGCCATTAGAAAGTACAACTTGTCCCACAAAACACAAAACTCATACAGCTATGTAAATGGAAAATAAAAAAGTTATGGCTTTTGGAAGGCAGTAAGTAAGCAACGAAAATGAAAAAAAAAAAAGGAAAATCATTGTATAAGAAAGGAGTTAATATTCATTCATTATAAATACATGTCAGGAATGGTGACAGGTCCTGTTTAAATCCAGGTGACACCTGTTATGGTCTGTGGATGCGGATCCACTGTGCCAACCACCAGGAGTGGTCGGCTGCTGAACCACGGGTATTACAGACACCAATGCGAGGCTCCAGTGGATCAAGCAATAGTTCTGATCAAGATACAGGCTGAAGTCAGGGCAGGCAGCAAGAGTCAAAATCGAGTTATCCAGCAGCATTCAGTACACAGGAAAAAACAGGTTATAGCTCCTTCAGCAAAGTCTAGCAGGACGAGACTGGACCTTTATATCAGACAATGAGTGGAACAAGCAGCCCAGCCTATATAGCAGAGTTAATGAGTTAGGCCTCATGCACACGACCGTTGTTGTGTTCCGTTCCGCAAAATGGGGTTCCGTTGTTCCGTGATCCGTTTCCGTTTTTGTTTCCGTGTGTCTTCCTTTATTTTTGGAGGATCACCAGTCATGAAGGAAAGTAAAAAAAAATCTAAGTCAAGTTTGCCATGCAAATGATAGGAAAAAAACTGACGCGGACGCGGATGACAATCTTGTGTGCCTCCGCGTTTTTTCACTGTCCCATTGACTTGAATGGGTCCGCGAACCGTTTACCGTGAAAAAAATAGGACATGTTAGATTTTTTTGACGGACTGGAACCATGGATCATGGACGCGGATGGCAAACGGTGCATTAGCCGAGTTTTCAACGGACCCATTGAAAGTCAATGGGTCCGCAGAAAATCACGAAAAACGGAACAACGGACACGGAATAAAACAACGGTTGTGTGCATGAGGCCTTAGTCAGTAGTTGGACAGAAGCAAACACAGCAAGGAGAGAAGGGTGCACCCCTGCAGTGCTGAAACAAAGTAGATACAATGAAATACGCTCCTATTCACAAAGGACAGACAGACACATGATGAGTGGAGCGATGCACACATGTCCTCTCTGACTGTAGACGTCATTTTACCTTTTTTTCTTTATCTAATCTGGACCGCCATGGCTACTACTCCTGACCATTGTAGAATTTGCTGGCAAGATATTTTTGGGCCTTAGGGCTCTTTCACACCTGCGTTCTTGTCTTCCGGCATAGAGTTCCGTCGTCGGGGCTCTATGCCGGGAGAATCCTGATCAGGATTATCCCAATGCATTCTGAATGGAGTGAAATCCGTTCAGGATGCATCAGGATGTCTTCAGTTCCGGAACGGAAAGTTTTTTGGCCAGAGAAAATACCGCAGCATGCTGCGCTTTTTGCTCCGGCCAAAAATCCGGAACACTTGCCGCAAGGCCGGATCCGGAATTAATGCCCATTGAAAGGCATTGATCCGGATCCGGCCTTAAGCTAAACGTCGTTTCGGCGCATTGCCGGAGCCGACATTTAGCTTTTTCTGAATGGTTACCATGGCTGCCGGGACGCTAAAGTCCTGGCAGCCATGGTAAAGTGTAGTGGGGAGCGGGGGAGCAGCATACTTACCGTCCGTGCGGCTCCCCGGGCGCTCCAGAGTGACGTCAGGGCGCCCCAAGCGCATGGATCATGTGATCGCATTGGACACGTCATCCATGCGCATGGGGCGCTCTGACGTCACTCTGGAGCGCCCCGGGAGCCGCACGGACTGTAAGTATACCGCTCCTACTATGGCAACCAGGACTTTAATAGCGTCCTGGGTGCCATAGTAACACTGAAAGCATTTTGAAGACGGTTCCGTCTTCAAATGCTTTCAGTACACTTGCGTTTTTCCGGATCCGGAGTGTAATTCCGGCAAGTGGAGTGCACGCCGGATCCGGACAACGCAAGTGTGAAAGAGGCCTTATTAGCTTCTGCAGCAATCCCCAGCCTCTAAAGCAATACAGAAAAATTCAGACCCCAGAATAGACATCTAAATAAATTAAGACACCACACCAGACATCTAAATTAATTCAAATGCCAGACCAGACCCCTAAATAAATTCAGACTATATCTTAAATTCATTCACACCCTAGGCCAGAGCTCAAAAGGAATTCATACCCTAAGGCTACGTCTACACGACGACATTTGTCGCGCAACATTTTGTTGCACTAATGTCGCGCGACAATTTTTATAATGGCAGTCTGTGGTGTCGCACTGCAACATGCAATATGCTGCGACTGCGACGCAACAGTCGCAGAAAATCCATTTGAGATGGGGCCCTGGCATATTCAGACTCGGATAACCCCTTGAAGATCCCAAACTAGACCAATAAATTAGATCAAACTCCCTGGCAGTGTGTAGCGATTTTCTTCTCAGCATATTTGCCAGGTTGCGGCCAGATCTCCGCCAGCCCCCCCTTATAGTTAATAGGGCCGGACAGCAACATTTAAACTTTTTGCAATGCTGGAATGCAGAGAGATCCGGCAGGCTGTTCCCTAGCGCTAGTGTGAAACTGGCCTTATTGCAGAGACCACAGCAGAACCCGTAATTCAGAAACCAGACCCCTAAATTAATTTAGAATCTTGCTGGATTCGTGGACCCGAATCCCGACCTCATTTTCAAAATTCGAATCCGACGAATCCCAGGCATAGTCATCTGTATTGCTGTCCTCAGGACAGCGATACAGATGCCTTGCCTGTGCTGCAGCAGGAGAGAGAGATGGTGTCTGCTGGGACTTGAACCCACGACCTTCTGCATCAGAGGAAATGCACTTACCCACACAGCTATTAGAGCTGTAAAGCTACTGACTGAAAAAATATGAGACTTTGACACTGTTAGCTGTTCTAGCCAGTGTACATCTATACACATAACAGCTGCCCCAACACACCCAGCTCTGCTATATCTCTATATGACAGCTGCCCCAACACACCTAGCACTGCTATATCTCTATGACAGCTGCCCCAACACACCCAGCTCTGCTATCTCTCTATATGACAGCTGCCCCAGCACACCCAGCACTGCTATATCTCTATATGACAGCTGCCCCAGCACACTCACCACTGCTATATCTCTATATGACAGCTGCCCCAGCACACTCAGCTCTGCTACATCTATACACATGACAGCTGCCCAAACACACTCAGCTCTGCTATATATCTCTCTCTCTCTCTATATATATATATATATGACAGCTGCCCCAGCACACTTAGCTCTGCTACATCTATACACATGACAGCTGCCCCTGCACACTCAGCTCTGCTATATCTCTATATATCTATCTACTGTATAGTAATACTTACAGATATATAGATATAGCAGAGCTGATTGTGCAGGGGCAGCTGTCATGTGTATAGATGTAGCAGAGCTGGGTGTGCTGGGGTAGCTATGTATAGCTGTAGCAGGGCTGGGTGTGCTGGGGCAGCTGTTATGTGTATAGATGTAGCAGAGCTGGGTGTGCTGGGGTAGCTGTTATGTGTATAGATGTAGCAGAGCTGGGTGTGCTGGGGCAGCTATCATATATAGCAATATAGCAGAGCTGAGTGTGCTGGGGCAGCTGTAATGTGTATAGATGTAGCAGAGCTGGGTGTGCTGGGGTAGCTGTTATGTGTATAGATGTAGCAGTGCTGAGTGTGCTGGGGCAGGTGTCATGTGTATGGATGTACACTGGCTATTAAAGCTATAACAGAGTCTACAGTAGAAGTCTCATATTTTTTAAGGCAGAGGTTATGCAGCTCCTGTAGCTGTGTGGGTAAGTGCCTTGCCTCTAATGCAGAAGGTCGTGGGTTCGAGTCCCAACAGAAACTTTACTGAAATACACAAGCACTGACTCCATATATGGACATACACGGGACACAGGCCGGAAGAGGCTGTATCGCATCGCAGAAATGGAGGTAAGTAGAAGTGTTTTTGTTTTGTTTTTAAATACCGGACTGTTACTGCCACATGGTGGGAGTGGGAGGCACTTGATACTGACACATGGGGGGGGATTGGCACCTGATACTGGCACATGGGGGGGTGGCACTTGATACTGGCACGTGGGGTGGGGAGGAGAGAGGCACTTGATACTGGCACATTGGGAGGGGGGAGATGGCACTATGATACGGACACATGGGGGGTGGTAAGGAGAAAGGCACTTGATACTGGCACATTGGGGGGGATGGCACTATGATACTGACACATAGTGGGGGGGAGGAGAGAGGCACTTAATACTGGCACATTGGGGGGGAGATGGCACTATGATACTGGCACATGGGGAGGTGGGTGGGAAGGAGAGAGGCACTTGATACTGGCACATGGGGGGATGGCACTATGATACTGGCACATGGGGGGGAGGAGAGAGACACTTAATACTGGCACATTGGGGGGGTGGCATTATGATACTGGCAAATGGGGAGGTGGGTGGAAAGGAGAGAGGCACTTGATACTGACACATTGGGGGGGGGGAGATGGCTGAGGCTATGCAGCTCTTGTAGCTGTGTGGGTAAGTGCCTTGCCTCTAATGCGGAAGGTCGTGGGTTCGAGTCCCAGCAGAAACTTTTCTGAAATACACAAGCACTGTCTCCATATATGGACATACAGCGTGGGACACAGGCCGGAAGAGGCTGCATCGCATCGCTGACATGGAGGTAAGTATAAGTTTTTTTTAATACTGGACTGTTACTGCCACATGGTGGGAGCGGGAGGCAGTTGATACTGGCACATGGGGGGGGGATTGGCACCTGATACTGGCACATGGGGGGTGGCACTTGATACTGGCACATGGGGGTGGTGGTGTGGGGTGTTGGATAGGAGAGAGGCACTTGATACTGGCACATTGGGAGGGGGGAGATGGCACTATGATACTGACACATGGGGGGGTGGTAAGGAGAGAGGCACTTGATACTGGCACATTGGGGGGGATGGCACTATGATACTGGCACATAGTGGGGGGGAGGAGAGAGGCACTTAATACTGGCACATTGGGGGGTGGGTGGGAAGGAGAGAGGCACTTGATACTGGCACATGGGGGGATGGCACTATGATACTGGCACATGGGGGGGGAGAGAGACACTTAATACTGGCATATTGGGGGGTGGCATTATGATACTGGCAAATGGGGAGGTGGGGGGAACGCAGAGAGGCACTTGATACTGGCACATTGGGGGGATATGGCAGAGGCTATGCAGCTCTTGTAGCTGTGTGGGTAAGTGCCTTGCCTCTAATGCGGAAGGTCGTGTGTTCGAGTCCCAGCAGAAACTTTTCTGAAATACACAAGCACTGACTCCATATATGGACATACAGCATGGGACACAGGCCGGAAGAGGCTGCATTGCATCGCATCGCTGACATGGAGGTAAGTATAAGTGTTTTTTTTTTTAAATTCCGGACGGTTACTGCCACATGGTGGGAGCGGGAGGCACTTGATACTGGCACATGGGGGGGAAATTGGCACCTGATACTGGCACATGGGGGGTGGCACTTGATACTGGCACATGGGGGCAGGGCCGGTGCAAGGATTTTTGCCGCCCTAGGCAAAGATCCATTTTGCCGCCCCCTCATGTCACTCACTCACTGACAGACAGACACACTCACTGACAGACAGACAGACACGCACTCAGACACTCACTGAATGACGTACACATACATTCACTGACAGACAGACATACACTCACTGACAGACAGACATACACTCACTGACAGACAGACACATACACTCACTGACAGACAGACACTCACTCACTGACAGACAGACACTCACTGACAGACATACACCTACACACTGAAACACACACACACAGAAACTCACTGACAGACACTCACTCACTCGCAGACAAACCACACATATACTCACTGACAAACACACAGACACTGACCAACAGACATCCACACTCACCGACATACACTCACTCACTGACATACACACACAGACACTCAATGACAGACACACATACATTTACTGACAGAAAGACAAACATACACTCACTCACTGACATAAATACACAGACAAACATACACTCACTCACTGACATAAATACACAGACAGACATACACTCACTCACTGACATAAATACACAGACAGACATACACTCACTCACTGACATAAATACACAGACATACACTCACTCACTCACTCACTGACATAAATACACAGGCAGACACTCACTCAGTCAAACACTTAAACACTCACCTCCCTGGGGTCCAGTGTGGTGCAGCTCCTCAGGCCTCCAGCGCGCCGTTTAGTATGCCGGGGCCGGAATGACGTCATATTCCGGCATCACAGAGGGCGCACGAGGGAGGAGTGGGGAGCTGCTCCGGTAATTTACTGGCAGAGCAGGCACCTGCCATCAGGGTAAGCAGATGCCTGCTCTGCCATATTTAAGAAGGACCTCCACCTCCTGGCCCCCCTGTAACGGCGCTGGGGGCGGCTCAAGAGCCTCTCGCCCAGGGCTGCAGCCCCAGTCAGGGGAAGCCCACCAGGGCGCCCCCAGAAGGCCGGCGCCCTAGGCGAACGCCTAGTTCGCCTATATGGTTGCACCGGCCCTGCATGGGGGGGTGGGGTGGGGGGGTGGATAGGAGAGAGGCACTTGATACTGGCACATTGGGAGGGGGGAGATGGCACTATGATACTGACACATGGGGGGTGGGAAGGAGAGAGGCACTTGATACTGGCACATTGGGGGGGTGGCACTATGATACTGGCACATAGTGGGGGGGAAGGAGAGAGGCACTTAATACTGGCACATTGGGGGGGAGATGGCATTATGATACTGGCACATGGGGAGGTGGGTGGGAAGGAGAGAGGCACTTAATACTGGCACATTGGGGGGGATGGCCCTATGATTACTGGCACATAGGGGGGAAGGAGAGAGGCACTTAATACTGGCACATTGGGGGGGGGGTAGATGGCACTATGATACTGGCACATAGGGAGGTGGGTGGGAAGGAGAGAGGCACTTGATACTGGCACATTGGGGGGGATGGCACTACGATACTGGCACATAGGGGGGAGGAGAGAGGCACTTAATACTGGCACATTGGGGGGGAGATGGCATTATGATACTGGCACATGGGGAGGTGGGTGGGAAGGAGAGAGGCACTTGATACTGGCACATTGGGGGGGGGGAGATGGCAGAGGCTATGCAGCTCTTGTAGCTGTGTGGGTAAGTGCCTTGCCTCTAATGCAGAAGGTTGTGGGTTCGAGTCCCAGCAGAAGCTTTTCTGAAATACACAAGCACTGACTCCATATATGGACATAAAGCGCGGGACACAGGCCGGAAGAGGCTGCATCGCATCGCTGACATGGTGGTAAGTTTAAGTATTTTTTTTTAAATACCGGACTGTTACTGCCACATGGTGGGAGTGGGAGGCACTTGATACTGGCAAATGGGGGGGGGGGGGATTGGCACCTGATACTGGCACATGGGGGGGCACTTGATACTGGCACATGGGGGGGGGTGGGAAGGAGAGAGGTACTTAATACTGGCACATGGGGGGGAAATGGCATTATGATACTTGCAGATGGGGAGGTGGGTGGGAAGGAGAGAGGCACTTGATACTGGCACATTGGAGGGGGGAGATGGCACTATGATACTGGCACATGGGGGGGGGAGAGGCACTTAATACTGGCACATTGGGGGGGGGGAGTTGGCACTATGATACTGGGACATAGGGGGGAGGAGAGAGGCACATAATACTGGCACATTGGGGGGGAGATGGCACTATGATACTGGGACATGGGGGGGAGAGAGGCAGTTGGTACTGGCACATGGGGGGGTTGGCACTTGATACTGGCACATGATAGGGGGGCATCTATGGGGACACTTACTGGCACATTATTGGGGGGCATTATGGGGGTAAATTTTTACTGGCACATTATTAGGGGGCACTATGGGGGCATCTACTGAGGCCTAAAAGAAAGGGTATTTTATATGGGGGGGCTCTGTGTGGTACTACTATTATCAGGAGGTTTATCTGTTTCTGCAGTATAATATTGGGGAGCACAGTGGCACAGTATTGGGGGTGGTAGGATGATTTGTCCAAAAGATGCGAGAATGATGGAAAAGTAGTAAACTAAGATTTTTATTTTTGTCAAACTGCAGAGACAAAAAATGGCTGAAAACTGGTGGTCTGTTCTGAAGGTCTGAAAGGAGAAGATGAGGAAGAGGGAAGGAACATCTACATCAAAGGAGACGTCACTGGATGTAAGAGGTATGTGCGCTGTATTACCCTGGATGTAAGAGGTATGTGCGCTGTATTACCCTGTATTTCCAATTTTTTTAGAATCCAAATCCGAATACTTTGTTAAAAAAGTAAGGACTCTTTATTTTTTCATATTAAAAGAATATTGAGTTTGGATCACTTTGTTTCTTACACCGTTCACACAATTCTTATGTACAGGATTCATGGGATTCGAGATTCGAAAGATTCGAGAGATTCGAGAACCTTTTCGGATTCGGATTCGAAAAAAATTTGATTCGTCCCACCTCTATTTTAGACCCAGACCAAAACCTTAAAGGGGTTGTCCGGGTTCAGAGCTGAACCCGGACATATCTATATTTTCACCCAGGCATCCCCCCTGATGTTAGCATCGGAGCATCTCATGTTCTGATGCGCTCCCTTGCCCTGCGCTAGATCGCGCAGGGCAAGGGTTTTTTTATTTACCATAACACACTGCCGGGCGGAAGCTTCTCCCGGCAGTGTGTTCGGTGACGTCACCGGCTCTGATGGGCGGGCTTTAGCGCTGCCCTGGCTGTTTTACTAGCTTGGGCAGCACTAAAGCCCCCCATCAGTGCCGATGACGTCACCAGACTTACTGGCAGCCCCATGGAGAACCCGGTTCGTCACCAGAACTCCTGAAAATGCCTTTACCCTGCGCAATTTAGGGCAGGGCAAAGGAGAGCATCGGAGCATAAACTACTTCGATGCTCAAGTCAGGGGGGCTGCCTGGGTGAAAATGGAGGTATGTCCGGGTTCAGCTCTGAACCCGGACAACCCCTTTATTAAATTTAGACTTTGGACCAGACCCCAGATGAGACCCCTCTATATATTTAACCCTCTTCACTCCAGGGCTTTTCTTCAGCTCCTAATGAAGGAAGTATGAGGATGCTGTGTGTGCTTGCCCACACTACCTCCTGACATTGATCCGGTGTGGAGGCTCCCAGAGAGGAGCATGGAGCATGGGAGAGTGGATGGCAAGTATTATATATTGTGGTATACTGCAACCACTTTACTGCTTATATTCTTTGGTGTACGTTTGTAGGTAGGTATATTGAGGCACTAAATAGTGCTATTATTTGTGACCACTCACTCACCAATGACACCCACTTCCCAGGGGCACAGTGATACCCATCACAGAGCAAGCAAACGCCTTAGCTCCCTTGCTTCAGTTGGGAGGTAGAGTTATGCTGTCCTCTACTGGCTCCAGATGGTATAGCTTGTAATGAAAAATTTACATTGTTAGCTTTACTGTACAGGATTTAAAATAATCAAGAAAATCAATACCTATGATTAATGCAGTAAACACCAAATACATTTGGTAGGTTTAGGGCATGTCCACACGTGACTGAAAATACAGCGTAAAAGTTCACTGTGGATTTTGCCACACACGTCTACAGCAAAAACTGCAAGAAAAATGCAGAAAAAAAAGCTTGTACATTTGGTTTTTGTGCAGAAATGGTCGTGGAAATCACTCTTTCCATTGCAAAGGGTGAAATTCGCAGTGTAGATCACAGCATACAGATGTAGAAGGGTTAACACTCATGCTTTATGAGACATGTTATCTAAACTAAATGCAACTAAATGCGTTAAGCAATTGCTTTTCAGTGGCTTTTGTTTCAAGATAACGCGATGAGTTAAGAAATTTGAGTTAAGAGTGTGTGTGTTACCCCTGCTACATCTGTAAGGCTGGTTTCACACGCCCGTTGCGGGTGCGTTACGGGAAAAGATGCGGGTGCGTTGCCGGAACATGGACGATTTTTCCGCGCGAGTGCAAAACATTGCAATGCGTTTTGCACGCGCGTGAGAAAAATCTGAATGTTTGATACCCAAACCCGAACTTCTTCACAGAAGTTCGGGTTTGGGTTAGGTGTAGGTTATAAGGGAAAATAATAGCATTCTGAATACAGAATGCATAGTACAGTAGGGCTGGAGGGGTTAAAAAAAAACCTTAATCCACTTGTTCGCGCAGCCCGGCTTCTCTTCTGTCTTCATCTTTGCTGTGCAATAAGAAAAGGACCTATGGTGACGTCACTGCGCTCATCACATGGTCCGTCACATGATCCATCACCATGGTGATGGATTATGTGATGGACCATGTGGTGAGCGCAGTGACGTCACCACAGGTCCTTTACCCAGATCCTGAAGAAAGAAGACAGAAGAGAAGCAGGGCTGCGCGAACAAGTGGATGAGGTGAGTTAAATTATTTTATTTATTTTTTTAACACCTCCAGCCCTATTGTACTATGCATTCTGTATTAGGAATGCTATTATTTTCCCTTATAACCATGTTATATGGGAAAATAATAAAGATCGGGTCCCCATCCCGATCGTCTCCTAGCAACTGTGCGTGAAAATCGCACCGCATCCGCACTTGCTTTCGGATGCTTGCGATTTTCACGCAGCCCCATTCACTTCTATGGGGCCTGCGTTGCGTGAAAAATGCACAAAATAGAGCATGCTGCGATTTTCACGCAACGCACAAGTGATGCATGAAAATCACCGCTCATGTGCACAGCCCCATTGAAGTGAATGGGTCCGGATTCAGTGCGGGTGCAATGCGTTCACCTCACGCACTGCACCCGCGCGGAAATCTCGCCCGTGTGAAAGGGGCCTAAATTGTCATGCTGCAGATTTCAAATACATGCTGCAGGCCAATTAACACTGTGGATTTTTAACATGGGGTGAAGATGAGATTTCTTATAATCTCATCCACTACTGTACAACAAAATTGACACAAAAGAATTGACATGTGGAGGATTTCAGAATCCACAGTGGAAGTCAATTACTGTATGGAAGACTTCTCCAGCGTGTAGATGAGATTTTGAAAACCTCATCTATGTAGCAAACACTGTATTACGCTGTAGTTCTGCTGCACAAAAATAAGTGTGAAAAATCCCTACGGGATGCAGGTATTCAGAGGGTGACTACACACGGTGCAGATTTGTGTGCAGAAGATCGGCACCAAAACTACACATAAATCTGCACTTTTAATTGCATTTTTGGTGTATTTTTATGCAGTTTTTGGTGTGGATTTGATGCGGTTTTGCCAAACATCTAACCCTTTTATTGAAAAGGGTGAAATCAAGACAAAAAAAGCAACAACAATTGACATGCTGCAGATTTCCAAATCTGCACAGCAGGTCAATTTCGCCACCTAAGGAGGTGTGTCCCTTTCCTGTTCCTCTGATAGGCTGCCGGCACTAGGCCGGCGTAGGATGACGTCATCGCGCCGCCTGAGCCGTACAGCGCGGCACACAGACCGGAAGAGGCCTGCATCGCTGCCAAGGATGTAAGTATAAGTGTTCATTTTTAAAAAAATATATACAATACTTTTACTGGAACATGATTGGGGGGGCCGGGCCCTGTTATTACTGGCACATAATGGGGGGAAGGGGGGCCTGTTATTACTGGCACATAATGGGGGGAGCCCTGTTTTTACTGGCACATGATTGGGGGGGGCTGTTATTACTGGCACATAACTGGGGGGGCCCTGTTTTTACTGGCACATGATGGGGGGCCCTGTTATTACTGGCACATAATGGGGGGGCCCTGTTATTACTGCCACATAATGGGGGGGGGGGGCTGTTATTACTGGCACATGATTGGGGGGGCTGTTATTACTGGCACATGATTGGGGGGGGCTGTTATTACTGGAACATGATTGGGGGGGCTGTTATTACTGGCACATGATTGGGGGGGCTGTTATTACTGGAACATGATTGGGGGGTCTGTTATTACTGGCACATGATTGGGGGGGCTGTTATTACTGTCTGATGAGAGGCGCTGGGGGGCTGATGAGAGGCACTGGGGGGCTGATGAGAGGCACTGGGGGGCTGCTGGAGAGGCACTGGGGGCTGCTGGAGAGGCACTGGGGGCTGCTATGAGGCATGGGGCTCTTATCTGATGTCTGATTGGGGGTCATTCATATTGGGGTCTGAGCTGAGGTATGATCTGAGGTATTATTAACATTGGGGATCTTATTAGGGCTGTTAGCTGAGGTCTGATTAACATTGGGGGTCTGATTGGTGGTCTGACCTGAGGTGTAATGAAAAATATTTTTTTCTTATTGTGCCCACTTCCAGCCTGGAGCCCAGCTGCACAGAGCACTGATCCGGAGCAGCTTGGAGAAAAAGGCCTCACAGTCTCCCACACTCCTTCTGCCCGGCCAAGCCAGCCAGCACCCCTGAGTCTTCAGAACTGTAAGTAAATTATATATGAGGGGAGATTATTGTTTCGGCGGGGGGGGGGCAAAAAAAGTACCCGCCCCGGGTGCCAAATACCCTAGGCACGCCACTGTCCCCAGGTTAGGAATCTAAATCTTTGGTTATCATTCAGTATTATCATTCTTCTTTAAATTTTGTCTTTTCTGGAACCTTAGCTTTTGTCAACAAGTCAGGCATTATTACCACTAGTTTTAAGTGGAATAACTGAAATATATGCCAAACGTTTGGTTAATTTCTGTGACCTGATAAACAAAGAACTGTTCCTTTTGCATATTTTTTTGTTGTGAGATTTTTCACACACACGCACTTAAAATTTAACGAGTTAAACAACTCGCAGTTTACTGAATAAGAATATACCCGGCGAGCAAAAATGCTGTCCCCTCCAGATTTTTGGGGGTTCCTACACCCATGATTCACACATCAGTGATTTCCATCAGCTGTGTGCATGAGGCCTAAGGGCGAGTTCAGCTATCTTACACAGAAGCACAGTATAGTGTCCTTGTACAAAGGCGCCATTGCTTTCATGTATAGTAAGGACCAGCACTCGCTTCAGTATTAATTTCAAATAGATTTAATGGTCACATACAAATGATAAGTGGCGCGTGCGTTTCGGCTACTGTGAGCCTTTGTCAAAACATTTGTTTTGACAAAGGCTCACAGTAGCCGAAACGCACGCGTCACTTATCATTTGTATGTGACCATTAAATCTATTTGAAATTATTACTGAAGCGAGTGCTGGTCCTTACTATACCATTATCTGTGGATCTTCCTCCCGGGACGCGCGCACCGCACCGCTGAAAGCAGAAGTGCCGCTTGTATCTTCTCTTGGATCTATTGCTTTCATGTAATGATGATGTAGAGTCAATACTGAGATATTTACTACAACCTTCATGGCCCTTCATCGCAGTAAATATTAGCGGGTATCAGGGGTATAACTTTAGGGGTTTACAGAGGAAACAGTCACACACCGCCACTGTGCCTGAGAGGGCCCAAAAGCCAGTCTGTCACAAAAGACACCAGTGACATAAATGACACATGGTTAATAGGGGGAAGAACCTGTCCAAATATTGCACTGGGACCCAGTAACTGCAAGTTACGCAAAATGTCAATTCTTTTCGTAACGGATTTCATTCTATGCACTCATTCATTATATACAAAGAGTGAGTATAATGCTTGATAAAGGCTACAGAATGGGGGTGAACATGTTGTTTACACAGGTTAATAAAGAGCTCCTTAAATTGAATACTGTACTATTAAAGTGCTGCTTTCATTCACTTGGTGGAACTGTGTGTAATTTCCTGAATTGGAACTACAGTGCTGCAAAGCTGTACCACGCTCATCTGATGAGCTTAACCAAGGATCTCTGGACCCATGTTCTACTGATATTATACAATTACCACCTAATATGTAGATAGGGGGTGCACAGAGCTCCTCTGGCAATCACTTCTGTATCCTCTTGTTCTAAACTCTTGAAATTTTAAAATAACTTGATCAGAAATGTACTGAGAGACATAGGGGGTCATTTACTAACTGATATATGCCAGTTTTCTAGTGTATATCTGTTGCAGATTGTGGCGCAAAGGTTATTTGCGCCACAATCTGCGACTTTTCCCTGCTCATGCCAGGTCTAAAAAAGAGGGAGTGGGCATGGGAAGGGCTGCCAGGCCCATCACATTAATCATTTTCTATCCTGTTTTAGCCGTAGAAAATTTTCAAAATTTACGCTAGCAAGGAATCTGGCGTACATTTAGACCAGCGGTGGATGCGCCGATGTTATGTAGAGGCCTGCGCCTTTACATAACTTTGGCAGATCCACCATCAGTCTTAATAAATGACCCTCATAGTGAATAAACTTGCATAAAGTGCACTGTGAATTAAATAAAACAATGAGAAGGATTGAAATATACTTGCGCGCACTGGATTTTCTATATATAAT
Source organism: Bufo bufo (assembly GCF_905171765.1). Taxonomy (NCBI): domain Eukaryota; kingdom Metazoa; phylum Chordata; class Amphibia; order Anura; family Bufonidae; genus Bufo; species Bufo bufo. The sequence goes on along the minus strand of NC_053391.1, from coordinate 329,548,197 downwards.
AACGCTGTAAAACAAAACTGAAAAATAATGGCAGAATTGTGTGGGTTTTCACCTCAAAAAGGGTTATTTGTGCATCTTCCAATACAATGTATGGAAAATTAAATGGTGCCACTAAAAAACACAACTTGTCCCGCAAAAAAACAAGCCATCATCCGGCTATGTGAATGTAAATGTAAAAAAGTTATGGCTCTTGGAAAGCAGGGCCAAAATGCAAAAACGAAATAAAGAAAATTGACCTGGTCCCAAAGGGGTTAAATGTAACTGTCACTACACATCTCATAACAGCTGCAGTGACTATATGCATTCATACAAGAGGTTACAACATTTAGCTCCAACCAAGTATAACTTCAGTTTCCATAAAAAAATGTCTGAAGTTTTAAAAACCATTTCATACACATATACGGTAATACTACTTTGTGTAACTGATTATCATAACTATATGAATAAAAAATATATAAAACATGTCAAATCCTGGATAGCATCTACAACACATGTAACTAAGGACAGCTTCGCAGCAACCAGATATCCATACTGTGAAGGATGTGGCATATTTCATAGCAAACAGCTTTGCTTTGTCAGAAAATAGGATAAATGCACTAGAAATCAGTATAATAAACTTTATTCAGGAAGCTTCAACACCTAGGTTTTTCTGCACTTTTGTACCCGCCTTTGGTGTGTTTTTCTTGGGGTAAAGTCGCCAACTCCAGATGTTACCTGAATGTCTATGGGAAATATGAAAAGCAGGACACACAAGAGCAGCATGCTGTAGTTTTTAAGTGTATAATGACTCTCAATAAGACAAGATATATTTATAAAATAAGGCATGGACAATGCATGATTTTGTGTACAATGGAAGACAATGTACTGTACTACATAAGCGTTTAAAGATTTAAAGGGGTTGTGTATTAAATTTAACCACTATCCACAGGATAGGGGAACTCTAACTGACCCCTAGGGATCTGACCGATGGAGACCTCACTGATCCTGGGAACAAGGGTCCTGTTACGGCATACAAGGGAATCCTCCAAACGGAACCTCACAAATAGCTGCTAGCAGACGAATACGAAATGCACCCAAGCGGCTTACACTCCTAGCAATCAGTCTCTAACAGCATACAGTGAATCCCCCCAAGAATGAGACCAAGCTCCATGTTGAGGGTAAAGCAGTGGACAGCCAGAGCTGTGTGTTTATTGTTCTTATATACACATTCTTACACATTAGTACCACCCACAGGGTTTTGTAAAACAACCAGTAAACACGTACAATATACTCAGACACTCCCACACAAAATCCTCCCCTCTGCCTGTGATACAATTACCTTACATAATGGGTTAATGTAATTATCACAGGCAGGAGAATACACAGTTTTATACAATGTCTTCTGTCCTGGAGACAATTGGGAAGTAATCCAATTTATCTCCAAGGGTAGAGGCAGAACTTCATTAGCCACATGGTAGCAAAAGACAATAAAAGACATAAGACTATTTAACTGTGCAGCTATTGCATAAAACATAGATAATAAACATATCCCCAGATGGCTTGGATCTGAGCGCTCAATATATCCGAACAGCGCTCAGATGCCACAAAAACAGTCAAATCACCATGGGGTTTAAGTTTAGCATGGGCTGATGAGAGGGCCCATAATCCTGGGGCAAGAGGCTGGCAACCAGGCTTCCTCAGCACCCAGTGGCGAGGTTGGTTTCTCCACAGGTCCCTGTCACGGCTGTATGTGAGCAACAAGAGCATGCACAGAAAATAGAGCTACTGACCGGACCCAAACTAGGGAGGATAAAGGGTGACCCCTGTCAGACCCTCAAAGCTCTCCCTATGCTGCTAAGCCCATGCCCGGATCCAAATGGTGGAACGAGGCATGCCCGCGTACCTAAGACTGATGACCACTGTAACCCCTACAATAGTGGAAGGGGCACGGCCACCGGTGCCCTGCTCAGTATATGGAGGGAACCGTGGTCGCCTCGGATCCAGTCAGAAAACACACAGATACACTACAATGTCTGCACACTTAGCTGAAGGAGCTGCAGCCGCAGTGAAGACAGATCCAAAGACAGGCTGGCAATATCCGGAGTACTTGTTGCAGCAGAACACAGGTCCAGTGAAAGGATAGCATACAAGGGAAGATACTCAAGCAAGAGCTACAACTCAAATGAGAAATATAATCCACACACTACAAAAGGAGGAGGGGTGATTTAAAGGCAGGGAAATCAAACGCAGGAGGAACAGCTGGGAGGAAGGAAACAGAAAGTAAAGAGCTCATCACAGGGGCGGAGAAACAGAGCAGTGAGAACTCCTCCAAGCTCTAGTAGTGACATCATCACAGGGGTGGAGAAACAGAGCTGTGAGAACGTCTCAAAGCTCTGGTAGTGACAGTCCCATGTCCCCATCCTGAATGAGCAGCTGGCCGCACATGCACCCTTCCACTCCATTCATTCTCGAGGGGACTGACGGAAATAGCCAAGCACTGATGATACTTACTATGTATTGTAGCTAAAGGACTTCTTTGGAGAAATACGCCTTGGCTTTTACATATATCGCCTCTATGTGCTGCATATTTTTAAGCTGGATCATTTGGGATCTATTTGGGAACAGAACCACTGAAGACATTACCACAAATAACATAAAATATCCTCAAATTTGTTCCCAACTCTCTTATGCTCCATATCAAGTTCCAGTCATGATATTCAGGGAAAACTGAACCACAGAGATGATTTCCAATGTTATGTCAGAAACATCTGAAATAAAAAGAGGAATTATTCGGTAGCCTGTTCATATGAAAAATGCTAAATAGTGCAGAAAACAAGTATGAGCTCACTATAACGTCACATGGCTCTGCACTGCAGTGGGTGGTTGGAAGGAGCCCCAAGTGCTGATCTCCTCTTTAGTGAAGTGCTGATCTTAAAATTGCTAATTAGAGCTAGAAGAAGGAGGTCTTGGTCACATCAAACCAGCATTGGTGGGAACTATTTGTGTAGCACGTTTACATATCCAGATAGGTTATACAACTGAAAGATTAATATACAAGCAACACAGAATAAACTACATATTCCCTAAATAAACTATTCTCCTAATATACTCAAGAACACAGAGAAGACTAAGAAGAGGCCACCAAAAGCTGGGAAAAACATAAAACCAGGTATGGGGAGGGGGGGCAGCAGTTACGGCGGTGCACAGGGAACTATGGCTCCTGTCCCCTGTGTTCAGCCTCATAGGCCGCCGGCCAGTGGCCTGAAGCCTATGAGATTGTAGAATAGCGCAAGAGGTCGTGATGACATCATTGCAACCTCCTTCTCTGGTCTCAGGTGGTACGATAACAAAATCAGAACACAGGCATTTGTGATAATGCCGCCTGAGACCCGGCACAGGAGGTCACGGAGCACTACAGTGGGGGGCATTATTACTACTGGGGCACTATAGGGGCCTTATTACTACTGGTGGATCTATACCTCTGCCTTATAGATGGGCCTTATTACTGCTGAGGGCAGTATAGGGGGGCCTTATTTCTATTGGGGACACTATGGTGACATTATTACTACTGAGGATACAGTGGGGACATTATTATTAGGCACAATATGGAGTGCACTGCTTCTAATGGGGGCACTCTTGCAATGAGCAGGATATGGATATAATAGTCTTGAGTTTTGTTTGTGACGCCAATTGCAGTGTGTGCAGGGTACTGTCACAGGGCCCTCCAAGGTGTTCGCTCCAGATTAGGAATGCCAGAGTGGTGTAATGTATCTGTATGGTGGTGATAATGGTGTCAACGGTGTCTCCTACCTGGGTACGGCTGGACTCCTGGATCCTGGCACACTTGCACTAAATTGAGTGTAGTGATAGTAGGAGTAATGGAGGAATTTGCAGCAGTAATTGAGATCCAGACCTTTGGTAAAGTTCAAACTCGTCTTTATTAAGTGTCACGACTGTGACTGATCCAGACAGGTCTGGGAGGAGAAGGTCGCAGCGACTTGCTACTCGCGATAGCTTGTGAGTTTGCTCCGTGGTTCAGGGTATGTCATCTGGGTTTTGCCTTGTGAACCTTTTTGTCCTGACTGGGAGTTTGTAGGCATCCTTCTCAGGTGAGTCCTGTCTGCCACTCCCAGCTACTATATTAGTTTCAGTTTCACTTGCAGTCATTGCCAGATATAGTCCTTACTTCCAGTGCTACTCTGAACTTGGAAGGAGATCGTTTGATGGTGTTGCTGTGGAGCTCTTGTCCGGCGTGGACTGTCGTGTTTGGGATCGCCTTCTCTGCTCGTGACTGGATAAGTCTATCTCTGCTGTTGTTTGTTTGTTGCTGTCTTCCCCTGTTGTTTTCCTAGACGTGAGTGATGGTGACTAGCGCTCCCATCGGCCTTTCCCCAGTCCAGTCTTGTTAGGGCGACTGAGGGTTTAGGCATCCTGCTCGCCGCACGGGTTCACACCCCGTCTAGGGTATCAGGGCAGACAGGTGCCAGCTTAGGGTTAGTCAGGGGTGGCCATTCTATTTCCCATCATTAGATAAGGGTCCCCCTTCCCCTCCGTCTGGTGCGACACGACTGCTGCTGGGCTAGCGGTCGTGACAGTATATCTGGCCTTTTAAAAAAAAAAAAAAAAAAATGTGACATTTCTTATTTTTTTTTTCTTTTTTGCTTGCTGTTTTGCTTTGTATTTTGTCTGTTCCACTATGGATCCGGTTTCGGTTTTGGCGAAACAATTACAGGGGTTATCCCTTGAAGTGGCAGGATTAAAAGCAACAGTGCTGCAGCAGCAATCCTTGGGCTCCACCGTTGCTACGGGAAACCAAGGTACTCCTGAGCCAAAAGTGGCTTTACCTGATAGGTTCTCAGGAGGGAGAGACCAATTTGTAACCTTCAGAGAAGCTTGCAAATTGTTCTTCAGGTTACGCCCTAGATCCTCCGGCGGTGAGGAACAATGGGTGGGCATTGTAATTTCTCTCCTGCAAGGAGATCCGCAGGCTTGGGCTTTCTCCCTACCATCAGACTCTCCGGCCTTACGATCAGTGGAGGAGTTTTTTGAAGCCCTGGGTCTCGTATATGATGACCCGGACAGGGTCTCACTGGCTGAGTCTAAGCTACGTAGACTTCGGCAAGAGAACCGGTCTGCTGAACTATATTGTTCCGAATTCCGTAGGTGGGCTACTGATACGTTATGGAACGACTCGGCCCTTAGGAGTCAGTTCTGCCAGGGGTTGTCTGAAAAATTAAAAGACGCGCTGGCGGTATACGAGGTCCCTGGGTCTCTTGAGGCTGCTATGTCTCTGTCCATAAGAATCGACAGATGGCTCAGGGAGAGACTATTAAATCTTACGGAGGCCTCTATAGGGCAGGGATCGGTCTGTTATAGTCCAGTCGAACCAATGCAAATAGGGGGCGCCACTAGACGGGTGAATCCTCCTAAGTTCCGCCGTAGGTCAGAGGTTTGTCCCTCAGAACCCAAGAGACCACAAACAAAGGAGCCGCCGGAAAACTAGTGTCCCCAGATTGTGCGGAGGATAACAGTCTGGGCGTATTCGTTTCCTCCATACGCATGTCTCAGTTTTTGTTGTCCGCTACCGTTGAGGCGGGCAATAAAACTGAGATCTGTTCCGTCTTTTTGGACAGTGGGGCGGGGGTCAACTTGGTGGATTCACGGTTTGCTCAGGCTCTGGGTTTTACTCCGGAACCGGTATGCAGAACTATTCCTGTTTTTGCCATCGAATCCTCCCCTCTTACTCAGAGAGAGTTAACTCAGATCATCCATAATATCCATCTGCAGGTAGGGGACCTCCATAAAGAGCATATCTCTTGTCCTGGACGGTCTTCCGGCTCCTATGGTATTGGGGCTTCCCTGGCTGGTGACTCACAATCCAGTGGTGGATTGGCAGGCCGGGGAGATTGTGGAGTGGAGTGAACATTGTAAGGACAACTGCTTGAGTAGTAGGTGCTCTACACTCTCTGTAACATCTTTACCTGCCTTTCTGTCAGATTTTATGGATGTGTTCTCTGAGAAGGGTTGTCAGGGGTTACCACCTCATCGTCCATATGATTGCCCGATTAATCTATTACCTGGGGCAAAACTACCTAAAACCCGGTTATACAATCTTTCCGGCCCGGAGAGGAAGGCTATGAAAGATTATATTTCGGAGAGTTTGGCTAAGGGACACATCAGACCCTCTTCTTCACCTGTGGCTGCAGGGTTCTTTTTCATTAAAAAGAAAGATGGGTGCCTACGTCCTTGCCTGGATTTCCGGGAATTAAACCGGATAACTATCCGAGATCCCTATCCTCTTCCTCCCATTCCCGACCTCTTTAATCAGGTTGCTGGTGCTAAATGGTTCTCCAAAATGGATCTCAGAGGAGCCTATAACCTGGTTCGCATCAAAGAGGGGGATGAGTGGAAGACGGCTTTTAATACTCCGGAAGGGCATTATGAAAATCTGGTCATGCCATTTGGTCTTACTAATGCGCCTGCGGTATTCCAACATTTTGTCAACGATATTTTTAGTCACCTTATTGGGAGATTTGTTGTGATATATCTTGATGACATCCTGGTCTATTCCCCTGATCTGGATACACATAAGATCCATGTGAGACAAGTGCTGCAGATATTAAGGGCCAACAAATTGTTTGCTAAGTTAGAAAAATGTGTGTTCGCCGTAAAAGAACTGCCATTTCTGGGGTATGTGTTGTCAGATTCAGGTTTCCGCATGGATCCAGAGAAAGTCCGGGCGATTATAGACTGGGATCTGCCTGAGAACCTGAAGGCATTGCAACGCTTCCTGGGGTTTGCTAATTTTTATAGAAAGTTTATAAAGAACTATTCCTTGGTGGTCAAACCACTGACGGACATGACCCGAAAGGGATCCGATTTTTCCAAATGGTCACATGCAGCCAAAACTGCCTTTGCATCTCTGAAGGAGAGATTCACCTCGGCCCCTATTCTCGTACAGCCAGATGTCTCGCTTCCTTTTATTGTAGAGGTTGACGCATCAGAGGTGGGGGTGGGAGCGGTACTATCTCAGGGCCCGTCCCCTGGTGAATGGCGTCCGTGTGCTTTCTTTTCGAAGAAATTGTCTACCGCAGAAAGGAACTATGATATTGGCAACAGGGAACTTTTGGCTATTAAGTTGGCTTTTGAGGAGTGGCGTAATTTTTTAGAGGGGGCGGTTCATCCCGTCACGGTGATTACTGATCACAAAAACTTATTATATCTGGAGTCTGCTAAACGTCTCACCCCTAGACAGGCTCGGTGGTCGTTATTTTTTACTAGGTTTAATTTTGTAATAACCTATCGCCCGGGGGTAAAAAATACTAAGGCGGATGCATTGTCTCGAAGTTTTCCTGGAGGGGGTGATGTTGAGGTACCAGAGCCCATTTTGCAAAAGGGGGTGGTGGTCTCTGCATTACACTCAGGTTTGGAGGAGAGGGTGTTGGAAGCTCAGGGGGACGCCCCGGCCTCCTGCCCCTCGGGTAAACTGTTTGTGCCAGAAAATTTACGACTGGAGATACTAAAAGAACACCATAACTCCACACTGGCAGGACACCCAGGTAGTAGGGCAACCTCTGAGTTAGTGTCTCGTCGGTTCTGGTGGCCTAAATGGCGCCAGGAGGTGTTGAATTTTGTGTCTGCATGTGCTACCTGTGCTCGTTCTAAGGTAGATCATACACGTCCGGCAGGGCGTCTTTTACCTCTGGCCATCCCCAGCAGGCCTTGGACGCACCTGTCAATGGATTTCACTACGGATCTACCAGTATCAGCGGGGAAGACTGTTATTCTTGTAGTTGTTGACAGATTCAGTAAAATGGTGCACTTTATTGCTCTTGCCGCATTGCCTAATGCTAACACACTGGCTCAGGTTTTTATTGACCACATCGTGAAGCTTCACGGGGTCCCTTCCGATATTGTTTCGGATCGTGGTTCCCAATTCGTTTCTAAATTTTGGAAAGCTTTTTGTTCTCGTTTAGTGGTTCATCTGTCGTTTTCTTTATCTTTCCATCCACAGTCCAACGGTCAGACTGAACGTACCAATCAAAACCTAGAGACATATTTGAGATGCTTTGTTTCCGAAAATCAGGAGGAATGGTCATCTTATTTACCGTTAGCCGAGTTTGCCATTAATAATCGTCGTCAAGAATCCACCGATAAGTCACAATTTTTTGGTGCGTATGGTTTCCATCCTCAGTTTTGTACGTTTAGTGAGGGGGGGCCATCTGGGATTCCCGAGGAGGAACGATTTGCGTCTTCACTTTCTTCAGTGTGGCAGAGTGTGCAAGAAAGTTTGAAGAGAATTGGTGGTAGATACAAATGTGCTGCTGATAGGAAGCGCTCTGAAGGTCCGGACCTTGGGGTGAATGACTTGGTGTGGTTGTCTACCAGAAATATCAAGTTGAAGGTTCCCTTGTGGAAATTAGGTCCGAGATTTATTGGTCCTTATAGGGTAATTAAGATCATTAACCCGGTGGCTTTTCGTCTGGAGTTACCTCAGACTCTAAGGATCCATAATGTCTTCCACAGATCTCTGCTTAAGAGATATGTAGAACCTCCTGAACCATTGCCACTACCGCCTCCACCGGTGGTTGTTGATGGCAGTCTTGAGTTTCAGGTAGAAAAGATTGTTGATTCACGATATGTTCGCCGCTCTCCAGTACCTGGTGCACTGGAAAGGTTATGGTTCCGAAGAGAGAATGTGGGTTCCAGCATCAGAGATAAAAGCGGACAGACTCATTCGGGCTTTTCATAGCTCCCATCCGGAGAGGCCTGGTCTTGAGGGTCCAGGGGCCCCTCGTAGAAAGGGGGGTACTGTCACGACTGTGACTGATCCAGACAGGTCTGGGAGGAGAAGGTCGCAGCGACTTGCTACTCGCGATAGCTTGTGAGTCTGCTCCGTGGTTCAGGGTATGTCATCTGGGTTTTGCCTTGTGAACCTTTTTGTCCTGACTGGGAGTTTGTAGGCATCCTTCTCAGGTGAGTCCTGTCTGCCACTCCCAGCTACTATATTAGTTTCAGTTTCACTTGCAGTCATTGCCAGATATAGTCCTTACTTCCAGTGCTACTCTGACCTTGGAAGGAGATCGTTTGATGGTGTTGCTGTGGAGCTCTTGTCCAGCGTGGACTGTCGTGTTTGGGATCGCCTTCTCTGCTCGTGACTGGATAACTCTATCTCTGCTGTTGTTTGTTTGTTGCTGTCTTCCCCTGTTGTTTTCGCCGCACGGGTTCACACCCCGTCTAGGGTATCAGGGCAGACAGGTGCCAGCTTAGGGTTAGTCAGGGGTGGCCATTCTATTTCCCATCCGTAGATAAGGGTCCCCCTTCCCCTCCGTCTGGTGCGACACGACTGCTGCTGGGCTAGCGGTCGTGACACTAAGGCTAACTTTTATCCAAGCAAGGTACAGCTTTAGTCTTAGGTCCCAGCAGGCTTTCAGCAATGGTTGGCAGGAATTTATCTTCTGCTCTGTCAACCTGGAGCTTGCAGGAAAGGACGTCTGCTTTGTTAGCACTAAACATGTGATAGGAATTTGGCTTCTGCACTTTCTATCTTCTGCTTTGTATGGGGACGGACTAGCTGAGGAGGAATATGGCTTCTCCTGGGTCTCTGGACTTTACTCACAGTTATCTTCACAGGGATGCTTTCTTCCTGGAACTGGAGTTTGTCTGCTTGCTTCATCCAGCCGAGGCTGCAGGGCTCAGGCTGGGGATGTGATCAATCTCTCAGCCGAGACAAGATCCTGGCTTCCCTCTCTATCTCAGGAAGCTCCTACATGCACACCCTACCCCTAGCAGGGGGTGGGCTACACTCCTTCTAACTTCCTTCTCTCCCCATGCTGCAGGATGTGGGCACAGCCCACTCTGCTCACAGGGGGGAGCTAAGCTGGAACAAACTATTCCAGCTTAGATGTACTAAACTGAACCTAAGTCCTTACTAACACATTGCTGCCACCTGCTGGTGAACATGCAAATTACAGCAATTATTAGATTTAACAAGGTTTTATGCACATCTGTGAAGACATAATGTAAAATTACATCAGATTGTAGCGGGGTAAAAGAGTTTCGTAACACAACTCTGGGGTGTTACACTCTTGAGGGGTTTTATTTTTATTGATGGTACTGTAGGGGCAGTATTACTAATGAGAGCAGTCTGGGAGAGAAGTATTACTATTGGTGAGACTTTGGGGTGCACTATTACTATGGGGGGTTTGCATAGGGTTTTGGGAGGACGTGGAGAGCACAGTGGGCATAGTATTGTTTCAATGTATACATAGCAGTCTGCATATAACTGTTGAGGGAGCAGGACTCAACTTTGAGTCCACTGTATAGTTTGACCACTTCTATTAGCTAAATGGCACACTATTTTTACAATTACAGAAAATATGAGTACAAAGTATATGGTTTGCATATAAAACTAACTAAAATTGTATGTTCTTTTTCCTACAATCAGACTGATAAAGCTACAAGAGACAACATTTTATAGACATTTCCTTTTCCATTTCCAGTAATGAATCTACAAATTCTTTGCAATGAATTTTGTGTGCTTGATATAAGAGATCAATAAATATACTATTGAAGTTAAAATCATATGTAAAGTACTGGTAGATTATCAGTTTGGTTGGTCCATATCTGTACAGTGTAGACTACCTATATTCTCCATGGTCCAGACTAAGCAGCAACTACATAAGAAGGGATGTAACTAGGCTGGGCTGGTTTCCACCCAGGTGAGGTCGAATACCGGACCAGAGTTTAAGTGCTGGTCTGGGTTTTGGCAGCATCTGGCAGCTGGGCTCAGCAGAGATGTCTCTGTTTTTGGGATCTGAGGCTTTATGCCGTGCTGGAGGGCTGAGAGCCTCATTCTGGGGAAACAGGCCCCCTAAAGCCTGCTGTGGACTACTGGAGGCAGAACTGCCAGCAAGGTTACTTGTTTTATATGAACTTTCCATTGTGTGTGAATTAACACCAAGACTGCAAAGTTACATGCTGTTTTGTGCCGTTGCCTCAAGTGTGAATAAACATTGACGTTTTGAGTTAAGACCTTATATTTCATCTCTGTACTGCACCTGCTTACCCTATCTACCAGAGCAAAACCCCACAACTCCTACAGCTAGAACTCTTACCTAAGAATTTAAAATAAAACAGAATTTTAAGCATAAAAACATAATGACGTTCATACCGGGTGTTGCAAATATTGATATTAATTTGGGTCCAGCTCTTCCCCCTCCCTGCTAAGTCCTGTGTATATGTTTGTGTGTGCAGATCTGGGTTTGGTCATCTAGGGCCTTTGAAGTTATCTTCTAGCTAGTCCCACCTCAGCAACCCTAGATAACACAGGGCTGGCATCATAAAACTCATGAATCTAGCTATACTCAGATCCTCCACAGTGACATCAGAGAATGGGGGGATGGATATAGAAGGAGAAAGTTCATAAGACATAAAAAAACAGGGCTGGGTGTCATTTCTTGGTGGCTCACCGAAGTAGCGAAGATTTGTCCTGGTTTTCTGCCTGCCCCAGCACCACATTCTACGCCATCTACATGAGTGTTAGGCTTCTGGTTTATTCCCTTTCATTTTAAGAAACTGATGTACTGTTGTATTTCTAAGAAGAGTGGTTCCCCCCTGACGCGCACACAGGCCTCTCACCCAGTTAAGATAGTACTCTCGGCAATCACCCCGAAACAGCTGTCTGCAGATGAGGTGCTGGCTTATTTAATATCCAAGTCATGTCTCAAGGCTTATTTTAAGAGCTGAACATTGACTTATAGGATAGCTGCCTTATATCTGATGGCATTGTTAAGAGCCCATTTGCATCCCTTCCCTCCCAGTATTCCAGAGGAGCATGTATGGCCTATAGGTCTCCTCACACTGATTAAGGTGCTCTCTCCCTAAGGAGAGTGGTTCCCCCCTTACCCAGACACAGGCCTCTCACCCAGTTAAGCCAGTATTCTCTGCTCTGCACTGATGAGGGGCAATCACCCCAAAACAGCTGTCTGCAGATGAGGTGCTGGCTTTTTTAATATCCAAGTCATGTCTCAAGGCTTATTTTAACCACCTCAGCCCCCAGTGCTTAAACACCCTGAAAGACCAGGCCACTTTTTACACTTCTGACCTACACTACTTTCACCGTTTATTGCTCGGTCATGCAACTTACCATAGGAACTCGCCATGCCCCTCACGGAATACCTTGGGGTGTCTTCTTTCCAAAATGGGGTCATTTGTGGGGTAGTTATACTGCCCTGGCATTCTAGGGGCCCAAATGTGTGGTAAGGAGTTTGAAATCAAATTCAGTAAAAAATGACCTGTGAAATCCTAAAGGTGCTCTTTGGAATGTGGGCCCCTTTGCCCACCTAGGCTGCAAAAAAGTGTCACACATCTGGTATCTCAGTACTCAGGAGAAGTTGAGGAATGTGTTTTGGGGTGTCTTTTTACATATACCCATGCTGGGTGAGATAAATATCTTGGTCAAAAGCCAACTTTGTATAAAAAAATGGGAAAAGTTGTCTTTTGCCAAGATATTTCTCTCACCCAGCATGGGTATATATAAAATGACACCCCAAAACACATTCCCCACCTTCTCCTGAGTACGGAGATACCAGATGTGTGACACTTTTTTGCAGCCTAGGTGGGCAAAGGGGCCCATATTACAAAGAGCACCTTTCGGATTTCACAGGTCATTTTTTACAGAATTTGATTTCAAACTCCTTACCACACATTTGGGCCCCTAGAATGCCAGGGCAGTATAACTACCCCACAAGTGACCCCATTTTGGAAAGAAGAGACCCCAAGGTATTCGCTGATGGGCATAGTGAGTTCATGGAAGTTTTTATTTTTTGTCACAAGTTAGTGAAATATGAGACTTTGTATGAAAAAAAAATAAAATAAAAAAATCATCATTTTCCACTAACTTGTGACTAAAAATTAAAAATTCGAGGAACTTGCCATGCCCCTCACGGAATACCTTGGGGTGTCTTCTTTCCAAAATGGGGTCACTTGTGGGGTAGTTATACTGCCCTGGCATTTTACAGGGGCCCTAATGTGTGGTAAGTAGGTAAATGACCTGTGAAATCCGAAAGGTGCTCTTTGGAATGTGGGCCCCTTTGCCCACCTAGGCTGCAAAAAAGTGTCACACATCTGGTATCTCCGTACTCAGGAGAAGGTGGGGAATGTGTTTTGTGGTGTCATTTTACATATACCCATGCTGGGTGAGAGAAATATCTTGGCAAAAGACAACTTTTCCCATTTTTTTATACAAAGTTGGCATTTGACCAAGATATTTATCTCACCCAGCATGGGTATATGTAAAAAGACACCCCAAAACACATTCCTCAACTTCTCCTGAGTACGGAGATACCAGATGTGTGACACTTTTTTGCAGCCTAGGTGGGCAAAGGGGCCCAAATTCCTTTTAGGAGGGCATTTTTAGACATTTGGATACCAGACTTCTTCTCACGCTTTGGGGCCCCTAAAATGCCAGGGCAGTATAAATACCCCACATGTGACCCCATTTTGGAAAGAAGACACCCCAAGGTATTCAATGAGGGGCATGGCGAGTTCATTGAAAAAAAAAATTTTTGGCACAAGTTGGCGGAAATTGATTTTTTTGATTTTGTTCTCACAAAGTCTCCCTTTCCGCTAACTTGGGACAAAAATTTCAATCTTTCATGGACTCAATATGCCCCTCAGCGAATACCTTGGGGTGTCTTCTTTCCAAAATGGTGTTATTTGTGGGGTGTTTGTACTGCCCTGGCATTTGAGGGTCTCCGCAATCATTACATGTATGGCCAGCATTAGGAGTTTCTGCTATTCTCCTTATATTGAGCATACGGGTAATGAGATTTTTTTTTTTCGTTCAGTCTCTGGGCTGAAAGAAAAAAATGAACGGCACAGATTTCTTCATTCGCATCGATCAATGTGGATGAAAAAATCTCTGCCAAAAAAAGAAAAAGGAGGGGAAAGGCGTCTGCCAGGACATAGGAGCTCCGCCCAACATCCATACCCACTTCAGCTCGTATGCCCTGGCAAACCAGATTTCTCCATTCACATCAATCGATGTGGATGAATAAATCATTGCCGGGATTTTTTTTTTTATATATACAAAGTGTTTGCCAAAGTATATGAACACCGCCACCTCCTCAGCTCATATGCCTCGGCAAACATATCTTTTACTGCAGAGGAGAAATCTCGTCTTGCAGCGCCGCATACACCGACTTGCGTGTAATCTGACAGCAGCGCAATGCTTCTGTCCGAATGCACATCAGTGCTGCAGCTGGTCGATCGGTTGGTCCACCTGGAAGGTAAAAAAAACAAAACAAAAAAGAAAAAACCAGGCCGCAAAGCAATAACTTTATTAACTTTAGAACAGAACATATTAACTTTTTTAAACTTTTTTAACTTTTTTACTTACCGGTAATTTTTTTTTTTTTTTTTTACCTTTATAGAACAAACCTCTCCTTCCCCATGGGACAATGTGCAAAGCGCCAATCGCCCAAAGATGTGGCGAAGTACGTTATGCACTTTATCCCAGGTGAAAGGAGAGGTTTGCAGCAGCTGTGAGAGAAAGGGCCCTAATAGCCCTGTGTGCCTGTCCTGGTGAGATGTGATCCCTATGCTAGGTGTACCTGTGTGTGGTACTTCCGGAAACACTCTCCTAAGCATAGGGCAGGGTGGTCCGGACAGTCAGGACAGAAATAGCGGGTGTCACGCCTTATTCCACTCCTGCTACAGACACGACATTTTTTTCGGGGTGGCGGTTGGGTTGAGGTACCAGCAACGACACTGGGAAAATGTCGCTCGTGTAGACGGCTAACTACACTGGTGGATGGGGCCACGGAACCTCCTGGGTAAAGGAGGTTCTCGATGATCTCTTCCTGGAATTTGAGGAAGGATCGTGTTCTCCCAGCCTTACTGTAGAGAACAAAACTATTGTAGAGCGCCAATTGAATTAAATATACAGACACCTTCTTATACCAGCGTCTGGTTCTGCGGGAAACTAAATAGGGAGCCAACATCTGGTCATTGAAGTCCACCCCTCCCATGAGCAAATTATAGTCATGGACTGAGAGGGGCTTTTCAATGACACGGGTTGCCCTTTGAATTTGTATTGTCGTGTCTGCGTGAATGGAGGAGAGCATGTAAACGTCACGCTTGTCTCTCCATTTCACCGCGAGCAGTTCTTCGTTACACAAGGCAGCCCTCTCCCCCCTTGCAAGACGAGTGGTTACAAGCCGTTGGGGGAAGCCCACGCGACTAGTTCGCGCGGTGCCACAGGCGCAAATCCGTTCTAGAAACAAATGCCTAAAGAGGGCCACACTTGTGTAAAAATTGTCCACATAAAGATGGTACCCCTTGCCGAATAAGGGTGACACCAAGTCCCAGACTGTCTTCCCACTGCTCCCCATGTAGTCAGGGCAACCGACCGGCTCCAGAATCTGATCTTTTCCCTCATAGATCCGAAATTTGTGGGTATAGCCTGTGGCCCTTTCACAGAGCTTATACAATTTGACCCCATACCGGGCACGCTTGCTTGGGATGTATTGTTTGAAGCCAAGGCGCCCGGTAAAATGTATTAGGGACTCGTCTACGCAGATTTTTTGCTCAGGGGTATACAAATCTGCAAATTTCTGGTTGAAATGGTCTATGAGGGGCCGAATTTTGTGGAGCCGGTCAAAAGCTGGGTGGCCTCTGGGACGGGAGGTGGTGTTGTCGCTAAAGTGCAGGAAACGCAGGATGGCCTCAAATCGTGTCCTGGACATAGCAGCAGAGAACATGGGCATGTGATGAATTGGGTGCGTTGACCAATATGACCGCAATTCATGCTTTTTTGTCAGGCCCATGTTGAGGAGAAGGCCCAGAAAAATTTTAAGTTCGGAAACTTGGACTGGTTTCCACCGGAAAGGCTGGGCATAAAAGCTTCCCGGGTTTGCGGTTATAAATTGTGTGGCATATTGGTTGGTCTCTGCCACGACTAAGTCCAAGAGCTCCGCAGTCAAGAACAGCTCAAAAAATCCCAGGGCCGTACTGATCTGAGCCGTCTCAACCCGAACTCCAGACTGGGCGGTGAAAGGGGGAACTACTGGTGCGGCTGAAGTTGGTGACTGCCAATCAGGGTTTGCCAGCACCTCAGGGATTCTAGGGGCTCTACGGGCCTGTCTGTGCGGTGGCTGCGACGGGGTAACTAGTGCACGTGCCACCGTACCAGCTTCAACTGCCCTTCTGGTGCTCGCTACTTCACCATGTTGTACGGCAGTGCTGGTACTAGGTCCAGGAAGGGCTGCGCTGCTGGTGTATGCCTCACCACGTGATCCGGCAGCGACAGCCCCACTCTGCTGCTCTTGAAGCGGATCCTGCAAAACCTGTGGTCTAGCGACACGGGGCCGGGTACGCCTGGTGCTGCCAGGGACCTCAACCTCCTCGTCCGAACTTTGGGTCAGAGAGCCACTGCTTTCTACAGGTTCATATTCTGACCCGCTAGATTCGTCAGATGAGGGTTCCCACTCCTCATCCGACTGGGTCAGAATCCTGTAGGCCTCTTCAGAAGAATACCCCCTGTTTGACATTTGGACTACTAAATTTAGGGGTATTCCCTGAGACTACCCAAGAAAAAAAGCAAGCCTGTCTTACAAAGGGGAGGCTAGCGAAGTACCGGAGGCCGCTGCGGTTGATAAAAAATATCAAAACTGATTTTTTTATCGCCGCAGAGCGTGTAAAGTGAATGTGCAGTGATCAAAAAAAAAAAATTTTTTGTCACTGCGGTGGGGCGGGCGTGGGTGAACGCACGTGTGGGCGACCGATCAGGCCTGATCGGGCAAACACTGCGTTTTGGGTGGAGGGCGAACTAAAGTGACACTAATACTATTATAGATCTGACCGTGATCAGTTTTGATCACTTACAGATACTATAAAAGTACAAATGCTGATTAGCGATACGCTAAACAGCGAATAAAAGTGACTGCGGTGCGGTGGGGTGGGCGCTAACTACCTAACCAAGGGGCCTAAACTATCCCTAAAACCTAACAGCCAATACTAGTGGAAAAAAAAGTGTCAGTTTACACTGATCACTTTTTGTCTTTCACTAAGTGATTGACAGGGGGCGATCAAGGGGTTAATTTGGATGATGGGGGTGATGGATGGTGATCAGGGGCTAAGGGCAGTGTTTGGTGTGTACTCACAGTGATGTCTGCTTCTCTGCTGGATCCAACCGACGAAAAGGACCAGCAGAGGAGCAGAGAAGCCATATAACAGATCATATTTACTAATATGATCTGTTATCTGGCTTGTGATTCGATTTTTTAAAAATCAGCAACCTGCCAGCGACGATCATTGGCTGGCAGGTTGCTGATGCAATAGTCCTTTAACTTTTGCCGGCCCGCGATGCGCATGCGCGGGCCGGCTGTGACCGAAATCTCGAGTCTCGCGAGAGGACGCGCCGGCGCGTCCAGGAGGAATTAAACAACCACCTCCAGGACGCGTCTGTGCGTACAGCGGTCCGGAGGTGGTTAAGAGCTGAACATTGACTTATAGGATAGCTGCCTTACATCTGGTGGCATTAGAGGCAGATCTTGTTAAGAGCTCATTTGCATCCCTTCCCTCCCTGTATGTCTTTTGTTACACTTTTTTGTATATATAAGTATTGTAACTCTTTCCGTTATATTAAAGGGGTTGTCTCATCACAGACAATGGGGGCATATCGCTAGGATATGCCCCCATAGTCTTATAGGTGCGGGTCCCACCGCTGGGACCCGCACCTATATCGGGAACGGAGCCCCACAGCCACCACCAAGAGTACTCCCAATAGAAGTGAATGGGAGTGCACCGCTCCCATTCACTTCTATGGGCCCAATGGAAATAGCCGAGCCAGAACTTGACTATTTTCGGCGGGCCCATAGAAAATGAATGGAGGGTGGCTGCGCAAGCACCCTTCAACACTTTCGGGGCTCTGTTCTCGATATAGGTGCGGGTCCCAGCAGTGGTACCCACACCTATAAGAAATGGGGGCATATCCTAGCGATATGCCCCCATTATCTGTGATGAGAAAACCCCTTTAAACTGTATTTAGAGTATACGACTGACTTCGGCGTCCCACGTGCTCTCAGGATGCCGACAGGTTCAGCGATCTGTTGCTGATTGATCAGAGGTTCAGAGCGCTCCTGCTTGTTGTAAATTAATATAGTTGCATTAGATCCAGTCAGATGGTTATTCTGGTGGTATCATTCATGCAAGCACTGTCTCCTTAAGCCCAGACGGGTTTCGGAGCTGCCTGCTCCTTCATCAGTGGTAGACAGTACTATGTTTCATCGGGTCCTTTGAAAGGTAACTCATCTGTTAAGAGGGAGGTACTCGTAGTTGTGTCTGAATCAATACATGTAATGGATTATATAGGGATCACTTGATATTCTTAACACCTATTGGATTTTCACATTGATTGGCATATGAATTGCACTTTATCATGGATTTAACTATTTACATGTCACAGGGACTATCCATTATTGATTGGATTAACAGTTTATGGGATCTAATGCAACTATATTCATTTACAACAAGCAGGAGCGCTCCGAACTGTTGTGCATTTTCATACATATACAATATTATCTAATGACATTATAATCAAAATGAATGCTCATCTCATTGCCTTTAAGAATAAAATCAGCCTGAACCAAAGTTTTATTATGTGGCTGAGGAATCTAAGATGAGTTCATGGCAAGTTCAGTTTATATAAAAATAATTGTGAACATAAACGGACATTGTATTTAAAAGTTATTGCTAAGGATATGGGTTTATCTATGCAGAGTAAACCAACTTCCTAAGACATGTCTGTCTGGAGGGATCAAGGTTGTTTCATGGATAAGCCATGACGTGATAAGGATTCATATTCTTGAGGCACACCTGCTGTATGAGGTTCAATTTATATATTCATAATTATATTATATATATCTCTGTATGGTATATTTAGTTTACAACATATGTTAATCAATAATTCATATAATGTGTTATCTATGTGTAACAATGTATTGATTTATATAGATATTATACCATGTATTTATCATTTAGAAGGTATTGTAGAAGGTACAGAAACATTGAAGTAAGTTTATGTTAATTGGATTTCTGAGAAGAGTAAATGCTATTTCAAAACAATAGTTATTCGTGGATGTAGATAAGTGAAATGTACAAGTTCCGATGCCAAGCATCAAAGCCGTTATATAAAATTTTCATCAAGTCAACTATATTTCAAAAAGATAGGGGAAGACAGCCAACCCCAACAAGTCCAGGCTATACGTAATTAAAAGTGTCAGGAAAAGACCTTCCTCAATGATGTTAATATTAAGAAGGTCAAGGAGGTCATGTGAACGTATTATTAGATATTTACTTTTAATGCTTAAAAAGTTGTGATGTTCATCTGCAGTACCGCAGTGCCATGTGGAGGCAGATGGACAATATTATATTATTTCATTATTTGTTCTATACCATATTAGGAGTTAATATGACATCATGGTGTTATTAGCATGCGAATAAATCCACCTTACCTGATTGGGAATCCCTAATCTAAAGGGGATGATTCTTAGATAAGGGGGGGGGAATAATTACTTGTGTACAGAGCATTAAGGGAGATACAGAGATCCATATTAAGCCATAGATCCATCCATCCATCCATCCATTCATTCAATCAAAAAGAAGACTTTACCAGAAGAAACTTGGATTATTTTTGGATTACTAGGAAAGTTCTCTGTCTACCTTTGACCCGGTAACGTATATTTTGTTTACTACTCCTGATATTAATAAGATATTTCTCTCGGTATATAGCCAAGAGTTCCCATACTGTGGGAATATATAGTGTTAGGCGCCTCCATAATGCTGATTATTCTCTTAGCAAAGATGCATATTGTTAAAGGAAGATCTGACATTATTTGAAAAGAGGACTAAAACCCTTGGGAAGTTATTTTCCATAGTCTGATTGCTGAATATTTTATCATATTAATATCATATATTTTTGATTGGTCATAGGAAAACAGAGTCAAGGGATAACATTTATTTTCTTGTATAATCTGTGTTTTATTGCTATAGCCTGTTTGATAAACAGAAGATCATAAGTTTCTCTTGTTATATAAGTCTGTTTGTTAAAAGTATGACACTGGTCGTCATAAATCACACTGTGCTGATCAGATAGGGGTGTGTTAACACCACCGTGTGGTACATTTTGGGTATTATTTTGTAACTTCATAATTTGTTTTGCAATTGTATTGATTTTATATTCTTTGTTTTATAATAAACGATTATATATTTTTGCATATACAAGTGTCCCTTTGTTTCACTGCTTGCATAAATCAAATTAAGATACTTGATAAAAAGAACTTAAAGACATTTATGTCCGCCCGAAGGATCATATAATTTTTATGTTTTTTTTTTATCCTCTCTTTCATATGAAGATTCTTTTTATATAGAAGATATATGACAGAACCTCTGATCAATCAGCAGCAGATCGCTGAACCTGTCGGCATCCTGAGAGCACGTAGGACGCACATAGATATCAGAGCTGCAGAAAGACATCTGCACTCAGCGTAAGAGCTCTCTCGGACACATTCAAGAACTGGTAATGTAACCATCTATTGCAATTTAACACAATACTCACCATAGTGTTTGATATAAAGTGAGCAGCTTGCAAAGGAGAAGCGGAGATCTTGTTAATTATACCTATAAGGGGAAACTGTTAGTCAGAACGGAACCTAAAACAAACTATCGTGGTATATAAAACTGATACAATTGGAGTTGATATTTTTGAGTTACATGAAAAACTAACCCATGTGAGTCAGGCTATGACCGGACATTGTACTGTAAAGATAATATTTAACAACAACAGGAATTGTCTATATGGAACAATTTATGTGATATCAACATAATATCGCAATCTGAGTGGAACATTTGATATATATATTCAGCATATATTGAGTATATTATATACAATATAGTATAATACAACAATTGTACAATAATATACAAAAATACAATAATCTATTCCTCACACCCCTGAATGAATGAATATATCATAGCATTTTAATTGTAACCTGAAACAGCCTGTCGCACTACAATTATATTCATGATGTTGAAAGTATATTGCAAGAAGAATACAAAATGATGAAGAATAAGATGCATGTCGCCGGTTTTAAAATACTGTAATTTTAATATTTTTTTTGTGTATTTATTTTTATATGAATAAAATTGAATTTTAATTAATAGAATAAAATAGTGTTCATTTTATATATATATGACTCAGGTCCATGAAATAACCAGATAAGTGAGTGCCCTCCAATTTTTTTATTTTTTATTTCCAATATAGGAAATTGAGCCTGTTGGAAAGTATACACATATTCATCTTGCTATGCACTCAGTAGAAGTACCACCAAAACAGCTGATATGTTCATTCCCTGACCATATGAAACATACATAAATAACAACACCCCAATCATAGTATGATTGAAAATGAAAAATAAAATATTCATCACTGCCGGCCACAGAGAGAGCATTGCTTATCCGAGCGGAGCACAAGTATTTTGCCATTCTAGCCAGAATTTTTCTCCTACGGGGTTTTGGATAAATGATCCATGATAATCCCAGCCAACAACATGTCACACGGATGTCTGATTCCAACACGACTACATGAAATCTGATAAAGTTTCCTGAGAAGAATATGAACACTTTACTGAAATTTGCTCTTAATGAAAAGAGACAAAGCGGACAGGCTGAAGTGCCTGAAGTAATGCCACAGGAGGCTGGCAAGTCCTACAAAGTATACACACTAGGTATTATGTGATAAGAGATTGCAAAGATGAAACTTTAGTTTTTTTCGTTTGGGAACACATTAAGTAACAGAAAGGGTGGTGGTTGTGTAGTGTCCCACTAGGTAGGGGTGGGCACTACACAAGGGTCAATTGGGTCACGTGTTACTCCTACTCTTAAGGGACAGTAATATTATATGTAACCATGCATTTTAATGTATTTTCTATGTGCTTTGGTGTGTATTGTTCCCCTGTGACATGCATAGCAGGCCTATTAGGGTGTAGTTAGGCATCCTAGACACTAGAGGGAGATAGGGAGCCCCTAGTATAAATGTTCAGGCCCAGACAGTGAGGAGTCAGTCTGTAGTCAGGAGTCTGTGGACACAGAAGTAAGAGCGCATCTTAGCCAGAGATATGCTGAGGGCCTCCTCCTGACATGCAGCTAGAAAGTCCAGGCTTCTAGTTGCCACCAGGAGGCTAGTGAAGGACCATAGCCTGCCTGAAGTATTATTGAGCCTATGATAGCACAAGAAGAAGTCACCCCAGTAGAAGAGATGTGCCTCCTGGGAGAAACCTGCAGTACCCTCAAGCCAAGCAGAGCCAGTGTATCCAGCTAGACGCAAGTAAGCTGAAGGGCAGAGGGACCATTAAGTGAATGCAAGGATAAATACGGGAGGAAGATTATTTTACCAAGGATAAAAGCCAGCATTTAGGCATCCGGGCCTTGGGATACAAGTCAGCCAGGAGTTCTAGGAACAGTGTACACTATTTCTGAGGAAAAGGTACAACCTGGTCTGAGTGTGTATTATTATTGCCCTCCGAGTATCTTGCAAGGAATATGCCTGCCGTTATTGATGTAAGCCTGCTTGTGAAGAACGCTTGATGTAAGGGACTGTATTACCATCTTATTGTACAAAGTTGGACTGTTATTCAGTAAAGCAAAGTTTGGTTCACCATACCAACTGTGTACCTCAATTACTACTGCTATAAAATCGGTGTGCCACCGTTACAGGCACTGGCGTCACGATTCTTAAAGGGACCTTGCCTCAGGCACTCAAAACACCTGCAACATTCAGGGCACCTCATCCACCATCAGGCCTGGTCTCTACATACAGAGTGTGCCCCAGAGGAACTTTGTGTCAGCCTCTCCTTCACTGTCGCATGCCTGCCCAGGGTTCTCCTATGAACAGTGAGTAACCCTCGATTGCCCATAACCGTGACCTCACTTCGCAATACCCTGCAGGTCTGGCGTGCTGCAGTTGTATGAAACCACAGCTGTGACGTAGTGGTCTGTGACGGAGTCTGCGCACACACAGAGACCTCACGTGACCGGGGTATTACCATTCGGCTAACACCCCCCCACTACACTTCGGTAACTGCCACCACGTGGGTTCCCGGTCCACGAGCCGACTATCCGGGTCATTCACTATCACACAGATCAGTGGATGAACCGGATATCACTTACTGACCAACCGCAGTCAATCACCCTCAGCTACAATTCCTAAATGCAATTTAACTAACTACCTGGTAACGTCTCTTCAAAGGCAAGGTACGTTGTTCAGCAGCTTAGAATATGGAAGACTTGGCCACTTAGATTTTATAATCTTTAATAAGAGGTAAAAAGCAGTGCATACAAATCTAATGAAAATGACTATAAATCTACAGAATAATAATAACAATATAAATAATCACGACAGTTCAAATGAAAGGGAAAAAGATGAAAAAATACTTAGTTTCTCTGGAGGGTTTCAAATGGTCGTTCATATGTCCTTTTTGAATCCTTGCAAACCCAGTTCAGTATGTAATATTCGAATCAACTTATTGCAGACAAAATATCCTGGATGTTCTCAATAGTGGATGGGTCTGCAATGACACACAATAGATGCTTAACTGCAGATCCTAACAACAGGGTGTTGTCTTGCAAATAAAACGCACTCTAGGTCACTACAGTCCATATGTATACAAGTCACAAAATATTCAGAAGGACTGTTTGAATTCCAGGAGGTTGCATCAAACTCCGGTTATATTCATATGCAAGAAAAACGTTCCCTGAACGTGTCGGATGTATCGCCATCCGACCCAATTTGAGGTCATTTTTAAGCTGCTAAAATTGCCCTACAATTTTAAATATCAATGTTATTTTAATGCAACATGGGGTATAGTACATTTCGAAGTAAAAACACAACAAATTTTTAAAAAACGCAACAAATGGTTCAAAAAATGCAACAAATGGTGAAAAAACGCAATCTTAAAAAAACGCACAATAACCGCAACCAAAAACTGCATGTATGAAAAGCAACAATTTCGTATGACTTATGAACTTTGAACTATCTATGAATGTTATTCTGAGAAAATATGGTTTACAGCAGATTCAGGAGTAAAGAATGTAAACAAATATAAAAAAAAAAACAAAAAAAAAACGCATGAAAAAAAGAAAAAAAAACAAAAAAAAAACGCATGCAAAAACGCATGCAAAAAAACGCATGCATAAAAATATTTTGAAAATTAAGAAAATCATATCATTTATCAATCCTTGAATGATCATGGATGAATAAGATTGAAAAAGATTGAAAAAAAAAAATAAATAAAAAAAAAATAAAAAAAAAAAAATAAAAAAAAGAAATATGGTAGGGGAAGACCTATATTGGGAGAATCCATACTTCTTCTTTTCCAGAATACCATTTTCCCATGATCCCTTTCTTTTCCCATGATCCTTTTCCACACAAGACCGTGAGGGATATAAAAACCCACCATTCACTCATAGGGGTGATGCCACTGAGGAAGGGGAGAGTGTCCCCGAAACGCGTCTGGCGAGAGTTTCACCCCTGAAGGATTTGAACCCCGAAATAACAGTGCACTGTTAAAAACCAGAGGATATCGAGGATTCAAACAAGACGCTCTATATTAACCTGCCTGCAACCAGCTGAAAGTCATCACTGGGGAATACTAAGCCGCTGACACAGCAAAGACCGGGACGCCGGCCTAAAGTCGGAAGCGACAATTACCCAGAAAAAAACAGCTGAATAAAAAGGCCAGGTAAGCCCACAAATGTGGGTTATCGTTACAAACTTACATTTATAACGAAACAACAATATAGCGTTCATATGTGAATATTGCAATCGGGACTTTGTGTGGAATAACTTCTTTGAGGATCCTCTTAAATAGAATTCTTGAGAAAAATACAAATATAAATGCATGCAGAAAATTCTTATGAAAAACTCCTATAACAACCTTGGAATGCATGGATTGCAGAAACTGTAGATATACAGAGATAGGAATATAGTGCCTGCATAGGAAATCACTGTATGCGCTTTTCTGCATGTAGAGTCTCTCAGTGCGTTTTTCTTGCATATGAATATAACCGGAGTTTGATGCAACCTCCTGGAATTCAAACAGTCCTTCTAAATATTTTGTGACTTGTATACATATGGACTGTAGTGACCTAGAGTGCGTTTTATTTGCAAGACAACACCCTGTTGTTAGGATCTGCAGTTAAGCATCTATTGTGTGTCATTGAAGACCCATCCACTATTGAGAACATCCAGGATATTTTGTCTGCAATAAGTTGATTCGAATATTACAAAACTACTACCATTGTTTAATTTATTTTATGTATTTTATTGTATTTTATCATATTTTATCAAACGTAGTTAAAATAAATTGTTTCAACTCCGTGGGGCTCCGCATGTTTTGAGTGTGCCAATCCTACATTGACAGTTATACAATTTGAAGGGTGAATTCATCAGATTGTGCACCTCTTATGGTTGTGGGACTAGTGAGCTATTTCCAATATATTTGCTAAGTTTTATTCCCTTTTTCACCTAAGTGGAAATTTAGCTCTTTTTTCTCACAGCCATGGACATATGGAACCACATGGAGAATAAAAGGCAAAAAGCAGAGGCCTTCATATTTGATGTCATTGATGATGACATCATGGGATCGGGTGGCGAGACGTCTGTCTCTGACAAGTTCAGGGATTTGGAAAATCTAATGCAAAAACAGCTGAGACAGTTCTGGGAAATACGCTCCTTGAAACAGTATTTGGCATTCAATAAGATCCCAAAGGGTTTGCAATTAACCAAATCACCAGCACAGGATTTATCAGGAGAGGCATTTAACAAAGAGTGGGAAGAATTTTTATCCACACAGTCACGTGTATTAGTCGAATTGATTATTAAACGTAGATCTGAGATTTTGGATAACCTGTCAGAACAGATTACAAAACTGAAAAATAAAATAGACCAGTTTCCAAAAGATTAGATCTTCGAAATTTGGCAAGAAAGACTGTGTAAAAGTTTAGATAAAACAGAGCAAGAAATAATTACCAAAAAAATGAAAAAGCACAAATATATATCAAAAGTAAAACCAAACGAAATAAGATCAACAAATGAAGTGCCGAAAACAAAAAGCAATGTACAGATGTTAGGAGAATATGAGGACCATAACAGATATAGCGTACCAACCCAAAATAGATTTGAAACCTTGGCGCAGAATTCTTTTTTAGACCAAACCCCACCTCACCACCCACCCAGAATCAGACGCAGACGATCACAATCACCAGATCACGAAAAACAAACACCAATACCTTACAGACCACCATACAATCTGAGGCACAGAACTCCACCATTGGAACAGAAGAAATCGACATACCAGAGGACACATGCAGAGAAACAGGACTCACGCTCACACAATGTTCAAGACAATTATTTAACAGACAGTCAGAGACACTATCACAGGGAATATCCCATAAAATTAAGAAAACACGACGAGGTAAAAGGAAAACCAGAGCACAAGAGACACTATTAAATACAGACCAGAGTAATATTGTTAATCTGAGTCAAATAATTCTCACACCTGCACAAATCACCTTATTAAATAAGGGATTAAAATTTGCCCCCACAAAAAAACTAAACAAATTTGATACCTACATAGGTATTCAAAAATTTATTCGGAAATTGTGTTTGAAAAAATATTTTTTGAAGAATCCAATTAGCACAGACATGGAGAAGGTAGATCCCTTCACACACACTCACTTAAAGATCAAATCAAAAAAGTTTCCGAGAGCAGAGATCAGTCCAGAGATATCTGCCTTTCAAAAAAACATTGAAATAGGTCTGAACAAGATCAAACCAAAAAGATCTGATAGGAACAATCTAACCAACGCCGAGATTAAGGCCATAAGAGAATTGCAGGAAGAACAGAATATTGTAATTCGCCCGGCCGATAAGGGGGGCGCTATTGTTATTTGGGGTAAAGACAAATATAATGAAGAATGCCTGTCTCAGCTGTCTGACCAATCCACTTATAAAAAAATAAAGAAGGATCCAACAAGCGAATTCAAGTTGGTTTTGACCAATTATTGTGATAAAGGTTTGCAACAAAACATTCTGACTGTACAGGAATATAATTACATTACGGGAACATTAGGTAGACTTCCAATTTTCTACTGCCTGCCGAAGATCCATAAGGATATTGAAAACCCTCCGGGGCGCCCAATTATATCAGGGATAGGGTCCTTAACAGCGAATCTATCGCAATATATCGACATCCTGCTGCAGCCTATGGTAAAAACTACCAAGTCCTATATCAAGGACACAACCCAAATTATTGGGATATTGGAGGGACTGGATGTCCAACCGGAGTGGATTATTAACACACTGGACATACAGTCCCTCTACACGATAATAGACCATACACAGGGGGTTTTGGCCCTAAGGGAACAACTGAATTCCAATGGGACTATGCAGCGTGAACAGATAGATTTTATAATAGAGGGTGTGGATCATATCCTTCACCATAATTATTTTTTCTTCAACGATGAATATTATTTACAGTTGAGGGGCACCGCCATGGGTACCAGGTTCGCTCCCAGCTACGCTAATTTATTTTTGGCCCAGTGGGAACATGAGTTTATAGACCCCAAGCTTGGGGGCGACCTGGTCCTATGGCGGCGCTACATCGACGATGTCGTTTTCATTTGGAGAAATGGTGAGGATGGACTACAACAGTTTATGCAAGACTTAAATAAGAATATATACAACTTAAGTTTTACGGCAGGCATGAACAAAGAAAAGGTAGACTTCCTAGATATACAAATAACAAAAAAAGACAATAAATACCTGTGTAACACTTATCACAAACCAACATCCAAAAATGGGTTTATTCTTTTCTCTAGCTGCCATTTGCCAAGATGGCTCACAAATGTCCCCCTCGGGCAGTTCCGCCGCATTAGACGTAACTGTACTGAAAATAAAATTTTTGAGGAAGAAGCCATAACAATGAATTTGCAGTTTAGAGAAAGGAATTACCCGGCTAAAATACTTAAAGAAGCTTTGGGAAAGGTAAGACAGCTGAACAGAGAGTCCTTCTTTGAGACCAAATCCCCACAGAACTTTGATAAAAGTTCTGAGTTCAGAATAATCCTGCCTTACAATGCTCAATCGAAACAAATTTCACAACTGATTAAACAACATTGGCACCATGTGCTATATGATAAAATAATTGGCCCTATTTTACCAGCTCAACCACTCATTACCTATACTAAAGCTCCTAACTTGGGTATACAAATAGCCCCCTCAATAAAGGACAAAAAGAAGAAAACAAACACATCAGGCTGGCTGAATGCTAAAGGTTTCTTTAGATGTGGAACATGCATAGGATGTAGGAAAACGAAATTTCCCAAAAAAATGACAGAAATTTCCTCAACCCAAAATGCCTTCT
The DNA here is from genome assembly GCF_905171765.1 of Bufo bufo. Taxonomy (NCBI): domain Eukaryota; kingdom Metazoa; phylum Chordata; class Amphibia; order Anura; family Bufonidae; genus Bufo; species Bufo bufo. The sequence continues at coordinate 329,519,734 of NC_053391.1, read as the reverse complement.
CGATGACAGTGAAACAACCTCTGACATGCAATTCCTCCAGTGTGGTCTACCTAATCCAGTGCCCTTGTTCTAAACAGTATATTGGCCGTACTAAAAGACAGCTGAAAGTGAGAGTATCGGAACATCTCAATAATATCACAAAAGGATGCGAAAATAATCCACTATCTAAACATTTCAAAGAGACACATAACAAAAGCTGTACAGGCCTGACATTTATGGCGCTGGAGAAGATAGACACACACTGGAGGGGGGGCAATCACATAGAGAAAATGTCGAGAGCGGAATCGAGACGTATATATACGACTTTGGGAGCATGATGCCAAGGGGACTAAACTCAGAGCTTGAAATATTTGGCTTTTTATAAGACGGAGGGTCGCCCGCCCGTGAGTCCACAGAGAGTCGCATGTTTGGCTGTTTATCAGCACTGTGACTCTCTCTGGGCCACGGGCGTGCGCCCCCTAACTCTTCCCTGAACGTGTCGGATGTATCGCCATCCGACCCAATTTGAGGTCATTTTTAAGCTGCTAAAATTGCCCTACAATTTTAAATATCAATGTTATTTTAATGCAACATGGGGTATAGTACATTTCGAAGTAAAAACACAACAAATTTTTAAAAAACGCAACAAATGGTTCAAAAAATGCAACAAATGGTGAAAAAACGCAATCTTAAAAAAACGCACAATAACCGCAACCAAAAACTGCATGTATGAAAAGCAACAATATCGTATGACTTATGAACTTTGAACTATCTATGAATGTTATTCTGAGAAAATATGGTTTACAGCAGATTCAGGAGTAAAGAATGTAAACAAATATCAAAAAAAAAAAAAAAAAAACGCATGAAAAAAAGAAAAAAAAAAAAACGCAAAACGTTTCCCATGATCCTTTTCCACACAAGACCGTGAGGGATATAAAAACCCACCATTCACTCATAGGGGTGATGCCACTGAGGAAGGGGAGAGTGTCCCCGAAACGCGTCTGGCGAGAATTTTACCCCTGAAGGATTTGAACCCCGAAATAACAGTGCACTGTTAAAAACCAGAGGATATCGAGGATTCAAACAAGACGCTCTATATTAACCTGCCTGCAACCAGCTGAAAGTCATCACTGGGGAATACTAAGCCGCTGACACAGCAAAGACCGGGACGCCGGCCTAAAGTCGGAAGCGACAATTACCCAGAAAAAAACAGCTGAATAAAAAGGCCAGGTAAGCCCACAAATGTGGGTTATCGTTACAAACTTACATTTATAACGAAACAACAATATAGCGTTCATATGTGAATATTGCAATCGGGACTTTGTGTGGAATAACTTCTTTGAGGATCCTCTTAAATAGAATTCTTGAGAAAAATACAAATATAAATGCATGCAGAAAATTCTTATGAAAAACTCCTATAACAACCTTGGAATGCATGGATTGCAGAAACTGTAGATATACAGAGATAGGAATATAGTGCCTGCATAGGAAATCACTGTATGCGCTTTTCTGCATGTAGAGTCTCTCAGTGCGTTTTTCTTGCATATGAATATAACCGGAGTTTGATGCAACCTCCTGGAATTCAAACAGTCCTTCTGAATATTTTGTGACTTATATACATATGGACTGTAGTGACCTAGAGTGCGTTTTATTTGCAAGACAACACCCTGTTGTTAGGATCTGCAGTTAAGCATCTATTGTGTGTCATTGCAAACCCATCCACTATTGAGAACATCCAGGATATTTTGTCTGCAATAAGTTGATTCGAATATTATAAAACTACTACCATTGTTTAATTTATTTTATGTATTTTATTGTATTTTATCATATTTTATCAAACGTAGTTAAAATAAATTGTTTCAACTCCGTGGGGCTCCGCATGTTTTGAGTGTGCCAATCCTACATTGACAGTTATACAATTTGAAGGGTGAATTCATCAGATTGTGCACCTCTTATGGTTGTGGGACTAGTGAGCTATTTCCAATATATTTACCCGGTTCAGTATGTATCAGGGGAGACCCTCAAAGTTCTTCTGATACAGGGATATGCCGTCAATGTCCAATTAAGTGTCTGGTGATGTTCCATGGGTCTCTCTCCTCTGTCCTTGTGCACGGATCTTTATGAACTCTCCCATGGGCAGCAGACTTACTCCTGTCAGCCAATGGCAACAGAGTGACTGTGAAGCCTAGGGATTGGCATCCAAGGGTTTTATGACCCCATCAAAGTTCAGTTCCTACAATGAGGATTATACTTAAGCCCGTATCTCCCTGATACATCGGCATATTTTTATACAGAATACATATTTGCAATCCTTATTTATTTACATACAGAATGAGACCACACACGGTAATGCTGGGACCTGTAGTTCTTCTACCACCCATAGGTGAGCTACAGAATCACATCCTCTGGTCATATTTGATACCCAATTAACCACAATACTCTGTAGAGCCTGGATCTGGTGTCAGAAAGGGCATAAGTTGATTCATAAATGAAATATGAAAGTGCACTGGTTTTATGCCCAGAGCTAATTAAGGGCTATTAGCTCTCCTCAAACCAGACCTGGAAATTAATGACGTCACGCTCCAGCCACGCTTGACAGCGAGCTGATCTTTATCTTATAGGACAGGATGAGCTGGGCCTGGTATAGCCTTTATGACCTTTTATAGCCGGCCTCACAGAGTAGTGGTAATAAAAGTGTCCCTCTATATCATAGGTGACCTAGGCTTCAGAAAGATTAGAGTTCACTGTTCTTTTACATATGCCAGAAGCATACAAGATGGTTACCCAGAGGAATTATGTATGTATGCCGGCACACCTCCCTCTTTTAAAAGGTTGCCTGGGGAAATGGCCACAAGCCTATTCCACAGCAACCTAGCCGTCTCCGGCCGATTCTCCCTGCCGCGACAACCCGTCAGCATTTCCATGTAAACTACCTTTTCTGTGCTGAACGGTGAAGTTGTACTGCTGCAAAATCAGGCTCCATCTCAGCAGTTTCGCATTGTCTCCTGCGAGACGTGCCAACCAGCTGAGGGGATTGTGATCGGTGATCACTGTGAAATTGCGTCCATACAGGTAGTGTTGTAGCTTTTGCAGGGACCACACAATAGCTAAACACTCCTTCTCTATTGTGGAGTATCTGGTCTCCCTGGCCAGTAACTTACGGCTCAGGTATAGTACAGGATGCTGCTCCCCGGCCTGGTTCACCTGACTCAGGACTGCACCCAGACCAAAGGCGGAAGCATCCGTGTGGACCACAAACTTCCGAGTGAAATCTGGGGCCTGAAGCACAGGAGAACTGGCTAGTGCATCCTTCAGGGCCTGGAAGCCTTGCTCGCATTCTGGCGTCCATAACACCATCCTGGGCAGCTTCTTCTTGGTCAAGTCTGTCAGAGGCTTGGCCAGGGCGCTATAGTTCGGGATGAACTTCCTATAGTACCCGGCCGTTCCCAAGAAAGACATGACCTGTTTCTTGGTGAGAGGTGTTGGCCATCTCGTAATGGCTTTCACCTTCTCTATTTCAGGCCTCAGTGTGCCTCCTCCTACTCTGTGGCCTAAGTAAGTGACCTCATTCAAGCCCAGCTGGCACTTGCTAGGCTTAACAGTTAGTCCAGCCGCAGCAAGTTTGTCCAGTACTTGCGACAGGTGCACCAGGTGCTCCTTCCACGTGGGGCTATACACGGCAATGTCGTCTAAATAGGCGACAGCACATTCTTCTAGTCCTTCCAGCAAGTCATTCACAAGCCTTTGAAAGGTGGCTGGCGCATTCTTCATACCAAACGGCATTACAGTAAATTTGTGTAAGCCGAAAGGGGTGATGAAGGCCGACTTCTCCTGAGCCTCCGAGGTCAGGGGAATCTGCCAATACCCCCTGCTCAGGTCCATGATTGTCAGGTAGCTGGCTCCTGCCAACTTATCTAACAGTTCATCAATCCTGGGCATGGGGTAAGCATCCGAGGTTGTGATGGCATTCAGTTTCCAATAATCCACACAGAACCTGGTTGTCTGATCTTTCTTCGGGACCAGAACCACCGGTGAGGCCCAAGCGCTGTGGGATTTCTGAATGACCCCAAGCTGCTTCATTTCCTCGATCTCCCTTCTGAGGTCTGCCTGGACCTCCATTGAGACGCGGTAGGCGGACTGCTTTGTGGGAGCATGTGTACCTGTGTCCACATGATGGACTGCAAGGTGTGTTCTCCCGGGTTTCCCTGTAAAAGTGTCACGGTGAGCCGTCAACACTTCTAAGAGCTGAGATCTCTGCTGGGACGAGAGTTGAGGGTTGAAGGTTAAGTTCACCTCCAACTCTCGAGTGTCAGCTAGCAGATCTAGTAGGGGGTCGGCCTCCTCCCTTTCGGGCAGGCTGCAAACCGGCATAACATGTGGCGTTCTCTCGTGATGCTCCTTGAGCATGTTGATGTGAAACGTCTTCTGTCTCCTACCGCCCTCTCCAAGGCCCACCACATAATTTACCTTACTCAGACGTTTGACAATGGGGTACGGCCCTTCCCATGCAGCTTGCAGTTTGTTTTGCCGCATCGGCAGCAGGACATAGACCTTCTGCCCCTCCTTGTAGATTCTCTCTCGGGCAGTGTGGTTATACCACTGCTTCTGTTTGCTTTGGGCCTGCACCATATTCTCCTGTACCAGACCTACAAGCGACTCCATTTTGTCTCGGAACCTGAGGACATAGTCTACTACAGAGACTTCCGTTCCGGCAACCTTGCCTTCCCAAGACTCTCTGATTAGGTCTAGGGGACCTCTTACTCGTCGACCATACAGGAGTTCGAAGGGCGAAAACCCGGTTGACTCCTGGGGAACCTCTCTGTAGGCAAATAGCAGGTGAGGTAGATATCGTTCCCAGTCCGTCCCTTGCGCCTCCAAGAACGTCTTCAGCATCTGCTTCAACGTCCCGTTGAAGCGCTCACAGAGGCCGTTTGTTTGTGGGTGGTAAAGGCTGGCTACGATATGGTTCACCTGTATTTTCCTACAGAGCCCCTGCATTAGTTCAGACCTGAACTGATTTCCTTGGTCGCTGAGAAGCTCAGCTGGGAACCCCACTCTCGTGAAGATCCCCAGCAGGGCGTCCGCAACCTTGTCCGCCCTAATGGAGGATAACGCCACTGCTTCCGGGTAGCGCGTCGCGTAATCCACCAGGGTTAATATGAACCGTTTACCCGAACTGCTGGGGATGGCCAGTGGACCAATGATGTCCACGGCCACCCTCCTGAAGGGTTCATCAATTATCGGTAAGGGATTCAATGGAGCTCGGTGACGGTCTCCTGCTTTGCCAACTCGCTGACAGGTGTCGCAGGACCTGCAGTAATTGGCGACATCTGCCCCGATGCCAGGCCAGAAAAAATTCTGCATCACCCGGGACTTTGTTTTGGTTATTCCCAAGTGACCAGCTAAGGGGATCTCATGAGCCACTTGCAGTAATTGTTCCCTGAACTGCACAGGTACAATGAGCTGCCTCTTGAGTGGCCCCACCCTACTGTCACTGTGGGAGATGTCCTCCTTATACAGTTTCCCATTGTCCCAACACACTCGGTATTTGTCTCCCTCAGTGTGAGGGCTGGCAGCTAACCCTCTTAGCTGCTCCAAGGTAGGGTCATCTCGCAGGGCCTGCTCAAAGGCGGCACTACAAGTCCCAGACAGCTGTCCTGTGGCGAACAGGGACAGTGGCTGAGGCTCTGACGCGGTTAAGTCCACGGGGTCCGAACCGGTGGAAGGGGACACTTCCACTTGCTCTTCCCCAATGGAGCGTTCCGCTGCGGCCTTTGCAGCCCTGCGAGTGACGGGCAACACAGGCACAATAATGTCATCACATTTAACATTTGCACAACTTGAATCAGTTAAACACATGTCCGCTACCTGTGTAGATACACCCGCCATCCCCTCTACATCTCCTGTCGTAGGAGAACTGCTCCCACACACCCCACCTCCCACATCCCGCGTTCCATCCCCAAGGTTTTCTGATGTTACGCAAACATCCTTGCACAGTACCTCGGTTTGTCCAGGGACCTCCATAGGGACGGGTGAGTCCTGTGTGCTTCCAGGGGGCACGTAGCACGAGACCAATCGTCCTAGGTCAGTGCCTAATAAAACATTTGTGGGGATCTCCGCAGAGACTCCCACCTCCCTTACTCCACTCCCAGCCCCCCAATCAAGGAAAACACGAGCTAGGGGAACATTAGGGCTCACCCCCCCAACTCCCGTGATGGTGAGGCTTTTGCCGAGAATAAGGTCTGCGTCATCCACTAGTTCAGGCCGAACTAGTGTGACTTCGGCTCCTGTATCGCGGAAGCCTGTGGTGCACCGGTTGCCCACAGTAACCGACTGTAGGTTGTCTGCGGTGTGTCTTGCAGCTCCATTCACCAATAGCACAGATGATGGGTTGCGGGCAAGCTTGCCAGGGGGTGCTGTCTTCTTCTCCGGGCACGAGTGGCTGAGGTGTCCTGGCTTGCCGCACGCATAGCACTTGCGCACGTCTGTCGGTGCTGGCTTGACTCCTTCGGGTCTTTGTGCAGGCCTGTGAAAGAGTCGCTGGACAGGAACCGACAAAGCTGGCCGTGAGGAAGAAGCAGATGAAGAGGTTCCTCCCAGGCGGGACAGAGTGTCTTTGAATGCCCGAGTGCTGGGCATGGCGACGTATTTATCGGCTAGCTCGGCCGCCTCCCGCGCACTCTTCGGCTTGTGCTCACATACATATTTTTGCACATCCGTGGGGCAATTGGAGACAAACTGTTCTCGGACCATCAGATCCGCCAGGGACTGCTTGGTGTCCTCTGTGAGGGGATCAGACCACTGTTGGAAGGTGGTCTGCAACTTGCCCAGATGGTCCATAAAAGTATCTCCGGGCCCTCTCCGCAGGGACCGGAACCGTAAACGGTAAGTCTCTGGAGTCAGCTGGTACTTGACCAGAATAGCCTTTTTGATGACCGCGTAACTGGTACGCTCTGCTAATGGTAGTCCGACCAGGGCCTCCATAGCTTTGCCCTTCAGTGCGGACATTAGATGTCCCGCCCACTGCGGCTCTGGTACCTGGTACTGCTGGCATGAGGTTTCAAAAGCATGCAGGAAAAGATCAATGTCACAGTTCTCAGACTCCATCACAGGCAGTTTTGGCTTGACCATCAGGGATGGGCCTGTGGATGTAGCATGCCGGTCGGACCCCTGAAGCTGTACTCGGGCCAGGTCCAGTTCATGCCTGCGGACAGCTTCCCGTTCTGCAGCCTCGCGCTCAGCCTTGCGCTTCGCAGCCTCGAGCTCAGCCTTGCGCTCTGCCCGACGTGCCTCCAGCAGCAGAAAATATAAGTCCGGGTTACTGAGCATTAGTTGGTCCAGACCATTTTGGGATGGCATAGAGACAGAGTTATGTCCAGCTAGAGGACTGCAAGCCCCAGCAGGCTGTCCTCCTCCCAGTTCATCATCCTCATTCTGGAAGGGGTCACCTGGCTCGGGGCCCCTGAGTGTCCTCCATTCTCGGAATCCTGCAGGGATGACTCTTGACTCCTCCGTGCACATAACTCCTGGATAAGGACAGTCTTATTTTTCCCATATACTTGGATGCCTTTGTGCTCACACAGAGCTGTGATATGAGACACGCTCAGGACGTCATAATTCACGGATTCGGACATTATTGCCAAATAAAAGATAGGACAGAAAACAAGAGAGAGGGGAGGGTACTGTCGTGAATTATTATTCTATCAAAACTAATGCACTGTGCTTCGTCTTCCAGATTTTTTCAATCCTTTAGTACAGAGTTATGGACATAACTTCATGCACTAATATTCTAAGCATACAGAATCCCGTAAGCTGCCACCAGAAAATGTCACAAACTATGGATCCGATCGCTCCGGATCCCACAGCTGTGACGTAGTGGTCTGTGACGGAGTCTGCGCACACACAGAGACCTCACGTGACCGGGGTATTACCATTCGGCTAACACCCCCCCACTACACTTCGGTAACTGCCACCACGTGGGTTCCCGGTCCACGAGCCGACTATCCGGGTCATTCACTATCACACAGATCAGTGGATGAACCGGATATCACTTACTGACCAACCGCAGTCAATCACCCCCAGCTACAATTCCTAAATGCAATTTAACTAACTACCTGGTAACGTCTCTTCAAAGGCAAGGTACGTTGTTCAGCAGCTTAGAATATGGAAGACTTGGCCACTTAGATTTTATAATCTTTAATAAGAGGTAAAAAGCAGTGCATACAAATCTAATGAAAATGACTATAAATCTGCAGAATAATAATAACAATATAAATAATCACGACAGTTCAAATGAAAGGGAAAAAGATGAAAGAATACTTAGTTTCTCTGGAGGGTTTCAGATGGTTGTTCATATGTCCTTTTTGAATCCTTGCAAACCCAGTTCAGTATGTATCAGGGGAGACCCTCAAAGTTCTTCTGATACAGGGATATGCCGTCAATGTCCAATTAAGTGTCTGGTGATGTTCCATGGGTCTCTCTCCTCTGTCCTTGTGCACGGATCTTTATGAACTCTCCCATGGGCAGCAGACTTACTCCTGTCAGCCAATGGCAACAGAGTGACTGTGAAGCCTAGGGATTGGCCTCCAAGGGTTTTATGACCCCATCAAAGTTCAGTTCCTACAATGAGGATTATACTTAAGCCCGTATCTCCCTGATACATCGGCATATTTTTATACAGAATACATATTTGCAATCCTTATTTATTTACATACAGACTGAGACCACACACGGTAATGCTGGGACCTGTAGTTCTTCTACCACCCATAGGTGAGCTACAGAATCACATCCTCTGGTCATATTTGATACCCAATTAACCACAATACTCTGTAGAGCCTGGATCTGGTGTCAGAAAGGGCATAAGTTGATTCATAAATGAAATATGAAAGTGCACTGGTTTTATGCCCAGAGCTAATTAAGGGCTATTAGCTCTCCTCAAACCAGACCTGGATATTAATGACGTCACGCTCCAGCCAGGCTTGACAGCGAGCTGATCTTTATCTTATAGGACAGGATGAGCTGGGCCTGGTATAGCCTTTATGACCTTTTATAGCCGGCCTCACAGAGTAGTGGTAATAAAAGTGTCCATCTATATCATAGGTCACCCAGGCTTCAGGAAGATGAGAGTTCACTGTTCTTTTACATATGCCAGAAGCATACAAGATGGTTACCCAGAGGAATTATGTATGTATGCCGGCACACTAATGTATAGCTGGAATCCATACAATATATCCTGGAGCATTCACTATAAAAGTGAAAACACCAAAATGTAATCATAAAGCACACTATAAAAGTTATTTTTCTCTAAGCAGTCTCACTCCCTGTCCATGGGCTGTTCCTGGTACTGAAACTTAATCCCATTTATGTGGCGCTGTTTATAAAAAATAAAAATGATCCTTTTTCTAATTTCAAAAGGGGTAAGGTAATGTTTTTTAAACTTAACATTGTCAATATATACACTGCTCAAAAAAATAAAGGGAACACTTAAACAACACAATGTAACTCCAAGTCAATCACACTTCTGTGAAATCAAACTGTTCACTTAGGAAGCAACACTGAGTGACAATCAATTTCACGTGCTGTTGCGCAAATGGGATAGACAACAGGTGGAAATTATAGGCAATTAGCAAGACACCCCCAATAAAGAAGTGGTTCTGCAGGTGGTTATCACAGACCACTTCTCAGTTCCTATGCTTCCTGGCTGATGTTTTGGTCACTTTTGAATGCTGGCGGTGCTTTCACTCTAGTGGTAGCATGAGACGGAGTCTACAACCCACACAAGTGGCTCAGGTAGTGCAGCTTATCCAGGATGGCACATCAATGCAAGCTGTGGCAAGAAGGTTTGCTGTGTCTGTCAGCGTAGTGTCCAGAGCATGGAGGCGCTACCAGGAGACAGGCCAGTACATCAGGAGACGTGGAGGAGGCCGTAGGAGGGCAACAACCCAGCAGCAGGACCGCTACCTCCGCCTTTGTGCAAGGAGGAACAGGAGGAGCACTGCCAGAGCCCTGCAAAATGACCTCCAGCAGGCCACAAATGTGCATGTGTCTGCTCAAACGGTCAGAAACAGACTCCATGAGGGTGATATGAGGGCCCAACGTCCACAGGTGGGGGTTGTGCTTACAGCCCAACACCGTGCAGGACGTTTGGCATTTGCCAGAGAACACCAAGATTGGCAAATTCGCCACTGGCGCCCTGTGCTCTTCACAGATGAAAGCAGGTTCACACTGAGCACATGTGACAGACGTGACAGAGTCTGGAGACGCCGTGGAGAATGTTCTGCTGCCTGCAACATCCTCCAGCATGACCGGTTTGGCATTGGGTCAGTAATGGTGTGGGGTGGCATTTCTTTGGAGGGCCGCACAGCCCTCCATGTGCTCGCCAGAGGTAGCCTGACTGCCATTAGGTACCGAGATGAGATCCTCAGACCCCTTGTGAGACCATATGCTGGTGCGGTTGGCCCTGGGTTCCTCCTAATGCAAGACAATGCTAGACCTCATGTGGCTGAAGTGTGTCAGCAGTTCCTGCAAGACGAAGGCATTGATGCTATGGACTGGCCCGCCCGTTCCCCAGACCTGAATCCAATTGAGCACATCTGGGACATCATGTCTCGCTCTATCTACCAACGTCACGTTGCACCACAGACTGTTCAGGAGTTGGCAGATGCTTTAGTCCAGGTCTGGGAGGAGATCCCTCAGGAGACCGTCCGTCACCTCATCAGGAGCATGCACAGGCATTGTAGGGAGGTCATACAGGCACGTGGAGGCCACACACACTACTGAGCCTCATTTTGACTTGTTTTAAGGACATTACATCAAAGTTGGATCAGCCTGTAGTGTGTTTTTCCACTTTAATTTTGAGTGTGACTCCAAATCCAGACCTCCATGGGTTGAAAAATTTGATTTCCATTTTTAATTTTTGTGTGATTTTGTTGTCAGCACATTCAACTATGTAAAGAACAAAGTATTTCAGAAGAATATTTAATTAATTCAGATGTAGGATGTGTTATTTTTGTGTTCCCTTTATTTTTTTGAGCAGTGTATATAAATAAGTCTACTTTCACACTCGCGTTTTGGCTTTCTGTCTGTGGGATCCGTGCAGGGCTCTCACAAGCGGTCCAAAACGGATCAGTTTTGCCCTAATGCATTCTGAATGGAAAAGGATCCGCTCAGAATGCCTCAGTTTGGCTTAGTTCAGTCTCGATTCGGCTCTGGAGGCGGACACCAAAAAGCTGCTTGCAGCGTTTTGTTGGCCGTCTGATTAAACTGAGCCAAACGGATCCGTCCTGACACACAATGTAAGTTAATGGGGACGGATCCGTTTTCACTGACAGAATCTGGCACAATAGAAAACGGATCCGTCCTCTATTGACTTTCAATGGTGTTCAAGACGGATCCGTCTTGGCTATGTTACAGATAATACAAACGAATCCGTTCAGAACGGATGCAGATGGTTGTATTAGAACGGATCCGTCCATGATGGATCCGCACAAAACGCGAGTGTGAAAGTAGCCTAAGACTTTTGTTTTACTGTTTTTCATTTCAGTAGTACTATGCCATTAAAAATTAAATACAAAATATTGTCCTTTTGTAGCAGTCAGCACAGAGAAATAAAATTCCTATATAGATAGGTAAACCATTGTTATTTTGCTGCTGCTTATCAGTTAATAAATTAGATTAGTAGAATTGGGACAGCTCTATTATTCTCTCGATAGGATTAAAGATGTCCACTTATCAGTGTTAGGCCTCATGCACACAACCATTCCTTTTTTTTTGCGATCCACAAAAAACGGAAGCCGCCTGTGTGCCTTCCACAATTTGCGGAACGGAACGGGCGGCCCATTGTAGAAATGCCTATTCCGCAAAACGGACAAGAATAGGACATGCTATATTTTTTTTGCGGAGCCACGGAACGGTGCAACGGATGCGGACAGCACACGGAGTGCTGTCCACATCTTTTGCAGCCCCATTGAAGTGAATGGGTCTGCACCCGAGCCGCCAAAAATGCAGCTCGAATGCGGACCACAAAAACGGTCGTGTGCATGAGGCCTTACGTGTGACACTCTGAGTAACTCACACCCAGGGCCGGACTGGCCTGCCGGGATACCGGGAAATTTCCCGGTGGGCCGGCAAGCCTGAGTGCCGCAAGGCCGCGGCCCTGGTGACAAGTGGGGGCGGCCGCGGCCGGCGGCAGGGCAGAGCAGGAGATGAGCGCTTCCATTGCGGAAGCGCTCATCTCCATAGTCATCTGTATTGCCGTCCTCAGGACGGCAATACAGATGCCTGTGCTGCGGCAGAGGAGGGAGAGGTGTGTCCCCTCCTGTTCCTCTGATAGGCTGCCGGCCTAGTGCTGGCAGCCTATCAGAGGCCGGTGCAGGCGGCGCGATGACGTCATCGCGTCGCCTAACTGCCGTATAGCGAGGGACACAGACGGAAGAGGCGGTCTGCATCGCATCACATTGCTGGAGGTAAGTATAAGTGTATTCTTTTTTTTTTATTATTTATTTTTTTAATATAGGTACAATACTGGGCAGGCACATGATAATGGGGGGACGGCTGGGCTGGCACATGATAAGGGGGGCTACTGGGCTGGGCTGGCACATGATAAGGGGGGCTACTGGGCTGGGCTGGCACATGATAAGGGGGGACTGCTGGGCTGGCACATGATAATGGGGGGACTACTGGGCTGGGCTGGCACATGATAAGGGGGGATTACTGGGCTGGGCTGGCACATAAGGGGGGCTACTGGGCTGGGCTGGCACATAAGGGGGGACTACTGGGCTGGCACATGATAAGGGGGGACTACTGGGCTGGCACATGATAAGGGGGGCTACTGGCACATGATATGGGGGGGCTACTGGCACATGATATGGGGGGGCTACTGGCACATGATATGGGGGGCTACTGGCACATGATATGGGGGCACTCTGGCTACTGGCACATGATGATATGGGGGCACTCTGGCTACTGGCACATGATGATATGGGGGCACTCTGGCTACTGGCATATGATGATATGGGGGCACTCTGGCTACTGGCACATGATGATATGGGGGCACTCTGGCTACTGGCACATGATAATGGGGGGGCTCTGGCTACTGGCACATGATATGGGGGGGCTACTGGCACATGATATGGGGGGGCTACTGGCACATGATATGGGGGGGGCTACTGGCACATGATATGGGGGGCTACTGGCACATGATATGGGGGCACTCTGGCTACTGGCACATGATGATATGGGGGCACTCTGGCTACTGGCACATGATGATATGGGGGCACTCTGGCTACTGGCACATGATGATATGGGGGCACTCTGGCTACTGGCATATGATGATATGGGGGCACTCTGGCTACTGGCACATGATGATATGGGGGGGCTCTGGCTACTGGCACATGATATGGGGGGGCTCTGGCTACTGACACATGATATGGGGGGGCTCTGGCTACTGGCACATGATATGGGGGGCTCTGGCTACTGGCACATGATGATGGGGGGGCTACTGGCACATGATAAGAGGGGCTACTGGCACATGATAAGGGGGGCTACTGGCACATGATAAGGGGGGCTACTGGCCCATAAGGGGGGCTACTGGCACATGATATGGGGGGGCTACTGGCACATGATATGGGGGCACTCTGGCTACTGGCACATGATATGGGGGGGCTCTGGCTACTGGCACATGATATGGGGGGGGGGGCTCTGGCTACTGGCACATGATATGGGGGGCTCTGGCTACTGGCACATGATGGTGGGGGGGCTCTTATTTCTGGCACATGATTGGGGGCACTCTGGTTACTGGCACATGATATGGGGGGCTCTGGCTACTGACACATGATATGGGGGGGGCTCTGGCTACTGGCACATGATGGTGGGGGGGCTCTTATTACTGGCACATGATTTGGGGCATCTATGGGGGCACATCTTACTGCAGATTATTGGGGGGCACTATAGGGGCATCTACTGAGGCTAAAAAGAAGATATTTTATATGGGGGGCTCTGTATAGGGGCATTTTATACTGGGACACATTATGGTGGGTACTATGGGGAAGGGGGGGAGCACTATGGGGGTCATCTACGGGGGCACTGAGAAGGGGTATTTTATATTGGCACATTATGGGAACATTAGCTCAACTGGGGGCATTACAAAGGGGTATGTTTTGCATATTATAAGGAGAATTATTACTACTGGGGGGGCATTATGGTGGGCTTTATTACTCCCCCATGGTATGACCCCCTAGTAGCAGCACCATCCTCTCCCTGCTCTGCTATCCCTCTGCCCCTTCTCCATATCCTTATTATGAAATCTTTCTCATTAGGATAAAGCACAACATCAGCTCCGCCGAGCCCCCGGCCAAGTGTTGTAGTGGCGTCCGAGATCCCCAAGGGCCAAGTCAAGTAACTGTAAGTTTTTATGGGGGTTCTACAAAAGAGCTATCGTGGGGCAAAGTTCATATTCGTGTTTACACACGTGTTTTAAAATGAATGCTTTCTCCTATTATAAACAAGTAAATAATGACGCAATGCTGTGGGGCTGGTGTGCAACTTTTTCCAGGGCTGGTTTTTATCCCCAGTCCGGCCCTGCTCACACCCCTATTCTCCCTTTGACTACAGTAAATGGTCTGAATAAAAAAGTTAAGTGAGAATGTCTGCCATGCTAACAGTCCAAACAAAGGAAGAAGTTAAAGAGGTTGGTCCACCTCATACATTGGTGACATATCGCTAGAATATGCCACAAATGTCTGATAGGTGCAGGTTCCAGAGGTGGGACCTATCTCTAGAATGGAACAAAGTGGAGGAGAGCAGACCACCCTCTATTCATTTCTAAGGAAGTGCTGAAAATAGCCAAGCTGCATGCTCTGCTATTTTCAGAAGTCCCATAGAAATTAATCAGAAGCCCACTGCGCAAGCGCTGCCACTGTTCCATTTCCTTATATGGGGCTGATGGAAATAGCCGAGCCAGCATTCAATTATTTTCAGCAGTCCCACAGAAAGGAATGGAGGGAGGCTGCATGGTCTGTGCGCCTTCACTTTGGGGGCTCCGCTCTAGAGATAGGTGTGGAGAAGGTGGTGGGACCCAAACCTATCAGACATTTGTGGTATATCCTAGCAATACCACAAAATTACATCCAGAAAACCATCCACCTGTTTTTTGTAAAAAACAAAAAAGAAATGACATAGAATAGCAACATTTTGTCTGTCAATATGCAATGACATTTTTGGATGGTAGTGTCCCTTTGAAAAGTAGGCATGTATACTAGTGTTAGATGTGAAGAATGAGACTTCAATACCGGAGCAGTAATGGAAGCGCAAAACAGCAGCAGTTAACGTATCATTACATAGCCCTGACACTTTTACTATATACCCAAACTGCACAGGTAGGGCGGTTCATACACAGTGGGGCAGATTTACTAATACTGTCAAAAGGTAAAACAGTGTAATCCAACAGAAACAGTCTTAAACTAAGCCAGATTTATCAAAGTGGCTGTCTAGTCTAACTTTACACCGCCTATTAGTTTTAATCTAAAATATGCCACATTTATGTTGTATTTTTGGTGCATGACGCATTTAAGCCATGCCCATTTCGTGCAAAGCGACACTCCTTTCCACTAAGCCATCCCCACTTTTTGAACAAGACGGAAAAAGTGTCTAAAACAGTTAAAAGTGATGCAAGGCATGCATGCCAGTTTTTATGGTTTAAATTGCACATTTGTAACAGTAACTCTGCCACAGTCCTTTAAAAAAAATTCAATTTTTGAACCAAAGCGAATCCAGCAGGAAGAAATATAACTTCTTCCTTTATATTTCTGTTGTGAAGCGGATGTAGATCTGCTTTGTCACTTGAACAGATTTGGCTTTGGACTACTTGTAAAGGTTGTTATACCATAGGTTAGACCCTCTACAAGAATTTGGACTTTGCTGCTTGACGTAGTCTCTGTTCAAGTAACGGCTGTCCCATAGGGGCCAACAGACACCAGTGAGGAACACTGAGAGGTCAGACAAAAGCAAAACCATAGTTAGGAACAGGCTGAGGCAGGGCCGGCTCCAGGTTCATGTGGGCCCTTGGGCGATTAAGTCTCAGTGAGCCCCCTTACACAGTGATAACTCTCTGAGTACAGATAATATAGTAGAGATCACCTGCAGTCCTATGTAACAGCACATATAACACAGTCATGGCTATCTGAGTACAGAAACTGTAGTAGTGTTACCTGCAGTCCTACAGTGCTGCCCATAATTATTCATTCATAAAAGCTGAGAAATGTTTTTTTTCCCATGCCTCTTGTACATCGTCTTATTATCTTTTGGGAGACACCTATGTCATTTCCCGTCAAAAAATTACTTGCTGGTTGAATAAAAGTAACTTTAAGTCAAAATTTGCCTGGGGTATGAATAATTATGGGCAGCACAGTATGTAAAACCACAGATGACACTAGTGCTAATAATGTGGTAGTGTTACCTGCAGTCCTATGTAAAACCACAGATGACACTAGTGCTAATAATGTGTTAGTGTTACCTGCAGTCCTATATAAAACCACAGATAACACTAGTGCTGAAAATGTGGTAGTGTTACCTGCAGTCCTATGTAAAACCACAGTTAACACTAGTACTGATAATGTGGTAGTGTTACCTGCAGTCCTATGTAAAACCACAGATGACACTAGTGCTCATAATGTGATAGTGTTACCTGCAGTTTTATGTAAAACCACAGATGACACTAGTGCTAATAATGTGTTAGTGTTACCTGCAGTCCTATGTAAAACCACAGATGACACTAGTGCTAATAACGTGTTAGTGTTACCTGCAGTCCTATGTAAAACCACAGATAACACTAGTGCTGATAATGTGGTAGTGTTACCTACCTCCTTAGTGTGCCTCCCTGGTCTCTCCCACAGGACTCCATGCTTGCGGCGCGGCCTCCTCTTCCTTCTTCTTGCCCGCACAGAACGTCCTGAAGCAGTTGCGTCAAGTCATAGGAACACTGTGGGTATGGTGATGGTGCCACACAGGGAGAGACACAAACACACACACAAAGAAACACACACACACACACACACACAGGGAGACACACACACACAGGGAGAGAGAAAGAGACACACACACACAGGGAGAGACACACACACAATGGGACAGACACACACACACACACAGGGACAGATACATACACACAAGGACAGACACATACACACAAGGACACACACACTGGGACGGTCAAATACACACAAGGACAGATACACACACACACAGGGGTGGTCAAATACACACAGGGACAGATACACACACAAAGGGGTGGTCAAATACACACAGGGACAGATACACACACAAAGGAGTGGTCAAATACACACAGGGACAGATACACACATACACAGGGACAGACACACACACACAGGGACACACACACAATGGGACAGACACACACACACACACAGGGACAGATACATACACACAAGGACAGACACATACACACAAGGACACACACACTGGGACGGTCAAATACACACAAGGACAGATACACACACACACAGGGGTGGTCAAATACACACAGGGACAGATACACACACACAGGGGTGGTCAAATACACACAGGGACAGATACACACACAAAGGGGTGGTCAAATACACACAGGGACAGATACACACACAAAGGGGTGGTCAAATACACACAGGGACAGATACACACACAAAGGGGTGGTCAAATACACACAGGGACAGATACACACACAAAGGGGTGGTCAAATACACACAGGGACAGATACACACACAAAGGAGTGGTCAAATACACACAGGGACAGATACACACATACACACGGACAGACACACACACAGGGATGGTCACACACACAGGGACAGAAACATACACACAAGGACACACACACTGGGACGGTCAAATACACACAGGCACAGATGTACACACACAGGGGGCGGTCAAATACACATAGGGACAGATACACACACACAATGACGGACACACACAGGGACACAGGGACAGACACACACACAGGGATGGGCACACACACAGGGAAGGACACACACACACACAGAGACGGACACACACACAGGGACAGACACACACACAGGGACAGACACACACACACACAGGGACAGACACACACAGGGACACACACACACAGGGACAGACACAAACACAGAGACAGACACACACACACAGAGACACACACACAGGGGGACACACACACAGGGACACACATACACACAGGGACACACACACAGGGACACACACACAGGGACACACATACACACAGGGACACACACACAGGGACAGACACACACACACAGGGACCGACACACACACAGGGACAGACACATACATATGGATAGGCATCTGTGGAATGGCAAGATCGTCAACCAACTTCTATCTAATGTGTGTGGCTATCTTTAGGAAACATTAAAGGGGGATTCCACCTTTAGTTATGCTCCAACGTTTTGTTACCTTCTAATATGACTCCCACTGATTCCCAGTACTGATGGGGACATGGACTGGGGTTTAAAAGGGAATTATTAACATGTACCAGAAGGTGGTCTAAACTGTAACCCATTAGGCACTGGCTAGACTGTGGTATGGAGGCTAAGCAATGCCTTAGACACACGCAGGGGCACACACACACAGGGACAGACAGACAGACACACACAGGGACAGAAATACACAGCTAGGCCTCACCACACTTCAGCCAGGCTCCTGTCTGTACAGGAACACAGCTCTCTCCCCCACTGGTCACATGGGCGTATGACATCAGGAAGGTCCTTTAGCCCGGTAGGAAACTCGATCTACCCTGTGGAGTCCTGGGTCCTCCCACCCCAGCAGTGCACATGGTGAAAATTGTCTGCATTGCTGGGGTAAGCTGCCCTAGAATTCAGAACAGGCAGTTTAATGAAGACCAGGACACAGCTGCAGGAGTGAGCGGGTACAGTGGGCCACCCCAGGAGCAGTGGGCCCCGGCACTTGCCCGGGTGCTGACTACACGGGCAGGTGAACATAACCAGCACACCATTGCAGGAACTAGCAAACTGGTAACTATTGCTCAGACACCTTCCCACAGGGGAAGGTATCTTAAATACCTCTGAGTGACCAGGGGAAAATTAGGGTGCGAGCGTGTGGTCCCTTTAAGAGCCAAAAAGAGTGCAAGGGACAACACTGAAAGTAAGCAGGCTGCAACTTGCATTAAGAGAACTGCAATCTACTCTGGTGGCCGAGCCCGCCAGGTGTCACGAAACAGCGGGTGTGAACCGCGGGTGCCACGTGTCCTACCTCCTCTAAGGGCGTTGTCTAAGTGAATCCTTCGATTCTTCACAATACCCCTGATGGTGGCGATAGACTTTCCCGAGTGGAACACCATGTCGCTACTTCCTGAGGAGGATAGGTACACGAAAGCAGCAGGTCCAGGTGGACCAGGAGGTACCTGAGAAAGGTACTGGAAGTACAGGTGTAGTTAGGCAGGTAGAGTCATTACCAGGAGCAACAGTGCAGGACCGAAGGATGAAGCAGAGGCGTAGTCAGACAGGCAAAAGGTCAGGGCAGGCAGCACAGGTACAGGTCAGGCAATCTGGTTCGGCAACAGGAGAGTCAAAGCAAGCTGGCAGGGATCAGACAAGTAACAGAATCCAGGAACACAGGTACATGTCGGGAACACATGAACACAAGTGGTTATCAGGAACCTAAGCAGAGCACAAGGACCTTGACACTGAGGCATCTGGGAAGGGGGCTGACCCACTTCTATATGCGCATAAGGGCTAGGATTAGTCTGCGAGGTCACACGACCTAACCCAAAAAACCCAGGAAGTGACGCTCGCCGGCCCTTAAGGAAGTGCTGCAAAAAACCAGCAGCAAGCATGCTGTGGCCAGGGCTGAGATGAAACTGTGGAGCGGATACTCAGAACCATAGCATCTACACAAACAGAGCCCAGAGCTGCAGCAGTAAATGGGAAGCTCTGGCCACAGATCACCGCTGAGCACAGCGCCCGGGACTGCGGTGGTAAGCAGGTGAACAGCGGCGCACAGCAGCCGATGTTACAGTACCCCTCCCCTTAAAGAAACTTCTTTATCAGGTCCGGAGCATAAATGTTATCCTCCGGCTCCCGAGACCTCTCCTCGGAACTAAAGCCCTTCCAGTCCACCAGATAGTAGATCTTCTTGCCACGCTTCTTCATGTCCAGGATGTCTTTGACCTCAAATGTCTCGTCAGAATCTTCAGATACCGGAGTTGGAGTAGAAGGAGTCGTCGAAAAGCGATTAAGGACTCCTGGTTTCAGTAAGGACACGTGAAAGGCATTGGGTGTCACTGCTGTTTGTGAGCAACAATAGTAATACACAGTACAGAGCTACTGACTGGACCCAGAACTAGGGAGGATAAAGGGTGACCCCTGTCCAACCCTCAACGCTCTCCCTATTCTGCTAAAGCACATGCCCGGATCCCAATGGCGGAACGAGGCATGCCCACGTGCCTAAGACTAATGACCACTGTAACCCCTACAATAGTGGAAGGGGCACGGCCACCAGTGCCCTACTCAGTATATGGAGGGAACCGTGGCCACCTCAGATCCAGTCAGAAATAAACAGGAACACAACAATGTCTGCACACTTAGCTGGAGGTGTTGCAGCCGCAGAGAAGACGGATCCAAGGACAGGCTGGCAATATCCGGAGTGCTAGCTGCAGCAGAACACAGGTCCAGTGAACTGATAGCCACAAGTGAAGAAACTAAAGCAAGAGCTACAACTGAAGTGAGAACTATAATCCACATCCTATCATAGGAGGAGGGGTGATATAAAGAGAGGGAAATCAAACACATGAAGAACAGCTGTGGTGAAAGAAACCAAAAGTAAACAGAGTAGTGAGAACTCCTCCCAGCTCTAGTAGTGACATCATCACAGGGGTGGAGAAACAGAGCTGTGAGAACGTCCTAAAGCTCTGGTAGTGACATTGGGAATACGCAGAGAGAGAGGCAGAAGTAACTTATATGTCACTTCGTTGATCCAAGGAACCTAGGAGCGAACTTAAAACTGGGAATCCTTAAGCGGATGTTTTTGGAGGAGAGCCATACGTTATCTCCAGACAAGAACTGAGGTGGTTTTCTTTTTCTCTTGTCTGCATTAGTTTTCATGCGGGTCACCGCTTTGTTGATGCAGACCTTGGTGTCACGCCAAATCTTCAAAAAATCTCTAAAAGAGGAATCCGCAGCTGGTACCCCAGAAGATGTAGGAACAGGGAGAGGAGTATGAGGGTGTTGACCAAAAACGACAAAGAATGGAGAGGATCCAGTAGACTCACTAGTGTGGTTATTATAGGAGAACTCAGCCCAAGGTAGCAATTGTACCCAGTTGTCGTGTTGGGCTGAAACAAAATGTTCTCCGGAGATAGTTCTCCAATATTTGATTGACCCGCTCCACTTGCCCGCTGGTCTGGGAATGATAACCGGAAGAGAGAAGTCCAGCTCAATTTCGAGCAGCCGGCAAAGAGCTCTCCAGAGCTTAGAGGTAAACTGGACTCCTCAATCGGAAACAATATGCCAAGGTAAACCATGCAAGCGGAATATGTGTCTCACGAACAGTTTAGCAAGTTCAGCAGCCGAGGGCAGTCCAGCCAATGGAACGAAGTGTGCCATCTTGGACAATCGGTCCACGACCACCCAAATAGCTGTACATCTGGCAGAAGAGGGCAGATCTGTAACAAAGTCCATGGCAATGTGTTGCCATGGGGCATCAGGAACAGGAATAGGTAACAACAGCCCGAGTGGTTTGGTCCTGGAGACTTTATTATAAGCACAGACAGTGCAGGCAGACACATAATCATGTACATCCTTGGACAGTGTGAGCCACTAGTAGTGGCGAGACAAAAGTTCTGTGGTCTTACGGATCCCTGGGTGACCAGCCAGTTTGGAGTTGTGCCCCCAACCTAGAATACGTTTTCTCTTTGCAGATGGCACGAATGTCTTCCCAGGAGGAATTTCTTTTAACAGGACAGGAGCCACTGTGATCAAGCGAGCAGGATCTACAATGTACTGGGGCTCCTCCTGCTGGTACGAGAAGTCAAATGACCGAGACAGAGCATCTGCCTTGATGTTCTTCTCGGCCGGGCGAAAGTGCAGCTTGAAATCAATGCGGGAGAAGAATAGTGCCCACCTGGCATGGAGAGGGTTCAGATGCTGGGCTGTCTGCAGATATGTAAGGTTCTTGTGGTCGGTGAAGATTATTACTGGATGCTGGGCCCCCTCCAATAGATAACGCCACTCCTCCAAGGCAAGTTTTATGGCCAGAAGTACCCTGTCTCCTATACAGTTATTCCTCTCAGCAGGAGAGAAGAGCTTGGAGGAGAATCCAAATGTAAACATCTTGGCCTTGGAACCTTTCTGTAGTAAAACAGCACCGGCTCCTATAGAGGAGGCGTCCACTTCTAAATAGAATTGGCAGGAGACATCGTGATGATGCTGAACAGGTGCATAAGCAAAAGATCTTTTTAATTGGATGAAGGCAGTCTCTGGCATTCACCCCTTTCCTGGTAAGAGCGGAGATTGGAGATGTAAGAGATGAAAAATTCAGGATGAACTGGCGATAGAAATGAGCAAATCCAAGGAAGCTCTGTATAGCACGAAGACCCTGTGGGCGGGGCCAGTCCATCACTGCATTCAATTTTTTCAGGATCCATGTGCAACCCGGCATCCGGGATTATGTATCCGAGGAATAGTACGGTAGATTTTTCAAAGATGCATTTCTCTAGTTTGGCATAAAGTTGATTCTCTCTCAACCGCTGTAAAACTAATCGTACATGCTTCCGGTGAGTGGTCAAATCTGGAGAATAGATTAGTATGTCGTCCAGGTACACTATCATGCAGACATTGAGCAAGTCCCGAAAGATATCGTTTATCAACTCCTGGAATACCGTGGGAGCATTGCACAGACCGAAGGGCATGACGAGATACTCGTAGTGTCCATCTCGAGTGTTGAAAGCAGTCTTCCAGTCATCGCCCTCTCGAATGAGGATAAGGTTGTATGCTCCACGCAGGTCGAATTTTGTGAAGACCGTAGCTCTCCGGATGGTGTCAAAGAGTTCAGAGATTAGCGGAAGAGGGTATCAATTCTTGACTGTTACCATATTCAGACCCCGATAGTCGATACAGGGCAGTAAGAAACCATCTTTCTTCTGCACAAAGAACCCAGCACCGGCTGGTGAAGTAGACTTCCGGATAAACCCTCTCTGGAGATTCTCCTTGACATAATCAGACATCGATTGGGTCTCAGGAAGTGAGAGTGGGTAGACTCGACCGAGAGGAGGAGTGGCACCAGACAGAAGGTCAATCGGACAGTCATATGGACGATGCGGAGGCAGGGTCTCTGCCTTTTTCTTACTGAAGACATCCGCAAAACTGGCATACTGCTGCGGAAGTCCAGGCAGATCTTCAGGTACAGTGGGGGCGAGGAAGCAGGTCGGACCTCTGATAAGCAGGTAGACTGGCAGAATGATCCCCAATGCAGAATCTGACCGGAGTCCCAGTCCAGAACTGGAGTGTGCAGATGCAGCGAGGGAAGACCAAGGATAACCGGATTCACGGAGGCTGGCAGCACATAGAAGGAGATAATCTCAGAATGCAGAACCCCTATTTGCAACTTAAGGGGCATAGTAAACGAGAGCACAGGTTCATGGAGTGGCAGTCCATTTACAGAAGCCACTGACAGAGGCCTTTCTAGACCGATGGTAGGAAGCCGGTACTGATGGACCAAAGCTTGCTGAATGAAGTTACCTGCTGACCCAGAGTCCAAGAATGCAGTCACAGACAGTGTGACTCCCTTGTGAGAGAGAGTCACCGGAACTGAAAGTTTCGGAGAGGACTTCTCCTTGTCTAGAACCACCTCTCCAACTGATCCTAGACATTGGCGTTTCCCATCTTCTGTGGACAATTACGCACGAAGTGGGCCCTGCCTCCACAATACAGACACAGGTTTTCTGCTTTGCGGTGTAAACGTTCCTGGTCAGGCAATCGAAGGCGCTCTATTTGCATGGGCTCTTCAGATGGGGTGGACACTAGAGGAAGAACTGGCCTCTGGAAGGATGGAGCCAAATGAGGTGGTCTTCTGGTGAATGTGACCTCCTTAGAACGTTCTCTGAAAGCATATCCATCCTTGTGGCCAAGGAGATCAGGTCATTCAGAGTAGACGGACGGTCGCGACCAGATAATTCATCCTTAATCCGGTCAGAAAGGCCCTCCCAGAACACCGCCAGTTGAGCCTCATTGTTCCATGCAAGTTCAGCAGCCAGGTTACGAAACTGGATGGCGTACTGATCCACAGACGAGGAACCCTGTCATAGACGCAGCAGAGCTGATGCAGCGGAGGACGTGCGGCCGGGTTTTTCAAAGACCAGCTGGAAGGTAGCCAGTAAAGTCTGCAGATTAGTGGTCTCTGGACCTCCTTGTTCCCAAATAGGATTTGCCCAAGCAAGGGCCTCATCAGACAGCATGGACACAATGAAGGCAGCTTTGGACCGCTCAGAGGGAAACTTCTGCCCATGCAACTCAAAGTGGATCAGGCACTGGTTCAGGAATCCACGACAGGTTTTTGGATCTCCACCATAGCGTGAAGACAGAGGGAGTTGCACACCAGCGGCAATCAAATCCGGAATTACTGTTGTGGGAATAGCAGGAGTAGCAGCGACTGGCAACCCTGCAGTAGCTGGAGAAGAGATGACATCCAGACGAGCAGCAACATTTTGCATCAACTGCATCATGACATCCTGACGTTTGCTCTGGCACCTCACTTCACGTAACAATTCCTGAACGACAGGCTTGGGGTGACCTGCGGCGTCCATGGCCTCAGTGTACTGTCACGAACCAGTGGGTGTGATACCAATGTGCCACGTGTCCTACCTCCTCTCTGGGCATTGTCTAAGTGAACCCCTTGATTCTTCACAATACCCCTGATGGTGGGGATAGACTTTCCCAAGGGGAACACCAGGTTGCTACCTCTTGAGGAGAATAGGTACACGAGGCAGCCGGTCCAGGCGGACCAGGAGGTACCTGAGAAAGGTACCAAAAGTACAGGTGTAGTCAGGCAGGCGGATTTGTTACCAGAAGCAACAGTGCAGGACCGAAGGATAAGGCAGAGGAGAAGTCAGACATGCAAAAGATCAGGGCAGGCGGCACAGGTACAGGTCAGGCAATCCGGATCGGCAACAGGAGAGTCAATGCAAGCTGGCAGGGATCAGACGAGTAACAGAATCCGGGAACACAGGTGGTTATCAGGAACCTAAACAGAGCACAAGGACCTTGACACTGAGGCTTCTGGGAAGGGGGCTGAGCCACTTATGTATGCGCATGAGGGCTAGGATTGGTCAGCGAGGTCACACGACCTAACCCATAAAACCCAGGAAGAGACGCGCGCTGGCCCTTAAGGGAGTGTTGCAAAAAACCAGCAGCAAGCATGCTGTGGCCAGGGCTGAGATTAAACTGTGGAGCGGATCCTCAGAACCACAACACCTACACAAACAGGGCCCAGAGCTGCAGCGGTGAATGGGAAGCTCTGGCCACAGATCACCACTGAGCACGGTGCCTGGGACCGCGGTGGTAAGCAGAGGAACAGCGGCGCACAGCAGCCGCTGTTACACCGCGAAGGAAGAGACTGGCGGCTCCAAGCCACTGGAACACAAGAGCAGGGAAGTAGATGAAAGACCAGGGACAGCAGATCGGCAATTTCACTTAACCACTGAATCCACTTCTCCCAGTTGTTGGTGAGGTAGTTTTGACAGAAAAGCTTATTTAAAGCAAATCTGTCACCATGGGCGTCCGCAGGGAGGGGCAAGTGCCCCCCCTGGGGCCAGCAGCACTGGCGGATCCAGGGGGGGGTCAACGGGACAATTGACCCCCCCGAGCTGCTCAGAAGTGGGGGGGCAGCGGCGGGGCAGCGATACAGATGACTGTGCTGAGGCAGGGGAGGGAGGGGCGTGTCCCTTTCCCTTCCTCTGATAGGCTGCAGGCACTAGGCCGGCAGCCTATCAGAGGCCGGAGCAGGCGGCGCGATGACGTTATCGCGCCGCCTGAGCTGTACAGCGTGGGACACAGGCTGGAAGAGGCCTGCATCGCATCGCTGCCAAGGAGGTAAGTATAAGTGTTTATTTTTTTTTGTGTACAATACTGGTGGCTACTGGCACATAATGGGGGTCTCTGGCTACTGGCACATAATGGGGGTCTCTGGCTACTGGCAAATAATGGGGGGGCTGTCATTACTGGCACATAATGGGGGGGCTGTCATTACTGGCACATAATGGGGGGGCTGTCATTACTGGCACATAATGGGGGGCTGTCATTACTGGCACATAATGGGTGGCTGTCATTACTGGCACATAATGGGGGGGCTGTCATTACTGGCACATAATGGGGGGCTGTCATTACTGGCACATAATGGGGGCTGTCATTACTGGCACATAATGGGGGGCTGTCATTACTGGCACATAATGGGTGCTGTCATTGCTGGCACATAATGGGGGGCTGTCATTACTGGCACATAATGGGGGGCTATCATTACTGGCACATAATGGGGCTGTCATTACTGGCACAAGGGGGGGGCTGTCATTACTGGCACATGATGGGGGGCTGTTATTACTGGCACATGATGGGGGGGCTTTTATTACTGGCACATGATGGGGGGCTGTTATTACTGGCACATGATGGGGGGCTGTTATTACTGGCACATTATTGGGGGCACTATAGCGGCATCTACTGAGGCCACAAAGAAGGGGTGTTTTATATGGGGGGCTCTGTACAGTAGAATTTTATACTGGGACACATTATGGTGGGTACTTTGAGGAAGGGGGGAGAGGAGTACTATGGGGTCATCTACCGGGGGCACTAAGAAGGGGTATTTTATACTTGCAAATTATGGGGGACACTGAGGGCATCTACTGAGGCATTTTATACTGGTACATTATGGGGGGCACTAGGAGGAAGGGGGGAGAGGAGCACTATGGAGGCATTTACCGGGGGCACTATATAGGGGTATTATATACTGGCACATTATGGGGGCACTATGGGGACATTAGCTCAACTGGGGGCATTACAAGGGGGTATTTTTTGTACTGTCACATTATAAGGAGAATTATTTCTACTGGGGGGCATTATGGTGGTCTTTATTACTCCCCCATTGTATGAGCCCCCTAGTAGCAGCACCAGCCTCTCCCTGCTCTGCTATTTATCTGCCCCTTCTCCAAATCCTTATCATGAAATCTTTCTCATTAGGATAAAACACAACATCAGCTCCGCCGAGCCCCCCAGCCAAGTGTTGAAGTGGTGTCCGAGATCCCCAAGGGCCAAGCCAAGTAATTGTAAGTTTTCATGTGAAATATGTTTATGTTATATACTGTGCCACACAATATACATTATACCGCTACACTGTGTAGTCTGTTCTATAAGCACCATTGTTTTGTGGCGGTGGACAGAAAATAATCTGGAAGGGCCCCTCCCAAGACCAGGCTCTGGATCCGCCACTGCACAGCTCATGCGTTATTATACTTTGTGATAATGAATATGCCCCTCCCCTTCATTACATTCTCAGAAACAAGCAGAGCATGGATCTCAATAAAATTATGCCCCCCCCCCCCCCCCCCCCTGGAAAAATTTCTGTGGACGCCCATGTCTGTCACCTTGAAAATAGAGCAGTAGAAACTGAGCAAGTTGATACAGTTTTGATTGAAAATTTCCAATATAAAATGCAATCCATTTACTTAAATCTCTGCTCATTCTGGTCTTAGGGGTCAGGGGGTGGTCAGCCTTCCCTGTATGCACAGTGATACAGGGAAGTATATCAATCAGTAGTACTGCACGCTAAACTTCTTTTGTGCTTGTTTTAATGTTTAGAACATGATCTCCAAATAAATTGATGTCATTTTAAAAAAATGTTGCCATGGAACATGACCAACCCAGGCATCGCCATGTTCTAAATAGTGAGGCCCTGTAGAAAAAGACTGAGAAGCCGTGCACTAAACCTTACATAACCCTTCTTTCAGGTTATGGAAGAAAACCAGCAGTTGCAGGTGTCGCAGAGTATCTCCTTTCATTATAACACACTGCAGGCATTTCGCCCAAATCTTACTAAATATTTTCTTGTCTCTTATTATTCTACCAGTGTTGACAGTGTTTTGTTATGTCTATTAGCCGTCAAGAAAATTTCCCGATATGAAACTGATATGCTAAGCTGTACAATGATTAGTGGAGGACATGGCTTCTATGGTGTAGATAATATTTAGCCAGGAGAAATTCAATACTATATTGGGCAATGACAAGGATAAGGCGATTCACAGCACTTAAAAATATGTTGTGCAATTCAAATAGGACACGCAGATATTTCCACAGCAGCCCCAGTTAAAGGGGAACACAGCCCCCATGAGTTACAATCAGAGATTTGCTGAGACTGGTGACACCCAGAAGCACTATCACATTTTTTCCATCCCAGCGATCACGGCATTAGGGTTTCCTCCATTGCCTACACAGCAGATGTGATTCCTAGAAAGCTGGATGATGACCCACTTTGAATATTTAAAGGGGTATCCAGAGAGAAATTTCTTAAGCACTTCACATCTGGGCCATTTCCCCCTTCCTGACAGAGCCTAATTTTGCAAATCTGACATGTCACGTTATGTGGTAATAACTTTGGAACACTTTTACTTATCCATGCCATTCTGAAATTGTTTTCTCGTGACACATTGTACATTATGACAGTGGTAAATTTAAGTCGATATACAAATCGGATTCCAAAAAAGTTGGGACACTATACAAATCGTGAATAAAAACTGAATGCAATGACGTGGAGGTGCCAACTTCTAATATTTTATTCAGAATAGAACATAAATCACGGAACAAAAGTTTAAACTGAGAAAATGTATCATTTTAAGGGAAAAATATGTTGAATCAGAATTTCATGGTGTCAACAAATCCCCAAAAAGTTGGGACGAGGCCATTTTTACCACTGTGTGGCATCTCCCCTTCTTCTTACAACACTCAACAGACGTCTGGGGACCGAGGAGACCAGTTTCTCAAGTTTAGAAATAAGAATGCTCTCCCATTCTTGTCTAATACAGGCCTCTAACTGTTCAATCGTCTTGGGCCTTCTTTGTTGCACCTTCTTCTTTATGATGCGCCAAATGTTCTCTATAGGTGAAAGATCTGAAATGCAGACTGGCCATTTCAGTACCCGGATCCTTCTCCTACGCAGCCATGATGTTGTGATTGATGCAGAATGTGGTCTGGCATTATCTTGTTGAAAAATGCAGGGTCTTCCCTGAAAGAGATGACGTCTGGATGGGAGCATATGTTGTTCTAGAACCTGAATATATTTTTCTGCATTGATGGTGCCTTTCCAGACATGCAAGCTGCCCATGCCACACGCACTCATGCAACCCCATACCATCAGAGATGCAGGCTTCTGAACTGAGCGTTGATAACAACTTGGGTTGTCCTTGTCCTCTTTGGTCCGGATGACATGGCGTCCCAGATTTCCAAAAAGAACTTCGAATCGTGACTCGTCTGACCACAGAACAGTCTTCCATTTTGCCACACTCCATTTTAAATGATCCCTGGCCCAGTGAAAACGCCTGAGCTTGTGGATCTTGCTTAGAAATGGCTTCTTCTTTGCACTGTAGAGTTTCAGCTGGCAACGGCGGATGGCACGGTGGATTGTGTTCACTGACAATGGTTTCTGGAAGTATTCCTAAGCCCATTCTGTGATTTCCTTTACAGTACACTGTTTGTGGTGCAGTGTCGTTTAAGGGCCCGGAGATCACGGGCATCCAGTATGGTTTTACGGCCTTGACCCTTACGCACAGAGATTGTTCCAGATTCTCTGAATCTTCGGATGATGTTATGCACAGTTGATGATGATAGATGCAAAGTCTTTGCAATTTTTCGCTGGGTAACACCTTTCTGATATTGCTCCACTATCTTTCTGCGCAACATTGTGGGAATTGGTGATCCTCTACCCATCTTGGCTTCTGAGAGACACTGCCACTCTGAGAAGCTCTTTTTATACCCAATCATGTTGCCAATTGACCTAATTAGTGTTAATTGGTCTTCCAGCTCTTCGTTATGCTCAAATTCACTTTTTCCAGCCACTTATTGCTACTTGTCCCAACTTTTTGGGGATTTGTTGACACCGTGAAATTTTGAATCAACTTATTTTTCCTTTAAAATGATACATTTACTCGGATTAAACGTTTGATCTGTCATCTACGTTCTATTACAAATAAAATATTGACATTTGCCATCTCCACATAATTGCATTCAGTTTTTATTCACAATTTGTTTAGTGTCCCAACTTTTTTGGAATCCGGTTTGTATTTCACCTTTATTTATTAAATAATCCAAAATCTACCCAAAAATTTTAAAATTCGCAATTTTCAAAATTTTTATTTCTCTGCTTTTAAAACAGAAAGTGATACCTCACAAAATATTTATTACTTAACATTCCCCATATGTCTACTTTATGTTGGCATAATTTTGGAAATGTAATTTTATTTTTTGGGGATGTTAGAAGGCTTAGAATTGTAGAAGCAATTCTTAAAATTTTAAGAAAATTTCCAAAACCCACTTTTTAAGGACCAGTTCAGGTCTGAAGTCACTTTGTGGGGCTTACATAATAGAAACCACCCATAAATGACCCCATTGTAGCAACTACTCCCCTCAAGTTACTAAAAACTTATTTTACAAACTTTGTTAACCCTTTAGGTATTCCACAAGAATTAAAGGAAAATGGAGATGACATTTCTAAATTTCACTTTTTTGGCAGATTTTCCATTTGAATAGTTTTTTTTCTTTAACACTGTAAAGGGGGAATATTAATCACTAATATTTATGCAAATATCAATAATTAATATTCATAAATGGGAGGAGTCATCTGGTGATAACTCCGCCTATTTATGCCTTTATATAACAACAATACTTTCGCTATGCTTTACACTGATCACTATGCTAGCTGCATGCGCCTTACTAACTAACTATCGCCAATAACTACACGTTACACAGATAGTTACAAGTAACAGTATTTATTACTAACAATACACTACGCACGCAATACTAAATATACCATCCTAAACTACACTACACATCCCCAATTCCACCCATAAACTAACTATACAGTTCACACATACAAGTATATTAACAATAACCCACCCGTCTGTACTCACTGTCCCTACGGGGTTACAAGAGGGTTGATTACACAATTGTGGCACTACAGGGGTTAATGCCTGCAGGCCAAGGAACACAGGGTTAAAGGGTAACTACCAGGGGTAATGCCTGGCAGGGAAAGGGTTAATCGTTGGTGGGATAGGGGTTGAATCAGGGCCCAAGGTGCACATCAGGGAAATATAGGGGTTACAGGACCAGAGGTGATATGTGAGGGGTAGGTAGGGGCTACACAGGTATACTTAGGCCTTTTCCAGGTGGTCATCATGGAGCTGCTCTCTCCCATGCGTCTCTGATTCTAGTCTGGTTGCAAGAGGCCGCACCTCTGCTCTGTTTGGGGCTTTATAGCCCAAAACCAGCCCCCTCCTCCTTCCTCAGGGATGTGACATCATAGTGTCACTGTGACGTATGCCTGCCTACAATCCCCAGAGTCCTCCCCCCCTAGTCCCAAAAATGCTGGGAGTAGGGGCATGGAGTTTTAGCCATGGGCAGAGGTGTGGAAAACAGGTTTTTGATGTCTCTGGTTAGAAAGTCCCCTCACAAACGGTGCCAAAGAGTCTGATTGCTTTGGGCCTGAACAAAAGGGGACTAGATGCTAATCAGCTGTTATCCTACAGGCTATCAGCACAAGTTTTTCTCTAAACAACTCTATTGATAAGAGTTGGAATTGCATATATGCATATATATATCCACAGATGCTTGGGGCACATCCATAAACACATACACATACAAAACCGGGGGTATGAATGGGCAGCAATAAGCCCACATACATACTGTCATGCTGACATAAGTGTATATACATAGACACGTGTGCAAATACATACACACATATCTATATATACACACACCCTCGCATATATCTGGGGCATCACATACAGGGGACATGCATATGTCCCCACTTGCCATACAGGGTCAATATATACACGGTCATACAGGAAATATATACTAACTATAAGGGGGCACATATATATACTAATATAAGGGGGATTATAAGGGGGCACAGCTTCCAGGGACCACATATTTCCCACAGGGGCCACCATGAGCCCCTGGGGATCACAATGGGCAGACGTGCGCAGATGCTGGGCACATTTGCGCACATCGTCCCATGATGCTGTGGTTGAAGTATGCACATATATACCATACATGCACGCACGTGTTTGCAGGCATGCATGGATATATATGCATACGTCTCAACCGTTCCTCAACAATCCCCCTGTTGTCGGACTATATAATACGACAATATATTGGGGGAACGGGTTGAGATATATTTGCCCCCCTTCAACCCCATCTTTGGTGGAAGTTCAGGAAGAACTGTAGTGCACACTGATCTTTAGGTACTTAGACATCCCTAATCCAGCTTCCTCCGACCTGCCCTTTACCGTAACCTACTCCTCCGTCCACAGGATACACCGTCTTCTTCTTGACATCTTTAGGATACCACACACCCACAGTCTCTTTAACAGTCTTTTAGTGTCGGCCACCCCCACTTTGGAGTGACCACACCCCCACAGTCTCTCGGTAATTCTGCCGATCTTCAGGTATCTTCGTCCCCCCCCAATTCTGGAGCGGGTTCACCCTTACAGTCTTTAACTGGTCTTTCTTTAACAGTCTCTTGGTGTCGGCCACCCCCACTTTGGAGTGACCACACCCCCACAGTCTCTCGGTAGTTCTGCCGATCTTCAGGTATGGCCCGCCTCCAAGGCATCTGGAGCGGGTTCACCCTCACAACCTCAGTCCCAACTTTCTTCTATCCAACGTCTGTTTCCATCTTGATGGGTGCGGTTCTCCCGTGGACAGATTAATAGGTCTTTACAAGGCAGGTCAAACTCTTAAGCGGTGATGTCATGGTACCTAAATTCTACTGCGGAGAACACCTCCGCCACACTACATCCAGCCCTTCCCTTAAGAACTTCACCGTTCCAGGGTTCAAGGTGGCAAATGAATGATGCCTGTCCCCATCGTGACCTAACCTTATCCCCATTCACACAAAACACATGTCACATCCCTCCCAACACCACCAAAATCATTATATGTATGTGTACCCATAGAGACTCATGCAACCTGGCATATCTCTACACCTCCAAAGACACAGGTAGGTCGCAGACCCCTGTGTCAATGGGAAACGACTATAGGATGCAAATGTGTACAGCCAAATATAGGCTGTCACACATTTGTACCTAGAGTGTCCATGGGTACACAATCAACCGACAAATAAAATCAATAAATACAATGTGCTATGGGGTTTCAGGGTAGTACAAGTTATACGTCCCGAACCATCATAGGAAACAAAGTGTGTCCATACAATATTTGGCTTCAGGAACAATGTTAGCGTTATGTCCTTAGCCTCCTCCTTTGGTTAGTTCGGTAAAGTTCTGTCTGGTTCTGGTGTATTTGGTCAATAAGTCCCTTGACCCTCCGCATGTAGATGACGATGACCAGAACCAGAAGAAGTTTCACTGGGTGAAACAAGTGATAATAAGTTCTTCCACCCGAACGTCTCCAAGTCTTCCTCCAGAGCCTTAAATAATGCTCCCGCTGGATTGTGGCACAGTCTTCATTTCTATAACATCTAGGCAGAGGTCGCTTGGTTGCCAAAATCCAGTGGGATCCTCTGGAGCTTCACAACAGTGTCAGGGGGAATAGCTGGCCTCTTCTGTGGCATCTCCTGGGTTTTTCTTCCGCTCCATCCTAAGGCAGAAGAAAACACCAGGCGCTCCCGGGGGAATTTCTCCCCTAACAGTGCAATTAAATGTGAAAATTTCCAGCACCAATACCTTTGACCCATGGGTAGAGAAAGGTATTGGGCTGCCCTTTGTCTCACAGGGCTCCTCATTATCCCAACACTGGTGTCTGAACACCCTACCTTCAGAGGATTGCGTCCTCTACTACACATCCCTCTGCACCAACAGATAAGGATGGCCACCCTACTAGGTTAGGATAACTGGAGTTCTGTGGACAAAGCACCATCTTGTTATTGATGGCACCGCATCCCTGTCCACCCATGTGTACCCAGGCTGATTTCCCCCTGTGATCCCGTCCTGTGGAGGCCTGCAGAACCAATGGCATAGTCATGCCCTGGCACCCCAGGACCCCACAACACAAGAACACAGTCCACACTCTGCTGCCAAACACTCTGCGTCCAATCCCTATCAGAGCTGTGCTGCCTGCTCGGACTAGAATTAAGTGCGCAGCACAACATTATACCAATGTTGTCTGTCCGCCCCAGTCCCCAGCGCAACACAGCCCTACCGAAAACCTTGAGCACAACAGCGCCATCTGTATCGATCTGAGACCCTGGTTGCCCAGAATAATATCACATCATCCTTTGTGTGCTGCATGGAGAAGGTCCTTATGCCTTCTCCCGACCAGCAGGATTTCCTGTGTGATATTATCTGCTCGCGAACCTATACGTTCTCGATCCACAGTATAACACTGTTCCACTCCAAGGGGACACAGAATGAAACAAAGACAGCAGACGGGACTTACAACAAACTACATAAATCAGCATGGTAGAACACATCCTTAGACGAGGACTACCACCATCAACATCAAGAAAAACTTACAAACAGATAACAAAAACACACAACATGGACATACACAGGGAACAAACGGTGTAACAAATAGTACAGGGGTGTCAAATGTTGTCTAGCCTAGCTTGGCCACTGACCCCTCAGCAGCTAGTGATGCTGCCGAGAGGTAACCCCGTTATGGCCAGGCTGACTAGACCCCACTGCACAATTTGTTACCTGGCTGATACTGTTGGACACATTGCAATTACTTGCACAAGGGCAATTCCTTGCAATGTGTCCTTTGTTCCCACACCTGAAACACGTGACTTGGTTTCCTGTCCTGTGTGTTATGTTCCTATCTGTTTTGCAGTGTCTCGCTATGTGACCTAGGCCACCACATGCAAAACATCTGTAGTTTGCTCTGCATGGCCCAGGTCCATCTACACTGCAGCCGTGCTCCCTTCTCCTGAATTGTTCCAACCTCAGGGACGCACTCTTCACAACAGTTCTTTTTCCCAAAGTCAGGGAAAAATCTCTGTTAGTCTGGACCGGCTTGACCTGATGATTAGACCGGTCACAGTCTACTCTCCCCCCTTGTGGCCCTGCACAGGGCAACATTTTGGGAGATTCCGACCCTGGCTTTACGGAAAAAGAAAGGGCCGGCACCAACTTGGTGATAACCTGTTGCATGCCAGACATTAGCTGGGACCTTACAGCAACCTCAGCCTTCAGTTTGGCTACCGTCACGTCAGTAGAGGCAGTCCGCTCCTTGAAGGCCTTGACCTCAGTATAAGACTGTCAACTTAGCCTCAATTTCCTCCTTCTGCCTCTGCAGCTCTACTAATTGTGACTCTATCCTAGCCACCTGCGCATCTCGGTCAACAGTAGACTGCACATTCTCTGCCAGCTGTGCCCGCAATGCCGAAACCTGGTCCGAATTACTGGTACAGCACTGGCAGTGAATGGCCGGAGGAATTGTCTCCGTTTACTGAGACACCAGCGCCACTTCCTTTGGCTTACAGATGCTAGCCTCAAACGTATGAACGAGTTTGGCTAGCATCCGAAGCCGTTTGGTGGCCTTGTTCAAAACCGTCCGTTTGTTAACACATAGCTTGTCGTAACTACAAGCCTGTGCTAACAAATCAGACCACAGCATTTCTGCTGACTTGTATGTAGTGGGGAGGATGGGGTTAAATGTGCTGTGTCTGCTCAAGTGTTGCAGTGTGGGGAAGTCCATACTCACCGTTTGATGAGTGTCCATCTTCTTCTTGGCGCCGTACCTCGCAGCTGCTTGGAAGAAGTCCATTTTCCCGGATCGCCTCTTCCCGACCAGCCTGACTTGTACGCCGCTCCCACGAAGATGGATCTCCTTCAGTGACGTGTCTTCTCCCTTGCAATCACTTGAGCGATGCAGTGACATTTTTCTGAGCCTCCATCTTCTTGTTGGTGCTGTACTTTCCCGTCCCTTGCAGCTGCTTGAAAGAAGTCCTTTTCTTCCGGATCGCTTCTTCCTGACCAGCTGGACTTCTATGTACCTCCAACGAAGATGGATCTCTTTCCGTGCCTTCTTCTCTTACCCCAGAGACGGTGACCGTGTAAAGCAAATACAAAAATATTAATACACAGATAGATTCTAGATTCTCTGCAAAAGATTTTGTTTTATTTCTGGTACTCTAAGGGAAGTATCGCTTCTCCTGTCCGAATTATCGGGTCCTAGACGCTCAGACACTCCGCTGACCGCGTCTCTCCTGCCCGCTAATTCACAGTACCAGCGACCCTCAGCCTTAAGACCAAAAACAAACGCAAAATCCACACAGTGGGCCTGGCTCGCCAATGTAAAGGGGGAATATTAATCACCAATATTTATGCAAATATCAATAATTAATATTCATAAATGGGAGGAGCCGTCTGGTGATAACTCCGCCTATTTATGCCTTTATATAATAATATCAATACTTTCGCTATGCTTTACACTGATCGCTACGCTAGCTGCATGCGCCTTACTAACTAACTATCGCCAATAACCACACGTTACACAGATAGTTACAAGTAACACAGTATTTATTACTTACAATACACTACGCACGCAATACAATAACAATACAGCACTAAATATACCATCCTAAACTACACTACACGTCCCCAATTCCACCCATAAACTAACTATACAGTTCACACATACAAGTATATTAACAATAACCCACCCGTCTGTACTCACTGTCCCTACGGGGTTACAAGAGGGTTGATTACACAATTGTGGCACTACAGGGGTTAATGCCTGCAGGCCAAGGAACACAGGGTTAAAGGGTAACTACCAGGAGTAATGCCTGGCAGGGAAAGGGTTAATCGTTGGTGGGATAGGGGTTGAATCAGGGCCCAAGGTGCACATCAGGGAAATATAGGGGTTACAGGACCAGGGGTGATATGTGAGGGGTAGGTAGGGGCTACACAGGTATACTTAGGCCTTTTCCAGGTGGTCATCATGGAGCTGCTCTCTCCCATGCGTCTCTGATTCTAGTCTGGTTGCAAGAGGCCGCACCTCTGCTCTGTTTGGGGCTTTATAGCCCAAAACCAGCCCCCGTCCTCCTTCCTCAGGGATGTGACATCATAGTGTCATTGTGACGTATGCCTGCCTACAATCCCCAGAGTCCTCCCCCCCTAGTCCCAAAAATGCTGGGAGTAGGGGCATGGAGTTTTAGCCATGGGCAGAGGTGTGGAAAACAGGTTTTTGATGTCTCTGGTTAGAAAGTCCCCTCACAAACGGTGCCAAAGAGTCTGATTGCTTTGGGCCTGAACAAAAGGGGACTAGATGCTAATCAGCTGTTATCCTACAGGCTATCAGCACAAGTTTTTCTCTAAACAACTCTGTTGATAAGAGTTGGAATTGCATATATGCATATATATATCCACAGATGCTTGGGGCACATCTATAAACACATACACATACAAAACCGGGGGTATGAATGGGCAGCAATAAGCCCACATACATACTGTCATGCTGACATAAGTGTATATACATAGACACGTGTGCAAATACATACACACATATCTATATATACACACACCCTCGCATATATCTGGGGCATCACATACAGGGGACATGCATATGTCCCCACTTGCAATACAGGGCCAATATATACACGGTCAGACAGGAAATATATACTAACTATAAGGGGGCACATATATATACTAATATAAGGGGGATTATAAGGGGGCACAGCTTCCAGGGACCACATATTTCCCACAGGGGCCACCATGAGCCCCTGGGGATCACCATGGGCAGACGTGCGCAGATGCTGGGCACATTTGCGCACATCGTCCCATGATGCTGTGGTTGAAGTATGCACATATATACCATACATGCCCGCACGTGTTTGCAGGCATGCATGGATATATATGCATACGTCTCAACCGTTCCTCAACAAACACATTGAGGGTTAGCAGCCAAACAAAACTCAATATTTATTACCCTGATTCTGCGGTTTACAGAAACACCCTACATGTATTCGTAAACTGATGTAAGGGCACACGGCAGGGCGCAGAAGGAAATGAGCGCCGTATGGTTTTTGGAAGGCAGATTTACCTGAACTGGTTTTTAGATGCCAGGTCCCATTTGAAGCCTCCCTGATGCACCCTTACAGTAGAAACTCCCAAAAAGTGACCCCATTTTTGAAACTAGGGGATAAGGTGGCAGTTTTATTGGTATTATTTTGGGGTACATATCATTTTTAATTGCTCTATATTACATTTTTTTGTGAGGCAAGGTAACAAAAAAATGGCTGTTTTGGCACTGTTTTTATTTTTTAAAACATTCTTTGTTTGTTTGTTTCAGTTTTACATAAAGCAGTTTTTGTGTCTACATTTTCTGAACTCCATATTTTTTTCATTTTTCTGCAGGGGCTCGTTTTTTGCAGGAAGAGTTGACATTTTTATTGGTACAATTTTTGGGTACATATGATTTTTTTGATCATTCATTATTTCACTTTATGGGGCAAGGTGACCAAAAAATTGGTTGTTTTAGCACAGTTTTTATTAATTTATTTTTACAGCGTTCACCTTAGGGGTTAGGTCATGTGACATTTTTATAGAGCAGATCGTTACGGACATGGAAATACCAAATATTTATACTTTCTCTTATTTATTTAAGTTTTACACAATAAAAGCATTTTTGAAACCCAAAAAATTATGTTTCAGTGTCTCCATAGTCTGAGAGCCATAGCTTTTACATTTTTCGACCGATTGTCTTAGTTAGGGTATCATTTTTTGTAGGATGAGGTGACGGTTTGATTGCTACTATTTTGGGGGGCATATGCCTTTTTGATCGCTTGGTGTTGCACTTTATGTGATGTTAGGTGACCAAAAATATTTTTTTGGGCACGGTTTTTATTTTTATTTTTATACGGTGTTCACCTGAGGGGTTAGATCATGTGATATTTTTAGAGAGATGGTTGTTACGGATGCGGTCGAAGTCTGTAGAAGACCCGACCGCTCCTGCACTCTCCTAGCCCCGGCGGTCACATGACCACCAGGCCGGGACAGGAAGCACATAGTTGAGTGCTGTGTATACAGCAATCTAGAAGGTAGGGACAACTGGGAACTGTCCCTGCCTTCTCTCTGGGTTGCCCTGCTGTCACTGACAGTGGGCTCCCCGCTCGGCAGCTGCACGATTAGCATGTAGCTGCCATCTCTGAATGGATATTCCAGAACATCCATTCAGAGATAAACATCCACCCATAGGACGTTTATATCCTACTGGCGGATGTGAAGTGGTTAAAGAGGACCTGTCACCTTTTCTGATATGTTTTTTTTAGCAACTACATGCATGTCCCTTGTAATAACACTTCTGTAGCATCTATTCTTATGACTCCATGATGTGCTATTCCTTTATTATTTCTGCTAGAAGTTATGAATCAATTGATAGCAGTCTGCATTGAAGGTCCAACTGGGTCTTACCAGTTGATGATCTGTCCTGCACAGTCTGGCACTGGCAGCACTAATTGGATAGTATCAGATTGCGCAGGGACATATCGCCAACTGGTAACACCCACCTGGAACTTCACTGAAAACTGTGAATAATTAATTCATAACTTCTAGCAGGAATAATAAAGGAATGCATGTCATACAATCATTAGAATAGATGTACCAAAATAATTACATGGGTAATTCAAGTAGTTAGGGAATGCAAGTAGTCAGCAGAGGTTAAAGGCCCTCTTTAACCTAACTGCCTTGGTGCTCCATGACCGGGCGATGCAGTCGCAGACTCGCCTTTCACTGTGCCCTTCTTCCTGGCCGGTCTGGCCGCCAGGCCTGCTGTGTCCTTTCACGCAGGCTGTGACCTGCTTTCCGGCAAGGCCTCCCTTCCTCTGCCTGTAGGGAGCTTGTGCGCTCCTTCCAGCTCTTAAAGGGCCAGCATGCGCACCCTAATACCCTTGGGGTATTTCAGGCACCTTCCCCTGTGGGAGGTTGCCCGAGCAATAGATTGTCTAACTTACTAGTTCCCTGCGAAGGTGTGCTGTACTCATTAGTCTGCCCGTATACCGACCTCTGCCCATTTACTGCATTCTGACCTTCCACTGCCTGACCTCAGTATTGACCCTTCCCTGCCTGCCCTAACCTCAGACTCATTACCATGTTGCAACTGCAGTGAAGTCCACATCCCAGTACAGGGGTTAAAGGATGAAAACCAGGGGACTCCATGTCTATTTTGCTTGGGGCCCACAAATTCCTTCAAACGGCCCTGCCCTTAGGATTAGCTCAAAGTCAAATCTGTAGGTTGACACAGTTTAAAAATATGGGCTGACTTCTGGTTCCGACATGAATAGACACACGGTGTAGAGCTCCACGATACCTAGCTCTAATTATCAATTGCTCCCCTACATACCGGCCTTGTTAGATTGCAGGGACTGGGCACACCGGCGACCACTTCCAAACCCATACTTTATGGACCGGTTTCTGGTCAGTATGGGAAGTAAAAAGAGACAGAAGGGGCATCAAAAGACGACAAAGGCTACCGCTGAGACACACAACATGGTGGATCCCGCCTCCCTGTTTGCGCCAGTCGAGTCTCCCCCTTCACTGCCAGAGGACGGGTCGATGAATGGCGATGATCCGAACTCAGAGTTCACAGTGGATTACAAAAGACTGGCATTGGAAGTGGCAGCCAGAATACTACCGGACTTACAAGAGTCACTGTCATCTACAGTATCAGAATCGTTGGCACAGCTTCAACGGGAGCTCACAGAGCACGGCCGAAGAATAACCACGTCAGAAGGAAGAATACGTTTCCTAGAAGATAGCTATTTACAACTCCAGGCAACACATGCCAAGCTACTCTAGGACAACAAGAGACTGGGGAAAAAAAATAATGATTTGGAGAATCGTTCCAGGCGCAACAACTTGCGCCTGGTGGGAGTTTCTGAATCCTTACCTATGCAAGATCTCCTGACCATATGTCAAAAAGAGTTACCAGCGGCACTCAACATACCTGCTGTATGCAAAGTGGACAGAGCCCATAGAATAGGCCTGCCACAAATGACCCCGCAACGCGATGTAGCTGAACCTGCACTCCATCATGCACTTCATCAAGACAAGTCATTATGCGATACCTGGACTTCTCTGAGAAAACTTTCATACTTAGGGCCTACAAACGGCGCAAGTCCCCACTGGAGATAAGGGCATACCGGATGCTTTTATTTGAAGATTTCTCTGCAGAGGTGACCAGGAGGAGACGAGAATTTTCATCTATCTGCTCAGAGTTGTACCGCTCACAAACCAAATTCGCATTGCTATATCCTGCAATTCTGAAAATTTTTGACGCAGCTGGCTCAACTACTATATACCATGATCCACAAAGGGCAAAGCAAGCTCTACAAGATGGGGTAATCCACTGCTCAAGCCATATGGATACAGACCATAAGAGACGTAGATACCATCAAGGAAGGGAAAAACAGGCCGACTTGAACTTTCAAGTAGGCCGAGTCTGGTGTAGTATAAGGGGGTTTATAATATTGCCTGGTGCGAAAGGTATTAACAG
Source organism: Bufo bufo (assembly GCF_905171765.1). Classification (NCBI taxonomy): domain Eukaryota; kingdom Metazoa; phylum Chordata; class Amphibia; order Anura; family Bufonidae; genus Bufo; species Bufo bufo. The sequence continues at coordinate 329,478,047 of NC_053391.1, read as the reverse complement.
GGAGGTCAAAGAGAAGAATCTGGGGAATTATATGAAAAAATAGGAAAGAAGGAAAAAAAAAAAAAGAGGAGGGGTGGGAAGTCTAAGTAACAAATAGCTCAAAAATACAAGTTTGAACTGCCTTTTTGCCAGTTTATAAAAGCATCAAATAGAGCGGGATAGTCAGGAGCTCTATAAATATGTGTGTTCTTGGGGAAGGAAAGAAGTCCATGTCGGGAAGAAGTGAGGTCCGAAATATATATTTCTTACAAATGTTTATGATGCTAATTGGATTTTTAGTTCAATGTACCCTGTTGAAATGTTATAAGGGGGAGTTATATATTTCAGAGTTATCATATGTTCAAAAGTGTGGAAAAGCTTGTAGGTCAGTTACTACGTGTCACAACATGGTGCCATGACAAGGATTATTTCATAGTCCCCACATATAAGATTGATGGTGCTGAAGCACCTCAAACGCTTGAAAGCAGACATTGCCTTGCTCCAGGAAACGTACCTGCATGAGTCAGATTTTTTTTTCGAATACAGAAATTGTGGGTGGGTGGAATTCAGGGTTCGCCTTCTGTGGGTTTGAAAAGTGGGAGTGCTGATACTATTACATAAGAAATTATCGGTAATATACACTGTGAAGTCAAGCACACAGGACCAACAGGGGAAGTTGGTGCATTTGCTTCTCGAGTCTCCATCAGAGACTCTGAGCATTTATAATGTATATGGGCCAAACGACACTAACACTGGTTCCTTTGGAGACTTGAGAGACAGGGTACACAGAGACTCAGTTTCATTACAAATAATAGCAGGAGATATGAACGCGGTGAGGTCCCATGAAGAAGACAGATGCAGTAACACAAACAGACAAATTTTACCTAGATTCAGAGATAAAACACTGATGAAACTGTCGGTGGAAACAGGATTACGAGATGTATGGCATGGCTTCCACCCGGAAGGACGAGAATTTACACATTTCTCGGTAGCACATAACTCATGGTCACGCCTTGATTACTTTTTAGCAAATGAGAAAGTTCTACAGAGAACCATACAGGGAGTGCAGAATTATTATGCAAGTTGTATTTTTGAGGATTAATTTTATTATTGAACAACAACCATGTTCTCAATGAACCCAAAAAACTCATTAATATCAAAGCTGAATATTTTTGGAAGTAGTTTTTAGTTTGTTTTTAGTTTTAGCTATTTTAGGGGGATATCTGTGTGTGCAGGTGACTATTACTGTGCATAATTATTAGGCAACTTAACAAAAAACAAATATATACCCATTTCAATTATTTATTTTTACCAGTGAAACCAATATAACATCTCAACATTCACAAATATACATTTCTGACATTCAAAAACAAAACAAAAACAAATCAGTGACCAATATAGCCACCTTTCTTTGCAAGGACACTCAAAAGCCTGCCATCCATGGATTCTGTCAGTGTTTTGATCTGTTCACCATCAACATTGCGTGCAGCAGCAACCACAGCCTCCCAGACACTGTTCAGAGAGGTGTACTGTTTTCCCTCCTTGTAAATCTCACATTTGATGATGGACCACAGGTTCTCAATGGGGTTCAGATCAGGTGAACAAGGAGGCCATGTCATTAGATTTTCTTATTTTATACCCTTTCTTGCCAGCCACGCTGTGGAGTACTTTGACGCGTGTGATGGAGCATTGTCCTGCATGAAAATCATGTTTTTCTTGAAAGATGCAGACTTCTTCCTGTACCACTGCTTGAAGAAGGTGTCTCCAGAAACTGTCAGTAGGACTGGGAGTTGAGCTTGACTCCATCCTCAACCCGAAAAGGCCCCACAAGCTCATCTTTGATGATACCAGCCCAAACCAGTACTCCACCTCCACCTTGCTGGCGTCTGAGTCGGACTGGAGCTCTCTGCCCTTTACCAATCCAGCCACGGGCCCATCCATCTGGCCCATCAAGACTCACTCTCATTTCATCAGTCCATAAAACCTTAGAAAAATCAGTCTTGAGATATTTCTTGGCCCAGTCTTGACGTTTCAGCTTGTGTGTCTTGTTCAGTGGTGGTCGTCTTTCAGCCTTTCTTACCTTGGCCATGTCTCTGAGTATTGCACACCTTGTGCTTTTGGGCACTCCAGTGATGTTGCAGCTCTGAAATATGGCCAAACTGGTGGCAAGTGGCATCTTGGCAGCTGCACGTTTGACTTTTCTCAGTTCATGGGCAGTTATTTTGCGCCTTGGTTTTTCCACACGCTTCTTGCGACCCTGTTGACTATTTTGAATGAAACGCTTGATTGTTCGATGATCACGCTTCAGAAGCTTTGCAATTTTAAGAGTGCTGCATCCTTCTGCAAGATATCTCACTATTTTTGACTTTTCTGAGCCTGTCAAGTCCTTCTTTTGACCCATTTTGCCAAAGGAAAGGAAGTTGCCTAATAATTATGCACACCTGATATAGGGTGTTGATGTCATTAGACCACACCCCTTCTCATTACAGAGATGCACATCACCTAATATGCTTAATTGGTAGTAGGCTTTCGAGCCTATACAGCTTGGAGTAAGACAACATGCATAAAGAGGATGATGTGGTCAAAATACTTATTTGCCTAATAATTCTGCACGCAGTGTAGATATAGACATAGGGGACTTGGTCATATCCGACCACGCTCCAGTAATCCTGGAAATTGCTGATAGCATTCCGAAAGGGTCCGATTTTCTTTAGAGATTCCCATCAGATCTAGCTATGAATAAAAACTTTGCAGAAATGCTAAACCATTGGTGGATGGAATATGGAGAGACAAACGCCCAGATTGCTGACCCCCAATTGTTTTGGAGAGCAGGGAAAGCCGTGTTGATAGGGAAAATATTAGCATACCTAAGAAATTTAAGAAAAAAGACCCTTACGAAATTAACAGCTTTAACTGACACTCTTAGGGACTCTTATACCAACTTTCCACTTCATCCCTCACTACGAACTAAACAAAAATGGATAGATTCAAAAACAGAATATGATGAATGGCTCAGACGAAAGGAGGAGATATTTGGAAATAAGTCAGGCAGACTTCTAGCAAACTTAGCAAGAGGGTCTAAGCCACCTTCGCTGATATCATCACTCCAAAACACACGGGAGGAATAGTGGAGACTTTTATGAAAATGTATATACGACACCTCAATAAGGCTTTATCTCAGGGAAAACTTGGCTGAAAAACATCCCCTTACGAAAAATAACACCAGAAGATTTAGAATTACTAAATCAACCTATTACATCTGAAGAAATTCAGAAAACAATAAGACAATCAAAAAATAGGAAAGCCCCGGGTCCGGATGGATATACAAACAAATTCTACAAAGTACTTGCACCCAAATTACGAAAACACTAACGGAGTTATACAATCAGATATTGAAGGGACAACCCATAACACCGGACATGAATACAGCATATATTAAAGTCCTCCCTAGAACAGGTAGGGACAGTACCCTGGCAGCCTCTTATCATCCAATCTCTTTGATAGACAATGACATGAAATATCTCTCAAAGATAATGGTGGACAGACTATCTATCTTTCTACCCAAACTGATTTCAAGTCATCAAACAGGATTCATACAAGGAAGATCAGCTGTTTATAACATCAGCAAGGTTCTGACAATACTAGACGAGATAAAAATAAACCCACATCTGCACCCTAATCCTACGCTCCTAACAATCGATGCTGAAAAAGCATTCGACAATGTAAACTGGTTATGGATAAATGAAGTATTAGATGTCATGGGATTTCAGGGTCAATTTAGAACGTATATAAACTCCCTTTATAGCTCTCCACTGACAAGAGTTTCCATCCCAGGTTTCAATTCCCAACCTTTCAGTTTGCAAAAAAGGCACCAGACAAGGTTGCCCCCTCTCACCTTTATTATTTAACATAGCGCTAGAACCTCTCTCAAGGGCGATTCATCTATCAAATAAGATTACAGGTATCCACGTAGGAAAACTCTCCCTCAAGAGACCGCAAGACGATTTACAAGCGGTTTTTGATCTTCTCTCCCAGTTTGGGGAAATATCAGGCTTTAAAGTCAACACGACAAAATGTGAGATACTAGATATGTCACCTCGACAATGCCTGCACAAACTACAGCTTCAAGACACACAAGTCATCATAGCTCTAAAGTATATCAAATATTTAGGGATAAAAATAGGGAAAACACCAGAATCACTATATACTTAAATTATCCCCTCATTATTTACAAAAATAATATCTGAACTCAAATCTTGGTCAAACTTACGTGTCTCATTCATGGGCAGATGCCACTTAGTGGAAATGATGAGTTTTGGCAAATTACTATATCCCATGCAAATCCTCCCTATATTACTGAAACATAAGGATGTAAAAGCACTCACGGGGGCATTCCGCTATTTTATATGGCGATCCAAAAGATGCAGAATAGCACTACATACAGTCGTGGCCAAAAGTTTTGAGAATGACAAAAATATTAGTTTTCACAAAGTTTGCTGCTAAACTGCTTTTAGATCTTTGTTTCAGTTGTTTCTGTGATGTAGTGAAATATAATTACACGCACTTCATACGTTTCAAAGGCTTTTATCGACAATTACATGACATTTATGCAAAGAGTCAGTATTTGCAGTGTTGGCCCTTCTTTTTCAGGACCTCTGCAATTCGACTGGGCATGCTCTCAATCAACTTCTGGGCCAATTCCTGACTGATAGCAACCCATTCTTTCATAATCACTTCTTGGAGTTTGTCAGAATTAGTGGGTTTTTGTTTGTCCACCCGCCTCTTGAGGATTGACCACAAGTTCTCAATTGGATTAAGATCTGGGGAGTTTCCAGGCCATGGACCCAAAATGTCAACGTTTTGGTCCCCGAGCCACTTAGTTATCACTTTTTCCTTATGGCACGGTGCTCCATCGTGCTGGAAAATGCATTGTTCTTCACCAAACTGTTGTTGGATTGTTGGAAGAAGTTGCTGTTGGAGGGTGTTTTGGTACGATTCTTTATTCATGGCTGTGTTTTTGGGCAAAATTGTGAGTGAGCCCACTCCCTTGGATGAGAAGCAACCCCACACATGAATGGTCTCAGAATGCTTTACTGTTGGCATGACACAGGACTGATGGTAGCGCTCACCTTTTCTTCTCCGGACAAGCCTTTTTCCAGATGCCCCAAACAATCGGAAAGAGGTTTCATTGGAGAATATGACTTTGCCCCAGTGCTCAGCAGTCCATTCATCATACTTTCTGCAGAAGATCAATCTGTCCCTGATGTTTTTTTTGGAGAGAAGTGGCTTCTTTGCTGCCCTTCTTGACACCAGGCCATCTTCCAAAAGTCTTCGCCTCACTGTGCATGCAAATGCGCTCACACCTGCTTGCTGCCATTCCTGAGCAAGCTCTGCACTGGTGGCACTCCGATCCCGCAGCTGAATCCTCTTTAGGAGACGATCCTGGCGCTTGCTGGACTTTCTTGGACGCCCTGAAGCCTTCTTAACAAGAATTGAACCTCTTTCCTTGAAGTTCTTGATGATCCTATAAATTGTTGATTGAGGTGCAATCTTAGTAGCCACAATATCCTTGCCTGTGAAGCCATTTTTATGCAACGCAATGATGGCTGCACGCGTTTCTTTGCAGGTCACCATGGTTAACAATGGAAGAACAATGATTTCAAGCATCACCCTCTTTTTAACATGTCAAGTCTTCCATTTTAACCCAATCAGCCTGACATAATGATCTCCAGCCTTGTGCTCGTCAACATTCTCACCTGAGTTAACAAGACGATTACTGAAATGATCTCAGCAGGTCCTTTAATGACAGCAATGAAATGCAGTGGAAAGTTTTTTTTGGGATTAAGTTAATTTTCATGTCAAAGAAGGACTATGCAATTCATCTGATCACTCTTCATAACATTCTGGAGTATATGCAAATTGCTATTATAAAAACCTTTATGTAATTCTCAAAACTTTTGGCCACGACTGTACATTAACCAGACATAAAAATGACGGTGGTGTCGGTTTACCAGATATCAGACAATATAATGTGGCAAGTCTGGTAAGACATTGCCTAGACTGGATAAATGGGTCTTTAGATTATTCAATGACATCAATTGAAGAGGAATTAGCTAGACCATGGAGCTTAAATGCTGTTCTGCACACTAAATATTTGTCCCTACCTCATACAATTAAACACAGTGTACTACTTCCAGATATGATAGCTACGTCGAAGGCATTTAGGAAGAAATTTGATCCTCCTGTCATAATATCCCAAAAAATGACTGTCACTACCAGAGCTTTGAGACGTTCTCACAGCTCTGTTTCTCCACCCCTGTGATGATGTCACTACTAGAGCTTGGAGGAGTTCTCACTGCTCTGTTTCTCCGCCCCTGTGATGAGCTCTTTACTTTCTGTTTCCTTCCTCCCAGCTGTTCCTCCTGTGTTTGATTTCCCTGCCTTTAAATCACCCCTCCTCCTTTTGTAGTGTGTGGATTATATTTCTCATTTGAGTTGTAGCTCTTGCTTGAGTATCTTCCCTTGTATGCTATCCTTTCACTGGACCTGTGTTCTGCTGCAGCAAGTACTCCGGATATTGCCAGCCTGTCTTTGGATCCGTCTTCACTGCGGCTGCAGCTCCTTCAGCTAAGTGTGCAGACATTGTAGTGTATCTGTGTGTTTTCTGACTGGATCCGAGGCGACCACGGTTCCCTCCATATACTGAGCAGGGCACCGGTGGCCGTGCCCCTTCCACTATTGTAGGGGTTACAGTGGTCATCAGTCTTAGGTACGCGGGCATGCCTCGTTCCACCATTTGGATCCGGGCATGGGCTTAGCAGCATAGGGAGAGCTTTGAGGGTCTGACAGGGGTCACCCTTTATCCTCCCTAGTTTGGGTCCGGTCAGTATCTCTATTTTCTGTGCATGCTCTTGTTGCTCAAGTACAGCCGTGACAATGACACTATAGAGCCACCCAGAGTTTCAGGCATCTTCACTAAACAATTTCTCCACTGGCCAGAGAGGCATAACGGAGGTTAGCCATATGTGAAACTCAACAGAAAACTGATTGGTATACTTGTTGTAATTCCTGAAATGTATACAGATTCCGCCAGATTAGGGCTTTTCTCCTTAACAGAGTACTGGACCTATCTGTCACGGATGTTGTAGGGGAGAACACCAAAGGGCAACAAGAAGGAAGGGAAAAGACACTAGGCCTCAAGGCTAGGGAAGGAAAAGAGGTCACCACCTATAAAACCCTGCTCCTGGCCCTAACTCCTATCCGTATGGGCACCTCTCGATGGTAGAGATGCCCATACACAGGAACCTAGAAAACCCTGGTGGCCCTCAGATGCCCTAATAGTAATGACAGGGCAGAGACAACCCGCTCCTTCCCTGGTGAAGGAACCAGCGTCTCGCTGAGGCCTAGTAAAGAACAAAGCTGGGGGGGAATACAAAACACAACAAGCAGAACACTTAACTTCTGAGGCTGATGGACGAACAGGACTTCACCACGAACCACACACCAGCTCTTCCAAAAACCAAATTAAGCTATCCAGAGCAAGGAGTGATGGGTAAAGTCAGACTAAATAGGGGGAGCTGAAGGTCACATGATCCACACCTGAACAGGGGGTGTGGACATACCAGCAACACACAGACAAAGTGAAACCAAAAGAGGCTGTCAGATAACTAATGTGCAGATATTCTTTCAGACCTTCTCAAACCTGTCACCGGCGTGACACTATCCTGATAGGGGCATGGCCTGAATAGGCTTTGCACTTCATGGTGCTATTGAAACATATGGTACTATTGGTTTTGGGTTTTCTGCCCCCCCCCCCCTCCCTTTTCTCTTTTCCCTTTGTGTCTCTGATTATTTTCCTCAGGTGAAGTAAGCCAGTTGGATACCGGGCAGTTTCAGGATTGGTCAGTTTGGCTGAAGGGTCAGTGATTATTATTGGTTAAATCTGTTGCTGTCCGGTTGCTGGGCCTTGCTCTCTTTTTATCTAGGTCCTGGATTGGTTAGCGGTGCGGTGCGGCGGGAAAGCTACCTATTTAAGAAGGTATCGTACCTGTGGAGATCAGTCGCCGAGTCAAGAACAGAGAAGAGGCTTGTCCACGTCGGTTGAAGAAAGGTCCGGAAGCAGCGGTGTTCGGCGTCAGCGATGAAGAAGGAGCTCCGGAGGGGTCGGCATCTGGAAGAGAAAGCGGCGGTGTTGAAGCGGCGCCTGAAGCGGAGCAGTGGTTCGGAGTTTGAGAAGTAAAGAAGAAAAGTCTGGCGGCTGAAGATGGACCCTAGCAGTACTGAGGCTCTCCTCGGCCACATTCGCAATAGAGCTTTTACCTGTGGCGGCGACGAGTGGCTGCGCAGGTTGCTGGCCGGGGAGGTGCTGATGTCTCAGGGTTCCAGTATGCCGCGGAATGAAGGAATCGGGACGGCGCATGCGCCGGAAGAGGCGGGACTAAGTTTTCATCATGACGCAGCGGCCGGAATTTCGTCATCACCGGTGGCGAACCAGGAAGTAGAGATTTCTGCTGGGGCGCTGCCGGCGGCCACCCCAACAAGGATGTCAAGCAGGAAGAAAAGACCCAGGAGGGCCTATTCGCCGCAGAGGACCTCTAATCTGGGCAGGCACCAGCAGTCTCCTCCCAGGCCGGCGGTCTCGCAGCCTGGTTTAGAGGGGATAGCTGTGTTGCCGCCTGAAGACCCTATCCAGCCTCCCAGGGGTGAGAATTCAGACAGGCAGTCTTTGCTGTCTGTTAACCCTAACATGTCTTTTTTACAGGATTTAGCAGTGTTGTTTACTGAATTAGCTAAAGGAAGTAGATTTAGAGCTGAGCAGTCAGTGGAGTCGCCATCTGTGGCGTGGACGGATCCCCCTTTGCCAGCGGCTAGTTTGGCTTCTGGCGGAAGGGGTCCGGTTTTTGAAAACGCAGTGGGGGTTAACGAAGTTTGCTTAAAAGAAGCACTGCTGTGTGAAGCTTCCCCTCTGGGTTTTCATCTGTCTAATGTAGTAAAGGAAAAAATTTGGCGACGTGAGTATATGGATATTTTGTCGTTACTACCGTCGGCCAAAGAGGTTTTTAAAGTCGATAAAAAGACAGATGAAAAGTCAGATGAGGAAAGGCGAAGAGGTATTGTTAAATCCTTTAACAATTGGTTGCAGGCTTTTTCAATTTATGCTTCTATTTTAGTCACTAAATATCCTCAGCTGGGAGTGGGTCTGTTTCAGCATATTGATACCATTTTGGAAGCTTATCGTAATTTCGGTGTGCTTTCATGGTTTCATTATGATGAAACTTTTAGGCAAAAGCTAGCGGTCCATCCGGGTTTGAAATGGGGCAACAAGGATGTGGGGTTATGGTTAAGCTTGATGCTACCTCAAAGGACGGTTGCAATTAATAGGCAGCAGGTTGTGGGTTCACAGAATTCATTTAAGAAGGGCTTGTGTTTTGCTTTTAACGAGTCAGCGTGCAAATGGTTAAGTTCGTGCAGGTATAGGCATGAATGCTCTGTTTGTGCGGGTCCGCATCCAATGTTTAGATGTTTTAAAAGGCCCTTTGGACCTCAGCAGGTTGGCATTAACCGGGAGTATTCAAAAGGCACGGACTCTGGTGATCTTGCAAAACATGCGGCCATGGCTAGAAATGTACCCAAACAGGGAGAAAGCCGAGCTGTTAATTAAAGGTTTTTCTGTTGGGTTTTTTGTTTCTAGATTTAAAGGGCCAGGTTGTCTTTTGAGTGAGAATTTGAATTCAGTTTCAGTGAATATGGGGATTGTTAGAAAGAAAATTGATAAAGAAGTTTTAGCAGGTAGAGTGGCGGGCCCCTTTATTGATCCCCCTTTTGAAGATTTTCGTGTTTCTCCGCTAGGTCTAGTGCCTAAGAATGCTAGTAATGAGTTTAGGATCATTCATCATTTATCTTTTCCGGAGAAATTTTCATTGAATGATGAAATTGATGATCAGCTATGTTCAGTTTCTTACAGTTCTTTTGACGATGCTATAAAATTATTGAATTCGTTTGGTAGAAATTGTTTAGTGGCGAAAGCAGATATTAAATCTGCTTTTCGTTTATTACCAGTATGTCCTGAGGGTTTTAATTCTTTAGGTTTTAAATTTGAGGAGAGATTTTACTATGATATGTGTTTGCCCAAGGGTTTTTTGTTGTCATGTTCTTATTTTGAATCATTTTCTTTATTTATTCATTGGGTGTGCATGTATAATGTTAAAGTTGGTGGTTTGCTGCACTATTTAGATGATTTTTTGTTTATTGGTCCAGCAGGTTCTGAGGTTTGTTCTAATTTGTTAAGTTGTTTTTATGAAGTTTGTAGGTGTTTCGGTGTTCCGTTGGCTGAGTTTTACCCTGTTGTTCTATTGAGTTTTTAGGCATAACTATTGACACTGTTGAAATGGAGTTTAGGTTGCCAGGGGAGAAAATTGATAGGTTACTGTCATTAATAAAAAGAATGTTGATTTCTAAAAAGATGACGTTAAGGGAATTACAAAGTTTGCTGGGGTTGTTTGCTTTTGCGTCTAGAGTAATTCCTGTGGGTAGGATTTTTTTTTTCTAGGAGATTATATATGGCTACGAGTGGTTTGAACTTTCCGGGAGATCATGTTCGTTTGAATAAAGAACTTAAAGATGACCTTAGAGTTTGGGAGGAATTTTTGGTTAATTTTAATAGAGCTAGTATTTGGCAGGGTGATTTTGTGGAGGCAGCGGAGTTGGGTCTGTTTACGGACGCATCAGGTTCATGGGGTTATGGGGCGTTTCTAGATGGACAGTGGTCAGCGGGGTCGTGGCCTGAGTCTTGGAGAACAGCTGGGCTCACAAAGATTTTGGTTTTATTGGAGTTATTTCCAGTTGTAGTGTCTTTAGTAATTTGGGGTTGCGAGTTGGCTAACAAGAGGATTTTATTACATACTGATAATAAAGGTGTGTTGTTTGCGGTAAATTGCTTGTCATCTAATAATAAATTAGTAGTTAAGTTGTTACAGGTTTTGGTTAGATGTTGCCTTGCTAGAAATATTTGGTTGAAGGCTAAGTATTTACCAAGTAAAGAAAATGTTATAGCTGATTCTTTTTCTCGTGCACAGTGGAAGGAGTTTCAAGCGCTGGTTCCAGACGCGAGGAAGGAAGGCATCCCTTGACCGGCCTACTTGTGGGAAATAATTTGGCATTGATGAGTGAACTCATTCGGAATTCGTTGGCACCTAATACGTGGAGTGGGTATGATTTAGCTTGGAATAAATGGTTGGTTTTTTGTAATGATAGGAATTTAGGGGTTTTTGAGGGAGATATAGGATCAGTGTTAGATTTTAGCTGTAGTTTAGTTAGGATGGGTTTGGGGTATTCTGCTATTCAGAAGACATTGGCTGGTATATCTTTCTTTTTTAAGTTGGCAGGTCTTGCTCCGATTAATAGTTCATTTATTGTGAAGCAGTTGTTGAAGGGTGTGAGGAAGGATACGTTTGTAGCTGATACGCGTAGGCCTGTTACTTTTGAGCTGTTAGGGAGGTTGGTGTCGGTGTTAAATCAGGTAGCGTCTTCGTTTTTTGAGTTTCGGCTGTTTAAATTGGCGTTTGTTTTAGCATTCTTTGGTGCTTTCAGGTTGAGTGAGTTAGTAGCAGCAAATACGCGGTCAGTTTCTCAGTTGCGTTTGTCGGACGTTAAGCTAGGTGTTGATTCAGTTTTAATCTCAGTTTCTAAGTCAAAAACGGATCAGTTGGGGAAGGGTTGGGTTATTTCCTTGAATAGGTTGGGGAATCCGGAAGTTTGTCCCGTCCAGGCAGTTAAAGAATTTTTAATGGTTCGCCAAGTAGGCAGTAATTCTTTTTTGGTTCATGAGAATGGTTCTTCTTTATCTAAATTTCAGTTTAATGCAGTTTTTAAGAAATGTTTATGTCTGCTGGGTTTAGGTTCAGAGCGTTATTCATCCCATTCTTTTCGTATTGGAGCAGCTACGGAAGCTTCGCGAATGGGTTTAGATAAAGCTCTGATAAAAAGAATTGGTAGGTGGGATTCAGACTGTTATAGATTATATATTAGACCTAATTTAGTGTGATGATTATAATTCTTTTTCAGATTCTGAGGAGATTAGAGTCTGGATTATGGGACATTCGTTAATTTTCTGGGCTGAAAGGAGATCTTCGGTTCGTAATTATTCCCAACAAGTATTTTTTAATATCCCGTCTGTTTATTTATATTGGTTTGGTTTTAGAGGAATGAAATGGAGGCAGGTAGTTCTTATTTTAAAAAGGGAGTTACATTCACATCTTCCTCCGCAGGCGATTATTTTCCATGTAGGTGGGAATGATTTAGGTAGAAATAAAACGTTAGATTTATTAGCAGAAATGAAAAAAGATTTAGTTTATATTAGTGAGCTCATCCCGGGGGTGGTATTGATTTTTTCAAAAATTATCCCTCGTTTTTTGTGGAATAATCCTCAGCTAAGATTTTTGGATAAGATTCGTAGGAGGATAAATCGAGGCTTGGAGAAATTTATGCAAGTTGTAAATGGCTGGTCTCATCGTCATTTGGAGTTGGAGGGGTCAATTCGGGGGTTATATAGAGAGGATTTGGTTCATCTCTCAGATATTGGGCTCGATATTTTTATTAATGGTTTACAAGTAATGATTGAAAGGGCTGCGGTTTTGTTGGTGGGGGGGGGGGCAAGTTCGGATGAATCCTCACTTGCCTGTTGGGGTTAGTCGCTCAGAATTCTGGGTGGATTTAAATTAATTCAGTAAATGGACTTTAATATTATTAAATATGGTTTTATATTGGTTTAAAGTGGTTGAGTTATGTAACCCCCAAGAATTTTATAAAGACCGCTGCCTTTTCATCCATTTGAAGTTTGTGTTGTATTATTATTTATTTAAAAGGTTATTGTTGAATATGGCACCATGATAGGGGCATGGCCTGAATAGGCTTTGCACCTCATGGTGCAATTGAAACATATGGTACTATTGGTTTTGGGTTTTCTTCCCCCCCCCCCTCCCTTTTCTCTTTTCCCTTTGTGTCTCTGATTATTTTCCTCAGGTGAAGTAAGCTAGTTGGATACCGGGCAGCTTCAGGATTGGTCAGTTTGGCTGAAGGGTCAGTGATTATTATTGGTTAAATCTGTTGCTGTCCGGTTGCTGGGCCTTGTTCTATTTTTATCTAGGTCCTGGATTGGTTAGCGGTGCGGTGGGAAAGCTACCTATTTAAGAAGGTATCGTACCTGTGGAGACCAGTCGTCGAGTCAAGAACAGAGAAGAGGCTTGTCCCGCCCGCCCTCCCTGAATATTGTCGCGGTCTTTGTTTCATTTCAGCGGGGGGTTATTCGCTCAGAATTCTGGGTGGACTTAAATTAATTCAGTAAATGGACTTTAATATTATTAAATATGGTTTTATATTGGTTTAAAGTGGTTGAGTTATGTAACCCCCAAGAATTTAATAAAGACCGCGGCCTTTTCATCCATTTGAAGTTTGTGTTGTATTATTATTTATTTAAAAGGTTATTGTTGAATATGGCACCAAGGGAATTCTCATCGGGCCCTTTCGACAATTTTTCAAAATCTGTAAATGTTAAACATAACTTGGTGTCTATATATACGGTCATGAGGGATATCGATGCCAAAAAAAATGTTTCCTTATTCAAAAAATGGCTTAGGGACTTCCCTGACTTAGATCTTCCAGATCAGGCGGACATTAAGGGAGATAGAATCACGCATTGCCCTAAATGCAAAATGCCAAACACTGATATAACCCATTGTCACGGATGGTGTACAGGAAACAAGACAATGCAAAATAATCTATGACTCACTGGATCCACAACTAAGGAACAAAAGGGAGACCCCTGCATGAGACCTGGCACACTCTCCCTGACTGCTCAGCCTATGCGAACACCCCAAAGGTGGATGGTCGCATATCCACGTACCTCGACTATCTAACGCCTGAAGACCCTACAATAGTGAGGGGACACGACCACCGGCTCCCTACACAAGACACGGAGGGAGTCAGGGTCTCCTAAGATCCAGCAAACAGAAAATCACAAATAAATATACAGCACTTATCTTGCAGAAGACTGGGATATAGGAACAGCATGCGCACACACTCCAGGAAGTTGTATAAGCCGCACACTACTGCATTATGGGGAGGAATTTAAAGGGAAGCAATCAGTCCAACTGCATGACAGCTGAGAGAGGCTAACGAGATGAGGAACTGAAACCAAAACAAAAAAAAACTTAAGGAGGAGGTTCTGAAAGGCTTCTGTCAGAGCTTCTCAGCTGTCTGGTTGTGACACCCATGGCCTTTGGTCCTGTCCGAAGGTACAAACCTTCTGGCAATCTCTAATAACCGAGATAGGCACACACAGCCAATTGACAATTCCAATGGATCCAGAAATCTTATTATTTCATGTGGGTAGATCCACTGATGCCGTTAAAATTCTGGAAGCATTTCATGTCATGATCTTGGCTGCTAAAAGATGCCTCCTAACTTGCTGGCTCCAGACGGACCTGCCTACGATTATGAATGTTGTCCAGCAAACAATCAAGTGTTTGAAAATGGACCGTTTAGAGACAGAGAAACAACGATCTAAAGTAACAGCAAAGTTCTTTGGGAAATGGAAACCATACATGTTGGCCTTTTTTAATGAGGTGGAAATATCGGAAACCATTAGACCTTTCATATATACTGAATGGTATAATAAATTGGATACATCAGACCCATGGTATAAAATACATACAAAACAATAGCACAAACTAAGAATGCAAACAAAACAAAAGATACAAGCTTGGTGAATAAATTGATTTATTTCAACTGCATACTTTAACACAACTAAGAAATGTTATGTCTGAGATAAAGTTGGGTTGGGGGGAAAGGGGAAGTTTTGTTTTTTTTTGACAAAATTTAAAAACAAAACTCTGATCATATATGTTTTGTTACATGAAAAATGCTGTTATACATACACTTGTATCATGTATATTTTCCTATTGTTTCTGAAATGTATAATTTTTTTACATGACAGAAAACTAATCTATGGTTTAAAAAAAAAAAAAAAAAGGGCCAAATGGGGTTAAAAAATAAAATAAAATAAATCATTCCAATCCCCCACCACTGCCCTTTCTGATGCTGCTCCAGTCCCCCTTACTATTCACATGTTGGTTCTGGCTTGACGTGCCAGAAATGCCAGGAAAGGCCCATTTAACCCATCACATGCCATATCTGTAGAGGAAAGTAATGATTATTTTTTTACTTTTAATCCATTCCCCCAAAAAATTGCCCACAGAAAACTTTTTTTAAAAAGTCAGAAATGTCAGGAACAATATTTGGTCAAAGATGCCTTGCAGTGATGTAAAATGGCATGCACACCATTTCATTCACTGTTGGTGCTTTACATGATTAAAGCATCTCCTAGCAGTCTTTTATTCCCTTTACTTATAATTATATGTTCTTGTTACAATTCTTGGCTCCCAGTTTCAGAAACGACATACTCCACCATTCCTAATGAAATATTTCAAATGGAATGAATCCAGGCCATCTTCACACATATACTGCCCTCTAGTGCCGACCCTGTTAAGTAGCAAGGAAGCTTTCCACTTTTTTTGCACAATGAGCAGATTTACTAACCTTCGGGTGGAAGGAATTTATTATCCCCTTTTGGCGGGAAAAAAGCTGCTAATTTTTTCATAAGCCACTGCTGCACAAAAAATTGCTGCTTTTGGTATAAATTGCTGCTCTCGACACTTTTGAAAAAAGTGGTGTGAAAATGGGCATGATTAGCCCAGTGGTGTACATGGAGAAGTTTGGGCCCCATAGCAAGGATCAAACCAGCCCCCCCCCCCGCCCACACAGGACAGAAGGGTTTCTGCCTAAACCCTTTTCAATGACCCTTGGGCCATTTTTTCACTGCCTCATTTGCTAAAAGTTGTTCCTTTAGAGCAGTGATGCCCAACCTTTGGCCCTCCAGCTGTTGCAAAACTCCCAGCATGCCCTGACAGCCTACAGCTATCAGCCTACAACAGGGCATGGTGGGAGTTGTAGTTTTACAACAGCTGGAGGGCCGCAGGTTGGGCTTCCCTGCTTTAGAGGGTAGCGATAATCCAAACTAAGACTGGGCCCCATAGCTATGGTAGTTAAGCCCCTGGATTAGCCATGTTAATTAGGTGCATTCCACAATTACCAACTGCGACAAAAAAAATGGTCTCCATTTTATGGGAGTGTAAAAAAGTACCAAAACTTTGTTAAAACATTCTAAACGTCCAAAAATTAATTTTTCTAATAAACGTTATTTTTTTTTAGAAAATACACACCTGAAGTTCAGATGCCTATCACGCTTTGCAATCTGTATGCTCATACCTGCGCTAGCTCCGCTAAAAGCATGTGGTATGGAAGGGTTTCAGCAGAGAGCAGCAGGCAGGAGCTCTGCACAGCATATTGCTGCTCCTGCCTGTACCCGCTCCACATCTATGCCAGGCTTTAGCAGCAGTCTGTACATCCCTCACTGGGGCCCGCAGTGGGATCAGTACTTTTGTACACAGGGGCGTATGAGCGTACGGATTGCAAAGCACGAACTTGAGGTGTGTATTTTGCATAGAAAATGTAAAAAATATTTAGAATAGGTTTTAATAAAGTGGACTCCAAAGTTTAGGTAGACTTTAAAGATGCAACATACAGTATGGCCTAGATTTGCTAATCCTATAGATCAGGGGTGGGGAACCTGCGGCCCGCGGGCCGTTTGCGGCCCGCGAAATCATTCAATCCGGCCCCCCATGCGATTGTAAAACACCGCCGCCGATTGTCACTATGGAGCGGAGTAAATGTATTGCTAAACACACTGACAATGAATGGATGATCATGGCGATCATTCATTCATTGTCCGTGTGTTTAGCAATACATTTACTCCGCTCCTGCGGCCCGCCCCTGTTAGCCGGCGCCAGCCAATAGCATTTACTCTGCTCCTGCGGCCCCCCCCTGTTAGCCGGCGCCAGCCTCCAGCTATTGCACTGCAGCTAAGATGCTTCCCTAGGTT
Source organism: Bufo bufo (assembly GCF_905171765.1). Taxonomy (NCBI): domain Eukaryota; kingdom Metazoa; phylum Chordata; class Amphibia; order Anura; family Bufonidae; genus Bufo; species Bufo bufo. The sequence goes on along the minus strand of NC_053391.1, from coordinate 329,461,072 downwards.
TACAGCCCCGCCCGCCGTGAGTGACGTCACGCCGCCGGGCGGGGATCACCATTCATGCTGGCTGGGATGACACTGATGGGAGGAGCATAGAGAGGACGAGCCAGCACCACCGACGAGGAACCATTTCCAGCAGCAAGTAAGGCAGCCAGACAGCATCATGAAATACAGCAAATTTTTTTAATATGCAGCATAGCGGCGGGGGGAGGGGGGTAAATGTCCTGCACAGTGCACAGGACATTAATACATAAGTTACCATGACCAGTGCAGGACATTTACCCCCTCCCCCCATGCTGCATATTAAAAAAAAATCACAATGTCATTAGGGGAAAGTTCTTATCTTTATTCAGCAGTTCTGAGTCCCGACAATCTAATCTCCCCACGTCCTCTTCTATACAGATACCCTGGCTGAGTAATGTAATTACTGAGAACCTCTGCACAAGGATTACTCCGCCTGAGCCCGAAAACCATCAAATAGTCCCTGCAGAGTAATCCTTGTGCTGCTGATCCCGGCAATTACATTACTCAGTGTATTTGTATAGAAGAGGACATTGGGGCTCAGATTAAATTGTCCGAACTGCTGTATAAGGATAAGAACTTTCCCCTACCAACTTTAACTACTAGTGTTCCTCCACCAGCTAAGCCACAGTACAGTTTGAATCATGTGTCCGGGTTGAAGGCGAAAGGAGACCCGGACACATGATTCAAACCCTGTACAGTCCGGGTCAATCCCGTACAGGTGGCAACCCTAGGTAAATGTCCTGCACCGGTCAATGGTCATGGTAACTCATGTATTAATGTCCTGCACAGTGCAGGGTGCTGTGTAATGTAAAGGGGTCCAGTGATGCAGGGTGCTGTGTAATGTAAAGGGGTCCAGTGATGCAGGGTGCTGTGTAATGTAAAGGGGTCCAGTGATGCAGGGTGCTGTGTAATGTAAAGGGGTCCAGTGATGCAGGGTGCTGTGTAATGTAAAGGGGTCCAGTGATGCAGGGCGCTGTGTAATGTAAAGGGGTCCAGTGATGCAGGGTGCTGTGTAATGTAAAGGGGTCCAGTGATGCAGGGCGCTGTGTAATGTAAAGGGGTCCAGTGATGCAGGGTGCTGTGTAATGTAAAGGGGTCCAGTGATGCAGGGTGCTGTGTAATGTAAAGGGGTCCAGTGATGCAGGGTGCTGTGTAATGTAAAGGGGTCCAGTGATGCAGGGCGCTGTGTAATGTAAAGGGGTCCAGTGATGCAGGGTGCTGTGTATTGTAAAGGGTCCAGTGATGCAGGGCGCTGTGTAATGTAAAGGGGTCCAGAGGTACAGGGTGCTGTGTAATGTAAAGGGGTCCAGTGATGCAGGGTGCTGTGTAATGTAAAGGGGTCCAGTGATGCAGGGTGCTGTGTAATGTAAAGGGGTCCAGTGATGCAGGGTGCTGTGTATTGTAAAGGGTCCAGTGATGCAGGGCGCTGTGTAATGTAAAGGGGTCCAGAGGTACAGGGTGCTGTGTAATGTAAAGGGGTCCAGTGATGCAGGGTGCTGTGTAATGTAAAGGGGTCCAGTGATGCAGGGTGCTGTGTAATATAAAGGGGTCCAGTGATGCAGGGTACTGTGTAATGTAAAGGGGTCCAGTGATGCAGGGTGCTGTGTAATGTAAAGGGGTCCAGTGATGCAGGGTGCTGTGTATTGTAAAGGGTCCAGTGATGCAGGGCGCTGTGTAATGTAAAGGGGTCCAGAGGTACAGGGTGCTGTGTAATGTAAAGGGGTCCAGTGATGCAGGGTGCTGTGTAATATAAAGGGGTCCAGTGATGCAGGGTACTGTGTAATGTAAAGGGGTCCAGTGATGCAGGGTGCTGTTCTTTATTTGTAAAAATTGAGTATATAAATAAAGATTATACAAAAAAAATGTTTGACCAAATAATAACAGGCTAATTTTTAAGTTGATCATTTTGTATGGCCCCCGAATGATGTTACAAAAATCCAAATGGCCCTTGGCAGAAAAAAGGTTCCCCACCCCTGCTATAGATGGTGAAAGCTTAGGCTAGTTTTACACTAGCATTTTTAGTTCTGGCAGCGCTCTGGATCCCATATTGTTACTGCAAAGCCCGAGGGGCTATAGTCAATGGGGCCGGTGGGCTTTGTGGTAGGCTGTTCTCTGCCGGCAGCCTGCCAGAACTAATAACGTTAAATGTGAAAGTTGTCGGGACCTGCACCAGATTTATCACAGGGGCTCAGACTGGATGATAAATCTGGTGCAGGAATAGGGTGGCCAGACGTCGTAATCTATGATGCTGTGCGCTCCCGTGCACACAATCAATGCCGCTCGGGACATATGGCCGGCTCATGGACTGTATATCTCGGAGGGTCGTGGGCAAGAGGCCTAAGGCTGCAGTAACCTATCCGATACAGCCTGCCGGATAGTTACTGCAGGTGGGGATTTTTATTCCAGAATTGGGTAGAAATGTTGGTGCAAAAGGGTCCATCTTATCCCCGCTCTCATGTCAAGTGCATTGGACAAAAACGTAGAAACCCTAGATGAGCTAAACTGAGACATTTTTTGGCGGATTCATGGTAACATGTCTATTCTTCGCAAAACGGACAAGATTAGGACATGTTCTATCATTTTGGAGGGGCTGCAGGCACACACATGCGGACAACACACGTGTCTATTGAAATGAATGGGTCCGTATCCAAACCCAAAAAAACGCACATAGAATGCAGACCACAAATACGGTCGCGTGAACTCGACCTTAATATGGCCCATAGTTTCACATCACAAATGGTCGCAGAATTCTGGCACATTTGGATTAGTAAATCTCCCCCATGAGCTCACTGTAGTGCACCCTTTCTATTACCTATACTTCACTATGAGCCATTTCTAGCTTGCTCCATTTATAGACACTCCTTGACTGACAATAACATACACAGCTCTGCTACATGAAACAAATATATGCACATTACATATATACACACGCACACAGTTCTTCTGCATGCACATTACATACACAGCTCTGCTGCATGAAACAAATATATGCACATTACATATATACACACGCACACAGTTCTTCTGCATGCACATTACATACACAGCTCTGCTGCACACAGTCCCCATAGCATCCCCATCCCCATGCGCACACAGCCGCCTCCACACTTCCACCTGACGCCTTGACATGTGACCACAGTGCCGTCACCTCCCCTCACGTGACCGGTCACATGGCCGTGACGTCACCTAAGGTCCTTCAGCTTCCTGGGCTTCAGCATCTCCTGTTCCTGTTGCAGAGCTGACATTTGTTACTTTGTGTGCCGGAGGACCCTGGAAGACGAGGAATCATGTCTCGACAGACCAACAGAGGGACCGAGAGCAAGAAGATGGTGAGGGGAGGGGCTGCTGCTAGCCCTACAGGTTGTCACTGTGCCCTGCTGTGTGTGGCACCACTATACTGTGCAAACATAAGCTTGTACCCAGTGTGCCAGCCCTGTGTGTGCCAGAGGCTAGAGTCACCCAGGAGTTTACATTGCAGATAGTATTAGTGAGGGAATATAGGGCTTGTCATATATGAGGACGTGCCATAACAAGAGAAGTCCAGTGCAGGGTGCAGGGCATGCTGTGCCATCGCTTGCATATGCACATGATGGATTCTGAACCCTGTTTGCCACCAGGAGGTCCCAAGGGTGCTGACGTGACACCCCTTCCACGTGAGTGGCCGATTTGGAAGTTCTAAGCAGCCATTAGTGTTTTACAGGCTGAAAATATGACCCTGATCTCAATAGAAAGTCGCCTCAGAAATGCAGTTTATGGGTGGACGCACGTATTTTGTGCCGAAATATATGTGAAAATCCGTCATGTGCTGCAAAGCCCGTGTAGAGTCAGCCTGACGGCGCTCTCAAGTGCTAGTGTAAAACCGGTGTAAAAGATTTATTTCCTGAGGAAAATTATTGATTGAACAAAATGCACAGGCTAGGGAATACGCATCTGATCTTTGGGGGTTCACCCTCATTGACCCCCATTAATTGCTAATATGGCCAGGATAAGCAGATGCTTATTCCCTTTCCCGTGTGTAGGGGATAAGGAAACCCTTTAAAGGATATGAACACCTTTTGGGCTATTTATTTTTTTGATTGCACTTAACTTATTTTTGGGTAAAAATCATTTCTGCAGTTGGTCTTTATCAAAAATTTTCTGCCGTTTTTGTGATAAAGGGGTTGTATTATCTCAGAGAATGGGGGCATATTGCTAGGATATGAACCCACTGTCTCATAGGTGCAGGTGCCACCGCTGGGACCCGCACCTATCTCGTAAAACGGAACCGGCAAAGTCCCAGAGGGCGCACCTGCCCTCCATTCATTTCTATGGGGCCGCTGAAAATAGCCAAGGACTGGCTTGGCTATTTCCGTCAGCCGCATAGAATGGAAAGGGAGTGATGGCCCCGCAAGCGCTGTGCACTCCCATTAATTTCTATAAGGATTCCGAAAATAGCTGAACGTGCCGCTTGGCTATTTTAGTCGGGCCAATAGGAAGGCTTGGTGGTGGCCAGGCCCGGCACTGCCGGACACCACTTGGCCAACCTCGCGTTAGGCTTTGTTTTAGAGATAGGTCCAGGTCCCACCTCTAGGACCCGGACCTATCAGACAATGGGGGAGATATGCCCCCATTGTCTGTGATGGGAATACCCCATCGGATGACACTCATATAGAGCTCTTATCTCTGATCTCCTGACCTCATAGACACTCATTATGAATTGTCTGCAAATAGACAGAAATTTAACCCGTTTCACAAAAACAGCTGAAAATACATAATAAAGACCAACTGCAGAAATTATTTTCAGACCAAAATGAGAAGCAATAATTTAAAATTGTCCCCAAAGGAGATCATAGCCTTTAACTTTTAAAGGGGTTTTACCATCACATACAATGGGGGCATATCGTTATTTCCGTCTAGAAATGAACGGGAGCAGGGGCCGCGCCTGTGCTCCCATTCACTTGTATGGGAGTAGCGCTTGGTGGTGGACGGAAACCCGGGGTCCTCCAGCCACAGTTCTACCCGCTCCATTCTCCTTGTAGGTGCGGGTCCCAGAGGTGGAACCCGCACTTATCAGACAATGGGGGCATATCGGAGCGATATATGCCCCCATTGTATGTGATGGGAATACCCCTTTAGGTAAAATTAAAGTTGCAGGAAGAAAAATGACCACACCAGTAAGTTAAAGTTCTAAGAAGGCGGAGACATTACTGTGTATACGTTCTTGTTTCTGCTTACGGCCACCTTGGCTGTGCTTTACTCGTGTGCGGAGCACGTCCTGGCGTCATGCTGCTTGTCTGTGAACCTTGCACTCACTCCTGGTCTCCAGCTTGCTGGCAGCTTCGGTTTCTGACATTAGTCCTGTATCGCCTAACCACTTTTTCCCTCTCTTTCCATCTGCCCACTGCACTCATTGTATAGTATTGGTATTTGCCATTCATTTCACCTACTGCATCTCTGCATCTCATGGTACGTGTCTGCATACACTTTATCTTGCACATTTGTTTAATCCCTGATTTTCATGCAGTTTTAAAAAGCAAAGCTGTTCAGATGCCCTGATCTGATGTAGATTTTATTTTTATTTTTTACCATTTAAGTTACTTGAATGGTCAATTTTTTTATTTTTTTTTACATTTTAATTATACTTGGTGATTTTCTACTTAGCATTGCATGTGTAGCAATGAACAGATTTTTTTTTTTCTTTCTAACCCCATCATCTTGAGTGTACTTGACCATTTCCACAGTGTTTCTCTGCACATTTGTGGGATTATTGTCGCCTTTTCAGTAACATTGAAGGGTGGCGTTGCAGTTGGCACGACCAGATGGTAAGGGCAGTTGGCTGCTATATCAGAACATACAGCAAGCCTGTCCAGTCACCACCTCACTATTAACGTAGTTGTCTCAACCCCATCCATATGCTCTATGGCGGACTTGGGTCACTTATGTATCGTTCATTTAATGACTGCCATGTTTTGCCACATTGCAGAGGAGATGGCTTTGTATTAATCAGGGGCTGTCTTGCACTAGGAGACTTTATATTTTGTGTGCCCTCTTCGAGGGTTTAGTGATCTGGTTATCTAGTAGGAACATTGCAATCAATTGAAAGAAAGCTCTTGACTCATTTGCTTTACTGTTCACAGATTTTTTGGGGATATGAGCAATCTACAAAAAGACTAATATTCAACCAAGTTAATCTTCCCAAGTTTTATTTCTTTATACGTGTGTGTCTGTAAATTCCAGCCATTGATGGATGAAGATACACACTATGGACACTTGAGCATCACACCTATATGAGCTTGTTGGACATCCCATTCAGAAACCATGGGCGTTATTATGGAGTTGGCTCCCCCCCCCCCCCCCCCCTTCCTCCTCCTTTTGCAGCTATAACAGCCTCCACTCTTCTGAAAAAGGATTTCCACAAGATTTTGGACTGTCTCTGTAGGAATTTGTGCCCTTTCAGTGGCTGATTTTAGACAAAATGGTCTGGTTCACAGTTGCCGTTCTAGTTCTTCGCAAAGGTGTTGAAGGGGGTTGAGGTTAGCGCTGTGTGCAAACCAAACTCTTCGGATAACGGGGCAGATTTATCATCGGTTTTATACCCCTCCTTTAGGGGTATGTCCACATGATATTTTAAGACTGTTGTTGAGTTACCGTATATAAAATCTCAGGCAAGGCCTGCACATGTGCTAAAATATTGTAACAACAGTCGCCCCTTTTCTTCCCTGCTGCTTCCGGTGCAGAGCTTTGTTCCCCACCACCACTACTGTTTGTTTCCCTGGCTGCAGGGGTGATGTCTTGTGCACATGGGTCACCACTAGGGATCGACCGATTATCGGTTTGGCCGATATTATCGGCCGATATTGAGGATTTTGAACGTTATCGGTATCGGCATCAATTTTGCCGATATACCGATAACGTATGGGGAACACAGATCGCGCTGCTCTCAGCGCTCTCTGTGTTCCCTCAGCAGCACAGGGGAGAAGGAAGCAGTGTCTCCTCCCCCTGTGCTGCTGCTGCCGCTGCCGCCAATGAGGGGATAGAACATAAGAGGAGGGGAGGGGCTGTGGCCGCTGCGCCACCAATGAAGATAAGCCTTTCATTCATTCATATATACAGGAGGCGGGAGCTGGCTGCAGAATCACATAGCCGGCTCCCGACCTCTATGAGCAATAGCTGCGGTCCGTGGTAGTTAACTCCTCAGGTGCCGCGGATCGCAGCTACCGCTGATAGAGGTCGGGAGCCGGCTATGTGATTCTGCAGCCAGCTCCCGCCTCCTGTATATGAATGATCGATAGACTTATCTTCATTGGTGGCGCAGTGCGCCCCCCCAAGCCCCCCAGTATTAATCATTGGTGGCGCAGTGCGCCCCCCACCCCCATCCCAATCCCGGCCAATAGTAAAAACATTGGTGGCGCAGTGCGCCCCCTCCCCACCCAGTATTAATCATTGGTGGCAGTGGCCACAGGATCCCCTCTCCCCTGCTCCTCCGATCGGAGCCCCAGCTGTGTAAGCCTGGGGCTCCGATCGGTTACCATGGCAGCCAGGACGCTATTGAAGCCCTGGCTGCCATGTTCAGCTCCATGCTGCTGTGTGCACTATGCACAGAGCAGCAGGGACAGTGTGAGATCCTATTCACCCTGATAGAGATCTATCAGGGTGAATAGGACAAAGGTTCTAGTCCCTAAGGGGGTTAAAAGTTAGTAAAAAAAAAACACAAAAATATTAAGTATAAATGAAAAAGATTTATAAAAAAAAAATACACATTAACAATAAACAAAAAAAATACACATTAACAATAAACATATTAATTTTCAGCAGATTTGTGTAGGAATTTATTTTTTTTCTCAAAAATGAAAATTCCCAGAATATCGGTATAAATTATCGGCTATCGGCCTGAAAGTTCACAAATTATCGGTATCGGTATCGGCCCTAAAAAATCAATATCGGTCGATCCCTAGTCACCACTGCAGCCAATCACTGACCTCAGCAGTGATGTCCTAAGAGATTGGCTGCACGGTGACCTCTGTGCACAGTGCAGCACGCCAGACCTGCAGGGTATAGTGAAGTGAGGTCACGGTTATGGGCAATCGAGGGTTGCTCACTGTATTGGATAACCCTGGGCAGGCATGCGGCAGTGAAGGAGAGGTAGACACTAGTTCCTCTGGGGCACACTCGGTATGTAGGGACCAGGCCTGATGGTGGATGAGGTGCCCTGGATGTTGCAGGTGTTTAGAGTGCCTGAGGCAAGGTCCCTTTAAGATTCGTGACGCCAGTGCCTGTAACGGTGGCACACCGGTTTCCAGTAGCAATAAGTGAGGTACACAGGTGGTATAGTGAACCAAACGTTGCTTTACTTATAACAGTCCAACTTTGTACAACAAGATGGTAATGCAGTCCCTTATATCACAAGCTTCACAAGCAGGCTTATTTCAAATACTGGCAGGTATAATTCTGTGCAAGATACTCAGAGGGTAATCAACAACACACTCAGAATCAGGTTGTACCTTCTCCTCAGAAATAGTGTACGCTGTTCTTTAGAACTCCTGTCTGGTTTCTATCCCAAGGCCCGGATGCCTAAATGCTGGCTTTAATCCTTGGTAATTATATCTTCCTCCCGTATTGACTCTTGCTCTTACTTTATAGTTCCTCTGCCCATTAGCTTACTTATCTCAGCTGGTTGCACTGTCTCTGCTTGGCTTGAGGGTAACTGCAGGTTTCTCCCATGAGGTCCCATCCTACTACTGGGGTGTCTCAACTGAGCTAATCCTAGCCTCAGGAGCTTCAGGTAGACTAAGTGACTCCTCTAGTCCCCTGGAATACACTACCCCTCCCCTGTCTGGGCCTACTTATATATATCTAGGGCTCTCTAGCTCCCTCTAACGCCTGGGAGGCTAAACTGCACCCTAACAGGCCTGACACCCAGATAACACAGGGAAATACATTGCATGTAAAACACATTAACCCTTGTGTAGTGCCCACCTTTACCTAGTGGGACACTACAACAGTAAATCGCCACTGCAGGCTTGAAGATGAGGTCAATGGTAGGGAGAAAAGGGGTGACTATGCCTTCTTTCGTTATTTTAGCACTTTTACAGGGGCTTCCTAAGTTTTTATTTAACTTGGACAATCCCTTTTAAGAAATCTCATCCACACACTGAGAACTAAATTGCATCGTAACTTGACCAGCAATGTGGATTTTATATCAGCAACATGTCAATTTATGCTGAGGATTTCCACTGCAGAGGGTATAATCTACAGGAAAATCCATGAGAAAACGTTTCATACAGCAGTCTTACTGAATCTGTCCCAGTGTCCCTATGGATATCTCTTTGTGCCCACTGCGGTCAGTCGGTTCACAAGACTGCAAAATGGTCTGACAGGTTTCATTGCATAAATGGCCCAAATTTTTAGCTGAATACATCTTAGGCTACTTTCACACTCGCGTTTTGGGCGGATCTGTCATGGATCTGCAAATAATACAATAATACAACCACATGCATCCGTCATGAATGGATTTGTTTGTATTATCTGTAACATAGCCAAGATGGATCCGTCATGAACTCCATTGAAAGTCAATAGGAGACAGATCCGTTTTCTATTGTGTGAGAGAAAACAGATCCGTCCCTATTGACTTACATTGTGTGTTAGGACGGATACGTTTGGCTCTGCTGCATCAGGCGGACACCAAAACGCTACAAGCAGCGTTATGGTGTCTGCCTCCAGAGCGGAATGGAGACGGAACGGAGCCAAACTGATGCATTCTGAGCGGATCCTTATCCATTCAGAATGCATTAGGGCAAAACTGATCCCTTTTGGACCGCTTGTGAGAGCCCAGAACGGATCTCACAAACGGAAACCAAAACGCCAGTGTGAAAGTAGCCTTAGTATATTGATTGTGTTCTTACCTCTGGTTCAGTACACTCCACATTTCTTTGCCTCTTTATTTATTTGCATGTGTGCTGCCTTTTCCTTACATCTTGCACCCTCCTAATTGTTTGTGCATGTGATGTGTACAGATTGAAGATCCTGATCTGCTGAACTTATGTTCCTTTTATCGCCCCCTAGAACTCTGAGCTCTTCAACTTGACCTATGGATCCCTGGTTGCACAGCTATGCAAAGACTATGAAAATGACGAAGATGTCAATAAACAGCTAGAGAAAATGTAAGTAACTTTAGTAAGTCTTAACAGTATTGAAAATTAAAGGGAACCTTTCACATTGAACATGGTGTCTGATCTGCAGACAGGAGGAGCTGAGCAGATTAATATATAGTTTTATAGGAAAAGGTTCAGTGTAAGGCTACTTTCACACTGGCGTTTTGGCTTTCTGTCTGTGAGATCCGTTCAGGGCTCTCGCAAGCGGTCCAAAACGGATCAGTTCAGCCCCAATGTGATCTGAATGGATAAGGATCCGCTCAGAATGCATCAGTTTGCCTCCGTTCCGTCTCCATTCCGCTTTGGAGGCGGACACCAAAACACTGCTTGTAGCGTTTTGGTGTCCGTCTGATGAAACTGAGCAAAACGGATCCGTCCTGGCACACAATGTAAGTCAGTGGGGACGGATCTGTTTTCTATGACACAATCTGACACAATAGAAAACGGATCCGTCCTCCATTGACTTTCAATGGTGTTCAAGACAGATCCATCTTGGCTATGTTAAAGATAATACAAACGGATCCGTTCTGAACGGATGCAGACGGTTGTATTATCTGAACGGATCCGTCTGTGCAGATCCATGATGGATCCGCACCAAACGCGACTGTGGTCATTCTGGGCTTTGAAGTAAAGGAGGCGGCCCTATCAGTGATTGGTAGCCTTCCTCTATGACTGTGTATACAGATAGCTGTCAATCACTGATAGGACCGCCTCCTTGATTTCAAAGCCCAGAATAAGCAGAGATATACGATAAATGTATAAATTAGAGATGCTGTATACTGAATCTTTTCCTATAAAACTATATATCAATCTGCTCAGCTCCTCCAGCTCTATAACATGTTGCCTGCAGATTCATTCCCATTCTGATGATGCCAGGTTCCCTTTAAGGCATAACCTGCTTTCCAGCAATGTCGTCTCCAGTCTCTCTTCCTGCTGCTGCTATGTCTGCGCACGCCGTCTCCTCATACTGTTGATCAGCGGGGATGCCAGGTATCTGACCACCGATGAACTGATATTGATGACCTATCCTGAGAATAGGTCCTCAATAGTAAAAGCTCGGACAACCCCTTTAATATTGAAGGGGTTGTCCAGCTTTTCTTTAAGTGATGGCCTATGCTCAGGGTAGACAATCACTAGCTGATTGACGGGGGTCTGGCACCCCACACCACTACTGATCAGCTGTTCAGTCTAGTGCCGGAGCTACAGAGCAGCGTCCATATTGTAGTGGACAGCAATCATAACTAGCTCTGCTTCCATAAACATCAAATTAAACCATTAAAGGAGTATTCTGAGAATTGGGTACTGATGTCCTATCCTCCAGACAGGACATCAATATCAGATCGGAGGGCATTTGACTCCTGACAAACCCATAGATCAGCTGTTTGAAGAGGCTATAATTTCTTAAAGTATACCAGGCACAGTGCCACACATTGAGTAATGGTTGGTATTGCTTAGACATATTCACTTGACATGACTTTACAGGCTGAGGAAGGCAGAAGGTGCACCTCTCCACCAGTTGGTTTACCCTTTTAACAACTGTTCCCTTCACGTCTACAGGACTGCGGATTAGAGAGCTCGGCTATTACAAGGTAGTTCCATAGATTTGAATGGATCAGCGGTACATATGTGCACTACCGTTCCATCCACAGAGTGGACTCGGGGGGCCTGCTTTCTCATAACCTGTGGGGCTCAGAGCAGTCAGACTCCCAATTAACAAGCATTTATCACATACCGTGGCAATAGATGATAAATGTTCATTTCCCACCCCTTTAAAGGGGGTTTTCACTTTAGAGAATCCCTACTAGAGAATACAATGACTATGAGCAGATCACAAAATGTCTCTCTTCTGGGACCCCCAACAATCAGCTTTTATCTGTTGGAGAACCTCTCAGAAAGTGTTCAGTTTCCCTGTAGAAGAAGTTCTATTTTTTTTGCGGGCGGAGACACGGACCATGGGGTTCCGCATCTCTGTGATTGCAGACCCATTCAAGTGAATGGGTCCGCATCCCTACACGGGCCGGTGCATGTGTATTGCGGGGCCGCAATACGGCCACGGGCACACAACGTTCGTGTGCAAGATGCCTCACAGTGTGCCAGTGAGAGTCACTGTTTGTAACTTCTGGTTACTCTGAACATAGGGGACACCCCGCACCCTTCCCCCCCCCCCCCCCCCCCAGGTTATCTGCTAATACAAAATGAGCTATCCATTTGGGTAATCACTCAATATCTAAACACTGGGGATCCAACAACCTACAACTTTACCAATCGGCTCTAGAGGGCACCATGCCCTTTTATTGTTTACCAGGTACAACGCTTGTGTGTTTTAGTAGTAACAGTGCCTAATATTAGAACCTATTATATAGATCATTCAAGTAAACCAGGCACAGCCCTAATGAAAGTAGGGAGCTCTGCCTGGCAAACAACAAAGGGCATGTAGAGATCACCTTGGCCAGATGATTCAGCTGATCATGGAAATGCCATCAACCAGATCCCAACATTAGTCTATTGATGACTTGTCCTAAAGAAAGTCCACTAGTTTTGTATTCCCAGATATTCCCTTTATCTTGTAATTTCCTAATGAGTTTTCTTAAATGGACCACCCCTTTAAAGCGAATGTCTGTGTTCCCTGAATATTGTTTATTTCCTCTAAATAAGATCATAATACTGTGGTGATTCATTTTGACACATATCTCTACAGTGGTTGGAGCAATTGGAGTTCCATATCCACTGCACAGACATTAGATTTAAAAGAGAATAGGCTGGCTACCGGCTCTCACCACCAGAGGGAGCTTTGGAAGTGACTACATACTGTTTGTCCTTGCACTCTGTAATGATATTGTGCTCCCATGCCTTATCTGGTCACAAAATCTCATTTACATGGTGCAGAAACTGTCCACATATAAACTGACGTGACTCTGATTCTAAAATCCACAACACGTCAATACATTTAGCAAATTTTCACTGTGGATTTCACTCCTTTCATGTAATACATGGGGATTTTGCTGCAGATATGCCATAGATCTGCAAAAAAAATCTGCCCCGTGTGCTGGTACCTTAGGCCATGTTCCTACGGCAGGTTTTTTTCATATGGACTTTGGCGTGGAATCCACTGTCAACCTGCCTCCCATTATTTTATATGGGAAATCCACTTTGTAGTGGTTTTTTTTTCGTGTGTTGACTAATAATCTGCGTCACGGAATAAAAGCCAACATTCGTTAGCAATCATCTGGTGGTCTAATACTGCTGCAAATTGCCCGATTAAATTGTCATCGGGCAATTCAAATCTTTTGACAGGTGAAAAAAAAATCATGTCTGATTTAGTATGGGTGAGAGCGATGGTATAATGATTGCTTCTCCTCACAATGTGGAGGAGATTGCTACATGTAATAGCAGCGGTCTCCTCCGCTAGCGGGCAGGCAATTGCCAGGAAGGAACACTTCCTTCCCGACAATCGCCTGTTAAATAGCGCTGCGTAATACAGCCTTTACATTCACTGTATTTCCTTGTTCCTTCTTCATTTGCTCTCTTTATCTGTCTCAGGGGCTACAACATAGGTGTGAGGCTGATTGAAGATTTTTTGGCTCGGTCTAATGTTGGAAGGTGCAATGATTTTCGAGAAACGGCTGATGTTATAGCGAAGGTAACTGCTTCTAATATGGTCTCATGATCTGACTACTACTATATTACCTATCACTGTTACTGCCCTTGAAAATGTCATTTTACTGGTGCAGGTCAAGACGACTTCTCTAAATAATAATGTGTAATGTATTTGGCAGCCCAGTTTATAGCCACATGTGTGTGACTGGAGTCAGAATAAGCCCTCCTTGTAAATGATGTCTACTTTATATATAGACTTAAGGCGAGACTCTCACACAGGGACTCCCTCCTTGGAATGCCATAGAGAAACCTGGAATAATTCTTTTTCCATGTGCTAATGCCTCTTGGGTCTCTTGTGAAAGTTGTTTGGGCAGTGGTCCTCCATGGCTCCCCCCACCAGTGACTGCTCTGCACGTGCCATCATTCCTCGCCAGATCAGCAGAGGCTCAGTCTGCTTCCCATCATGCACTATGTATTTTTCTGCCAGAACCTTTGGCAGACTTCTCAGAGATCAGAATGTTTTTCTACATTAAAACTGTAGCTGCACTATCGTGGAGTGGTTGGACAAGGTGTCTCTGAATGTGCGTGTTCTCTGAAAACAGTTTTCTATGGTGTATGTACTATACATATAGTTGCTGTGTGTTGGGCAGTGACCCATGCACTATACTTGCTACCACCTGGTGTGCAGTTGCTCCTCTCCATGTATGATATTTGTTCCTGACAGCCTTCCCTCAGTTGCATTGCTATGAGTGACATTTCTGTTTCTGTAGTTGACCAGTATGTTCTTTAAAGTACCCAGTGCCTCTGGTCTATAAAGGAAGGAGTGGGAAGCTAGCTTCATTTCAATGATGTTCGATAAGTCATTGCTCCACTTAATAGATTTTGCTGGTGCCACTGGCAGAGGCTTTCAGTACGACGTGGGAATGTATGATTTGGTGCCCATTTAAAGGAAAGGATGACCATGTAATACATAGCCTTGATGAGCCCTCCAGAGAGGGACCCACTCTTTTTATAGCAGTCCTTTACGCCCTGTGATGTTTAAAGGCCTATGTATTGTGCATGGACGGAGGTTCTCCCAATGAAATAGCCACAAGGAATATTTAACTCCTGTCCATATATGTCTGATAGCTGGGACCCCTAACAATCACTAGATTGAGGGTCTCTAGCCTCTCATTCCCCCCCACTGCATGACCTCTTTGAAGAGGAGCTTGAATGGAGTGGCACTGAACATGCTCACCCTCAGTGTTTCATTCAAAGTCTCTTTTGGCCTGGCGGAAATAGTAGAGTACAACACTAGTCTATTACCGTCAGCCCAATAAACATGGATTGGCAGAGCACATGGCCGACCCCTTTATTCAGACTCCTCCCAGTGGACCTGCAGTGAGGAGGAACGGAGGGGTCAGGGCCCTGTACTGGTAACTGGTGAGGGTGCCAGTGATCAGACATTTATCACCTATCCTGTTGGTACAGAGTTTAAGTTGGAGATAGAAGTCGATTATAATTTCATGTGTATATCAGACAGGTTGGATTTCAGCCCAGAAATAGACGCATCATATAGCCAGTGATTCTGTCTTGCTCTTCTTAACTTGCCGCATGCACTCACATGAAGTTCTGTCCTTTAGGTTGACAAGAACAAATTGAGTCAAATTGTCCTTTTTTCCCTAGTAAATATTGTGACTAGTTCTTGGAGTACATATTATAATGATAATGAATTATTATACCCTTTCTATCTCTTGTGTTTGATTAGGTGGCATTTAAAATGTACCTGGGAATCACACCTACTATAACAAACTGGAGCCCTGCTGGTGACGAATTCTCCCTCATCCTGGAAAACAATCCTCTTGTAGACTTTGTTGAGCTGCCTGATAATCATTCCAACCTTATCTATTCCAGTATGCTGTGTGGGGTTCTGCGAGGAGCACTGGAAATGGTAAGGGTTTATACAACTGCAGATGTGGTAGTCCTTTGGTGCTGCTCATGAGCCTTATATTTGACCATGCCCTTTATATGACCCACCCACCCCCATAATGTCATACAGTAAGATGACCAAACAACAGTGCCACACATTGGCCAAAAACCCTTCTATGCAGTTTCCTACCTGACAGTGTTATAGAGCGATGCAAGCATCACTTTGCTCAAAAGTTAGGAGATCCAGCGCCGTACATGATTAAAATGTATGGGCTCCAGAGAGGCGAAAGGAGTTATCACCGAAGTAACGGCATTTGATTATTAAATTTGAAAACCATTTTAAAACGGGTATCCGGAGTCAGCTTTGGTACCGGCTGGTACCTCTGTGCTGAAGTCGAATTTGGAACCAAGTTTTAAAATGGTTTTCACATTCAAAAATCAAATCCTGAAGTTATTCACCGAAGTCCCAACAAATTTGGAGCCCATGCTTTACGAAGATAAACCATCCAAAAAACAAGAATGAACCTGGATCACACCTCCTCATGTTATGCTTTGATCTAATAACTGCTTCTCAGCGCCATAATTAGTATACAGGCCCCTATGCTGCATGCTTACATGAGGCATTAGTACACATTTTTATCAAAAAGCATAAGCCCACTCCCCATGACAAGGTTGCCTTCTCGAGTGGGCACCTACTCCAAATTTCACGCGGCACTGCGTGTCGACCCCTGCACCAGCAGACGGCGGGACTCGGCTGCCAAACAGAACCCCTGCTGTTTGGCAATGCCACCCTGGCACTGGGCCCCACCAATCCACCAGCACAGCATCACAGCAACAATGGCCGCCATGCAGCACCGCACCATGTGAACAGTTGTCAAAGCCCACCTTATCATATGCTCTCAGGAACTCCAACTGAGAGCTGGTAGGAATTTGTGAACCCTGCTAATTAAAATCACCTTGGTCGAATGGGAGGAGTGCTAATACCAGAGAGCAGAGAAAGGAAAGGAACTATAAAATATCCAAAAACAAGAATGAACCTGGATCACACCTGCTCGTGCTATGCTTTGCTCTAATAACTGCTTCTCAGCATAATTAACATAGATTCTCAGCGCCATAAATCTCTCTGTTTGTAAGGTGGCCATACACGGTAAATACATGTCAGTTGATCCGACTGATTTCAGCAGGATCGGCTGATAATCTACTTGTTCCCTAGCCCTAGTCAGGTGGAGGGAAGGGTTGCACATGTTGGATTTCACCGTGTTGACTCTTTTGAGATAAGTCACTGTCAGAATGGATGTCTGCATTATATATATGTTTGATAGCATCGTATTTAGTGGCCTGTGTTTGCGTTATTTCTGGCAGTTCCCATCGAGGTTATAACTTCAACATATAACGGCTTAGTTTGAAAGGTTATTATGAAACGGTGCAGCAATTTTTTTCATCATAACCCTGTGCGTGTGGAGGCATAATATACAGTGGATATAAAAAGGCTACACACCCCTGTTAAAATGTCAGGTTTCTGTGCTATAAAAAAAAAATGAGACAAAGATAAATCATTTCAGAACTGTTTCCACCTTTAATGTGACCTATAAACTGTTCCACTCAGTTGAAAAACAAACTGAAATCTTTTAGGTGGAGGGAAGAAAACAAAACTAACTAAAATAACGTGGTTGCATAAGTGTGCACACCCTCTTATAACTGGGGATGTAGCTGTGTTCAGAATTAAGCAATCACATTCAAAATCATGTTAGATAGGAGTCAGCATACACCTGCCATCATTTAAAGTGCCTCTGATTAACCCCAAATAAAGTTCAGCTGCTCAAGTTGGGCTTTCCTGAAATTTTCTTAGTTGCATCCCACAGCAAAATAATTTCCAAGTCATTAGATATACCATGGAACACAGTGAAGACAGTCATCATCAAGTGGAGAAAATATGGCACAACAGTGACATTACCAAGAACTGGACGTCCCTCCAAAATTGATGAAAAAACTAGAAGAAAACTGGTCTGGGAGGCTACCAAGAGGCCTACAGCAACACTAAAGGAGCTGCAGGAATATCTGGCAAGTACTGGCTGTGTGGTACATGTGACAACAATCTCCCGTATTCTTCATATGTCTGGGCTATGGGGTAGAGTGGCAAGAAGAAAGCCCTTTCTTACAAAGAAAAACATCCAAGCCAGGCTACATTTTGCAAAAACACATCTGAAGTCTCCCAAAAGCATGTGGGAAAAGGTGTTATGGTCTGATGAAACCAAGGTTGAACTTTTTGGCCATAATTCCAAAAGATATGTTTGGCCCAAAAACAACACTGCACATCACCAAAAGAACACCATACCCACAGTGAAGCATGGTGGTGGCAGCATCATGCTTTGGGGCTGTTTTTCTTCAGCTGGAACTGGGGCCTTAGTTAAGCTAGAGGGAATTATGAACAGTTCCAAATACCAGTCAATATTGGCACAAAACCTTCAGGCTTCTGCTAGAAAGTTGAACATGAAGAGGAACTTCATCTTTCAGCATGACAACGACCCAAAGCATACATCCAAATCAACAAAGGAGTGGCTTCACCAGAAGAAGATGAAAGTTTTGGAATGGCCCAGCCAGAGCCCAGACCTGAATCCGATTGAAAATCTGTGGGGTGATCTGAAGAGGGCTGTGCACAGGAGATGCCCTCGCAGTCTGACAGATTTGGAATGTTTTTGCAAAGAAGAGTGGGCAAATCTTGCCAAGTCAAAATGTGCCATGCTGATAGACTCATACCCAAAAAGACTGAGTGCTGTAATAAAATCAAAAGGTGCTTCAACAAAGTATTAGTTTAAAGGGATTCTGTCATGAGATTTGAGCCCTATAAGCTAAACATATGGCCAGGTCCGTACTAATAACATGAATCCTAAACTGCCCTTATTAAACCTGCTTGTGGCTCTATTAGCC
Organism: Bufo bufo; assembly: GCF_905171765.1. NCBI lineage: Eukaryota > Metazoa > Chordata > Amphibia > Anura > Bufonidae > Bufo > Bufo bufo. Next base: position 329,442,491 of record NC_053391.1, on the reverse strand, counting down.
CAAAAAACTGTTTTTTATAAGCTGTCACTCACCTACCTAAGGTGCCCAAGGGGTTTTACGTTAACCCAGGGTGCCCGCCCGCACCCCTCGCCGTCTGGTGCCCAGGAAGAGATCATCGAGAACCTCCTTTACCCAAGATGTCGTGTCTGTAGCAGGAGTGGAATAAGGCGTGACACCCGCTATTTCTGTCCTGACTGTGCTGACCACCCTGCCCTATGCTATGGAGAGTGTTTCCGGAAGTACCACACACAGGTACACCTAGCATAGGGATCACATCTCACCAGGACAGGCACACAGGGCTATTAGGGCCCATTCACTCACAGCTGCTGCAAACCTCTCCTTTCACCTGGGATAAAGTGCATAACGTACTTCACCACATCTTTGGGCGATTTGCGCTTTGCACATTGTCCCATGGGGAAGGAGAGGTTTGTTCTATAAAAGGTAAAAAAAACTAAACAAAAAAAAAAATACCGGTAAGTAAAAAAGTTAAATGTTCAGTTAAAAAAGTTTAAAAAAAGTTTCTATGTTCTGTTCAACAGTTAATAAAGTTATTGCTTTGCGGCCTGGTTTTTTCTTTTTTGTTTTGTTTTTTTTACCTTTCAGGTGGACCAACCGATCGACTAGCTGCAGCACTGATGTGCATTCGGACAGAAGCATTGCGCTGCTGTCAGATTACACGCAAGTCGGTGTATGCGGCGCTGCAAGACGAGATTTCTCCTCTGCAGTAAAAGATACGTTTGCCGAGGCATATGAGCTGAGGAGGTGGCGGTGTTCATATACTTTGGCAAACACTTTGTATATATAAAAAAAAAAATCCCGGCAATGATTTATTCATCCACATCGATTGATGTGAATGGAGAAATCTGGTTTGCCAGGGCATACGAGCTGAAGTGGGTATGGATGTTGGGCGGAGCTCCTATGTCCTGGCAGACGCCTTTCCCCTCCTTTTTCTTTTTTTGGCAGAGATTTTTTCATCCACATTGATCGATGCGAATGAAGAAATCTGTGCCGTTCATTTTTTTCTTTCAGCCCAGAGGCTGAACGGAAAAAAAAAATCTCATTACCCGTATGCTCCATATAAGGAGAATAGCAGAAACTCCTAATGCTGGGCATACATGTAATGATTGCGGAGACCCTCAAATGCCAGGGCAGTACAAACACCCCACAAATAACACCATTTTGGAAAGAAGACACCCCAAGGTATTCGCTGAGGGGCATATTGAGTCCATGAAAGATTGAAATTTTTGTCCCAAGTTAGCGGAAAGGGAGAGTTTGTGAGAACAAAATCAAAAAAATCTATTTCCGCTAACTTGTGCCAAAATTCTTTTTTTCAATGAACTCGCCATGCCCCTCATTGAATACCTTGGGGTGTCTTCTTTCCAAAATGGGGTCACATGTGGGGTATTTATACTGCCCTGGCATTTTAGGGGCCCCAAAGCGTGAGAAGAAGTCTGGTTTGTACTGTCTGGCCATTGTAGAACCTCAGGAAACATGACAGGTGCTCAGAAAGTCAGAGCTGCTTCAAAAAGCGGAAATTCACATTTTTGTACCATAGTTTGTAAACGCTATAACTTTTACCCAAACCATTTTTTTTTTTTACCCAAACATTTTTTTTTTTATCAAAGACATGTAGAACTATAAATTTAGAGCAAAATTTATATATGGATGTCGTTTTTTTTGCAAAATTTTACAACTGAAAGTGAAAAATGTCATTTTTTTTGCAAAAAAATCGTTAAATTTCGATTAATAACAAAAAAAGTAAAAATGTCAGCAGCAATGAAATACCACCAAATGAAAGCTCTATTAGTGAGAAGAAAAGGAGGTAAAATTCATTTGGGTGGTAAGTTGCATGACCGAGCAATAAACGGTGAAAGTAGTGTAGGTCAGAAGTGTAAAAAGTGGCCTGGTCTTTCAGGGTGTTTAAGCACTGGGGGCTGAAGTGGTTAAAGGTGGAAAAAGTTCTGGAATGATTTATCTTTGTCTCATTTTTGTTACATCACAGAAACCTGTATGTAAAGCCCTTACAACAATAGGCAAAGACCATGGCCCTACATATGGCTGGTTCCCCTTCAGACCTTAGTATGCATAGGAAATCATAGGCCAGGCAGTGCTTCCAAAAGCAGGCCCTCTTTCCAAAAAGAGAAAAAAGCTGAACCTCTGATGCCTCCAGATTTGTGTATCTCAGACTTTAGATAGAGGGGGTGTCACATCATCTTGTACTCCATGTGGCAGCCATTTGGCTTTCTGCTGGCTGTTAAGGACACGTTTCACTAGCCAGTCCCAAAAGAGACCGCTCCATTGGTGAATACATAATATTGGCATATAATTATTCAAATATATCTTTAGCCGAGAACCTACTTCAAAAAACTGTATGTACTTTGTCTGGGAGATTTATCAAACAGGTGTAAAGGAAAACTGGCTCAGGGCTCTTTCACACCTGCGTTATTGTCTTCTGGCATAGAGTTCCGTCGTCGGGACTCTATGCCGGAAGAATACTGATCAGGATTATCCTAATGCATTCTGAATGGAGAGAAATCCGTTCAGGATGCATCAGGATGTCTTCAGTTCCGGTACGGAACGTTGTTTGGCCGGAGAAAATACTGCAGCATGCTGCGCTTTTTGCTCCGGCCAAAAATCCTGAAGACTTGCCGCAAGGCCGGATCCGGGATCAATGCCCATTGAAAGGCATTGATCCGGATCCGGCCTTAAGCTAAACGTCGTTTCGGCGCATTGCCGGAGCCGACATTTAGCTTTTTCAGAGTGGTTACCATGGCTGCCGGGACGCTAAAGTCCTGACAGCCATGGTAAGTGTAGCGGGGAGCGGGGGAGCAGTGTACTTACCGTCCGTGCGGCTCCCCGGGCGCTCCAGAGTGACGTCAGGGCGCCCCAAGCGCATGGATCACGTGATCACATGGATCACGTCATCCATGCGCATGGGGCGCTCTGACGTCATTCTGGAGCGCCCCGGGAGCCGCACAGACTGTAAGTATACCGCTCCCCCGCTCCTACTATGGCAACCAGGACTTTAATAGCGTCCTGGGTGCCATAGTAACACTGAAAGCATTTGGAAGACGGTTCCGTCTTCAAATGCTTTCAGTACACTTGCGTTGTTACGGATCCGGCAGGCACCTCCGGCAACGGAAGTGCATGCCGGATCCCGGCAACGGAAGTGTGAAAGAGGCCTCAGTTGCCCATAGCAACCAATCGGGTTCCACCTTTGATTTTCCAAAGGAGCTCTGAGAAATGAAAGGTGGAATCTGATTGGTTGCTGTGGGCAGCTAAGCCAGTTTTCCTTAACATCAGTTTTGATAAATCTCCCCCCGTGTGCTTTAATTGACTGTACTATAGGCCGGAGCCATGCTTTAATATATGTAAATTCTCTCTCAGGTACAAATGGCAGTTGACGTTAAATTTGCTCAGGACACGCTGAAAGGCGACAGTGTGACAGAAATTCGAATGAAGTTTATTCGGAGGATTGAGGACAACTTACCTGCAGGAGAGGAGTGACCAAGGGACCAATGTCTTCAGTGACCTTTTGGCAGTCTGAACGAAAACGTTGTCTATAGCCCATTGGAGAGACTCCGTAGTGAATTTCACATGAAAGTCTTAGACAAAGTTACTTGATTCCTTAAGGTTTTGCTTTCTGATTTGTTTTCTTTTTACACTTCTTTGTGAAATTCTCCAGTGTTTTCTTTTACCCTGTCCATGAGAACATTCATGTTGAAGGCCCACCGGTATGTTTCTCCTACAGATTGCTGCAGCATGTTCTGCAGAGTTCCTTACTAAAATGTGTTATTCTGTATTCTGACCCTATTATTTTAGCAGACAGTACGTTTTTTTTTTTTCCTCTCTTCCACTCCAGTTGCTCCCATGCATCTGTGTAATATCTCTGATTGTAGTCAGTAGTGCAAGACTGAGCCTGTGGCCACTTTGTGTCTGCGTGTACCTCAGGACCCATCTGGAAGCTGAGAAGTTCTGGAACTGCTCCAGTACCAATAAGTAGCTTTAAACCTGACAGCCATACCATTGGCATGGCACGTAGAATTGGCTCATTTTTTTTTATTGTCCTCCAGACACAATGAACGTGCTTAGAAAACGATTCCTTACTTGTCTTCTTGACTTCTCGAAACTCCCAGCTGGCGGAAGCTCATTTGTAGAATGGGGGCTGCTCAAAGAGAGAACACCATCCAGTTCTGCTGCTGATTTCTAGAATGAATGCATTATTATGATGTTATACTTTTGTTGTTTTGTCAGCTTGACTTTTACATACAAAACTGTGTGATGTGTTTGGAATAAATCCATTGAAGATGGTGTTTGTAATTACTTGCCGCATAGACAGCTGTTTCTGGTTTTATATCCAAAGTGTCACACTCCCTTCTTGTGGATTTTTCTTCCTTGTTTGGGCTGTGTTTTATAATTAGAAAAATGAGAAAAACTGTTTATTATACATAAATAATATTACTTACTATCCCTGTTATGTTTTATTTTCTTTTTACTTGTTTGACCCTTTAAGGAGTTGTCTCACTAAGCAACTCCTGTAACTCCGCCCAATGCATAACTATACTCGCCCAGTTCCACCTAATAAAATCTATCATAGGGTACACGGTGGGGTCATATAAATCTATCATGGGGTACACCTGTACATCTTGCAATAAGCGAAAAAACCAACTGGTCGTACCACATCCAGGGTGTTACTGGCGTCGGCGTGATGTCCCTGTGGTGATAGAGCAAAAAGAACAATCACATAAGGAAGGAATGGCGACTGTCCATGTTATATATCTAGGAGGGGGCGCTGTACCGGTCCTGTAAGACCGAGGTATCCCAGTGTATAACAGGGTAATCTAGGGAACTTCTCCTTATTGCTACCACACAGTACTAATGCCCACAGTAGTTATGCCCACCTTTGTACCCCTCACAGTAGGTTTGCCCATCTTTGTGCCCCTCACAGTAAGGATGCCCACTTTTTTGCCCCCTCACAGTAGTTATGTCCTCCTGGTGGCCCCCCAGTGCCCTCTCCAGCTCCATGAAAAAAAAAAAATATATACTTTCCTGCTTCCCTGACCTGACGATACGTTCCCACACATATTGCACTGCTGGCTGTGCAGGAGGCTGATTCCCGGGCTTTCAGCACTCCTCCAACAGTCAGCAGCGTGAAGTGTGGCCTGAGGGGAAAGCCTCAGAGATCAGCAAGTTTTCCAAAACACCAGAGAGAATCTGGTGTTTTGGAAAATTTGCATCTTCCTGGGGACTTCAGGCATCTCTAAAAGGAAGACCTCCATCTGGGATTCCAGTATACATCTTGATGAGCCTAATCTAGAGTTGTGCCTATAGTTACCACAACTTTGCAAGGTGAGCAATATTCTGGAACCAATGCTTACCTGATTTAAACTGCATTACCCTATGGTGCGCCTTTATGTTTAAACAGCACAAACTACGCCTGTGGATCTGATCAGAGATCAGCAGGACAGTGAAGCAGGGAGCGGAGGTCTCTATGCTTCACTATGGAAATGAACTGCCTGGTGGTGAAAGAAACTTCTGGAAGGGTGTGCCCCCTCCAGCCTCTGTGCTCGGGGCATGTGCCCCGTTTTCCCCTTCACTTCGCCCCTGATACAAAGCACTTACTAATGTATTGTGATTGTCTACATTGCCTGCTTTGCTGGTTTCATTCATTTTTCTATCACATTATGTCTACACAGTTACTATCCAGGGGTTACGACCACCCTGCAATCCAGCAGCAGTGGCATGCATGGGCAGCAGCTCCCATCCCAGCCACCTTGTATCTGAGCTGCAGTGGTCACCGTAACCCCTGAATATGAGCAGTATATAATGATGTTGAAAAGTCAATCAAGCCAGCGAAGGAGACAATATGCACAATCACAATACATTAGTATAAGTGCCTTGTATTAACTTTCTCTACATGATAAATGCCATTTGCTGAAGTGAGACAACCCCCTTTAAAGCATACCCATTGTTTCACTTAACGTTTCAGGATAAGCTGCCATGTAGCGGTTTTCACCTTTTCATGCTGTCTCTCTAAGGCCAGGGCTACATGGCGCTCTTGGCCACAACACCCGTCACGTGACCAAAGAGAGCTGTTCAGTAGTGTGGCCATTGAACTAATTGGGGTTGCTGTGCAACTCCTAAGTTGCCATGACCCCAGAAATCCCCCCCAAAAATCCAACACTGCTGGATTTTTTTTTGCAATTCTAGGGGTCCCGACAAATTGCAAGTCAAGCTGGTGGATAGAGAATAGTGACCACACCTAGAGACAGACCATTCTCATTATGGAGAAGTAATGAGCAGTAAAAATATAAATAAACCGCTAAGGACAGTGACTGGCTGTAGCGGTCACGTAATGTACGTATACTGGCACATCAACGCTGCAGTTTGTAAGGCAGGAACTGGTGGCAAACAGTGCTGGAGGAAAAGTCAAGTATAACTTAGTTTTTTAGAGCATTCAAAAAAGGCTTTTTCAAAAAAATGTATTATCCCGGTTATCGCCTTTAAGGTGGTTGTCCAAGATAAGAATGACATGGCTGCTTTATTCCAAAAATAGCACCACACCTGTCCAGAGGTTGTGTGTGGTATTGCAGCCCAGCTTCATTCATTTCAGTGTAGTTCAGCTACAACAGTCATTGACTTCAGTGGAGTTCAGCTATTTTTTGAAAACAAGTACTCCTTCAAATTACCCCTGCCAGCCAGGAGATGGAGTTACAACACATGGAAAGTCACATTGCATTACAGAATCACATATGTGTTGAAAGGTAATAAAGAAGCTGACCTGATTAAACAGGTATGGATTTTAAAAAAAAGTTGTATCCACTCTTTTTTTTTGATTATAAGTAGGGATGAGCGAACTTGTGTTTTCAAGTTCAGCGTACACGGTTCGGGTTATCTAAGAATTCCGTTACCACTGACCATAACTTATCCATAAGTTCATAACGGAATTCGTAGATAACCCGAACCCAAACCTTGTACGCCAAACTTGAATAGTTCGCTCATCCCTAATTATAAGGATGCAAAAAAAAGCAGTATGTGAGCGACACTTACCAGTACTGTCTTTTTAATAGTTATTTTCTTTCCAGATTAATACCAGACATGACCGACTTGCTAAAAGAAAACAAAAAACAAAAAAACCCTCTGAAATGTAATTAGTTACCTGATTTAATGCTGTGCCAAGCTATGGGAGTCTTGCAGCTTATTATTATATCCTGGTATTACCGTCCCTTACTAGGTGATTTTTGCAGGCCTTTTTTTAATTTCTTACATTTTAACTTTTATTTTATTTTCGAAAAATAGCATATTTTGCTTAATAATAATAAAAAAGACACCAAAATGCCAAAAGTGACATAGAGATAAATTAGATACTTATTTTCTTTTTCTAACTTTACACCACCTATTAGTTGAATTGGACACTATAGTTCCCCTTTGAAAGTCAAAATTGAGAGCCGCTATGAAAGATCAGCTATTTATTTGGCAGATGAAAGTGGTCCATGTGCTACATAAATTACCATTCATCTACTACATCTTATATCTGGTGAGACAAGGCTTCCCTGACAAAATCAGCTTTTTTTTTTTTTTTTTTATGGGGCTATTATCTACAAGTGGCAACTACACATGGAAATGATTAACATCTCTGTATATTTGTAGATGACTATAATATGGCATGCATATCCCCAACTAAATGCATTTCAACCATATTTGGGATTCATGTATGAAACCCTAATACACCTGTGTGCATAAAGCCTAACAATGTGGCCCAAGGGTTGTCCATTATTAGACCGTATTTTAAATAATTAGAAGGAAATCCAACGGTGAAGAAACTCTAAACCCCATTTGGTGTCATTTAGAGCTTTCCATCACCTTAAACTGACATATCATTCTAAAAGGCTATTTAAGGCCAGTGCTTTGCTCAGAATTTTATGTTAGAGATTTCCAGGAACTGCAATCCAAATGTTTCAGCTACCCTGTAGACCAGAGATGCCTCTTTATTCTGGAAATCAGTGGTGGTCCGAGCTCACAGATGATACTTCTGGTGTCTGTAGGACAGTTCAAAATATACTTTTGAGATAGATTACCTATAATCATGATTTATGACTATAACATTCATCCGTAGCTGCTCATAGAGCTCATGTGACTCGGTGAATTCATGTTTAATACCATAAATTATTAGAAATATATACAAATGTTATTGTTAGTGTTCCAAATGTTCCTGAGAAAGACATACCACACTAATGGTGTGAAAGGAACGTCTTGCTTAAAACCATTGGAAGCTTGGCATCGGCTGTAGTATAGGCAACCCAGAAATGTAATATGGATCAGTGTGTGCAGACAGAAGTAATTTGTGATTAAATACTTCAATCCATTGGGGAGTACCGGCTGGGGAAGCTCGGCTATGCTAAACATTTCTGAGAATAATTTTTCTTTTGTTTCTAAAATTCTTGGAAAGGTCCTCTTACTTTATGAGACTTTACCCCACAACCCAATCATACTTTCCTGGCAGCTTTTGCTATGTTAATTTACACGTTCTGTAATTAGCTCTGGCTTTTTTTTTTCTCCTCTAGTTCTGGAAGCGACCGAACCTCTTACTGAAATCCATCAGATACACGGCCAAGTTATGAGTATTCCTGCGGGACGTATTAAAGGATCAATTGTCCTCTAGAGACATTGCTTGAGAACAATGTGCCTATGTGTGCCTGGTAGCACAGGGGTCTTTATAGAATTTGTAATTAGATAACAATGTTTTCCTTGACACAGTGTAAAAAAAATGTTCTCTTGATGGACTTGTGCCAGAATGAAACTTAGGACTTGCAGCTTTCGAATGAATTCAATCAGTTCCTGATTAGGAGCACCACATAGTAAATTTTAACCAGAGGAGCTATGGCAGCTACATAAATAAGTTATGATAGTTTTCTGTAAAACAGTTTGATGGACAGCTCTTATTCTAATTGTTTCCAAAACTGTACAAACTCATAATATATCCATCTCTAACCTTGACACATGAACCTCAACAAGAAGGTTTATATTAGATGATGCCCTGTGCCGTACCTTTTGGTAGGCCCCCTATATGGTCTGCTTTCAATCAGTGAACAAATTCTAAGTGCCATATGTAGCTCAGCAGTTGCAAGGGAGGCTGATGGGCCTTGTACGACTGCTGGAAGCCACCCCTAAGGCTAGCCCTTACACTTATTACATATACACGCCTATTCTGTAGTCCTATTCCTGTGTAGATATCTTTATATGAACTAACAAAACCCATCCATAGGCATAAAAACTGTAGGTCAAATGATTAGCAGGTCTCAATTAGTGACCCCCTAGTAAGCGCCAATACACCTTTTTACTATGGCCATTAATGGACTTTAAACCTTTTTACAGTATTGCAGGTGTAGCCTAGCACTGGTTTCCTCTGTCTGGTGTTTAGCTGCCTAATTAAACCGGAGCTCCTTCTCTAATGGCCAGAATAAGAGATACCTCTAATGCCGGCCGTTTCTAATGCCGGCCCATTGGATGGCGCAGTCAATAGCGACTAAGTGGTTTCAAAAAGGTGTCACCCTTCAGCACCCCTGCAAATGAGATTGCGGGTTACCAATGCCTTTACATGGCAGCCAGACGTTTGACAACGACCAGAGACATGGCCTAATATATTGCCTGTCAGTTTTCCACTGACACCATGATCTACTGTTCTACATACTGTAAGTAGTCAAAGTCCACCTGTGGTAAATGCCAAAAATAAGAATTCAGTAAAGTTTTAGCTAGAATAAAAATCCACCTTTTTCCCTGAAAAATGTTATTTAATGGAAAGAAATTAAAAATAAAACATATCGCCAGATCTGTTCTGCTCTGAAATGTACAATTATGTTATTTATCCTGCAATGAGAACGCTGTAAAATAAAAACTAAAAAGCAATGCTAGAATTACTGTATTTTGCTTATCCGTCACACACAAAAAAAGAAATAAAAAGCAATCAAAAAGTCTTATGTAACCCGACATGGTAACGATGAAACCTGCAGGCAATGGCAGAATTGCACTGATAGAAACAGTTTGTGAGTGTGAGGAATATGGATCATTATTTAATGGCAGCCATGATTTTCATCTGATTCACCTTTGTCAGTCAGTGTACATGCAAAATAAGTTCTCACTCCAACCATCTGCTTGTCAGATAGCAGATATAGTGAACTCCACAGGGGCTCTGGCTTCAAGTAGGCCAAATGTGGGCATAATCACACCTAACACAGACAGCACGGAGGCCAAGCTAAGGCTACTTTCACACTAGCGTTCGGAGCGGATCCGTCTGATGTTTCATCAGACGGATCCGCTCCGATAATGCAGACGTTTGCATCCGTTCAGAACGGATCCGTCTGCATTATTACTTAGAAAATTTTCTAAGTCTGAAAGTAGCCTGAGCGGATCCGTTCAGACTTTACATTGAAAGTCAATGGGGAACGGATCCGCTTGAAGATTGAGCCATATAGAGTCATCTTCAAGCGGATCTGTCCCCATTGACTTACATTGTAAGTGTGGACGGATCCGCTCGCCTCCGCACGGCCAGGCGGACACCCGAACGCTGCAAGCAGCGTTCAGGTGTCCGCTCACTGAGCGGAGCGGAGGCTGAACGCTGGCAGGCGGATGCATTCTCAGTGGATCCGCCTCCACTGAGAATGCATTGGGGCCAGACGGATGCGTTCGGGGCCGCTCGTGAGCCCCTTCAAACGGTGCGCACGAGCGGACACCCGAACGCTAGTGTGAAAGTAGCCTAATCCTGCAGGAAAACTCCCGGCAGTGGTCTCAGCCCTTGCCCAGATCTATAATTTTCCCCCAGACATCATGGAACCGGCGATTCATGAGGAATTATGAATCGCCCGTCCATCCCAGACATAAGTCAAATATATATTTGCGATCCTGTGGCCAAGACGGTCAGGCTCCTACTCTTAGTTTGGTAATAGGATGCCCGGGAGGGGAGATATAAATATCTCCCCACAGAAACCAAATGATGGTACCATGTTTGGACTCTACTTGTAGCCGGAACCCGGGCGGATCTGTTGTTCCCAGAACCATCTCCCTGGGACCTCCTGGTCTGGAGCTATGGGCCCTAATAGGTTTTGTGGGTCCTTGGCTTCCATCCCAGAAGAGGAGGAGGGGACCCTTCCCAGGGGAGGGGAGCAGCCGCCTACAGGTCAAAAGCCCATGCAAGCCAGCGGGCGGCATCTTTTCTCTGAAGGAGGGTCACATCGTGCCATGTGTTTAGAGGGACCTGCAACCTGCTGACATCACTGCCCTCCATGTGAATACAGCTAAGAACTCCTCACAACCCAAATGGACTCATCCATAAACTGACTTTTGTTCTGCTTAACCCTGTTTGTACCATATTACCTCTATTTGTAACCTCAGACCACTGTATATATTCCTTGTGTGTATAGTGTTATTTCTAGTGAGCCCTTAGGTGATTAAATATATAATTTAATCTTGTGCTGTCTTGTATCTTGATCACGAATCCCCACGTCCGTGTTTCAGCCTAGTTATATGCTACCGCGGGTTGGTTTCTTACCCTATATAATCCCGCAAGAGGAGCGGGCTTATATCAAACAAGAAACTGGTGGCAGTCTTCACGGGCTGAGAACACGCTGTTTTAGTAGGGCAGTGCAAAGGCTCTCTCAGCTTTTTGCCTCTCTGAGCCTGTGTGTACAGGAGGGGTCTTTGAAAACTGTACCAAGACTGACCTTACCCGCTCCTCCAGGACGGCGTAACGTCACTCCTTGGTACCCAGTGACCATACCGTATCTCGTGAGCTTGACGTAGTTGATGTCCAGCGTCAGTCGGGGCACGAAGGGTACAGTATTCGTCACATATTGGTGGCAGCAAAGTGGGATCGAGATACTAGTGTGTGTGAGTGTGGGACCCATACTCCCAGACACTGAAGTCTACCAGAAGTAGCGTTTGCCGCTGGGGTCTTAAGATCTGCTCAACACTAGACAGTCTGAGTGCAAATACCATAAGGTGTGTGTGTGCATCAGGTTGCAGTCTGTGTCAGTGATCATTAGTTACAATGACGGCCAGTATCACAAGGAGCAAAGCCGATGCTATGAATGGTGGCAGGGAGGACGCAATCCAGATGAGGGGCCGAGGGGAGGTGGAAGGCGACTTTCTTCAAAGCGAGGGGGAGCACAGCCAAGGCTCCCCAAGGAGCCAGTTGCCGGCCGTGAGGTCCGCCGTGGGCCTCACTCCACCTGCCCATCCCCCCCAGCCAGGCAGGCTCGGCTGCTCTCTTACAGGATGCCCTGGACCGTTTCCAGGCCGAAGACCAGGCTTCCTAAGGCGATCCTCATGGCAGCTGCAAAGTGTTGTGAGCAAGCAGAGGCTGCAGAGCACGAGCACCAGCTGCAAGTGCTCCAGCTCCAGCTCCAACTCCAGCAGCCCTCCCTAGCCCAAGGTGAGACTCCAGAGATCCGGATTCCAAAACTGAAGACGGAGGACTTCCGACTGCTGGACAAAGATGGGGACTTGGACACTTTCCTTTTGGCGTTTGAGACGGCCTGCCATCAGTACCAGCTGCCGGAGGAACAGTGGGTCCGATTCCTAATGCCATGTCTCAGGGGAAAAGCCCTTGAAATCTTTGGGTACCTGCCCAGCGAGACCATCCTGAGCTATGAGGACATCAAGCAGGCTCTGGTTCAGCAGTACAACTGGACCCCTGAGACATACCGGAAAAAGCTCAGGAATTTGCAGCGGGGTTCTACCCAGATCTGGGCCGATCACATGCGGGCCCTGCTGAGAGTGGTCGACAAATGGACCACAGGATTGGAGCTCACCACCATCCAGCAGGAGCTCATTGCCACAGAGCAGTTCTTGTGGAATTGCCGGAGGACCTCCAGCAGTACCTCCGTGACTGGAAGCCAAAGGGGGCCTCTGCAACAGCACCTCTGGCTGACGAGTACACCAACAACCGGACTTCAGAGGCCTGGAAATCTGTCAGCTGGAGAGGGGGTAAGACACACTCTGCCTCTGCTGCCCCTGCCCCTAGGCCCAAGTAGGCACCGGCCCCGGCTTAACTTTCTACGTCGGTGGGGGAACACCGACTTTGCCACCTCTGTAAACAGCCAGGACACTTCAAGGCCATGTGTTCCCAGCGCCCGAGGGACCCGTCCCAGTCATCGACCCGGAAACCATCCACTGTGTTGTGTGTGGATGGGGGTTATGGGAGGTCTTTTGACAATTTTCAACCGGTCACCGTGGGCCAGGCCGTGGCCATGGGACTTAGAGACACCGGTGCTGAGATGTCTCTGGTACGGCCTGAACTGGTGGCACCCCATGATTTATTGCCTGGAAGATCCCTTACTGTCTCCGGGATTGGAGGAGTAGAACCGGCGCTGCCTGTCGCCAAGGTTTATTTGGACTGTGGTGCGGTTGAGGAGTAAGGGAGGTGGGGGTATCCTGAAATATCCCTGCCAGCGTTTTGCTGAGGACGGACCTGGGGCGGCTTGTGTCTAAGTACGTGGCCGCTGACACCCCGAGGTCCGATCCCCCAGCATGTGATGTCATGTCCACCCCTGTTGATACTGTTAATGTACCTAACATGCCTGTTGATGGGGATGTGGGGGTGGGGGATGTAATGTGTGAAGGGGATGTAATGTGTGCCTCTCCCCTCAGTGGGGAGGGGGTCATTCACGACATCTGTGGTGAGGCCCCAGGGTGTGGCCAACAAGCATGCTGGAACCTGTTGTCCTCAGGTGTGGTGACTGAGGGGACAAGCAGGGGGCAGACAGCTGCAGGGGAGGAGGATGCAAATGAGGTCAGGGCTGTCCCAGGAGAATTAGGGCTCCCAGGTAAAGCCTCAGTGCAGGATTTCTCCACAACTGGGATGTCAGAGGGCTAGGTTAGTCCGTCTGGACTGGCGACTTGGTCTGAAGGAAGCAGGCACTACCAGCGGTGGCAGCGGCCATAGCTGCTGTCACGCACAGTGGGAGTGATCCCCTAGGGGCCCCTCAGGGGTCTGATGGCTTTCCCCCTTCCAACCAAGTGGCTGCCGAGTCAGATGTAGGCCAGGAGACAGGTCCCGGGGACCTGACAGGGGACGTGGCAGTCTTTTCTATTCTGGCCACGTCCAGTCAGGAGTTTCAGACAGCCTTAGTGACTGACGCCAGCCTGACCGCTCTCAAGGTGCAGGCGGCACAGCCCCCTTGGACTAAGACCTTGAGCGGATGGTCTGGGACCAAGGATGGCTGTACCGGGTCACGGTCCAGCAGGGTTCACCAGAGCCGTGGCCTAGGGACTGACAGCTAGTGGTACCCTACCAGTTCAGGATGGAGTTGTTGTGGGTTGCGCATAAGATTCCGATGGCTGGACACCTAGGGGTCGCTAAGACAAAGGCCAGATTAGCCTAGTATTTCTACTGGCCAAAGATGGGGGCCGATGTGGTTGCCTACTGCCGTTCATATGACACCTGCCAGCGGGTGGGTAAGGCGGGGCGGCGCCCCACTGGTAATGCTGCCCATAATTGAAGAGCCTTTTAGGAGGGTGGGTGTTGTCCATTCCCAGCAGCTCCAGGAAACGCTTCATATTAACGGTAGTCGACTACACCACTCGGTACCTGCAGGCGGTAGCCTTGTCCTCCATACGGGCCGACAAGGTGGCCAACGCCTTGCTGGAGATTTTCTCCAGAGTGGGCTTTCCCCAGGAAATGCTCACCGACCGGGGGACCCAGTTCATGTTGCAATTGATGGAGTCTCTCTGTAGGCAAACCCAGGTGCAACATCTGGTGACCAGCCCGTACCACCCACAGACCAACGGCCTGTGCGAACAGTTTAATGGCACCTTAAAGCAGATGCTTAAGATGTTGGTCGACTCCCACGAGCGTGACTGGGAGAGTTACCTCTCACATCTGCTGTTTGCCTACCGAGAGGTCCCACAGGCCTCCATGGGGTTCTCCCCCTTCAAGCTCCTGTACGGGCGACATGTGCGGGGGCCCCGGGCTCTGGTGAAAGAGGTCTGGGAGGGAGATGTAGCCACCCCTGGAGTGTTGGTCATCGAGTATGTCATGCGCTTCTGAAACAAGATGCAGGCCTTGTCGCAGCTGGTGCACGATAATATGGAGCGGTCCCAGGCCGACCAGAAGCGATGATACGACCAGAACTGTTGTGAGAGGACCTACCAGGTGGGTCAAAAGGTATGGGTACTGGTCCCCGTACCTCAGGACGAGCTTCAGGCGGCCTGGGAAGGCCCGTACCTCATGCATCAGCGCCTCAAAGCCGTGACGTACCTGGTCACCGTGGACCACGCCCAGGGAAGGCGGAAGGCCTTCCACGTGAACATGATGAAGGCACATCAGGAGAGGGAGGCATGTGCCCTCCCTGTCTGCAACCTTCCAGAAGAGGGGGAGGAGGAAAGCCTCCTGGACATGCTCGCCCAGGTGAAGGCGGGTGGGTCCATCGAGGATGTGGAGGTGGGCCAACAGCTCTTGAAGGACCAAGGGTCCCAGCTATGGGACACCCTTCACCCCTTCCGGGAATTGTTCAGCAACAAGCCCGGAAGGACAGAGTTGGCCGTCCATCATGTGGACACCAGGGATCACCCCCCAATCCGGTGTTTAGCATATCGGGTTTCCTTGGAGGTCCAGCAGCACATGCGCCAGGAGATTGACGAGATGCTGAAGCTGGGGGTCATCCAGACATCCAACAGCACTTGGGCATCGCCTGTGGTCCTCGTCCCAAAGAAGGACCGGACCAGCCGGTTCTGTGTGGACTACAGGGGACTCAACGCAGTCTCGGTCACCGATGCGTACCCAATGCCACGCATCGATGACCTACTCGATGAGTTGGCCGGGGCCCAGTACCTGACCATCATGGATCTGAGCCGGGGGTATTGGCAGATTCTCCTGACCCGTGAGGCGCGGGAACGCTCTGCCTTTATTACCCCCTTTGGATTGTACGAGTCCACTGTTATGCCGTTCAGCATGAAGAATGCCCCTGCCACTTTTCAGCGGATGGTCAACACGCTGCTTAAGGGACTTGAAGAGTACACAGCCGCGTAGCTGGATAACATTGCCGTCTTCAGTCCCACATGGGAGGATCCCCTAGAGCACCTGACGCTGGTGCTCGGGCGGATCCGCCAGGCAGGCTTGACCATCACGCCGGAAAAGTGCCAGCTGGGCATGAGTGAGGTGCACTACCTGGGGCACCGGGTAGGCGGGGAGACCCTGAAGCCAGAGCCTGGAAATGTGGATGCCATCGCATCCTGGCCGACCCCCAGGACCAAGAAACAGGTGATGTCCTTCCTGGGCACTGCCGGGTACTATAGGACAGTGATGGCGAACCTATGGCACGGGTGCCAGAGGCGGCACTCAGAGCCCTCTCTGTGGGCACCCGCGCCTTGGAAAAAGTCTATGGCGTACCAATATGCTTTAGACTTTTTCCTGCCATTCATCAGCACAAGACGCACTATGAACAGCACAGGCAGCACACTGAATGTAGGCTATTAAGCTATTATAGCTAAATGATAAAGTACATGGAAGATATACTATATTGGTATTCAGGTTAAATTGCCGTGTTGGCACTTTGTGATAAATAAGTGGGTATTTGGTTGCAGTTTGGGCACTCGGTCTCTAAAAGGTTCACCATCACTGCTATAGGAGGTTCGTTCCCCACTATAGTAGCCTGGCGAAGCCCCTAACGGACCTCACCAAGAAGCTGCCCTCCGCAGTCGATTGGACAAACGACTGCGAGACAGCCTTCCGGACGCTGAAGGCCGCCCTCTCAAGCTTCCCTGTACTACAAGCAGCCAACTTCAGATGGCCGTTTATAGTACAGACCGACGCCAGTGATTTAGGCTTCGGTGCCGTGGTCAGCCAGGTTGACAATGCAGACCAGGAACACCTCTTTCTGTACCTGAAGCGGAAGCTCCTGCCGAGGGAGGTGGCATACTCCACAATGGAGAAGGAGTGCCTGGCCATTGTCTGGGCACTGCAACGGTTGCAGCCGTATTTATACGGGCGCAGCTTCACTGTGAAGATGGACCACAATCCCCTTAGCTGATTGAACACCGTATCAGGGATGAATGGAAGGCTGCTACGCTGGAGCCTCGCACTCCAGCAGTATCACTTGACCATTCGCCACAAGAATGGCCATGACCACGGGAACGCCGACAGGCTATCCCGGCAAGGAGAGGGTGCGGATGGGCACACGGGGGAACACAGGATGGTGCTGCCCCCTGGCGCCCTCTAAAAGGGGGAGGTGTGAGGAATATGGATCATTATTTAATGATAGCCATGATTTTCATCTGATTCACCTTTGTCAGTGTACATGCAAAATAAGTTCTCACTCCAACCATCTGCTTGTCAGATAGCAGAGGTAGTGAACTCCACAGGGGCTCTGGCTTCAAGTAGGCCACATGTGGGCATAATCACACCTAACACAAACAGCACGGAGGCCAAGCTA
The DNA here is from genome assembly GCF_905171765.1 of Bufo bufo. Lineage (NCBI taxonomy): Eukaryota > Metazoa > Chordata > Amphibia > Anura > Bufonidae > Bufo > Bufo bufo. The sequence continues at coordinate 329,425,065 of NC_053391.1, read as the reverse complement.
ATCCTGCAGTAAAACTCCCAGCAGGGGGTCTCAGCCCTTGCCCAGATCTATTATTTCCCCCCAGACATCATGAGGAATTATGAATCGCCCGTCCATCCCAGACATAAGTCAAATATATATTTGCGATCCTGTTGCCAAGACGGTCAGGCTCCTACTCTTAGTTTGGTAATAGGATGCCCGGGAGGGGAGATATAAATATCTCCCCACAGAAACCAAATGATGGTACCATGTTTGGACTCTACTTGTAGCCGGAACCCGGGCGGATCTGTTGTTCCCAGAACCATCTCCCTGGGACCTCCTGGTCTGGAGCTATGGGCCCTAATAGGTTTTGTGGGTCCTTGGCTTCCATCCCAGAAGAGGAGGAGGGGACCCTTCCCAGGGGAGGGGAGCAGCCGCCTACAGGTCAAAAGCCCATGCAAGCCAGCGGGCGGCATCTTTTCTCTGAAGGAGGGTCACATCGTGCCATGTGTTTAGAGGGACCTGCAACCTGCTGACATCACTGCCCTCCATGTGAATACAGCTAAGAACTCCTCACAACCCAAATTGACTCATCCATAAACTGACTTTTGTTCTGCTTAACCCTGTTTGTACCATATTACCTCTATTTGTAACCTCAGACCACTGTATATATTCCTTGTGTGTATAGTGTTATTTCTAGTGAGCCCTTAGGTGATTAAATATATAATTTAATCTTGTGCTGTCTTGTATCTTGATCACGAATCCCCACGTCCGTGTTTCAGCCTAGTTATATGCTACCGCGGGTTGGTTTCTTACCCTATATAATAGTCAAATATTATATAGGTCAAATATATATTTGCGATCCTGTGGCCAAGACGGTCAGGCTCCTACTCTTAGTTTGGTAATAGGATGCCCGGGAGGGGAGATATAAATATCTCCCCACAGAAATCAAATGATGGTACCATGTTTGGACTCCACTTGTAGCCGGAACCCAGGCGGATCTGTTGGTCCCAGAACCATCTCCATGGGACCTCCTGGTCTGGAGCTTTGGGCCCTAATGGGTTTTGTGGGTCCTTGGCTGCCAGCCCAGAAGAGGAGGAGGGGACCCTTCCCAGAAGCGGGGAGGGGAGTGGCCGGCTACAGGTCAAAAGCCCATGCAAGCCAGCGGGCGGCATCTTTTCTCTGAAGGAGGGTCACATCGTGCCATGTGTTTAGAGGGACCTGCAACCTGCTGACATCACTGCCCTCCATGTGAATACAGCTAAGAACTCATCACAACCCAAATGGACTCATCCATCTGGTAAACTGACTTTTGTTCTGCTTAACCCTGTTTGTACCATATCACCTGTATTTGTAACCTCAGACCACTGTATATATTCCTTATGTATAGTGTTATTTCTAGTGAGCCCTTAAGGCGATTAAATATATGTTGCGGTCCCCAATGCACGGGCAACATCTGTCTGGCGGCCGGGACAGATCGAGACCCATTCAATTTGAATGGGTCCGTGATCTGACCGCACCGCAAATAAATAGAACAGGAGGAGGCAGGGACAGAAACACCACAGAAGCACTCCGTAGTGCTTCCATGGGATTCCAATCCATGCTTCCATTCAGCATCTCCAGGATTGCGGACCCATTCAAGTGAATGGGTCCGCAGCCGCAATACGGCCACAGGCACACAACGTTCGTGTGCAAGATGCCTAACGGAAACAGCTGACTAGGGCAGAACATGATGTCAAGAAATTCCACCACCGGGCTCAAACAGGAACTGCAATTTCATATTAGTCTTTCCTTATTTGCTAATACATTATAACCTGTAGTCACTCTTAAGCATTTACAGCGGTGCTTAAAAGTTTGTGGACCCTTCAGAATATACTGTATTTCTGCACAAATTTGACCTAAAACTAAATCATATTTTCACACAATTCCTAAAAATAGACAAAGATAGCCAAATCAAAGAAATGATTCAAAAATATTTGAGTTGGTCATTTATTTATTGAGGAAAATGATCCAATATGTGAGCGGCAAAAGTATGTGAACCTTGAAGAATAGTAGATAATTTGAAGGTGAAATTAGAGTCCGGTGTTTTCAATCGATAGGTTGACAATCAGGTGTGATTAGGTCACCAGCTATTTAAAGAACAGGGATATATCAAAGTCTGATCTTCACAACACATTTATGCAAGTGCATAATGGCACAAGATTTCTAAGGACCTCAGAAGAAGACTTGTAGGTACTTCAAAAATTGTAGATAAGACAGCACTACTCACTGTATTATTCCAGTCTTTCCATTTCGTGGCGGTGCCCACAGCATTGAATTCTGGCCTCCCAAACTCCTTAGTAACTTGCAATATTATGAAAAACTGCGGCACTCCAGTATCTTAGAAATTATCTCTTTTTATTTCACCGAGATCTGTTAGGTCTTTATCAAACTCAGAAATACACATCAATAGTGAACATATATAGTCACCAAATTCCAACAATTTGTCAATCTTAACTCCACCTAAATTAAATAATACCGCCCCCTTCAAGTAAAAAAAATCTTATCTTTTGTTATCCACATCACTCAACAGACATCTCCTATCTCCAAATTAATGTCTCACTCTATTTCTTACCACCTATCCCAGGCTGTGGGATCCGTCCATAGAGGATATAATGCGCACTTTACTCTTACACCAGGTGTAAGAGTAAAGTGTGCATTATATCCTCTATTTGGTGACTATATATGTTCACTATTGATGTGTATTTCTGAGCTTGATAAAGACCTAACAGGTCGAAACGTCGCTGTCTCAGTGAAATAAAGGAGATAATTTCTAAGATACTGGAGTGCCGCAGTTTTTCATAATATTGCAAGACTTGTAGGTACTCATCAGGCTGGAAAAGATTACAAAAGCCATCTCTAAAGAGTTTGGACTCCATCAAGCCACAGACAGATTGTGTATAAATGGGGGAAATTCAAGACCATTGTTAACCCCCCCAGGAGTTATCAAACAACAGAGATCACGCTTATGCAAGCCGTATAATAGTCTGCAAGGTCACAAAGGAACCCAAGGTAACCTCCAAGCAACGAAAGGCCTTTCTCACATTAGGTAATGTGTCCACCATCAAGAGGACACCGAACAAAAATATTGTGCGTGGCAGGATTGATGTAAAAAAAGAACATTGCTGCCTGTCTGTAGTTTGCTATGGATCTCCTGTACAAGCCAGAAGGTTATTGGAACAATGTGTTTGGGTGAATGAGCCCAAAATAGAGCTTTGCAGTTTAAATGAAAAGCGTTAGAGTTGGAGATAGGAAAGCACTGCATTCAGGAATAAAAACCTCATCCCATCTGTGAAACATGGTGGTGGTAGTATGGTTTTGGCCAGTTGTATTCATGAGTCCTCTCAATGTATTCCATGGTCGGTTTGCAGATGCACAGTGGGGAGGCGAGGTGAGTATCCACCACATACAAATTAGTGGTCAGTGGCAAAAGTACTATTCATGAGGTGACAGATTCCCTTTGATGTTTTTTAGGACCCAGCATTCTTCACTGTTCCGGTTTGAAATAAAAGTCATATCTGCATATGTATCTGTTATTTTGTTTGTATTTGGGTCATGTATTTTATTTTGTGCTAAAGCCGATTGCATGGATTGAAAAAGAAAATTAATTACTTATTTGCTTAGAAATAATGTAATATTTCCAAACCACCAGAAATGTCAGAATCTTTCAGTAGGTTCATCAGCTTTCCAAAAATAAACATTTCAAAATAGTTATAAGATTTAACAACTTATGGCTACAAAATAAACACTTTGGGCAATGATTCTCTTTATGCAAGTTAAATAATTTAATGTTTTCCAAACCACACTGACAATAACATTGATTCATTGATTGGACTGATAAGCAATTGTGTTACTGTTACAATTAATGTCAATAAAAGGAATGGATTTAATAGATGAGAACATGTTCTTGATCTATTTATTTAGACCTAACCACATTAGGGGTGGGGAGTTACAAAAATGTTAGGCTACGTCCACATCTGTGGCAGGCATTCCTGTATTCTGTTGTGGCAGAGAAAGAGAATACTGGAATTTCCGTATACACCATAGCCAGAAGTCGCTGGGCCCCACCAGGTCCCATTCACTATAATGGGGTCCATCAGTGTCCTGCATTTTGCTGTACAAAAAACGCTGCTAGTGGCTCTTGTACGATTTCTGTTTCCAGGGGCGAACTGGAACCTAAAATGGTCCTGGGAAAAAAAGTGGCCCCCATGCTGCATGCAGTTCCAATTTAACAGAAGGCAGGGCAACACAACTGGGCATAGCCAACACAAGTAGGTGGTGTCAGCAATAGCATAGTGAAGCACAAAATATCGTCCCAGCAGAACCTGAAATACCACAGTGTGCACAAAATACTGCCACAGAAGCTGTACTTCCATGATGACCACAAATAGCTGCCATGTTTTGTCCTCCCATCGTCCAGTTGTCTCTAAATGAGATGGAGGAGGAGGCTTAGGAGATAAGATGTGGGCCACAGCTCTGAGACAGCCCTATCTTCAGCATGCTGCCTGGATTTTCCCTGGTAATGATACCTATAGTGGCCCCTGTAATATGTTCCTCAAGTGGCCAAAGAAAGACGCCTGAGACTCCTGTGCCCCTGCTTCATTTGTACAATGAGTCATATAGTGGCCTGTAGCCTATGAGGGTGAACAGCAGGGCAGAATGTCATGAGATCCCGTGCCTGGAGGCATTGTTAAACTGTATCACCATCCTCAGAACAGTTATACAATTAAATTCACGAGGGCACCTGTGGCAACTGGCCAGGTAAGTAAGCATCTGATGCTTAACTAAGGACTCCTGCACACGACCCTATCCATTTTGCGGTCCGCAAACTAACAAATCCACAAAATACAGATGTAATCCATGTGTGTATCACACCTTTTGCGGGCAGTATTGTAGAAATGTCTATTCTTGTCTGCAAAACAAAAACAGGACATGTTCTATTATTTGTGGCAAGGCTGGATGGATGCTACCAGCACATGGATGACATCTGTGTGCTGTCCACATTTTCTGCTGCCCCATAAAAATGAATGGGTATTTGATCCGCAAAAAGTGTGGAATGTATGCTGACCAAAAATACAGTCTTGTGAATGATGCCTAACGCTGAGTGCATCATATCATTATGCACCCGGACTGGGGTTCCTTAAGCCCACCAGAGAAAATTATTCTCAGGGCACAACCCCCATATCATCATTAAAGTGTAATAGTTTATTTATTTATTTTTTAAATCATGTATAATTTTTCATTGGTTTAGGCTACTTTCACACTAGCGTTCGGGTGTCCGCTTGTGAGCTCCGTTTGAAGGCTCTCACAAGCGGCCCCGAACGGATCCGTCCAGCCCCAATGCATTCTGAATGGATGCGGATCCGCTCAGAATGCATCAGTCTGGCTCCGTTTGTGCTCCGCTCCGCTCATCAGGCGGACACCTGAACGCAGCTTGCAGCGTTCGGGTGTCCGCCTGGGCGTGCGGAAGCAAACGGATCCGTCCAGACTTACAATGTAAGTCAATGGGGACGGATCCGTTTGAAGTTGACACAGTATGGCTTTCAATGTAAAGTCAAAACGGATCCGTTTGCATTATCATGAACAAAAAAAAAAAAAAATTTTTTTTTTTTTGTTCATGGTAATGCAAACGGATCCGTTCTGAACTGATCTAAGCGTTTGCATATAGGTGCGGATCCGTCTGTGCAGATACCAGACGGATCCGCACCTAAACGCAGGTGTGAAAGTAGCCTTAAAATAAGGTTTTACATATACAAATAGTGCATAGTTTCAGAATCATTTTTACAAAAATATCCACACAGGTGGACATATATAGAAACCGTATGATGCAAATACCCCCCCCCCCCCCCCCCCCCAGCTAACTGTGCAGAGAGACAACATTAACTGACTACAGCAGAAAACAGAAAATAAAATAAAAATACTGCACTCTATAGGATATAAATAGGATATAAATAATATCCTATATAATAATATCCTATACATTGTAATGTCACAAAATATGTAATCAGGTGCGGCTGTAAAAAAACAGGCCAAGAGCTATGGAGGTGTTCATATCATTTGCCCTCTCAAACAATCCCTCGTCAATGCCATATACGCTAATCCAAGGACCGCAAAACAACCCTGCAATATTTTCATAAACTTGGCAGGGCATCTCCTTTTCAGGTAGACCCCTCTTTCAAATCGTAAAATTGTGTTCAAGCGGTTCACAAATTCCTGTCTGGTAGACGGGCTACTCTGTATCCAATGTTTAGCTATGAACACTCTTGCCTGGAAAAGCATTCTTTGAATACACAAGGATATTTTATCATCCAGTCCTGGAGATTCTAAAATTCCCTTTGTAGCTGTATCTGAGTTGTTTTAGAGATAATCCTTGTTACTCCTTCCCCGTAGGCCCTCAACTCAGAGCACTCCCAGAACATTTGTATCAAGGAAGCATCCGTCCTTTCACATCTAGGGCATTTCGAGTCTGTCCTCAATCCTATATTATACAGGAACTCAGGGGTTCTATATATTCTATGTACCAGTTATATCTGGGACAATCTCTGTGCCTCACTAAGCGTAAGACTAGGGGTTAAGGACAGGATCGTATCCCATTGTTCCTGGTAGATGCCACCAACATCTCGTTCCCATTTATCTTTAACTGACCAAGAACTCGATGAGTTACATTTATTAAATACATGTCTATAGATCAGAGAGATGAGTCCTATAGCACTACCACCACAAAGCAATTGTTGTACCATAGGAGGGGAAGCTGAGAGCAGCAAACCATCTTTAAAGGGGTTGTCCGGGATTGGGGACATTGCTGTAAGAGAACACCAAGCACATAAATATTACATACAGTCCTGTCGTACCTTTGCAAGACTTTTCTGATGCCCCGTTTTCTTGTCCTAAAATCTCTGCCGGAAGTGCCACTTCCCAAACAATCAGTGGGGGACTGTAGGAGCCCAGCTGAAGTGTAGAAATACCTAAAAACATCTGGGGGGACCTTCAATCCACTATTAACAGTGATTTAACAGTTTTTTTTTTTAAAACAATCTTGATCCCGGACAACCCCTTTAAATTGCGCTTGAGATGCATGTCTCAGTTGAAGGTATTGGTAAAAGACATTTCTAGGAAGACGGAACTCTGCCTGAAGCTGTGCAAACGACTTAATACCCCCTCCTGATGGAGGAAAAGAATACCCCTTTATTCCCAGGCAGAGAAGCCTTTTAATCTAAACATTTCTGGCATTTGCAGATTGCGCCAAATGGGCGTATGATCATGAAATCCCTCAATACCAATTATTTTTTTAAACCTATACCAAACCCTGGTTATCAGAGAGATGGTGGGATAGCCCCCAGTGCAACTTTATGGTTTTCCCAATTCTGCCATAGTGATGGTGCTTTCTGTCTCAATAAAAGAAGCGATCCTAGCCGAGGGTCCCATCTAGTGCTGTCCCCACCCCTTAACGTGTTGTAGTTGGGAAGCAATAAAGTAAAGCCAAGGGTTTGGAAGAGAAAGAACACCCTCCTCCTTACTCTTTTGAAGAGTGTCCATAAGTATCCTAGGCTGTTGTTTTTTACACACCAAGGACCAGAAGATACCTTGAATCTTATAGAATATCTGCTGTGGGATCCAGATTGGGGAGTTGTGTAATATATAAAGCAATTGGGGCATGAATATCATTTTAATTAAATTACATTGGCCTACCACCGAAAGAGGTAATTTACACCAAACATTAACCTTTTCAGTAAATTTTGTGATTAGGGGGACAATATTATTTTAGACTTATTGTGTTAACGTTGGTGTTATCATAACACCCAGATATTTAAAGCTGTGGGTTATCTGTAACTGGATGCGAGTCAAATCCATTTGAGGTGGAAGAGGGTCAAGTGGAAGCAATACAGACTTGTCCCAGTTAATTGTCAACCCTGACCTATTCCCGAAGTCGATAATATCATTCATGATAGGGTGAACGGATTGCTCCAGATTTCCCACATACAGGAGCATGTCATCAGCGTAAATGGAAACCCTTTCTTCACCTGAGTCCAGCGGGAAGCCCCTCCACCCGGGAGAAGAACGCAAGATGCAGGCTAGGGGTTCAATGGCAACCGCAAATAGTAGGGGGGATAATAGACAACCCTGTCTCGTTCCCCTATGCAATGTAAATTGTGGAGATAATTCCCCATTCACTCTAATCCTTGCCACCGGAAAAGCAGCTTGACCCAGGACATACCGTATTATTCACCCTATAAGACGCACCGGCCCATAAGACGCACCTAGGTTTTTGAGGAGGAAAATAAGAAAAAAAATATTTTGAACCAAAAGGTGTGCTTTTGGTCGGCTTTGAACTAATGGTAGCCTGTGAATGACACTATTATGGGGGTTTGTGGATGGCACTGTTATGGGGGTCTGTGAATGACACTATTATGGGGGTCTGTGGATGGCACTGTTATGGGGATCTGTGGATGGCACTGTTATGGGGGTCTGTGGATGGAACTGTTATGGTGGGGTCTGTGGATGGCACTGTTATGGGGGTCTGTGGATGGCACTGTTATGGGGGTCTGTGGCTGACACTGTTATGGGGGTCTGTGGCTGACACTGTTATGGGGTCTGTGGCTGACACTGTTATGGGGCGTCTGTGTATGGCACTGTTATGGGGGCATCTGTGGCTGACATGACACTGCTATTTGACATCCACAGATCCCCCCCATAACAGTGTCAGCCACTGTGAATGACCCCCAATACAGAGGGTGGGGGCTGGCATCTACACTAGTTTTTAAATGGCAGCGGGGGCCCAGTGCAGTCATTGTATTCCATTACACCAGGCCCCGCTCATTGTACTAATGGTATCTACTGTAACTGCAGGCATGCAATGATTAACTATAGATATGTTCGATCCAGCGCTGAGCAGCCTGTACTTACGATCATAGCAGGCTGGAGGCAGGAGGCAGGAGGCAGGGCGGGCAAGCACTGGCAGCGTAACTTCCTACGTCACGTGCCTGCGCCGCCTGCTTCATTCATAAAGTGGGCGGAGCAGACACGTGACGTAGGAAGTTACGCTGCCAGTGTCCGCCCGCCCTGCCTGCTATGATCGTAAGTACATGCTTCTCAGCGCTGGATCGAACATATCTATAGTTAACTATTGTATGCCTGCAGTTACAGTAGATAGCATTAGTACAGTGAGCGGGGCCCGGTGCAATAGAATACAGTGACTGCACCGGGCCTCGCTGCCATTACAAAACTAAAGGCCGGCCCCCAGTCCCTCCTCCCCCTCGCTGATAGACACGCCGGCCACGCCGTGCAGCTTGCGGTCGGCGGTGTATCAGTGGAAAAATGGCAGCCTTTGCCCCATAAGACGCACTGCCATTTTCCTCCCACTTTTGGGGGGGAAAAAGTGTGTTTTATAGGGCGAAAAATAAGGTAAATCTACAACCAAACCTCATGGCCTCCATATCCGCCCATAAGTGTTCCCACTCCACGCTGACAAAAGCTTTGGCAGCCTCCGGTATTCACAGGCCTTTGAAGGTTGAAAAAAAGCCTCCGAAGATTAATAGATGTATTCTTGGCCAGATTGGTCCTAATGTATGAGGGAAGTGATGACCTTGTTAAGCCGGTTGGCCAAAACCTTTGGTAGTATTTTCACATCAGTTGGCAGAAGGAAAATGGGCCTGTAGGATTTAGGCAGAGTTGGGTCCTTACCGGGTTTTGGTATTACTACCACCACCGCTTCCCGCAGAGATGACGGTAGCTTCACCAGTCTCAAAGCCTCATCAAAGGTATCTAGTAGATGAGGGAGAGTAATTTCTTGATATCTTTTAAAGATCTCTGACAGGAGCCCGGCGATTTCTCATTTGGTAAAGAAACTAGAGCCTCCCGGAGTTCCTCCAATCCCAAAGGCTCATCTAGGTACCTGACCGTTCCAGGGACAACGTAGAGACGGAGATAGCAGCAAGATAGGATTTTATATCTCTCGCATCCATCAGCAGTTTAGAGGTGTACAATTCTTGATAGTATCTAAAAAACTCATTAAGAAAGACCGAGTCCTCCGTGGAGCATGCGCCCCCTCTAGTCCTACCTAACGGCTACAATCCTCCTTGGGGCCTCCTGCGACCGAATCACTCTAGCCAACAAACTGCCTGCGCTTTCCCCCCGCTTCAAAATATTTTTGTTTCATAAAGGAGCACTTATTTTCAATAATATGGGTCAGATGGTTATTGAGAGTATCTTCTGCCTCCCTCTACGCAGACTCAGTCCATGTGTATGGGGCCCAGTGGCGGATCCAGAACCTGGTTTTGGGAGGGGCACTTCCAGATTATTTTCTGTCCGCCGCCACCACAAAACAGTGGTGCTTATAGAACAGACTACACAATGTAGAGGTATACTGTATATTGTGTGGCACAGTATATGCTATATGTGTATAACATAAACATATTTCACATGAAAACTTACAATTACTTGGCTTGGCCCTTGGGGATCTCGGACACCACTTCAACACTTTGGCTGGGGGGCTCGGTGGAGCTGATGTGTTTTATACTAATGAGAAATATTTCATAATAAGGATTTGGAGAAGGGGCAGAGGGATAGCAGAGCAGGGAGAGGCTGGTGCTGCTACTAGGGGGCTCATATCATGGGGGAGTAATAAAGCCCACCATAAAGCCCCCCTCCCAGTAGAAATAATTCTCCTTATAATGTGACAGTGCAAAAATACCCCCTTGTAATGCCCCCAGTTGAGCTAATGTCCCCATAGTGCCCCCATAATGTGCCAGTATAAAATACCCCTATATAGTGCCCCCAGTAAATGCCCCCATAGTGCTCTTCTCCCCCTTCCTCTTAGTGCCCCCCATAATGTACCAGTATAAAATGCCCCATATATAGTGCCCCAGTAGATGCCCTCAGTGTCCCCCATAATTTGCAAGTATAAAATACCCCTTCTTAGTGCCCCCGGTAGATGACCCCATAGTACTTCTCTCCCCCCTTCCCCATAGTACCCACCATAATGTGTCCCAGTATAAAATGCTACTGTACAGAGCCCCCCATATAAAATACCCCTTCTTTGTGGCCTCAGTAGATGCCTCTACAGTGCCCACCAATAATGTGCCAGTAAGAAGTGTCCCCCCATCATGTGCCAGTAACAAGAGCCCCCCCAATGTGCCAGTAACAAGAGCCCCCCCAATGTGCCAGTAACAAGAGCCCCTCGAATGTGCCAGTAACAAGAGCCCCCCTAATGTGCCAGTAAAACTATTGTACGTATAAAAAAAAAAACACTTATACTTACCTCCATGTCAGTGATGCGATGCAGACCTCTTCCGGGCCTGTGTCCCGCGTTGTACGGCTGTACGGCCTAGTGCCTGCAGCCTAACAGAGGAATTGGAAGGGACACGCCTCTCCCTCCCCTGCCCCGCTGCAGCACAGGCATCTGTATCGCTGGCGATACAGATGACTATGGAAATGAGCGCTTCCACAATGGAAGCGCTCATCTACCTGTGCCCTGCGGCCGCCGCCCCCTACTTCTGAGCAGCTCGGGGGGGCAATTGCCCCGTTGCTCCCCCCTAGATCCGCCAGTGATGGGGCCCCCACATAAGCAGTCTCAGCATCTTTCACTACCTGTAGCATTGCATACATTTTTTTATGTATAATCCCCTAACATATGCCGCCCACATCCACCTAGCCCAAATTAGTGCGAAAAAACTCTGTAATCAGTCCCGTCAGAGGCTCCTCCTCATCTATCAACTGAATCCAGAATGGATTGAGTTTCCAGAGGATCGGGCCACCCCGTCCCACATCATCAGCTGTGGCTCTACTTGGATGGGTGAGTGATCTGATAGAGGAGATATAGGACGAAGCCTCCAAGGACCAAATGGGCAGATCTATTCGGGAAAGCGAGTTATGGAAAGGAGAGAAACAGGAAAACTGACGTTGTTGAGGATACCGGATTCTCCACAAATCATGTAAATCATGTAGATCTAACTCCCTTAACAGCTTTTGTAATGTCCCGGAGTACCATTACCACTTCTTTTTGGCTACCATCTCCTATGTGCTAATGTATAACATCTAATGTATTTTATGTCATTGCCTAATAATGTGCATATTTATTCCTGAAACTGTTGTGTTCATGCAATTACCTGGTCCACCAGCAGATCACATCTGGGATCCACGGATATCCAGGTAAGAACACTGTGACACGTGTATATAACCTCTACAGAGATTGTAGGCCACCCTGAACCACTCTGGCAATCCTACCTCTGGGTACCAATATTACCATCTACAAAGGGAGCCTTGAGCTTCCGCTGCTTAACCGCAGCTGGTATCACGTTTACTTGCTCTATAAGAGGGACATATTTTGTAGAAACCTCCTAAGGGGCGAGGGATACCCCAGACGCTGAAACGGGCCGTTGCACTTTGCCAATAAAGTCTCCGGAGTGTTCACCAGGGCATGGTCCCGATGAAACTTATCTAGGGCTGGGTCTAGGTATTTATTATAGTCTCCTAACATAAGTAAAGGCACGGGGGGCCCTGGGCCACGGACACCATCACCTATTTTAGCACATCCCACGAATGTGGTGGCGGAATATAAATGGCAATCAAAAAGAAGTGTATCTTATATAAGGAACAGTGCAGGCAGACATATCTGCCATCAGGATCAATGTCACTGGAGTGGCATTCAAAAGGAATGGCCCTGTGTACCAGGATACTAACCCCCCTGGAGTGTGTACAGAAGGTGGAATGATAGGCATAGGAGATCCATGGTTTATGCAGCAATCTCTGGGATTGCTTAGAAAGATGCGTTTCAATAAGACATAATATGGCTGGCTGGTATTTTTGTACAGCCATAAAGACTGTTTGACGTTTCGTGGCATCTCCCAGGTCCCTGACATTCTACATCACAACTTGTGCCCTACCCGCCATCATGCAGGAAAAAACATATATGCAGGGGATGCAATTTTACATAGGTCAATATATTCCTACCCTTCAAGCATAAATGTGTCTATGTCGTGTCTCTGCAGTATCCCACCCATTGCAAACAGATAACAAAGAAATCCCAACATAAATAGCTCTAGTTGTCCCACTCAGGGGACATGAGGCACAAAAAGTTTCTGAAGCTAGCAACAGTATAGAACAATAATAATGGCAACACTGCTGTAGAGCAAAGTTGATATGTGTAAGCATGTATCCTCTAAACCAGGCATGCTCAACCTGCGGCCCTCCAGCTGTTGCAAAACTACAACTCCCAGCATTCCCAGACAGTCTACAGCTATCAGCCTGCAGCTGTGCATGGTGGGAGTTGTAGTTTTACAACAGCTGGAGGGCCACAGGTTGAGCATCCCTGCTCTAAACCGAGCCCCGAGCAGCAGCAAAACATATATAACACGCGGCATTTAAATGCTATGTCTAACATATACAATATTTGTGGTCGTGGCAACCAAGTACGTACCTATCCTACCTGGGATACCCTACCCCTAAGCGGTCAGAGTTGTGCCGTAACCGCGTCGTGGAGGGACGCCTGAAAGAGGGCATCCCCTTTGAGAGTAACAGGAGAAAGGGGTGGGTGGGAGGGAGAACTCTGCACGTCGTACGCCTGTGGGAGGGTGCCGGCCGTTGAAGTAGGTGGCCAAGCCCCTCCCACAAATACAGGCCAATGAATCGGCCTTTACACTTGTGGTCGTGGCAACCAAGTACGTACCTATCCTACCTGGGATACCCTACCCCTAAGCGGTCAGAGTTGTGCCGTAACCGCGTCGTGGAGGGACGCCTGAAAGAGGGCAAAAAGACATACTGATAGGCAGAAGTAATTTATTACAAAGACGTTACAAAGCTAAAGTTTGAAAAGCTGCCGACATTTCAGTTTCGGGGTGAGGTATGTAACGGTTGAAACAAGACGAGTGCCAACGCCCCAGTTTCTGTATGACATGCGCAGGCACTCGGTTTTTGGAGGCCGCGGATGCAGCACCTATGCGGAATGAATGTCCCGAAATTGTGGCAGGGTCACCGCCCGTGCTGGCCACAAGTGACCTTACATGGGATATGAACTGGTGGGTGGTGAGCGGAACCACCCCGAAGGGTAACAATGGACTATTCGGTCCGGCCTCGGACAAGGCAGACCGTAACTGACGAAGCACCGTGACGGGACACCATTGGTGTGCTGTGGGAAAGAAGGATACCGGGACAGGGGGGCCCATCTGGGAGGTCTTGGACGTCTTGATCAGTAATATGAACCCGTCTGAGTTCTGGACCAGCTGGCTGACCGTGAGGAACCTGCTACTGCCTGGCGAACAGGTGAACTCCCCAGGTCTTAGGAAGCCGTAAAAGGCAAGATAGATGGCGGATTTAAGTACCAAGCTGGGCAAAACCCCGAAAGGATTACCGTCCAAGGCGTCGGACAGTTTGCGGAAAAGAGGGCCGGTGACCGCTTGCCTGCGTACTTGGCTTTGAGGCCCGCACTTGCTCAAACCCTTGAGAGCGGCTTTGACAGCATGTATGGTGAACACTGACGCTAGTTCAGGATGGCTAACAGAGAGGAAGTGTTGCACTCCCGCCAGGTACGACCTCACTGTACCGTGGGAGAGCCTGCGCACTGAGTGGCAGTAACCAATGAACGCCAGGATGTACTCTGGAAAACTGGAGTCCCCTTGAGGACATTCCCCTCGAAACCTGCAGAACGTCTTCCACCCGGTGTTGTATGCCCTGGTTGTGTTAGGTGAGAGGGAATTGCGTATCAGAGCGTGAGCCGTCTCAAGGTGGTTGGTTACATTAGCATTAAGGACTCGTGAGGAGGGACGGTGGCGCCTGTCGCATCTGCCTCTGGCATGATCTGAAAGAAACGGGAGAAGTTAGCCCTCGACAAGGCGTCAGCAGCCCCGTTTTGCGCACCTGGCACATGCGCACTGAAAACATGAAAGTGGTGACGTAGGGAGAGCTGCACTAACCGTCTGAGGAAACACATGACTTGGCTAGACTTTGACAGTCCACTGTTAAGGATGTCTACCACGGCTGAGTTGTCAGTTACGAACAGAACAGACTGACGTGCCCAAAGACTGCCCCAAATGTGGGCGGCTACCACGATGGGGTATAGCTCGAACAGCGCCGAGGTTTGGAGGAAGCCCGGGATTTGTCCCACCTCGGCAGGCCATTCGTCTGCAACCCAGTGGGTGCCAAAAATGGCGGCAAACCCTGAGCCCGCAGCTGCATCAGAAAAGACTGTAGGCGACCGACAAGACAGCTCGGGTACGAATAAGGACACCCCGTTCCACTGGCTCAGAAAATGGTCCCACATGTGGAGATCCGCTAGGGCTTGACTGTCTAGGCACACTGGGCTGTCCTGTTCCGGGGCGGAACTTAAGAGCGACAGTAGGCGGGATATGAACGCTCTGCCCTGCGGAATGATGCGCATGGCAGTAGGCGGGATCCGTGTCCCCAGGGCCTTCCTCTGCAGGGGGAATATGAGCAAACTGCTCCATGCTCGCCGCCACATCTGCCGTTTTGGACGAGGCGGCAGTGCCATATTGTTTTGCCGGCATCTGTCCCAGACCCTCCTGGCTATCCTTCTCCTGCTTGGTCGTACGGGTCATGCCCGAATGCGTACCCAGGGATTCTGCCCACACTACTCCACTGCTGCCTAGCTGTACAGGGGACTCTAGCCGCAGGATGGCTCAAGATTGTAGGAGCTCAAGTAAGCACATCTCCTCACATTGCCGGCCAGGCCACGCCCCAAAGTTTAATAGGTTTTGATTTAAAGAAATACACCCTAGTGGCAACTTATTGTAATATGAGATAGAGCAGATATGAGCAAGGTCAAACTGGGGTTCCTTGGGCTTACCAGAACAAATTATTCTCAGGGCCCAAACCCCATATCAGCAATAAAGTCTAATAGATTTAGATTCAAAGAAATAGACCTTAGACCAAGCTATTGGCTTCAAAGGCAGCTCAAATGTTTTTTTTTTCTCCCGCAACTTTGGAGCCCACTGTGGAATCAAAGCCTGGGCCCATCAGAGGATCCTTTGGTACTCTGGTAGGCCAGTCTGATACCGCAGTGAGGATGGCTGGGGTAGCCCCCTGGACATCGGCCACCAGGAAATTTGCCCCTGTCCCTGTCTGTCACACATTGCTGGGTTCATAGCAACAATGCTCAGTAAAGCTGTCCAATGTTCCTCATGCTGCTGCTGCTGCTAAGGGTATGAGGATCAGGATCTCCTCTGCTTTGTGTGCTGTGTATGGGAGATTTCATAGCAGCATTTGAAAAGTCACCTGAACCAAAAGGTGTGCTAAGTTTCCATACCTCTCATATGTCCTTCTATTGCAGGGTAAGTCCCTACTTTTTACCCAAATTTGTTGTCTCTCATCCATCTAATATACATTATTATCCCTTTTGAATCCAGAGGGAAAAAAAGCAGCCTGGTTTGAGAGCTGCA
This sequence comes from Bufo bufo, assembly GCF_905171765.1. Taxonomy (NCBI): domain Eukaryota; kingdom Metazoa; phylum Chordata; class Amphibia; order Anura; family Bufonidae; genus Bufo; species Bufo bufo. Next base: position 329,408,680 of record NC_053391.1, on the reverse strand, counting down.
CTTATAGAAGCAGACAAACAACGCGAGTTTGTGAGCGTTCGCGTGTTTGAGTTCAAGTGTGTGTTTATATTAAGTGTGTGGCTTTAGATTACGTGAGGGTATCTGTGCTGAGTGGCTGTGCCTGACTTTATTGTACTCTATATCAAGTCAGAGCAGTCTAGTCTAGTTTATACACTGTGACTTGCTTTTGCTGCTAGGTTTATTTCATAGCAGCTGAAAGTATACTGTGATTAAATTTTTTAGTTAAATTTTTTTCTCTTCCTTCTCCAGGGTGTTGCACAGGTGAGTAATTAGAGTGTGGCTATCTTATTAGGAGAAGTTAAATAGCCAGTCTTGGGGCAGCTCAGACCTTTGAATGCAGAGGGAAAAAAGCTGTCTGGTTTGAGAGCTGCACTTATACAAGCAGACAAACAACGTGAGTTTTTAGTGCGTTTGCATGTTTGATTTCAAGTGTGTGTATGTATTAAGTGTGTGACTTTAGATTACGTGACTTGAGATTCAGGGACTTTAGGAGGGGACTACAATAAGTTAGATTCTTATCACTGCACTATATTGTATTTTTTCTCTTTTCTTGCGTAATCCCCATTTAGTATGTGTTCCATTATTGAAAGTGCAGTGCAGTGGACATCTTGTCTAATGTATGCAGTCCTGGAACAGCCGTTTGTAGGTGCATATCTTTGTTCAAAATGTGAGCAAATTGCCAGTTTGGAATCACACATTGTGTATCTAACTGGGTGAGTTTCAAGACCCAGAAGCGTTGAAAAGAGTTTGCTGCTCACTGAGCAAGCACTCTATGGGGTAGATGTGGGGGAGGGTGGTAGCGAGGAGTCTCAGGAAAGTGAGGTAGGTAGCTGGATAACAGTTAGAAAGTGGGGTAGAGCAAAGAGTGCCAGGGAGGCTAGCCCTGATCTAACACCCCAACAAGTTTGCAAGGTTGGCAGATGAGGGGGATGTGAGTTCAGGGAGAGCACTGCTGCAAGTGGAGCCTTACTCTGCCAGTCAGCTCCAGTAAGCAGGGTACCCGGAGAGCAGGGCAGGCCAGACAGGTGCTGGTAGTGGGAGACTCAATTATATGGGGTACAGATAGGGCAATCTGTCACAAAGACCGGGATCGTCGAACGGTGTGTTGTCTTCCTAGCGCTCGAGTTTGACACATCGTGGATCGGGTTGATAGATTACTGGGAGGGGCTGGAGAAGATCCAGCAGTCATGGTCTATATAGGAACCAATGACAAAGTTAGAGGTAGGTGGAGCGTCCTTAAAAATAATTTTAGGGATTTAGGTCACAAGCTAAAGGCAAGGACCTCAAAAGTAGTGTTTTCCGAAATACTACCTGTACCACGAGCCACACAAGAAAGCAGCGGGAGATTAGGGAAGTTAACAAGTGGTTTAAGAACTGGTGTAGGAAGGAGGGGTTTGGGTTCCTGAAGAACTGGGCCAACTTCTCTGTCGGCTACAGGCTCTATCATAGGGATGGGCTGCACCTCAATGGGGAAGGGGCAGCTGTGTTGGGGGAGAAGATGGCTAGAAGGTTGGAGTAGTGTTTAAACTAGGGACTGGGGAGGGTAATTATATTATAGGATGAGAAGATAGTGCACATAGAGACCTGGGGCAAGGTAATGGGACTGGGGGAGAAATGGTAAGAGGGACTAGAAAAGCTCAGAAGGAAAGGTGTAGGGTAAAAAATATACACAAACCTCCTAATTGTATGTATACTAATGCCAGAAGCCTGACTAATAAAACTGGGGAACTGGAATTAGTGATGTGTGAGGAGGACTATGACATAGTGGGAATAACTGAGACATGGCTGGATGATAGCTATGACTGGGCAGTTAATGTACAAGGTTACAGTCTGTTTAGAAAGGATCGCAAAAACCGGAGAGGGGAAGGGGGTCTGCCTTTATGTAAAGTCCTGTCTGAAGCCCACAGTCCTAGAAGATATAAGTGAGGGACATGAACATGTGGAGTCACTGTGGGTAGAAATACATGGAGGCAAAAACAATAATAAATTACTAATAGGAGTTTATTATAAACCCCCTAATATACCAGAGTCCACAGAAAGTCTGCTACTAAACAAGATAGACGAGGCAGCAGATAATAATGAGGTCGTTATTATGGGGGACTTCAACTACCCAGATATAGACTGAGAAATTGAAACTTGTACCTGTACCTGTACCTGTGTGGTCTGTATCACTAGATCTGAACTTTGGTTCAGCTGATGTGAAAACAAGCTAGAGATTTGTAGCACAATGCCAGAATGAGTTCTCCGCATGGGTAAATAGTCAGAAGATAAAGTAACAGAGAAGACATTGTCACAAGAATGACATTAAGAAAAAGTGAAATTATCCCATTCCTCAATTAAGAAAAGGTATCTCAGACATCCTTAAAGGGGTCGATCAATTTCAAATTTAATTAATCAAAATGCCACATATAGTCATGTGGCCCCCAACTGTCCTATTGGAAGACCCCAGCTACCCTGGTATCAGTGAAGTAAACATACTTACCTGTCACCTGCCATGTACATGTCCTGCAAGATGGCATTGACTGCTTCATCTGGCTGCACTTGGGAACTTTGTATTCTGTGCAGGGGCCGAACAGCAAATGGATACATCTGTTATATGGGCAGATACACGTTGATTCTGCGTCAATTGCTACACAGCATACAAGGTTTCAAAGAATAACCAGAGGAGGCAGTTGCTACCATCTTGCAGACCAGTGACAAGGCAGGTGACAGGTACTAAGTATGTTTGCGGGGGTTATATCTAGTTGTATGGACTGTACATGATATTTTGAAATTGGCCAATCCCTTTAAGGACTTAGAGCACTTTGAAATTGGCATGTATTGGTTCTTAAGGAGGCAAAAGCACCAATAGTAGCCTGGAACAGCAGTGGAGAGGAGAAACACAGTGATTTGTTCACATTTACCTAGAAATATATTATACAGTAAAAATGCATCAGGTCTCCTCTTGGTGTATTATATTTTGCATCAGGCTTACTATGCAATATCTTGTATTTGTGGTGCTATACCTATAAATACACGTGTTTCTTTCACTCTACAGATGTACATTCACAATCACAAGGACATTTTCTTGTCTTGTCTCACAGATTGTTCTTTGGATGATGCTTTTTGGAAATGAAAATACCTTGTCAGTGAAGCTGGCTTTATGTATTTTCTGCCTTCCAGATACTTCTACATATTCAGCATCTTAGTGTATTTTTTATATATGTCTCCCTTTGACTCTCCAGACTCAAAATATTCAATTTTAATGCCATAACCCACAGTCTCCAGCATCCCTCCAAGTCATGTATTGCAGGCAGCTGGAACGCTATGTAAACTTTGTCAGACTAGTAATGGATCTGTCTAATTGTAAAACAATCTCAAAATTACATTACACCCCTCTAAAGTGTTTCCAAGTGGCAGATCAAACACACACCAAAGAAAATAACCGCTGAACAGTTGATTTGTTTGACTTAAGTTTATATGTGTATAGTTTACGTGCAAGAGAAAAATGACAATGGACTAGGTTGTCAGAAGCATGGCCAACTGAGAAGTATGATACTCTGATAACATGGGAAAGCTGACTGAAAACGAAATAAATTTTATTCTAGACCCACCTAGGGTAGAGGGTTAATGACATTTGTGTAGAACTGTATTATATGCATAGTACATGTTACTCTCTAAAATAAATGTATTGGGAATATAAGAAGCAATATGGGTTTCCTGTGATATATGAGCTAAACCCCAGTTTTGCCTGCCAAAAGTAAATAAGGAGTGTGCAGGGAGTAAGATGCATTTTAGAGCATTTTAGAGCAACAGATTATGCAGTAAGAATATATGAGGGCACTAATCAGACATTGTGCTCAGTTGGCATAAGTTAAAATGCATTGGTTTGGAGGGTAAAAAGAGAAGGAAAATATGGATTCATCTCAATAAACTAGAATATAATCAAAGTTAATTTATTTCAGTAATTCATTTTAAAAAGTAAAACTTATATATTATATACATTCATTACACACAGAGTGATGTCTTTAAAGCGTTTATTTCTTTTAATGTTTGTTCTGCACAGCAGGGTTAGGGAAAATGATTTCAGATCAAGTCTGCCTTAGTTTTGGTATTCCTGTAGTGATTAATGTGGTTATACCACCATCTAATGGTGTTAAATAATATTACACTTTGTTTTTCTTGTTGCAAAGACTGCTGCATTGTGGGTGGTGCAAAGCATTGTGGGAGTGCAAATCATCCTGGGGAAAGAGAAGTCTCCAGGACACTGTATAGAGCTGTCCTATGCATGTCTCCTTCTCAAACTCCACCATCCTTGTAAAATCATATCTGGTGAGAGATCTACCCTTGTTTCAGGGACATTATGTTATGCAGAACTGTTCAGTTAGTTATAACTGTTATTCAGGGAGTTGTTCTTACTGTAAGCTAGCCATGCAATCTTTTGTACAGGCAGACATTTTACCATGTGCTTCAGTGTTAATGCAAATGTTATAGTACATGCTATCTATACGTTATACTTATACTTGCTATTTGTATTCTTATAGTTTTACCAATCAAATATTCCTGTTTTGCCAATAAACAAGTTAGACTACAAAGAACAGTCCTCTTATTTGGAAGACAGGAATGGTTTATGCTGAATGTCAGACTGCACACTGTGTAAACGTGTATGAAGACAGAACAGTAAAGCAGATGCTAGTCACCAGCGATAGTGGATCTGACTATACAGAGCTGCCATCACACACACGGTCCTGCGTACAAGGTTGCAGCGGTTGCCATACAGTCACAAGAAGTGAGATTACAGCCCCCAGCAAGTGCAGCACGATTCAGACCACTTTGAAGTCCGTTCCTACCTAGACTGAGTCCGCACAAAGACATTAAGCAGCCAGCAAAAGGTACACAATGTCCGCTAGCCAGGCATCATCATACAGGACCAGGTCACGAGCAAGCTGCTCTAGCAAGTCCTCAATAAAAAAAAAGACTGCTCTCGCCCATGCAGAAGCTGAGGCTGCAAAAGTAAGGTCTTCCTTTGCTGCACAAGAGATGCAACTAAAGAAAGAGAGTGTTAAGAGAAAAACAGAGAGCATGCCTGCAAGCGTCAAAGGAAAAAGAGAGAGCGTTACTGGAGGAAGAGAGAGCATGCCTGTAAGCAGCGGTGGAAGCAGAGAGAGCATGCCTGCAAGCGTCAAAGGAAAAAGAGAGAGCATTATTGGAAGAAGAGGGAATACGCTTGCAAGCGGCACTGGAATAAGAGACAGCATTCCTGCAAGCGTCACTGGAAAAACTCGCCACAGAGAAAGAATCGGCAGCCGCAGTGGCCAAAGCAGAGTTCCTAGAAGCCTTGGAGTTCCCCGAATCCAAGAAACACAGCCAAGTACTTGGGCCAGACCTAGATGAACAAGATCAAACACAGCGTGTCTTAGAATACCGTTGCAAGAAAAAGTATGTGAACCCTTTAAAATTATATGGATTTCTGCACAAATTGGTCATAAAATGTGATCTGATCTTCATCTAAGTCACAACAATAGACAATCACAGTCTGCTTTAACTAATAACACACAAAGAATTAAATGTTACCAATTTTTTATTGAACACACCATGTAAACATTCACAGTCCAGGTGGAAAAAGTATGTGAACCCGGTATGCAACAAAGCGATGCTGACCACAACTACCACCCTACAGAACAGAAGCTACAACCTTCGCTTTGACTTAAAGGGACAACCTTTGCATCAGAACGGTATTATACAGACTTCCCTAAAAGAAACCCCTAAAGGATATTGGTGATACACCACACTTGCAGCATAACAACAACACACCGGGTAGTATTGGCGCTAACCAGGTCGCCATGGATTTTGCTAAGTTCTTTGCTAAACGGGCTCTGGTTACCAAAGGACTTATAAAGTTCACCGATCGCCCCGAGAACTACAGGGCATGGCGAGCCTCCTTCCAAAACTCCATAAGGGACTTAGATCTTTCCTGTAGTGAGGAGTTGTATCTCTTTGTAAAGTAAATCGGAAGCGAGTCTGCTGAACACGCTAAAAGAATCAGAGACATTAACATAAATTATCCGGGCAAAGGCTAAAGATGGTGTGGGAAAGACTTGATGAGTGTTATAGGTCAATAGAAGCTATAGAAAATGCTTTATATAAGAGAATTGATAATTTTCCCAGAATAGTGGGTAGGGGTTACCAGAAGCTCAGGGAACTCAATGACTTATTGATAGAGGTACAGGTTGCTCAGGAAGAAGGAGATCTGCCAGGGCTAGCATTCCTGGACACCGCCAGAGGTGTCAATCCGATTGTCTAAAAACTCCCTAATAATCTACAGCGGAAGTGGTTCACGCATGGTTCCCATCATAAACAGTTTCATAATGTACCATTTCCCCCCTTTGTGGTGTTTGTAGACTTTGTTACTCAACAGGCAAGGATCAGAAACAATCCCAGTTTTGACTTTACATTGTCATGTTCCACTACCCCTGGTGTCAAACCTCATAAAACACCAGTGGCAGTCCACAAAACTAACATTGCCTCTACAGGTTCTCCTTACAGGCTGTTTAAGTCTTCTCAAGAAGAGAACAAACTCAAAGATCTTACCAAAGAATGCCCTCTGCACAAGAAACCACATCCTCTACTAAAATGCAGAGCCTTCAGGGAGAAGTATTTAAAGGACCGCAAAGAATTCCACAAAGAAAACAACATTTGCTTCAGGTGCTGCACTACAACATCGCACTTCGCCAGGAACTGTAAGGTCAGTGTGACATGCACAGAATGCGGTAGCACAGAACACAACATGGCTTTACACCCTGGACCACCCTGGGGTATCATCCCAAGCAGAGGAGCATGACAGGAAGCATATAGACACTGACATAGACACTGCAGTAGTCACTTCTCACTGTACAGAGATCTGTAAAGGACTTGCAGGAGGGAAGACCTGCTCAAAAATCTGCCTTGTCAGAGTTTATCCGGTAGGTCACCGAGATAAGGTGATCAAGGTATATGCAATCTTAGATGATCAAAGCAACAGGTCTTTAGCTAATTCCACCTTCTTCAACACCTTCAACATCGTAGGGCCCGGTTCTCCCTACTCCTTAAGAACATGTGCTGGTACCTTTGAGACGGTGGGGAGGAAGGCAACTGGATACAAGGTAGAGTCCGTGGATGGTCAGACCTGCTTGTCACTGCCAACCATACTGGAGTGCAATCACATACCCGTCTGGGATACCTACACCAGAGGTGGCAGCATACCACCCCCACCTGAGGAGTATAGCTCACCAAATACCGGAACTGGACCCAGAAGCCCCAATAGTCTTGCTCCTTGGAATAGACATACTACACAAGGCTAGAGGACATATTATCGGTCCCCAGAACGCTTCATACGCCCAGAGACTTGACCTAGGATGGGTCATCATAGGAGACGTCTGTCTAGGAGGAGCACACAAGCCGATCTCAGTAAATAGTCTGCTCACCAACACACTTGAGAATGGATGTCCTTCCCTATTCCAGCCATGTTACAGCAGTTTCCTTATAAAAGAATTGCCACACAGCGCTCCTGAGCCTTGTCCTTTCACAGATACCTCCTGTAAAGACCATGCCTGCGATGGTGAGCAAAATCATAGAAACATAGAATGTGTCGGCAGATAAGAACCATTTGGCCCATCTAGTCTGCCCAATATACTGAATACTATGAATAGCCCCTGGCCCTATCTTATATGAAGGATGGCCTTATGCCTATCCCATGCATGCTTAAACTCCTTCACTGTATTTACAGCTACCACTTCTGCAGGAAGGGTATTCCATGCATGCACTACTCTCTCAGTAAAGTAATACTTCCTGATATTACTTTTAAACCTTTGCCCCTCTAATTTTAAACTATGTCCTCTTATAGCAGTTTTTCTTCTTTTAAATATTCTCTCCTCTTTTATCTTGTTGATTCCCTTTATGTATTTAAAAGTTTCTATCATATCCCCTCTGTCTCGTCTTTCTTCCAAGCTATACATGTTAAGGTCCTTTAATCTTTCCTGGTAGGTTTTATCCTGCAATCCATGTACCAGTTTAGTAGCTCTTCTCTGAACTCTCTCCAAAGTATCAATATCCTTCTGGAGATATGTGTAGTGTCCCACTAGGTAAATGTGGGCACTACACAAGGGTCAATTGGGCCATGTTGTTCTCCACCTCCTGTGGAACAGTGGCATTGTATTTTATATCACATTTTACTGTGTATTGCTATGTTTTTATGTGCATTTTCCCTATTTATCTGTGTATCAGGCCTGGTAGGGTGCAGTTCCTCCTCCTAGACAGTAGAGGGAGCTAGGGAACCCCTAATATATATAGTCAGGTCCTGTTCAGGGGAGAGGTCTGTGTGTAGAGTCTGAAGCAAGAAGACACTTTAGCCAGAGAGGAGCTGAGGTGCAGGCTCTGACATGCAGCTAGACAGCCGAGGCTTCTAGTTGCCCCACCAGGAGAAGAGCCTACCTCCTGAGAACCAAGTTCCCACAACAGAGCAGAGCAGAGCCAGTATTCCAGCCAGACAAGAAAGCTGAAGGGCAGAAGGATTTATTGGAAAGCAAGGATATATATATATGAGAGGAAGTTTTCCCTGACCAAGGATAAAGCCAACAATAGGGCATACGGGCCTTGGGATAAAGACAGACAGGATTTCTGAGGAATAGTGCACAGGATTTCTGAGGAAAAGGTGCAGCCTGATCTGTGAGTGTGTTTAACCCTCTGAGTATCTTGCAAGAACATTGTTGCCTGCCATTATTGTAAAAGCCTGCTTGAAACTGCTTCTGTCATATGGAACTGAACCTAAAGAACTATATATAGTTAACTGTTCCAGTAAAGAAAGTTTTGGTTCACCACAACATCGTGTTCCTCAATTATTCCTACAATAAATCGGTGTGCCACCGTTACCGGCACTGGCATCACGAATCTTAAAGGGATCTTGCCACCGGCACATTAAACCTGCAACACCCAGGGCACCTCACCTACCACCGGCCTGGTCCCTATATACAGAGAGTGCCCCAGAGGACTACTGTGTCAGCCTCTCCATCACTGCTGTACGCCTGCCCAGGGTCTCCCATAAACTGGGAGTAATCAAGAGCAACCCTCGTTTGCCTATTAAGCGTGACCTCACCATCGCAATACCCTGCAGGGCTGCGTACTGCATATGGTCTCCAGTACTTAGCACAATACTCCAAATGAGGTCTCACTAGTGCTCTGTAGAGTGGCATGAGCACCTCCCTCTTTCTACTGGTAATTCCTCTCCCTATACACCCAAGCATTCTACTAGCATTTCCTGCTGCTCTATGACATTGTCTGCCTACCTTGAAGTCTTCTGAAATAATGACCCCTAAATCAGATACTGAGGTTAGGACTGTATCACTGATTTTATATTCTGCTCTTGGGTTTTTACGCCCCAGGTGCATTATCTTGCACTTATCAACATTAAATTTTAGTTGCCAGATTTTTGACCATTCCTCTAGTTTTCCTAAATCCTTTTCCATTTGGTGTATCCCTCCAGGAACATCAACCCTGTTACAAATCTTTGTGTCATCAGGAAAAAGACACACCTTACCATCGAGGCCTTATGCAATTTCGCTGATAAAGATATTAAACAATATGGGTCCCAGAACAGATCCCTGAGGTACCCCACTGGTAACAAGACCATGGTCTGAATATACTCCATTGACTACAACCCTCTGTTGTCTGTCCCTTGGCCACTGCCTAATCCATTCAACCCACTGCCTAATCCATTCATCACTTAGGGTACACAGTTTTCCACAGGACAAGAGAAGACAACAGGGTTGCAATGTCCATAAAAGACAGGCTGTTCTTGGATATCGTGGATCAAGGAATAGTAAAAGACAAGTCAAAAAGCTGGATTGCACCTTTACCGTTTAAACCCTGGAGACAACGCTTACCTAACAACAAAGAACTTGTCTCCAATTGATTTATCTCCCTCAACCATAAACTTCAGAGGACACCAGAGATGAGAGAACATTTCTTTACCTTCATCGAAAGAATATTCCAGAACAACCATGCAGAAATGGCATCCGCGCTCCAAGACTCTGAGGACTGTTGGTACTTACCCATATTCGGCGTGTATCATCCTAAAAAACCAGGGCAAATATGAGTAGTATTCGATTCGAGCACCAGGTGCGAAGGCGTCTCGCTAAATGATGTCTTACTGTCTGGTCCAGACCTCAACAACAGACTTCAACAGCAGAGATTCCATAGAATTTATGGCCGACATACAACAGATGTTCCACTGCTTCCTTGTCATGGAAGAATACAGAAACTACTTGAGGTTCTTCTGGTACCGCAACAACGACCCTAATGAATACATAGTAGAGTACTGAATGAGAGTGCACATCTTTGGAAACAGTCCTTCCCCTGCAGTCACTATCTATAATCTCAGACATTCAGCCTGAGAGGGTGAAGCAAAGTATGGTTCAGATGTCAGATCCTTTGTGGAAAAAGATTTCTACGTGGACGACTGCTTGCAATCCACACCCACAAACGAGACCGCAATCAGTCTCCTGAAAAGGGCCCAAGAAATGCTCGCTCTATCTAATTTGAGGTTGCACAAAATCGCCTCCAACAGCCGTGAATTAATTAAGGCCTTCTCACCCCAAGACCATTCAAGTGATCTAAAGGACTTGGCTCTTAGCATCGACTCCCTTCCCATGCAGTGGAGCCTCGGTTTGCTCTGGGATTTAAAGGCAGACACATTCACCTTCCAAATCAGTAAGGAAGAAAAACCCTTCACACGCCCTTGTCCACCATAAACAGCTTATATGATCCTCTGGGATTTGTAGCGTGTGTTACTATCCAAGGCAAAATGATGTTAAGAGACTTTACCACAGAGACGTCTGATTGGGTTGACCCGCTTCCCACGGAGAAAAAGGACCTGTGGACAGGTTGGAAGAAGTCTCTTGAAGCTTTGACCAGACTTCGCGTGGCAGGACCCTATGCTCCCGTCTCATCAACTCCAGTCAAGATGCAAAGACTATATATCTTCTGCGATGCTTCAGTCAAGGCAATTGCTGCCATAGCATACCTAAAGACCACTGACGTCAAAGAACGATGCCATATAGGATTTGTCATGAGCCGGACCAAACCCAGCGCCACTTCGCGAACACACGATTCACCACTTTATGTGGTGATAACGCTTTGACTTATCCAGGCCATTCTGAGAATTGTTTTTTTGTCACATATTGTACTTCATGACACTGGTAAAATGGAGTAAAAAAAAAACATTTTTATTTATAAAAAAATATCAAATTTGTCAAAAATTTAGAAAAATATGCAAATTTCCAAGTTTCAATTTCTCTACTTCTATAATACATAGTAATACCTACAAAAATAGTTATTAATTTACATTCCCCATATGTCTACTTCATGTTTGGATCATTTTGGGAATGACATTTTATTTTTGGGGGACGTTACAAGGTCTAGAAGTTTAGAAGTAAATCTTGCAATTTCTCTGAAATTTTCAAAAACCAACTTTTTAAGGACCAGTTCAGGTCTGAAGTCACTTCGTGAGGCTTACATAATAGAAACCACCCAAAAATGACCCAATTCTAGAAACTACACCCCTCAAGGTATTCAAAACTGATTTTACAAACGTTGTTAACCCTTTAGGTGTTCCACAAGAATTAATGGAAAATAGAGATATAATTTCAAAATTTCACTTTTTTGGCAGATTTTCCATTTTAATATTTTTTTTCCAGTAACAAAGCAAGGGTTAACAGCCAAACAAAACTCAATATTTATGGCCCTGATTCTGTAGAAGGAAAGGAAGGCAGATTTTGCTGGACTGTTTTTTTAACACCATGTCCCATTTGAAGCCCCCCTGATGCACCCCTAGAGTAGAAACTCCAAAAAAATGACCCCATTTTATAAACTACGGGTTAGGGTGGAAGTTTTGTTGGTACTAGTTTAGGGTACATATGATTTTTGGTTGCTCTATATTACACTTTTTGTGAGGCAAGGTAACAAGAAATAGCTGTTTTGGCACTTTTTTTTGTTATTTACAACATTCATCTGACAGGTTAGAGCATGTGGTATTTTTATAGATCAGGTTGTCACGGATGCGGCAATACCTAATATGTACACAATCTTTTTATTTATGTAAGTTTTACACAATGATTTCATTTTTGAAACATAAAAAATCATGTTTTAGTGTCTCCATAGTCTGAGAGCCATAGTTTTTTCAGTTTTTGGGCGATTATCTTAGGTAGGGTCTCATTTTTTGCGGGATGAGATGACGGTTTGATTGGCACAATTTTGGGGTGCATATGACTTTTTTATCGCTTACTATTACACTTTTTGTGATGTAAGGTGACAAAAAATGGCTTTTTACACCGTTTTTTTTTTTTTTACGGTGTTCACCTGAGGGATTAGGTCATGTGATATTTTTATAGAGTCGGTCGATACGGACGTGGCAATACCTAATATGTATACTTTTTTTATTTATGTAAGTTTTACACAATGATTTCATTTTTGAAACAAAAAGAATCATGTTTTAGTGTCTCCATAGTCTGAGAGCCATAGTTTTTTCAGTTTTTAGGCGATTATCTTGGGTAGGTTATGATTTTTTCTGGATGAGATGGCTGTTTGATTGACACTATTTTGGGGCGCGTATGACTTTTTGATCGCTTGTTATTACACTTTTTGTGATGTAAGGTGACAAAAAATGGCATTTTTTACACCGTTTTATTTTTTTACGGTGTTGAACTGAGGGGTTAGGTCATGTGATATTTTTATAGAGCAGGTTATTACGGACGCCAACGCCACCCGCAACATGAAAAGCTACAAACCGCAGGTCTGAATTGACCTGCGGTTTGCGGCGATCGCCGACACGGGGGGTCACGGGACCCCCCCCTCGCATTTAGCCAAGGTGCCTGCTCAATGATTTGAGCAGGAACCTTGTTCCTATCACCGGCCGCCGCACGTACCAGGACATCAGGGCGTACCTGTATGCCCTGTGTCCTTAAGAGGTTAAGGACAGAACATGGTTTACGGGTCCAGCATTCCTGTATCGTTCAACGGCTTGCAGTACTAGAGCCGACACGTTTGAATTGGTAGACCCAGATGCAGATGAAGAAATCCGACCTGAAGTATCTGTTCTACGTACGGTAACTTCGGGCCTCCAACTCAAATCCCATCGTTTCAACAGGTTCTCCACCTGGATGTTGCTCATTTGTGCTATAGCTTGTGTAGTTCATATAGCTCAGTCTTACAAGTTGACATTACCTGTGAGTCAGAAGCCCTGCAAAGGTTGGCATACTGCAAACACGCATCTGTTGATACCAGACGGAAAGTGTTCTGCCCAGCAGGGTTAGGAAAAATGATTTCAGATCACTTCTGCCTTAGTTTTGGTATTCCTGTAGTGATTAATGTGGTTATAGCACCATCTAGTGGTGTTAAATCATATTACACTTTGTTTTTCTTGTTACAAAGACTGCTGCATTGTGGGTGGTGCAAAGCATTGTGGGAGTGAAAAGCATCCTGGGGAAAGAGAAGTCTCCTGGACACAGTACAAAGCTGTCCTATGCATGTCTCCTTCTGAAACTCCACCATCCTTGTAAAAGCATATCTAGTGAGAGAACTACCTTTGTTTCAGGGACATTATGTTATGCAGAGCTGTTCAGTTAGTTATAACTGTTATTCAGGGAGTTGTTATTGCTGTTAGCTAGCCAGGCAATCTTTTATAAATGCAGCCATTTTACCATGTGCTTCAGTGTTAATGCAAATGTTATAGTACATGCTATCTATACTTTATACTTATACTTGCTATTTGTATTCTTATAGTTTTACCAATCAAATACTCCTGTTTTGCCAATAAACAAGTTAGACTACAAAGAACAGTCCTCTTATTTGGCAGGCAGGAATGGTTTATGCTGAATGTCAGACTCCACACTGTGTAAAAAAAAAACAGAACAATGTTGATTATGGTTTACAACTACTGAAAACTCAAAAGTCAGTATCTCAGAAAATTTGTATATTGTAAAAATTTTCAATATTGTAGACTCTGCAAAGAGTTTTTAAATGCTCCCTGTAGGGTACACAATCATAGGAAAGACTGCTGACTTTACAGTTGTCCAGAAGACAGTCATTGACACCCTCATATTAATGGAAAGTTGAGTAGAGGGAAAAAAGTTGAGTGGTAGAAAAGGGTGCACAAGCAACAGCGATAACCACAACCTTGAAAGGATTGTTAAGGAAAGGCTATTCAAGAATTTGGAGGAAATTCACTAGGACTGCGACTGGAATCAGCACTTCAAGAGCCGCCATACACAGACGTATCTAGGACATGGGCTAGAACTGTTGCATTTCTTGTGGCAAGCCACACATGACCCAGAGACAATGTCAGGAACGTCTTACCTGTGCTAAGGAGGAAAAGGAGTGGACTGCTCAGTGGTTAAAAGTCCTGTTTTCAGATTAAATTAATTTTGCATTTCATTTGGAAATCAAAGTCCCAGAGTCTGGAGGAGGAGTGGAAAGATGCAAAATCCAAGTTGCGTAAGATCCAGTGTGAAGTTTCCACAGTCAGTGATGGTTTGGGGAGCCATGTCATCTGCTGGTGTTGGTCCACTGCATTATATCAAGTCCAAAGTCTGTGCAGCCGTCTACCAGGCAATTTTAGAGCACTCCATGTTTCCCTTTGCTGACAAGCTTTATGGAGATGCTGATTTCATTCTCCAGCAGGACTTAGCACCTGCTCACACTGCCAAAAGTACCAATACCTGGTTTAATAACCACAGTATGACTGTGCTTGATTGGCCAACAAACTCGTCTAACCTAAACCCCATAGAGAATCTATGGGGTATTGTCAAGAGGAAGATGAGAGACATCAGATTATTGAGTGCATAAGCTGTACATACTTTTTACTCGGCCAACATTTCTTATTAGAAATCATGTTCAATTGGTGCTCTATAATATTCTAATTTTCTGAGATACTAACTTTTGGGTTTTCATTAATATTAAAATAAATAAATGCCTGAAATAGATCACTCTGTGTGTAATGAACCTATATAATTTATGAGTTTCACTTTTTTTTCCCCATTTATAATTTATTGATTTTCGACAGACTATAAATCACAGTGTGCAAGTATTATAGCAGTCCAATACAAATAGACTTTTGTAAATATCATTGTACAATAGAACAATAAAAGTGTGTAAAATGAAACATAGTGTCTCTTCATGTCTATAAAGCTATCATAGTCCTACTAGTCTCCCATGGTTGCCAACATTTCAAGAATTTGGCCGTCGAGTTCCGCTGAAGAGCTATTGAATACTCCAGGGATCTGATCTCCTGTATCCGAGTATAGAGGTCCGGTCCTGAAGGTGGTGCTGCGCGTTTCAAATAGAGGGCGATGAGACATTTAGTTGCCATTAGTATTTAAAGGAGCAGCCTGGCACCATGACCCCTCAGTGTTGTTGGGGACTATGTTTAGGAGTAGGGTCGATGGATCCCTGGGGATAGGAGTTATCTAGGATAACCCGTAATAATCGCGTCACTTGCCTCCAAAATGGCATTATAACCGGGCATGACCAGAAAATATGAAATAAAGAGGCATTCGGTAGGGAGCACCTCCAACAGAGATCCGGCACCTCAGGATTCATGGCGTGGAGAACTGCTAGTGTATGATACCAGAACATTAGTATTTTCAATTGTTTTTCCCTGTATGTTATTGAAGAGGAACTAGTATATGCCCTTCTCCATATGGTCCGCCAAGTCTCTAGGGGGTAGCTACCTTTGCAGCTAATCTTCCCACTTCAGCATATATGGATGTTTGAAATCCATAGGGAAGTCTGTGGACGATAATATCTGGTATATTTCAGAGATAAGGCCTTTGGAGGAGGGGCTCCGAGTACATATATGCTCAAATGGGGTAAGAGTGGGGAAATTCATGGATCCCATTATGGTCTTGTGGAGTATTCTGTGGAATTAAAATTTTAGGGTTTGCGGTAGTGAGAATTTAGCCTGCAGTTCTTCAAATGTCAGAATCCTATCAGAAAAAGGATCTTTCAGGTCGACAAGGCGGTATAGCCCCACAGCAGTCCATGGTCTAACCATCCCCGCTCGGAGCTTTAGACCATGGACTGCTGGTCCTGTACCAAATCTCTCTTGTAAACAACATGGGGCCAAGTAAATTTGAAGTAGAGATAGGGGTAGGGGAGCCCCAGATCATTGTCCCTGGGTTAGTTGGTGCCAGCCACAGCCTCTCAATCTCTGTCCATTGGTTGTAAGAATGGAGCGTAGTCCAAGAGGCAATATGCCTCGGATTTGTTGCTAGGTAACATGAAGTGATATTAAGAAGGGCTAAGCCTCCATTGGTAAATGGGGCTACTAAAGTCTGATTAGAAAATCTATGGTGTTTGTAATTCCAGACTAAAGTATTTAAGGCAGACTGTATGGAGTGAAGAGCAGTAGCCGGCACCCTCACCGGGAGGGTTTCAAACAGGTATAGGAATTTGGGGAGAATGGAAATCTTGATGGCTGCAATGCGACCAAGTAGTGATATTGGGAGTGATTTCCACTTAGCCAAGAGGATGTTCATTTCCGATATAGAGGAAGAGGTTCTAAGTCAGCTGTCTAAAATTAATACAAATAAGTCACAGGGTCCTAATGGGATACACCCAAAGCTATTAAAAGAGCTCAGCGGTGAACTAGCAAAACCATTAACAGATTTATTTAACCAATCACTGGCAACAGGAGTCGTCCCAGAAGATTGGAAATTAGCAAATTTTGTGCCCATTCACAAGAAAGGTAGTAGGGAGGAATCGGGCAACTATAGGCCAGTAAGCCTGACATCAATAGTTGGGAAATTAATGGAAACCATACTTAAGGAGAGGATTGTGAAACATCTAAAATCCCATGGATTGAAAGATGAAAAACAGCATGGGTTTACTTCAGGGAGATCATGTCAAACTAATCTTATTGATTTTTTTTGATTGGGTGACTAAAATAATAGATGGAGGAGGTGCAGTAGACATCGCTTATCTAGACTTTAGTAAGGCTTTTGATACTGTCCCACATAGAAGGCTTATCAATAAATTGCAGTCTTTGGGCTTGGACTCCCATATAGTTGAATGGATTAGACAGTGGCTGAGGGACAGGCAACAGAGAGTTGTTGTCAATGGAGTATATTCAGACCAAGGTCTTGTTACCAGTGGGGTACCTCAGGGATCTGTTCTGGGACCCATATTGTTTAATATCTTTATCAGCGAAATTGCAGAAGGCCTCGATGGTAAGGTGTGTCTTTTTGCTGATGACACAAAGATTTGTAACAGGGTTGATGTTCCTGGAGGGATACACCAAATGGAAAAGGATTTAGGAAAACTAGAGGAATGGTCAAAAATCTGGCAACTAAAATTTAATGTTGATAAGTGCAAGATAATGCACCTGGGGCGTAAAAACCCAAGAGCAGAATATAAAATCAGTGATACAGTCCTAACCTCAGTATCTGAGGAAAGGGATTTAGGGGTCATTATTTCAGAAGACTTAAAGGTAGGCAGACAATGTCATAGAGCAGCAGGAAATGCTAGTAGAATGCTTGGGTGTATAGGGAGAGGAATTACCAGTAGAAAGAGGGAGGTGCTCATGCCGCTCTACAGAGCACTAGTGAGACCTCATTTGGAGTATTGTGCTCAGTACTGGAGACCATATCTCCAGAAGGATATTGATACTTTGGAGAGAGTTCAGAGAAGAGCTACTAAACTGGTACATGGTTTGCAGGATAAAACTTACCAGGAAAGATTAAAGGACCATAACATGTATAGCTTGGAAGAAAGACGAGACAGAGGGGATATGATAGAAACTTTTAAATACATAAAGGGAATGTCACGGGGTTCCGAAGGTGCACTCGGTCCCCCATTGCCCGCAGAACTGTTGCTTAGCTTTTGGAATGAGGTTCTGTGTTTGACCTCATTCCCAGGGCGGCTTTACTAGCTGGGTGGCTCCCTGCTCCTAGTCTGCCTTGAGCGCCCAGCTGATCACTCGGTGCTCGACTGGTTGGTCTGTCGGTCATGTGACGCTGGCCACGTCACATGACCCTCACTCCCCACTATAAATACAGGCAGCCTGCTGGCTACAGTTTGCCTGTTAATTTCTAGGTTCCTGGCTATTTGTTGGACTACTGAATATTTACCTGATCCTGTTCCCTGACGATCCTCTGCCTGCTCCTCCTGTACTGCGCATACATCCTGGTTTTGTGACCTCGGCTCCCACCTGACTACTCTCTTAGGACTCCTCTTGTACTTCGCTACTCTCCTGGTATTTGACCCCGGCTTCTCCTGACCATTCTTTGCTTAATCCGTTGTACTGCGTAGCTCTCTTGGTTCTGACCCGGTCCGTTCATGTTCCGTATTTTGTCTTGTCTGTCTTCCCTGCACATATCCTAAGTTAGGGACTGCCGTCCAGTTGTCCCCTGACATCAGGACTCGTGAGGCAAGTAGGCAGGGCCAGGGGTGAGGGTGGAGCGCAGTGGTCACTACCCTTCCCCCTGTGTGTGTGTGGACGTGACCGTTACAGATTAACAGGCCCAATAACCACTGTATCATGAATCCTCTTACTACCCTGACTGACCATGTCTCTAACTTGACACAGAGGGTGCAGGAGCTAGGAGAGAAAATCCGTTCTTGTGAGTTAGGGCAAGGTTCTTCCACTCCTCTGTCCTCCAGTCCATATTTTGAACCCCAGATCAAGCTCCCAGAACCCTTTTCTGGAGACCGGAAGAGGTTTCTCTCCTTTAAGGAGAATTGCAAACTCTACTTCCGTTTGCGCCCCGTGTCCTCCGGTCCCGAGAGCCTACGCGTGGGGATTATCATTTCTCTACTACAGGGTGATCCCCAGGACTGGGCATTTTCGTTACCTCCTGGGGCCAGTTGTCTAACTTCTGTGGAGGGGTTTTTTCAGGCCCTGGGTACCCTCTATGACGAACCAGACAGGTCCCTGGTAGCCGAGACAGCTCTTAGGGCACTGGTTCAGGGCCATCTCCCTGCGGAGGAGTATTGCACCCAATTCAGACGGTGGTGTGTCCCCTCAGGATGGAATGAACCAGCCCTGAAGAGTCAGTTTAGGTCTGGTCTATCTGATAATTTAAAAGATCTATTGGTCAATTACCAAATTCCTGAGACCTTAGAGGAGATGATGACCCTAGTTGTCCGACTTGACAGACGAGTTAGAGAGAGACGACAAGAATGACAGTTCTGTTCTCAGATGGTGGTCCAGCCAGAGGCCTTTTCCAGGGACAACACTGAGGTCTCCACCGAGGAACCCATGCAGGTTGGCATGACCCGGGGTAATCTTCGTCGCAGACGCGGAGAGTGCTTCTACTGTGGAGATCCTGGCCATTGGATCAACAAGTGTCCTAAGAGGGACCTCTCTCACAAGTCTTCTAAGGCAAGACAACCTAAAGACCAGGTACACCCTGATTTTTCTAAAGGTAAGCTTTTGGTACCCATAACAATTTCTCTGGGGGTTAATAAGTGGCCGGGTAAGGCCTTTATTGACTCCGGTTCAGCGGCCAGCTTTATTGACTTTGAGTTTGCTTGTAAATTGGGTATTCCAAAGTTTGCTTTACCTACACCTATCCATGTCATGGCTATTGATGCTACTCCCCTGATTGGTGGTACGGTGAGGTCATGTACCTCTGAAATTTCTCTGTCCGTGGGTGTGTGCCACTCTGAGAGATGTTCTCTTCTAGTCCTGTAGAACCTACCGGTTGATGTGGTACTAGGGTTGCCTTGGCTCCGTTTACATAACCCCACAATTGATTGGTCCAAAGGAGAGTTGGTGAAATGGGGACCTAAGTGTGACTCATGCTTGTCCGTGGTCCAGGCTGGGGTTTCAGTAAGGTCTAATACATTACCCTCTGTTATTAAGGAATATTCTGAGTGTTCTCGTCCCTTACTCCAGAGGTTCTACCCCCCCATAGACCTTATGATTGCGCCATAGAGCTAATTGAGGGTGCCGAATTTCCTAAAGGTCGAATTTATAATCTTTCAGGGCCCGAACGCAAGGCTATGGAAGATTATATTAAGGAGAGCCTTGCTAAAGGGCATATTAGACCTTCAGTCTCTCCTATGGGAGCAGGGTTTTTCTTTGTTAAAAAGAAGGATGGTGGTTTTAGGCCTTGTATTGATTACCGGAGATTAAATAAAATCACTGTCCAAAATAGATACTCTCTCCCATTGATTCCGGATTTATTTAACCAGGTTTTGGGGGCAACCTGGTTTTCCAAGATTGACCTGAAAGGGGCATACAATCTAATCCGAATCAACGAGGGAGACGAATGGAAGACAGCGTTCAATACTCCGATAGGACACTTTGAATATCAGGTGATGCTTTTTGGACTCAGCAATGCCCCAGCTGTGTTCCAAAACTTAATGAACGGTATTCTTAGGGAGTTCTTAGGTAAATTTATTATTGTCTATCTTGACGACATTGTGATATTCTCTCCTGATTTCGAATCTCATGTGTCCCATGTCAAACAAGTATTAGAGGTGTTGAGGGAGAACCAGCTATCCGCTAAGCAAGAGAAATGTGTCTTTGGTGTACAGGAGATACTGTTTCTAGGGCATGTTTTGACTCCTCACGCCTTTAAGATGGATCCTGGTAAGATTTTAGCAATTAAGGAATGGGTAAGGCCTTCATCCTTAAAGGCTTTACAACGGTTTTTGGGTTTCGCTAATTACTACCGTAAATTTATCATGAATTTTTCTGTAATTGCTAAGCCATTGACCGACCTTACTAAGAAAGGGGCGGATTTGGAGAATTGGTCTACCAAGGCCATTTCTTCATTTGAAACATTAAAAAAGGCATTTAGTAGCGCTCCCATTCTGATCCAGCCTGATCAGGAGAGACCCTTTATTGTGGAGGTGGATGCGTCCGAGGACGGCGCAGGAGCAGTCCTTTCACAAGGTCCTGCTAGCCTCACTAACCTGAGACCGTGTGCCTTCTTCTCTAGGAAATTCTCTCCCACGGAGAGAAACTACGACATAGGGAATAGGGAGCTGTTGGCCATTAAATGGGCATTTGAGGAGTGGAGACATTTTTTGGAGGGGGCAAGGCATCGAGTAACTGTTGTCACTGACCATAAAAACCTAATGTTTCTCGAGTCCGCTAAGAGGTTGAATCCCCGACAAGCCCGATGGGCTCTGTTTTTTACCCGTTTTGATTTCTCCATTACGTTCAGGCCGGGAAGTAAAAATGTGAAGGCAGACGCATTATCTCGGAGCTTCCATGCTTTTCAACCCACTGAGACGCCGCCTGAATCCATCCTACCAGCAAACATCTTCTTAGCGGCTCTAACCCAGGATATCTCGGCTCGCATTAAGGCTGAACAACATCTGGCACCGGTATCCACCCCAACAGATAAGTTGTTTGTTCCCGTACAATTTCGTCTCCAGCTGTTGGGTGAGTGTCACGATTCTGCCTTTTGTGGACATCCGGGTATTGAGGGCACTAAGGATCTGGTTTCTAGATCTTATTGGTGGCCCACTCTGACCAGGGATGTCAAGTCCTACGTGTCAGCCTGTGAGGTTTGTGCTAGGTCTAAGACACCTAGGACTCGCCCTGCTGGTAACCTACGACCCCTACCCATTCCCAGTAGACCCTGGTCCCATATCTCGATGGACTTTATAACTGACCTACCGCTGGCGGAGGGTAAGACTGTGGTTTGGGTAGTGGTCGATAGGTTTAGCAAGATGCTTCATTTCATTCCCCTGTCTAAACTTCCGAATGCTAAAACCCTGGCATCTATTTTTGTGAGAGAGATTGTTCGTTTACATGGCATCCCGGAAAATATTGTTTCGGACAGGGGTGTGCAGTTTGTGTCCAAATTCTGGAGGGCCTTCTGTCAAAGATGTAAAATTTCGTTGTCTTTTTCTTCCGCCTACCATCCTGAGAGTAATGGGCAGACTGAACGCCTTAATCAGTCTGTGGAACAATTCCTGAGGTTGTATGTTGCTGATGACCAGCAATTATGGGTCAAATTCCTTCCGTTGGCTGAATTTGCTCTGAATAACCGTGTCAATTCTTCTGCTGGGGTCTCCCCTTTCTTTTGTAACCATGGTTTTCATCCCCGTTTTCATTCTGGGTCGTCCGTCTCCTCCTCTAACCCTGAAGCTGATAAACTCTCCTCCGAACTGTGCACTGTTTGGGCCCGGGTTCAATCGAACCTAGAAAAGGCTCAAAGTTCTCAAAAACTCAAGGCCGATAGGAGACGTTCAAGGGGGGTGAACTTTCAGGTTGGGGATAAAGTATGGTTGTCCTCCAAGAATCTATCTCTCAAGGTAGCTTCTAGAAAATTTGCTCCTCATTTTATTGGTCCATATAAGATCACGGAGGTGATTAACCCGGTATCATTTAGGTTGGAGCTGCCCGAGTCATTCCACATTCATAATGTGTTCCATAAATCTCTACTTAAAAAATATTTTGAACCGGTAGTACCATCGAAAGCCTCGCCTCCGCCGGTTCTTGTTAATGATGCTGTCGAGTATGTGGTGTCTAAAATAGTGGATGTCAGGAAGGTGCGTAATTCCTTGCAGTACCTGATTCACTGGAAGGGGTATGGACCTGAAGAGAGATCTTGGGTACCTGCCAGGGAGGTTCATGCTCCTAGACTTGTTCGTAAATTTCATTTAGAACACCCTGAAAAGCCATCGCCTGAAGTCTTGGGTCCGGTGGCCCCTCGTAAAAGGGGGGGGGGGGTACTGTCACGGGGTTCCGAAGGTGCACTCGGTCCCCCATTGCCCGCAGAACTGTTGCTTAGCTTTTGGAATGAGGTTCTGTGTTTGACCTCATTCCCAGGGCGGCTTTACTAGCTGGGTGGCTCCCTGCTCCTAGTCTGCCTTGAGCGCCCAGCTGATCACTCGGTGCTCGACTGGTTGGTCTGTCGGTCATGTGACGCTGGCCACGTCACATGACCCTCACTCCCCACTATAAATACAGGCAGCCTGCTGGCTACAGTTTGCCTGTTAATTTCTAGGTTCCTGGCTATTTGTTGGACTACTGAATATTTACCTGATCCTGTTCCCTGACGATCCTCTGCCTGCTCCTCCTGTACTGCGCATACATCCTGGTTTTGTGACCTCGGCTCCCACCTGACTACTCTCTTAGGACTCCTCTTGTACTTCGCTTCCTGGTATTTGACCCCGGCTTCTCCTGACCATTCTTTGCTTAATCCGTTGTACTGCGTAGCTCTCTTGGTTCTGACCCGGTCCGTTCATGTTCCGTATTTTGTCTTGTCTGTCTTCCCTGCACATATCCTAAGTTAGGGACTGCCGTCCAGTTGTCCCCTGTCATCAGGACTCGTGAGGCAAGTAGGCAGGGCCAGGGGTGAGGGTGGAGCGCAGTGGTCACTACCCTTCCCCCTGTGTGTGTGTGGACGTGACCGTTATAGGGAATCAACAAGGTAAAAGAGGAGAGAATATTTAAAAGAAGAAAAACTGCTACAAGAGGACATAGTTTAAAATTAGAGGGGCAAAGGTTTAAAAGTAATATCAGGAAGTATTACTTTACTGAGAGAGTAGTGGATGCATGGAATAGCCTTCTGCAGAAGTGGTAGCTGCAAATACAGTGAAGGAGTTTAAGCATGCATGGGATAGGCATAAGGCCATCCTTCATATAAGATAGGGCCAGGGGCTATCTATAGTATTCAGTATATTGGGCAGACTAGGTGAGCCAAATGGTTCTTATCTGCCGACACATTCTATGTTTCTATATCAATGGTGGAAAATTACCTTTATATAGAGCAGAGTAGTGAGGGGTAAGTTGGATTCCCAGATGCTTTATGGATTGTGTATGCAAAGTGTAGTTAAACCTGCTTTGGAGGAGGTGGAGTCTGTCAGGGGGGATATTGATTGGCAGTGCCTCGGACTTAGGGGCATTAAGCTTATAACCTGTCATCGCACTATACCGGTCTAAGACTGCGTGGAGGTTAGGGAGAGAAAGTAAAGTAAGCAACACATCATTGGTGAAGAGCGAAACAGAGCATGATTTATCCCTGACCTCTATGCCCCTAATGTCTGGGGTTTTACATATAAGAGCCGCCAGGGGTTTGATGCTGAGAACATAAAGGAGGGGGAAGAGGGGGCATCCCTGTCTTATCCCGTTGCAGATCGAGAGAGATGGGGGGTGGGCATGGTTTAGCCTAACCACCGCTGTGGGGGAGGAGTAGAAGCTATTTAGGGCAGTCAGGAATAGACCCTTAAAGCCGAAGTGATGTAATGTTCGGAACATGAAGTCCCAATTCAGGCGATCAAATGCTTTTTCAGCATCTAATCTAAGCAAGAGGGCATCCACTCCCCCTCTGCAGGCCACATCCACCAGGTCAATGGCTCTTCTAGTGTTGTCCCCCACCAGGCGGAACTGGACAAAAACAACTTGGTCTTTATGAACTGGGTGATGAAGCCAGAGATTCAACCAGTTCGCCAGCAATTTTGTGAAGATTTTCAGATCTGAATTTAATAGACTAATGGGCCTGTAGCTTTCACAGTCTGCAGGGTCCTTGCCAGGTTTGGGGACAACTGTCACCTAAGAGCCCAGCATGGTGTCAGGGATTCTATCTCCTCGTAGGAACCCATTTAACAGTACAGCCATGTGAGGAATCAATAGTTCCCCAAATGTCTTAAAATAATCATAAGAAAGTCCATCCGGTCCAGGTGACTTTCCATTACGCAATTCAGAAATGCTGTCCCTGATTTCTTCCACCGTGATAGGTTGGTTTAGATGGGCTAGGGCTGCAGGAGTTAAGGACGGTAATTGGCATTCTGAGAGGAACTCATCTAAGAGTGCATTACGTTTCGTCTCATCCCTAGGCAGAGTAGAGGGAAGAGAGTATAGGGCCGAATAATAGGTATCGAATAACCTAGCAATAGTCGCAGGGTGTTATTGGAGCACACCCTGGCGGTCTCGAATAGCTTGTGGGGTAGAGATGGCCGAGCGGTCCTTAAGTTGTCGAGCTAGCAGGATATGCAGTTTGTTACCATATGCAAAGAAGCGTTGTCGAGTGTAGCGGAGCAACCACTCAGTTGCTGAGGAGGCCAGGGACTTGAGTTAGGCTCACAGGTCAGTTATTTGTCTCAGTATCCGCGTGGAGGGATGAGATGCAAGAGACTGCTCTGCCGTTCGAAGAGAACGTAGACATTCTCGATATTCTGCCTCTCTATCCTTCATTCGAGAAGAGGGAGATGCACGCACCCCAAAACACCTCTTTGTGTGCTTCCCATAAAATACCTGGGAAGGAGCAGTAGGGGCGTTTTCCACAAATTTCCGGGACAAAGAAGAGCGAAGCTCATCTCGTGTAACAGGATTGGTTAAAAGAGAGTCATTTAATCGCCAATGGGTGTGTCTCAGGGGGGCAGAGGGGAGACGGAGCTCCAAATATATGGGTGCATGGTCCGACCAAGTTATCGGGCCAATAGATGCATCCACCAGGGATCTAAGGGCCATAATATTTCCAAAGAAATAATCTATCCTTGTGTGTGTGTGTGAGGTGGGGATTGGAGTAGAAGGTATATTGGCAAGAAGAAGGGTTATCCACTCGACATAGGTCATAAAGGGAGTGTGTATGGACTGCATTGGCCAGGTATGGGTGAATAATATTCAGTATTTGTAGTGACGCCAATTGCAGCGTGCGCAGGGTACTATACCAGGGCCCTTCCAAGGTGTTATAACGCATGTTCTAGGTTAGGAATGCCAGAGTGGTTTAATGGCCAATAATGTCTCTGTAGTGTTGTGGTAGTGGTGTTACAGTGTCTCCTACCTGGGTACTCCTGGCTCCTGGCTCACTTGCAATAAATTTGAGTATGGAGTAATAGAGGAACTTTGCAGGACAAATGAGGTCCAGATCTTTAGACGAAGTTCAAACGTTGCTTTACTTGAAGTAACTTGCATCTAAACAGTATACAGCTTTGGTCTCTTTGTCCCAGCAGGTGTAGGCAATATTTGGCAGGAATGTACACCTCCGCTTTCGATGTGTAGTTTGCAGGATAGACGTCTGCTTCTAGCTATGTAACGGTGGCAGGAATTAATCTTCTACACTGACTTGGTACCTTCTGCTGTGTGGGGACAGACAAGCTACTGTAAGGAGGAATAGGCTTCTCCTAGGAACTGGACTTCTCTCACAGATGGGTTCTCAGGGAAAGCTTCCTTCCTGGAACTCCAGAGTTGGTCTGTAGATTCTGCTTCTTCATCCAGCAGAGCTAAAGGTGCTCTTGCTGGGATATATGGCCATGTTTCTAGCAGAGACGTGCCCCTTCTTCTTTCCCTAAGGAGGGAGAACTACTCCAACACACCTTCCCTTGCTACAGGAAAAGGGAACTGCTCACTTCTCCACAGAGGGGTGCTAAACTGGAATAAACCATTCCAGCTTAGATACACTAGACTGTCTCTGCCAATATGTTGCTGTCACCTGCTGGTACATCAGGCTAATTTCATGAACAATTGCATTAATACAGTTTTATATGCACATTTCTGGAGGATATCATATAAATTACATCATAAGAGGCGCTTAGGAGATAGAAGCGAGGTAGAGGTGTGTAGTAACACAACTCTGGGTTGTTACAGGACCAATTTACGGAAGCCTCTAGAAAGTCGGTTACTATGGTTAGATGGAGGTGTCGGGGGTGTGGTAAGCCTGTCAGTGCATTCTGAGAAAGGGATATTAAACTCACCCCCTATTAATTGTACTGCCCCTCGAACAGAAGAAAAAGAAGAAAGGCGAGAGGAAAGAAAAGTAAGCTGACCTGAATTAGGAGCGTAGACCGTGCAAAGCTGTAAACTCACCCCATACAGAGTACCTTGGATAGTAAGGTAGCATCCTAAGGGATCGGCTTGGACCTTGTCGACCTGAAGAGGGCAGGACTTGGAGATGAGAATTGCAACCCCTGCGGACTTGGAACTAGTAGAGGCCGTAAACACCCTAGGGAACCAGTGTTTAGCAAAGGATCCATCTCCTGTAAAAGAACAATGTCAGCTCTGGATCTACGTAGTTCCTATAGTGTGATGCGTCTCTTATAATTTTAATTAAGGCCTTTTACATTCAAGGACATTATCTTAGCCATTAGTGGGAGGAGAAAGGTGGGGAGCATCTTTCGTGGCCAAAGCGGTACAGAGAGGAGTGTCGAGTATCGGGTGCCAGGCTGTCCCCCCATAATCCCTCAGAGCTCGACCATTATGAGGGGTAGAGACATATGGTAGGCATGAAGAGAGAACATAAATAAAAAGAACTATAGAAAAACCGAGGAAATCAGTAGTAACATAGTAATGTAGAAAAAACAATTGTGACAATAAAGGCATAGTAAAAACTGAGACCTTTATTTCTGAGAAGTTCAGACAGGAAAAAGCAGTAACAACTAACAATGCAACTAACCAATGGTAGCTGAGCCGAATGTAATGAACTCGGTTGGGGAGATATAGCCGAAGCTTGTCAACCGTGATCTAAGACTAAAGAGTCTCCGCCCCAGAACTCCACAGAGACAAAGGGACCCTCAATGAACACTAGAATAAAACTTAGAGACCTGTTCAGGGAGGGAAGAAGTGGAGATCTAATTAGAGAAGGAGACAGGGAGAAAACTAAGGGAAAGACTTAATTGCACTCCCGAAGAGGAACCTTCTAAGTGGAGGGTCCAGTTCCCCTCTCCACCGCTGCTGGTCGAATCCGTTGTTTGCGGGGACCTACAGTGGTCCAAGTTTAGTATAGCCACTATAGCCAACCATTCAATGAAATCTAACTGTATAAGTCTACTTTCACACTAGCGTTTTTCTTTTCCGGCATAGAGTTCCGTCACAGGGGCTCTATACCGGAAAAGAACTGATCAGGCATATCCCCATGCATTCTGAATGGAGAGTAATCCGTTCAGGATGCATTAGGATGTCTTCAGTTCAGTCATTTTGACTGATCAGGCAAAAGAGAAAACCGTAGCATGCTACGGTTTTATCTCCGGCGAAAAAAACTGAAGACTTGCCTGAATGCCGGATGCGGCATTTTTTTCCATAGAAATGTATTAGTGCCGGATCCGGCATTCAAAATGCGCAGACGTTTGAAAATGAGAAATAAATAAATACCTGATCCGTTTTTCCTGATGACACCGGAAAAACGGATTCGGTATTGCAATGCATTTTTCTGAATGATCAGGCATTTTTCAGACTGATCAGGATCCTGATCAGTCTGAAAAATGCCTGATCAGTCTGAAAAAATGACATGCGATTGCATACAGTTTGCCAGGCAACGGAACTGCCTGCCGTGTGAAAGTACCCTAACAGAACCTATTGTTTTGCTCTTTTTCTAATTTCCCTGTCCACCTCTCTGAGGATGCACATGCTCAGTTCCATCCCTAAACTGCCACTAGATGCAGCAAAATAGACACGCCCCAGAAAAGGATACTCCCACTGAGCTGCCAGCTTGAAATAAATTTAGCAGAGCAATTGAAGCTGAACGGAGTGGCTCCTCCTTCTGCCTGCTCCGTTCAGCTAATCCTAGCATAGTAGATAGGTACAGGGTACCCTTGTGCTATGCCAGCAGTTAGTAATAGTCCAGAGAGCACGGGCAGGAGCAGCAATATTCGCTCCTGCCCGTACTCCCTGCGCTGCTGTGGCCCCATTCATAAAATGAGTACTCCGTACACCACTGACAGCTCAGCGGTGTAGGGAGAACTGAGTTTTAGCGCACCAATGAAAGGTGCTCTTTAGGGATGAAAAAGTACAGTAAAAATAGAAAATTAATAAAGTATATTAGAAAAATATTTTTTTAGGGGGTTAGGGACAACATATTAAAAGTTAGTGTAAAAGTTTAGTTACTCTAACAGAACTTTGCATGCATTGAAACAGACATTAGGAAGCATTGGAGTTTTCTCCTAATAAAATGGTGGTGGGCCCCTTTTCCTGCTGGGCCCTGTGTAGCTGCACAAAATGGACATATGGTATATCCAGTCAGCTCAAATTAAACTTTGGGGCCCTGTTTTATTAGGGGTCTATTATTGTACCCAAGCTTGGGCCCACTGGTGGATCCTCTGGTACTGTAGTGGGCAAGTCCAACCCTGGTCCCATCTACCTACATGACATCTACATCACAGCGGCTATGCAGGATATTGCAGATTCATCCTATTCTCTTGAGTCAGAAACTCACCGCTCTGCTATTGCGGTTCCATCTTGAGAAACAGACATCTATATTGTAATCCCACAACACCCCTATAATGACCATAATTCAAATCAAAGACCACTGTACTGTATACATAATATAATATACCGTATATTACATTCAATCCATAGAACATTATGATGGTAAATATCTGCACTGTCTAGTCATTTGCCAAACCCACATGTCCACTGCTAGCACAATAGATGGCTGAACAGTCCTGATTTAAGGTACAGTATAGTGTTACTAGTACAGTACAGTATAAACTGTATATCCATGGATATGTTCATTTATTAGTAAGGGATCAGGAAAGCTTTTTTTCTAAACTTTTTGGCTGTTTTTCCATTTCAGTAGTGCTGTACCATTGGAAATTAAATGCAGAATATTGTCCTTCTGTAGCAGTCAAATAAGACTTCCTATACAGAAAGGTAATCTATTGTCAGTTTACTGTTGCTGTGAGATGAAGATGTTACCTGCAGGATAATTGTCATTATAATAGTAGGTTACCAAGGTCTATAGGGCACAATGGACAACAACTACGGTATCAATATGCAGCACTGACAGACAGTAGTATGGGGATTCAAGCCACACTTTCTAGTCAACGTGTCCACAGGTTGTCTGAAGCGCCGACTTACATGCGCGTCATCACGCCGGGTCATGTGACCAGAGCAAGGATGGGGTGGTGAACAGCAATTATTTTGGATCTTTAATGGGGATCAACTCCCTGCATATGGTATGTTTTATCACTAGTTGGGAAGGGGTGCTGTCGTTTGAGTACTTCAATTGGTCCGCCTAGGGGAGGGTTTTTATCGGCACTATACCCTTTAAAAAAGCGACAGTGAAATGTACATTGGGGTCCGTGGTGCCTATTCACTGGTCTGTGCAGTATATCTTTTACTTTTAGAGAGTGCAATTGACTGAGGTTCTTTTTATGGTGCGTTTAGATTTATTATTCATTGGTATATGCACTTTATATGAAATGAATTCCCTCTTGCATGAATGTAGTCATGATTGATGTACTAGGTTAAAAAAAGAAATGGTGCTGCACTGCTGTCAAACACACACTGTAGTCCTTAAGAGGACTGTTTGGTCTTTCAATAGTTTTTTGGGAGTTAAATCTGTGAATTTCCAGCAAAATGCTATCTGTCCCTGCCTACTGTCTGCTCTCCCTGACGCTGAATGATCCGAGTGTGGGACATCAGCTCCTATATAAACTTGTATCACGTGTTTCGGCCAGCCAATCAGTGTAAGGCTAATAGCTAACATGGCTATGGCATTACACTGAAGAGAATTACTTACCTGAACGTTGATTGGCTGCTTAGGAGGCGCCAAACGTGCGGGGAGGAGACTCGAGCAATGCGACGAGCACACGTGGTATTCGGCCGAGTACCGCCATGTGCCGAGCATAGTGATGATCGAGCCGAACTGGTTCTCGGCCGAGCATGCTCGCTCATCACTAGTAATCATGTTTCATAGTGATGAGCGAAATTTTCAACAATCCAGTTAGGCTGCTTCATTGAACTTCGACAAGAAATTCAGATAAGTTACAAAATACTTTGTCACAAATAGCATTCCATTATATGTAGCAGGCGCAATGACGGGAAATAGCGATTTCACCGCCACCCGTCATTGAACCTCCAGGTGCCACGTTCAACGGGGATCACAGGATCTGAGAGTCATATTGAGGCCTTTCATAGGCTAATCAGGGGCTACAAAAAAATAACATATTCCCTTCATCCATTTGATCGCGGAGCGCCACGGCCATCTTGATTGAAGAAAACGCACCAAATCTGACACGTGCAAATCACGCTGGCCAGGCTCAGTAACATCATAACTGATGACGTCATCGCGCCCGGCCAGTGCGCTGACGTGGTAACATCACATGTCAGCGTGCACACGATTTGGTCTGTTTCCTTCAGTCAAGATGGCCACGACGTCCTATCCACAATCAAATGGATGAGGTTACATAGTATGTTTTTTTTTTACCACCATTTCAGGAAAACTGAATTTTTATATAAAAATAGCTTGTCAGTCAGGAATTCATTTTTACATACTAGATTTTTTTTTATTTTTTACTAGGACTGATGAGGCAATTTCCTTCTTGTGAGTAGAGCTCACAGCTGCCCACATCTCTCATGCACACCTCATTCCTTCAAATAAAACCGCAGACAAGACAGAGTTTAGATATTTTATTAGGAAACTGTCTCTATGTTATTCAGTCAGCAAAAACATAGGCAGTCAGCTCTGGCTGGACAGGAAAGCCCCCCAACAGAAATCCTGTTTCAGCCACCCACAAACAGAGGCCCATATAGAATGCAGAACAGGGCAATTCCCCAGCAGGACACAATTCATATTGCTGTGTCAGACAACAGATTCTAGAGTTCTGCTGAGCTTCTCTTGACATTGTTATTCATCCTATTACTTTAATTGGCTTTCTTAGAAATGTTCACTTCATAATTGCCCTAATATTTTTGATGGAAGCAGAACAAGTATCACTTCTTGTTGGGAACAGATTCAAGTAATATATTTGTCTGTTTGATTAATGACGGTTGATTATTACTTGGCAAGAGAAAACTCTACAAAAGTTAGTATGGTGCAGCTCTGATGACAGTCTTATCAATGTTGTACATGCCATAAAACACTTTGGTTAGTAATGGAAAGGTGACAAGACCACATTTTATTTCTTGAAAAGTAACAAAAGTATCATCAATAACCAAACAGTTGTGCTGGGACACTTGGAGAACATAAAGGTTCAGGTAGTCTTCTAGATGGTCGTTGTTCACATTGAGAAGTACAGGTGTAGCTGTAGAAAGAGATGAATTAACACATGCTCCTATGTTAAAGGGCTATTTCCATCTGGGATAAGTCATAAATGTCAGATAGGTGCAGGTCTTGCTCTTATCTCCAGAACAGGGCCCATGAAGTGAAGAAGAGCACTCAACACATGTGCAGCTTGCTCTCCATTCACCGCTCTGGGATTTCAAAAAATTGTGTTGAAAGCCATGCAAGCACAACCAACTGTCCATTCACTTCTAAAGGATTGCCCAAAATAGCTCCTATAGTGGTGAACAGAGCGTGGCCACACATGCGCAGCTGCTCTCCCTTAAATTTCAGGAGCCACTTTCTGGAGATAGAGGCAGATTACAGAGATGGGACCTGCACCTATCTGATATTTATGGCAAATCCTAGCGATATGCTTTCAATGTCCCTGATGGGGATACCCTTTTAACTATTGCAAGATTGGGGCTGCATTTTTCTCCCAGAAACTGTGCTACTCTTGTTCACGGGTTCTGCTTGGTAAAGTGAATGAGACTAAGTATCCTATTTCATTATTGTTGATAGCACATCCCCTGTTTACACAGAGAAATGTGCTACCAAGAAAAGATCATTTTTATGATCCCACAAATGAGTTGCCTAGTTTGACGACTAGCCAACTGACCGACTGACCGATGGGCCTTTTACACAGGAAACTAAAATTCATTAACACCATTCAGAACACTGCTGATCTCCTAGTCCTTCTTGACACACAGGAATTGACTACTTAGCCAATCACTGGCTGCCATGATGACCCAACTCAGCCAGTAGAGGGACCAGGAGCATGAAGTAGAGTGGGGACATGGGAAGCACTGGAAAGAAAGTGGTGGGGGATTGGTGAGGTATGACTTTGTTTTTTTACTCCAGCCCTTTTATTTTAAATAAAAAATACTACCAGCCGAACAACCTCTTTAATGTTTGCTCTCTTAAGCTATTCTTCTCCTCTAGTAGTAGCAAAACACTCTGTCTGCACACTATATGGAGGTGCATTTTGAAAACTATTAGAAGGTAGGGGGGCTTATGTTTGACCCGTGATCATTAACCACTTCTCTGCAAGATAACCCTGGTCAACCGGCATTTTCACAGCCTAATGGTGCAGTGAGTAGGTTAAAGTAAGATGCGCAATAACATATCTCCTTACCCAAAATTCCATTACAGTTCAAGCATTATCAATGCAAAATCCATTAATATTAGCAGGACAAAACAGGAATGATATTTTTAAAAACCAAAGATGCAGTTTTTTTTAAAGAATAATATTGCACTATATTAATATATAACATTGGTAGGTGGGGCATAGCACCATTGCAATTGGATAATAAAGTAAAAAAATGATTACAATGAACAGTCATTTATTAAAAGGCACTGAATGGTGAAGAGAAACAGTAAACCAACACTCTCTTACCACTCAAAAAATGTTATATTTTTTAAAAATATAAGCATCATACAAAAAAAAAAAAAAAAAAGACGAGCCATGGAACAGCTAACTACAAAGTTTTCTGGCTGATGGTTGAGGATGCTTTAGATCACATTCTTGGTTTCAATGTGGAATAAACATGTAGCCAATGAAGTAGGCTTCCTTCCATTTGAAATCTACAAATATTCACGTACTAGTGGGTAAATCACAGCAGATTGTGATTTACAAAAATCAATGGTTCCGCAGTGAGGGAAATATAGTCTTATACCGAACACTGTGATACCGCTCTTTATATTGGATTTCTATGTAATAACCAAATATAACAGAAGACCATATGTCAGGTACCATGAGTATGTTAGTGCATTATTGCATAAGCTATATAGGAGGTGGTTAAACTCAACATACAAATCAACTGTCCAAAATAACATAAATTACAATAGGGATAGTAGATAACAGCTTGTAAAAGTGCCAGTTGGTTATGGACATCTCATAATTCATCAGTTCATGGGTCCTTGAAAAAAATGTTCGCCTAAGTAACTAAAGTACAATGCTATATTTACTTTTTTACCAACTTTCTCCGTGAAGATTTAACTTCAAAAATATTTTAAATATATATATTTTTTTTATTGGGCAAAGCTTATCATGGAACAAAATCCTAAGTGGCTAAAAGCAACTGACAGTTTTGGAGAAAACCAAGAGTCTGCAGCTACTACTCTACAAAAGGAAAACCCTATCACACATACTCACAGTTTGTGTTTCTCTTTAAACATTCAAACATTTGCTTTATTTCCTAGAAATGCTTCTATTATTTTTGTAGGTAGAAAAAAAAAACTGTGGAAAATATATGAGAAAAACATGTAATGGGGGCTGTAGATAGAGTGCATGAAACTTTTAAACCAATAATATCCGAGAAGATCATCCTCATTACATTAAATGTTGATGCAGTGTTTTACAATTAAAATTCTATGGAACATATAAAGCAGGTACAGAAAAATTATTGAAAAATCCACAAAATAATACATTTTATCAATATTATGGAACATTTAAGGTTCCAACAACGTGTAATCTGAAGATCAATGGCGTAGCATAGTCATCTTTCCACAAGCTTGTGGGTCTACTCTGATTTTTATGTCACTGGGGGATATTGTGACTACTTTAAATGTCTTGTTTCAGCGTCTTAAACAAGTATTCATCTTTTCTCCCAGTCGATATATAAGTGTAGACAGTCTGTCATTGTGTTGCATGTAATTTTTTAAGATAGTTTATTACTAGGGCTAGAAATATTTTTGGAAGTCCATTATGTGGGACAAAGGAGAAAGCCAGAAAATGAAGAATGAATGTACTCTGTTGAATATAACCCATTTGCTTGGTCTGAGGGCATCTGGACCCAAACTTGGTCATTTTCTTTGAGTTCTAACACTGCACTCCCAGAGGCTTGGTCCATGTACCCTTTCTTGTATTCATCATATGTGTAAGTAGCAGGTACATTGTTCTTGTAAAGAGCAACCCAGATGTTGGTTCCTTTGACGTGGACATGGTAGGCAAAGTAATAAATTCCAGGAATAGAGCAAGTAAATATCCCAGTAAGAGGATTATAACTGTTATGGCCGTTGTACAAAGTCCGATCAAATTTGATTGGCATGCCAGAAGGTGGGAATGATGTAGTTAAGATGGCAGTGAATGCTGGGGCTACTTTGGCAGAAAGTTCTCCAGTGCCATACTGAGGCTTTCCAGGTTTTTCATTGCCTACTGTGCCCCCTTCCACACCTCCTTCTGGCAAATGCAAGCCAGCAATGGTGCCTTCACTATAGATTCCTGGTGGACCTGGAGGTCCAGGTGGACCAGGTTGTCCAGGTTGGCCATTTAAACCAGATGGTCCTGGAACTCCAGGTGATCCTACAGGACCAATTGGACCTGGCTGACCATTGATGCTGTTTCCAGGTAACCCAGGTATGCCAGGCTCGCCTTTTAATCCTGGTAATCCTTGTGGCCCAATGGGGCCAGAAGATCCTTGCAGACCCGGAATACCAGCTGGACCTCTAGGGCCTGGTTGCCCTGGAAACCCCCCTTCTCCTTTTAACCCTGGGCCACCTATTTGACCAGGCAAACCTGGTAGTCCCATTAGTCCTCCCTCTCCTTTTGGTCCAATTGGCCCTGGAAGTCCTTTCAGACCTGGAAGTCCTCTTTCACCCGGAACACCTGGTTTGCCTACAAATCCACTGGGGCCCTGATTTCCTGGAATTCCAGTTGCACCAGAGGGCCCAGGAGGCCCAATGTCACCTTTCAAGCCAGGTAAACCATTTTTTCCTGGCAATCCAAGAGATCCCGGAAATCCTGGAGGTCCTATAATACCTTGTGGCCCCTGCTCACCCGGTTTACCATCTAACCCTGGCTCTCCGTTATCTCCTATTCCTCCAGGTACTCCAGCAGGTCCTCTATCACCTTTCAAACCAGGAAGACCTGGTTTTCCATACCCTGGGGGCCCTGGCATCCCTGGTAAGCCTCTTATACCTGGTTCCCCTTTAGGACCTAATGGCCCTTGTAGTCCTGGTAATCCATCTATACCTGGTTTACCAATTCCATCAAGGCCAGGTTTACCTTGTGGGCCTTGTGGTCCTGGTGGGCCGACAACTCCTGGTAGACCAGGTGGACCAAGATCACCTTTATCCCCTCTGCCTCCTGGTAATCCATCAAGTCCCGGTTTGCCATTACCTACTAGACCAGGTGGGCCTAGTGGACCAGGTTGGCCCACAGGGCCACGAATACCAGGCAGTCCTGGTTTTCCAAGTCCAGCATCTCCTTTAATGCCTTTCTCACCACGAAGTCCTGGCTCGCCTTTTGTACCAGGTTCACCCCTGACACCTGGCTGCCCTGGAGCACCTTGAACACCTGGTTTTCCATTTGATGAGATTCCTGAAGGGCCAGGCATTCCAGAAGATCCAGGAATCCCTCTAGGTCCTTGCTCTCCCCTCATTCCAGGTTCCCCCTTTGAGCCAGGTAGGCCTTTAGGTCCAATTTTGCCAGGCATACCTGGTAAACCTGATTTTGCAATGCTAGATAAACCAGGGGGGCCAGAAGGTCCTGGCATGCCTTGTAATCCAGGTTTTCCTATTCCTGGCTTCCCAGGTGGTCCAGGATGCCCAGGTGGTCCCCGTGGACCAGGTGTTCCAGCTGGTCCAGGTTCTCCCTTAAGGTCCATTGGAAGCATTGGTAGCATATCTGTAAAGAGAAGAAACAAAATAAATGATCATTATTCTGTATACTGTATATTTCTTGAATAAATGCATACATATCAACAATGTTTTAATATATTGCATGGAAAAGCCGCCAGTGTTGGCTCCATTAATTCAGCTTTTAAAAGTATTGCCCAATTCTTTTTCATCACTAGTATGGTCTATTCAAATACTTTCCTATTGCTTGTATGATGCTATTAACCATTTTAATGAAATATTACTGCAAAGCAATATTCCTTTTAAATAAAAGGCAATTTACTGGCCTGGTTTTATAGGCAAATTTAATGTTTACTATAATCTTAGAACCTATAATGCTTTTAAAAGGTATGTATGGTAATAAAGAAACATTTAGGTACGGTACATGGCCACTTAGGCCAGCACCTGGCTGCGGTGGTCATGTTACTGTTGTTATCATGTTAATAAAGACTGGTGGTGGACTATTGGCACAGGAGTGGTAAGCGATTTAACAGGTGAATTATGTTGTTTTTTTTAATTACATATTGTGTAGACATTTTTACTCTTGGAACATCCGTTTAAATGTTTTTATTATTTAAATTTTTAGTCTTCACACTGGCCACTACATGCATAGAACAATAGGCTTCCGTTTTACTGTGTAAACTGGAGCAGAGCCTTCTCATTATTTTGCAAAAAAATGAATAACAAGTCATTTGTGCTGCTGGAGGCCTAAATACTGCCAGACTGCAGCACTATTTCACAGACTAGGCTCTGTATGCGTCTTCCATTCCCACTCCCTTGTCCCTAGGAGGGGGCTGTACTTCAAAATGTTCTAGCGATACTGATAACGAGGATGGATAGAGCAAAAAGTTTGTGATTCTAACTCGACATTTGATGTGGAATCACAATGGTCTGTTTTATTATAAAGTAGAAAGAACAGTTGAGAAACTTGACATTCTTGTGCCCTAGACTCCAGGACGCAAGCTTTAAACTGTACATTGTAACAAGCTCTACATATTGTGAAAAGCTCAGCAGCAGTGTCAGCAGGATCACATACATAAGTGTTAACAGGCTGGTTCTATTTCTTCACAGCAATAAGAG
This sequence comes from Bufo bufo, assembly GCF_905171765.1. Lineage (NCBI taxonomy): Eukaryota > Metazoa > Chordata > Amphibia > Anura > Bufonidae > Bufo > Bufo bufo. Next base: position 329,371,016 of record NC_053391.1, on the reverse strand, counting down.
ATCTTGAAAATTGTTATTAATGGAAACACAAAAACAAGTTGTCCAACTTTTAAGACTAGAGAGAGGCATTTCCATCTCAAACTGCCCCTCTTCCCTGCCTAAATGCACTGGCCAGAGGTGGCCAGGCCTATGGAAACAACCAAGTGGGCTGTTGCTATGTAACTTCCATTCACTTAAATGGAACTGAAGCAATAACTGGAATGGGTGGACTACAGTACCCAGAAAGATTATCAATATTAGGGCTATTCACTTTAGAAAAAAGACGACTAAGGGGAGATAACTATGTATAAATATATCAGGGGTCAGTACAGAGATCTATCCCATCATCTATTTATCCCCAGGGCTGTGACTGTGACGAGGGGACATCCTCTGCGTCTGGAGGAAAGAAGGTTTGTACACAAACATAGAAGAGGATTCTTTACGGTAAGAGAAGTGAGACTATGGAACCCTCTGCCTGAGGAGGTAGTGATGGTTAACCCACTAAAAGAGTTCAAGAGGGGCCTGGATGTATTTCTGGAGGGTAATAATATTACAGGTTATAGCTACTAGAGATGGGTTGTTGATCCTGGGAGTTTTCCCCTAAAGTAAGGAAAATTGGCTTCTACCTCACAGGGTTTTTTTTGCCTTTCTATTTATCAACTTGCAGGATAACAGGCCGAACTAGATAGACAGATGTCTTTTTTCAGACTCATAAACTATGTTACTATGAATGGGAGCTATGGAAACAACATATAACCACCTGCGTGGCTGTTTCCCTAGTTTCAACCACCCCTGGCTGCTGTATCCAGGTGGGACAGGGTAAAGCTTTTTTTCCTTTCACAAGTTTTTGTTAAAATTTTAAATTTTTACAATGGAAAAGAAAAACAGATGTCAGACAAAAGGAATATTTAGGAGTTATAATAATCAAGAAAAAGAGTGGGGAATGGAAAGACCCACTCACAGGTCACATATAGTGGCGTGAAAAAAGTTTTTGTCAGCCTTTTAATTTCTTCTATTTTTACATAGTTGTCACGCTTGAATGTTCAGATCCACAAACTGCTTTTAACAATAGACAAAGATAATCCAAGTACACGCAAATAAAAGATTACTAAAGTAAACACAAAACGTGTTTTTTTAACCCCTTCTAACACTGGCCAGTTTTCACCTTCCTGCTCAGGTCTGTTTTTGCAAATCTGTGTCTCTTTATGTGGTAATAACTTTGGAATGCTTTTATTTATATATCCAATTCTGAGACTGTTTTCTCGTGACATATTGTACTTCATGTTAGCTGTAAATTTGGGTCAATTTTTTTTCCTTTAAATATATTATTCTTTTATAAGAAAAATCTAAATTTGGAAAAGTTTCAATTTGAATTTCTCTACTTTTAAAACAGATAGTTATCAATCAATATTCCCCATATGTCTACTATGTCTATGTTGCCATCATTTTAAAAATGTCATTTCATTTTTAGGGACATTAGACTACTTAGAATTTTAGAAAAAATTTTTTTAACTTTAAACAAAATCTTTTTTTTTTTTTTTAAAGCACCAATTCAGTTATAAAGTGATTTTAGAAATGACTCCCCTCAAATTATTCAAAACTGATGTTACAAATTTTGTTAACCATTGAGGTGTTCCACAAGAATTAAAGGAAAATGGAGGCAAAATAAAAATAAAACTTTTTTTTTGCAAATTTTCTATGTCAATCCATTTTTTCCTGTAACACAGCAAGAGTTAACAGCAAGACAAACCTCAATATTTATTATTCTAATTCTGCGGTTAACAAAAACTCCCCTTATGTGTTCGTAAACTGCTCTATGGGCACATGTCAGGAGTCAGAATGGAAGGAGCGTCATATGGTTTTTGGATGGCAGATTTTGTTGGAATGGCTTTTGGGCACCATGTTGTATTTGAAAACCTTGAGGTACCTTTACAGTGGAAACCTCCAAAAAGTTACCCCATTTTGGAAACTACATTTGGCTGAGTCTCATAGACTTCCATAGCTGGCAGGCTGCAATGCCTGTGTAGGCATCCTGGTGGGCCAATGGGAGAGAGTGGGGGAGAGAGAGAGACTGACTAGTCTTAACAACATATATGCGTTGTCTAAGGGGTACTCTTTCTCATTATGAAGAGCCCTAGTATGCCCCGAATTAAGATATGCAATACGCCTGGCATACAATACTCATGCATATATTTTTGTCTCCCTAATGATAAAGAGCAGCCCAACAATTGTCCCAAAATGCAAGTCAACCAAGTTAAACATGTTTCTTTTGAGACATTCTAGTTCTATTGTCCTTCTAGTAAGAGAAGTAGCTTGCATGTTTCATTGAGAGAGGTGTAAGTTTTGTGAGATGTTGTACTTCCGTCATTTCACTTTCAGTTGAAGGTTACTTTGGAGGTCTATCTGGTTCATCTGAAGTTCATCCAAAATGGTAAAATTAAATTTCTAAAGATGTTGTCTGTTTTTGCTATATTGTTGATGTATCCTCAGGTGAATAGGAAGGAGCCATCCCATTGAAGTGAGACAGCCAGAGCTAAAACTATACTTACTTGCTGCTGCATAGCACATAGGTAAACAGTAAGGAAAACACAGCAGCAATATGAGTGCTGCATTATATTCCCACAGCAGATTGGCAGAGATGCCTTCCTAACATGTATATGTAGCAAAGCTAGAAAAATAGCTAAGCCAGTCTCACATCTGCAACTAGTTCTTTCAGGACAAAAGCCCTTGATCAGAGAAAAGCAGATGAGAACAGCTATTCTAGTTGCAAGGCCTTAGGTGGAACCTCTGGGTGTGTACTATTTCTATTATGGAAAACAATTGATAAATGCGATGATTGTTGTAGGTTAGACAATGCTACTCGTCTGGGGATAGGTTGGAATGAGAACATGGCGTCTGTTGCCCATTGGGCATTTGCTGGCACCTGCTCACACGAGGAGTAATGCAGGAAATGCTGTGAAAGTTGATTTAAGATGATTGTCCTGATGCATAAAGTTTGATGAAGAGCACGTTACGTGACATACGGATGTGCGGGACATGCGTGATATTGAGACAAGCGCAGATGTACAGCCAAGACGCTGGAGAGGCACACCATTGCAGTCATCTTGCAGTTCACAGGTCCATTTTAACAAACGTCATATAAGAAGTTCTCTTTTGTATGTGGATATTTTAATTCACATGATGCAAATACTTGTGATTGGTATTGAGATAATAGTAATTATACACAGTCTGATTATTGGTGGAGGATTCGATACACCCCTTTCTTTGTATGTATTTAAATCTGTTAATGTGTGAAATACAATATGGCTTGAAAAAGGCTTGATATAAGCCGAAACGTTGCCTTGTGTTATATGTGAACTGGAATAAAACTTACGGAAAAGAGAAGATGCTGGTCACGATTCCTTTTATACTTTACAGTTTGAAGCAGAGAGGAGCCTGACGGCTGGTGACCGTGCATCTTGCTAAAAATTGGGACATTGGTGCTGTCTTCATGTACTATTGTCTCAGCACACAGTGTGCTGTCCACATCTTTTGCGGCCCAATTGAAGTGAATTGGTCCACATCTGACCTGCAAAAAATGTGGATCGGGTGCAGACAAAAAAATACATTTGTGTGCATGAGCCAGAAGGCTCTGGGAGTCTAGAGAACCACAGTAAGAGCCATTACCCACAAACTGAGAAAGCTGGGAATCTTTTTATGAATGGCCAGCCTACCAGAATTTTACCAACGAGTGTATCAATGGCTCCTCCAGGAGGTCACAAAAAATCTAGATGTACATCTAAATTACCAGAGGCCTTACTTGCCTCATTTAAGGTCAATGCACACAATTCCACAACTGGAAAGACTACTGCTGACCAAAAAGAACACAAAGACTTGATTCTCATTTGCCAAAAAACACTTTTGGGATAATATTCTGTGGACTGATAGGTAAAGATGGAACTTTTCGGAAGTTTCGGTTACATTTGACATAAAGCTACCACTGCATTCGGAGATAAGAACATTATACCAACAGTCAAAAATAGTGGTGGTCTGGGGCTGCTTTGTTTCTGCAGGAACTGGATGACTTGGTTTAACTAAAGGAGCTACGAATTCTGCTCTCTATCAGAAAATCCTGACCCAAAGCTCAAGCACAGTTGGGTTATGCAGCAGGATACAGATAGGAAACACACAAGCAGGTCCACCTCTGAGTGACTCAAAAAAAATAGCCGAGTCAAAGTCTCCACTGGAATCCCAATGAAATGCGACAACAAGATCTTAAACAGGCAGTTCATGCTGAAAACCCCTCCAATGTAGATAAAATTACACAAATCTACAAAGGCGAGAATGCCAAAATTATTCTATAGTAAAAGACTCATCATAAATTATCACAAATGTTTGATTGCAGTTGTTACCGCCAAGGGTAGCACAACCAGTTATCAAGCTTAGGGGGGCAATTACTTTTTCACATGGGCGATATAGATTAATGGAATGATCATGTAAAAGCTACACTTGTGTTTACTTATGTTTTCATTATGTTATACTCAAATTAGTTGGATGATCTGAAACATTTAAATATGACAAATAGAAGTCAAGTGAGGGGAAAATGCTTTTTGAAATCACTGTACCTGGGTATAAACATGTAAATAAACAAGAGGAAAGGAGATGAGACAGAAAACAGAAGGAGCAGGCAGAAAAGTAAATTTCTTGTATGTTCATCTTGCACTTTAGGGTGTGTTCACATCTGTGTTGGAGACCCCATTAGTAACCTTCATTGCATCAAAAACTTCAGCAAAAACAGCACATGTTGTCTGGTAAAATGACACACTATGACAGAAAGCTGATGGTGATATGTGCGTCCCTGGCTTGAATTCCAATTTTCAGTTCCTGGAGAACCCAACACAGATGTAAACAAAATTATTGGATAGGATATCTATCCATGGTTTGCATACTGCATTGTGAATACTTTAACCACCTCCCGTCCGCACGTTGACTATAAACGTCCGGGAGGTGGTTCTCTATTTCTGAATGGACGTTCCAGAACGTCCGTTCAGAAACTGCAGCTGCACGCTAATCGTGCAGCTGCTGATCGGGTTGCCGGCTGTCAGTGACAGCAGGAAACCCTTAGAGAAGGCAGGGACAGTTCCCAGGTGTCCCTGCCTTCTGGATCGCTGCATACACAGCGCTTACCGAGCGATGTGTATTCATAGCAGGAAGCTCTATGCGCTTCCTGTTCCGGCCCGGCGGTCATGTGATCGCCAGGACAGGAGAGTGCAGGAGCTGTGTGAGGTCGTCCACAGACCTCGATCAGCCCTGCACTGAGGCTGTAAGGCACTGTATTGCGCTGTACAGCCTCTCTGGGGGGGTGTATTTCTCCTGTAACTGGGGCTACTATGTCAGCCCCAGTTACAGGAGAAATCAACAGTGAAAAGAAAAAGTGAAGTAAATGTCCCCCAGAGGTCTTGTATGACCTTTATGGGGGACGAAAAGTGTAAAAAAATAAATAAATAAAAATAAAGTGTTAAAAAAATAAAATAAATAAAAAGGTTTCACATGTAAAAAAAACAATTCCCCAAGTAAGGAATTAATTTTTTTTTTTAAAAATAGAAAAAATAAAATAAAATAGACATATTTGGTAAGTATGCATATTAGGTATTGCCGCATCCGTAAAAAACAGCTCTATAAAAATATCACATGACCTAACCCCTCGGGTGAACACCGTAAAAAAAAAAAAAAAAAACGGTGTCAAAACAAGCAATTTTTGTCACCTTACATCACAAAAAGTGCAACACCAAGTGATCAAAAAGGCGTATGTCCCACAAAATGGTACCAATAAAACCGTCACCTCATCCCGCAAAAAATGAGCCCCTACATAAGAAATTCTCTCAAAAAATAAAAAAACTGTAGCTCTTAGAACATGGAGACACTAAAACATCATTTTTTTGGTTTCAAAAATGCTATTATTGTGTTAAAGTGAAATAAATAAAAAAAAGTATACATATTTGGTATTGCTGCGTCCATAAAAACCAGCTCTATAAAAAATATCACATGACCTAACCCCTCGGGTGAACACCGTAAAAAAACTGTCAAAACAAGCAATTTTTGTGACCTTACATCACAAAAAGTGCAATACCAAGTGATCAAAAAGGCGTATGTCCCACAAAATGGTACCAATAAAAGAGTCACCTCATCCCGCAAAAAATGAGCCCCTAGATAAGAAAATCTCTAAAAAAATTAAAAAACTATAGCTCTCAGAACATGGACACATTAAAAATGCTATTATTTTGTAAAACTTTAATAAATAAGAAAAAGTATACATATTAGGTATCGCCACGTCCGTAACAATCTGCTCTATAAAAATGTCACTTGACTGAACCCCTCAGATGAACGCTGTAAAAATAAATAAATAAAAACTGTGCTAAAACAACCAATTTTTTGGTCACCTTGCCCCATAAAGTGTTATAATGAATGATCAAAAAATCATATGTACCCAAAAATAGTACCAATAAAACAGGCACCTTATCCCCTAGTTTCCAAAATGGGATCACTTCTTGGGAGTTTCTACTGTAAGGGTGCATCAGGGGGGCTTCAAATGGGACATGGCATCTAAAAACCATGTGGAGTTCCTTTTCTTCTGCGCCCTGCCGTGTGCCCATACAGCAGTTTATGACCACATGTGGGGTGTTTCTGTAAACCGCAGAATCTGGGTGATAAATATTGAGTTTTGTTTGGCTGTTAACCATCGATGTGTTAAAGAAAAAATTTGATTAAAATGGAAAATATGCCAAAAAAGTGAAATTTTTAAATTTGATCTCCATTTTCCTTTAATTCTTGTGGAACGTCTAAAGGGTTAACAAAGTTTGTAAAATCGGTTTTAAGTAACTTGAGGGGTGTAGTTTCTACAATGGGGTAATTTATGGTGGTATCCACTATGTAAGCCCCACAAAATGACTTCAGACCTGAACTGGTCCTTAAAAAATGGGTTTTGGCAATTTTCTTAAAAATTTGAAGAATTACTTCTAAACTTCTAAGCCTTCTAACGTCCTAAAAAAATAAAATGACATTTCCAAAATGATGCCAACATAAAGTAGACATATGGGGAATGTTAAGTAATAAATATTTTATGAGGTATAACTTTCTGTTTTAAAAGCAGAGAAATTGAAATTTAGAAAATTGCTAAATTTTCTAGATTTTTGGTAAATTTGGGATTTTTTCATAAATAAAGGTGAAATATATTGACTCAAATTTATGACTATCATGAAGTACAATGTGTCACGAGAAAACAATCTCTGAATGACTTGGATAAGTAAAGGCGTTCCAAAGTTATTACCACATAAAGTGAGATATGTCAGTTTTGATAAATTAGGGGCCAGGAAGGGGGCAAAGGGCTCAGATGGCAAGTGGTTAAGATGCAGCTAAGTCACCATGATCCACCCTAGCTTACTTTTAATCAGATCTAAAGGAACTTAAAGGTTTTTTTACACTCTCATCCTCAAATTTTGCAGTGAAGGTCCAGATGGGTGATACTAGTTGGGGGTGTGCCCATGCACAGTCTGACATTATCAAATCAGTGCTGCCAGTGTCATAAATGGATCCATTTGTATTATCTGTAACATAGCCATGACGGATCCATCATGAACTCCATTGAAAGTCAATGTGAGATGGATCAGTTTTCTATTGTGCCAGATTGTGTGAGAAAACGGATTTGTCCCCATTGACTTACATTGTGTGTCAGGACGGATCCGTTTGGCTCAGTTTTGTCAAGCGGAGAGGAAAACGCTGCAGGCAGAATTATGGTGTCCGCCTCCAGAGCGGAATGGAGATGGAACGGAGGCAAACTGATGCATTCTGAGCGGATCCTTTTCCATTCAGAATGCATTAGGGTGCTTGTAAGAGTTCATGACGGATCTCACAAACGGAAAGCCAAAGCGCGAGTGTAAAAGTAGCCTAATGCTGTTTCCGTACAGCATTTACAATGTATCTGCTCTTTGTAGGAAAACTTTGTCTCGTCCAAAGTTGCACAAGACTTTGGTAAATGACTTCAGTATTGCTATCTGTGGATTTAAAAACATTTTAGAATAGGAATCTGAAGTCGGCTTCGGTACGAAGGTGCCCGCTAGTACCAAAGCCAACCGGATTCCTATTTTAAAATGGCTTTTTTTGCCAGTATTTCCACACAGCACTTAGGTTCCTGTAGACTGCTCCTACTGCTCACATCTCCTAACTCCCACTACAACTAACTCAAAGTAAAGAACCAAGCCCAATGGATCGGGCCCACCCCTGCCTAGTGATGGTTGCCAGACTGTGCATAAACCCTCAATGTTCCAGTCAGATATGACATAACATAGAAATAACACAGGTTATACCTAGCCACATATCAGAAAATGTAGTCTACTGTATACCAAATTATATTATTATTATTATTATTATTATTATTATAAGTGACAGTAGCGCAACTCTCATCTTAAAGGGGTTGTCTCAATTCAGCAAGTGGTATTTATCACGTAGAGAAAGTTAATACAAGTCACATATTAATGTATTGTGATTCTCCATATTGCCTCCTTTGCTGGCTGAATTCATATTACTATCACATTATACACTGCTCTTTTCCATGGTTACGACCACCCCGCAATCTAGCAGTGGTGGCCGTGCTTGCACACTATAGGAAAAAGTGCTGGCCTATGTGCGTTCCTATGGTCCTATAGTCCCAGACACTAAGAGTGGCCAGTGCTTTTTTCTATACTGTTGAAACCAAGTCCACCAATGCTGGATTGCAGGGCGGTCGTAACCATGGAAACGAGAAGCATATAATGTGATGGAAAAATTAGCTAATATGGATAATAACAATACATTATAAAATGCCTTGTATTATCCTTCACTATATGATAAATGGCACTTGCTGAAGTGAGACAACCCCTTTAAAGGGTTTCTACCACCTGATTTGGACCTAATTAGCTGTCTGACACTAGCGATCTGCTAGTGTCTGCTCTACCTAACCATGCTATTGTAATTCCTTTCTCTGCAGCGGTTACCCTAAAAAACGTAGTTTTATTGGTATGCAAATGAGCCTCTAGGTGCTATGGGGGCGTCTTTTCAGCACCTAGAGGCTCCGTCCAATCACTATTTCCGTCGCCCAGCGAGCTCCAGCCCGCCCCTCTCCTCTAGATTGACAGACTACTTCTCTGCATCTCGGCCGAATTCTCGCGCCTGCGCCGTGTGCTTCTGTATTCGGCGCAGGCGCAGTGACTGTCTCCCTGCGCCGGCATCTTCACTGCGCCTGCGCCGAATACGGCACAGGGAGCAGTCCAACAGTCACTGCGCCTGCGCCGAATACAGAAGCACACGGCGCAGGCGCGAGTAGGCTGTTAATCTAGAGGAGAGGGGCGGGCTGGAGCGCGCTGGGCGGCAGAAAAGGTGAGTGGACGGAGCCTCTAGGTGCTGAAAAGACGCCCCCATAGCACCAGGAGGCTCATTTGCATACCAATAAAACTACGTTTTTTAGGGTAACCGCTGCAGAGAAAGGAATTACAATAGCATGGTTAGGTAGAGCAGACACTAGCAGATCGCTAGTGTCTGACAGCTAATTAGGTCAAAATGTGGTGGTAGAAACCCTTTAAGCACTGGCCTCCGGGTCAGTACAGATCAATCAAGTGAACTGTGGGAGACAGATTTGGTTAAAAGTCCGGATTTTCAAATACTATAATTGTTCCATTAAGAAATAGAGTGGGAAAGAGCAGGACATAAGATAGTTGGTCTTTTCTTAGGAAAGAGGTCTTTTGGAAAATTGGGACATGGAGTAGCTTCTATATAAATCTACTGGGGACCTGAAGATCTCGAGTGGCCCTGCACAAGTTGGGCCAGTATAACCATCTGATAGTATTTGATGATATCTGACATTTTTAAGCACTCTTGATTATGTAGAGTGTATAATGCTGTGGCCTAGAAACACCTTTATTTCGGGATCATAACAAGTGTAAGAGCTCTCTTTAGGTATGTTTTAGAGTAGCACGAGGAATATGAATTAGGAGGATAAGAAAACATAGAGCAATCACAGTAAAATATTCCTCTTTATGTAAGCTCTTTCCTAACCCTGAAATAGAGAGAGCGGCCAATCTCTGCAACTCTGCTTGGATGATCCTCAGATGGGCAGGTGGGGGATAATTCAACAGGGGATAATTTGAGAACATATAGGTACTGTAAGATTTGATAGGGGTCAATACTATCCCTAGATAAGATATTTTCTTCCACATTCCATTAGAAGTCAAGATTTAGTTGTGGAATTTTAACTCATCTTTTAGGTAAATTAATGTCGGTAGGTAATCGTAACTGACCTTTCAACAAACTCTGCATTGATCATTAGTACAGCATGTGTACTATACATGAGTAATAACACTATTTCTGGCTGCTATATGACTTGTATCTGGAATTTTTAGCAGTTTTCCTGTATGCATAGTGAATGCCTTGTTTGCAGTTCTCTCAGCGAACCCCTGGGGAGCTGGAGCAGTGGATGGTAGTGGCCCTGATGATAATGTGTCATGGTGTACTCCTTTAGGACGTCGCTCACTGGGGTCAGTGCAGTGATGGAGGGGCACCTTATATTCCCTCAGGACACTTCCTGTAACTAGGGATCCTGCCTGATGGTAGTTTTGGGTGCCCTTAATGTTAAATGTCTGTGTGGGTACAAGGCAGGGCTTAAAAATGATGCAGTGGCCATCGTGTGGTGTTAGGAGAGTCAGTATCCAGGCCATATTGAACTTAACCAAAGTGTCTCTTTACTGTGCACAAAATAGGTCCATTCCTTCTGCAGGTGCTTGTTTACAAACTACGGGGGGACTTGCTGGTATATGTTATGTTGCCGCTGCAGCCAATCAGTGGTCTAATGCTGAGGTCAGTGATTAGCTGCAGTGGTTACATGCTATACACCTGCACATCACTGTCACAGTGACACATTTACATCCCTGTCTGTCTTTGTTTACATGGCCGCAGCCAGAAAGACCAGCATGTCACATGCCTCATCACTGCAGTAATAGAAACAAAGCACTCGTACTAGAGTGGTGGGGATGTAACAGTTGAGAATTAATTGTTTGTGATTCAAGGGCATTATGATAAGGGAATTTTGAGTGTGTGGAAAGGGGCGTGGTCTCTAAATAATGGGTGGGGTGTATGTCAGTAAAAATTTTGGGTTGTCCATGATTTCTGGTTCATTTGTCCAGAAAAAATTAACAGGAAGGTTGGCAACCTTGTCCTGGAGAAAAACCTGATAGAGGACGCAAAAGACTTGAGACTGGGGAAGAGGTTCACCTTCCAGCAGGACCAGGGTTGCCAACTGTCCCAAAATTTCTGGACAGTCCGTAAAAGTAGGCAACTTTGTTCCCGTGTCCGTGATTTTTTTGAGGCTGGTGCTACTTGACTAGATTATTTTGGTTATAATTATAATCATTTTAAAGCTCGCAGTAAATGCTGGTAATGGGTTCTTATCAGTATATTGAGCTGTAGAGATGTATTACATATAATATCCATCCAATCCGACTAAGGGCTCATTCAGATGACTGTATATTTGTGTCTGCATCCATTCCACAATTTTGCAGAATGGATGCGGATCCATTCATTTCAATGGCGCCGCAAAAGATACGGACAGGACACCGTGTGCTGTCCGCATCAGTACTTCCGTTCTGTGGCCCGGCAAAAAAGATAGAACATGTCCTATTCTTGGCTGCAATTTCGGATAAGAATAGGCATTTCTATCATAGGGCTGACTGTTCCATTCTACAAAATTCAGAACACACCTGATCGGTATCCATGTTTTGTAGATCCACAATTTGCAAACCGTAAAACAGATATGGTAGTCTGAATGAGCCCTAAGCTGGAGCTGTTTTGCAAAATAGAATGTGCAAATATTTCAGCCCCTAGAAGTGCAAAGCTGGTGGATAGATACCCCAAAAGACTTGCAGCTGTAATTGCAGCGAATGGTGGTTCTACTAAGTATTAACTCAGGGGAGCTGAATATAAATGCACGCCACACTTTCCAGATTTTTATTTATTAAACCATGTATCAATTTATTTTCACTTCACGTATATTTGTTACTTTATGTTGGTCTATCACATAAAATCCCAATAAAATACATTTACGTCTTTGGGTGTAATGTGAAAAAATGTAGAAAGTGTATTCATGTTGAAGGTATGAATATTAAAAACTTTTTCAAGGCACTTTAAGGCTACTTTCACACCTGCGTTCAGAGCGGGTCCGTCTGGTATCTGCACAGACGGATCCGCACCTATAATGCAAACGCTTAGATCCGTTCAGAACGGATCCGTTTGCATTACCATGAACAAAAAAAAAAAATAATAATAATTTTATTATTATTATTTTTTTTCATGATAATGCAAACGGATCCGTTTTGACTTTACATTGAAAGTCAATGGGGGACGGATCCGTTTGAAAATTGATCCATAATGTGTCATCTTCAAACGGATCCGTCCCCATTGACTTACATTGTAAGTCTGGACGGATCCGTTTGCCTCCGCACGGCCAGGCGGACACCCGAACGCTGCAAGCTGCGTTCAGGTGTCCGCCTGCTGAGCAGAGCGGAGGACAAACGGTGCCAACCTGATGCATTCTGAGCGGATCCGCATCCACTCAGAATGCATTAGGGCTGGACGGATCCGTTCGGGGCCGCTTGTGAGAGCCTTCAAACGGAACTCACAAGCGGAGCCCCGAACGCTAGTGTGAAAGTAGCCGGTGCGTGTCCCAACTCTGAGACCTACACCCACACCTATGTCCAAAACTGACTCCAAAAGTGAAAGAGGTCACACCATGCTCTCCATTCATTTCTACAGGAGCACCAAAAATAGCCAAACAAGCGCATTCCACTATTTTCGGCAGTCCCATAGAAATCAAAGGACAGCAGTGCATGTGCGGCTGCTCTCTACTCACTTCCGGGTTCCGTTCTGGAGATAGGTCCCACACCTATCGGACATTGATTGTATATCCTAGCAATATGCCACCAATTTCTAAGATGAGACAACCCCTTTAAGAGGCATGCACCTTTCGATAAATTTGGGTACAAACCACTCCAACAATCTTTTCTAAAAGGGCTTGTCCTATACATTTCGAAGTTATTTTTACTCACATATCTGTAGGACTTGATTGTCTTTCTGTGAGTGGGCAGCAGTACATCAGATCTAGATCTCCCAGGATACACTGCAATTAGCTCTTAACCCCTTTCTCCCTGCATAGAAAATAGTCCCTCACATACAGCCCCAAATATACTTAAAGTATGTAATTACACTGTCTAGAAAGATATATTATACTGTATTATATTATTTCTATACATTTAAAAGTGGAGATAAATGAAAGAAAGGTGTCTGCTCCACTTCACCTGCTTGTCTATGAGATCACTATACTAGCACTGAGGGAAGAGAAGCTACTGAACATCTCTGGTCCACCACTGAATGCAGAAGAAGGACAAACAGCAGGGGACACTACCATAGAGGAAAATCTACATAAAAAGCAAAAAATATTTTTAGTGAATGTATATTGAAATATATAATAATACCTTGAGTGCAATAAGGCCTCTTTCACACTTGCGTTGTTGGGATCCGGCATGCACTTCCGTTGCCGGAGGTGCCCGCCGGATCCGGAAAAACGCAAGTGTACTGAAAGCATTTGAAGACGGAACCGTCTTCCAAATGCTTTCAGTGTTACTATGGCACCCAGGACGCTATTAAAGTCCTGGTTGCCATAGTACGAGCGGGGAGCGGTATACTTACAGTCGGTGCGGCTCCCCGGGCGCTCCAGAATGACGTCAGAGCGCCCCATGCGCATGGATGACGTGATCCATGCGATCACGTGATCCATGCGCTTGGGGCGCCCTGACGTCACTCTGGAGCGCCCGGGGAGCCGCAAGGACGGTAAGTACACTGCTCCCCCGCTCCCCACTACACTTACCATGGCTGCCAGGACTTTAGCGTCCCGGCAGCCATGGTAACCATTCAGAAAAAGCTAAATGTCGGCTCCGGCAATGCGCCGAAACGACGTTTAGCTTAAGGCCGGATCCGGATTAATGCCTTTCAATGGGCATTAATTCCGGATCCGGCCTTGCGGCAAGTGTTCCGGATTTTTGGCCGGAGCAAAAAGCGCAGCATGCTGCGGTATTTTCTCCGGCCAAAAAACGTTCCGTTCCGGAACTGAAGACATCCTGATGCATCCTGAACGGATTTCTCTCCATTCAGAATGCATTAGGATAATCCTGATCAGGATTCTTCCGGCATAGAGCCCCGACGACGGAACTCTATGCCGGAAGACAATAACGCAGGTGTGAAAGAGCCCTAACCCCTCTAATAAATATAGGCTTTAACGTTTTCTGTCACTACTAAGGGAAGGTTACCGCATATAGAATTTTATAGCGCCCATTGTTTTCAGACCTGGACAAGTTCCCGATGCATGTGATAAACAGACCCATAGGTTACACATATCACTGATTGAGTGCAAAGGAGCATATACCAAAGTCAGCCATGCCAAGATGTAAATCCATGTAAGGACCACACAATATAGATTAAAAGTTCTGTTTTAATTCCCATGTGATCAGTGATAGGAGACCCATAGGTTACCATTATACCAACAGTGTTTTTTGGCATCTGTTTGGTGATGTACAGTCGTGGCCAAAAGTTTTGAGAATGACACAAATATTAGTTTTCACAAAGTTTGCTGCTAAACTGCTTTTAGATCTTTGTTTCAGTTGTTTCTGTGATGTAGTGAAATATAGTTACATGCACTTCATACGTTTCAAAGGCTTTTATCGACAATTACATGACATTTATGCAAAGAGTCAGTATTTGCAGTGTTGGCCCTTCTTTTTCAGGACCTCTGCAATTCGACTGGGCATGTTCTCAATCAACTTCTGGGCCAATTCCTGACTGATAGCAACCCATTCTTTCATAATCACTTCTTGGAGTTTGTCAGAATTAGTGGGTTTTTGTTTGTCCACCCGCCTCTTGAGGATTGACCACAAGTTCTCAATGGGATTAAGATCTGGGGAGTTTCCAGGCCATGGACCCAAAATGTCAACGTTTTGGTCCCCGAGCCACTTAGTTATCACTTTTGCCTTATGGCACGGTGCTCCATCGTGCTGGAAAATGCATTGTTCTTCACCAAACTGTTGTTGGATTGTTGGAAGAAGTTGCTGTTGGAGGGTGTTTTGGTACCATTCTTTATTCATGGCTGTGTTTTTGGGCAAAATTGTGAGTGAGCCCACTCCCTTGGATGAGAAGCAACCCCACACATGAATGGTCTCAGGATGCTTTACTGTTGGCATGACACAGGACTGATGGTAGCGCTCACCTTTTCTTCTCCGGACAAGGCTTTTTCCAGATGCCCCAAACAATCGGAAAGAGGCTTCATCGGAGAATATGACTTTGCCCCAGTCCTCAGCAGTCCATTGACCATACTTTCTGCAGAAGATCAATCTGTCCCTGATGTTTTTTTTGGAGAGAAGTGGCTTCCTTACTGCCCTTCTTGACACCAGGCGATCTTCCAAAAGTCTTCGCCTCACTGTGCGTGCAGATGCGCTCACACCTGCCTGCTGCCCTTCCTGAGCAAGCTCTGCACTGACGATCCTGGCGCTTGCTGGACTTTCTTGGATGCCCTGAAGCCTTCTTAACAAGAATTGAACCTCTTTCCTTGAAGTTCTTGATGATCCTATAAATTGTTGATTGAGGTGCAATCTTAGTAGCCACAATATCCTTGCCTGAGAAGCCATTTTTATGCAACGCAATGATGGCTGCACGCGTTTCTTTGCAGGTCACCATGGTTAACAATGGAAGAACAATGATTTCAAGCATCACCCTCCTTTTAACATGTCAAGTCTGCCATTTTAACCCAATCAGCCTGACATAATGATCTCCAGCCTTGTGCTCGTCAACATTCTCACCTGAGTTAACAAGACGATTACTGAAATGATCTCAGCAGGTCCTTTAATGACAGCAATAAAATGCAGTGGAAAGTTTTTTTTGGGATTAAGTTAATTTTCATGGCAAAGAAGGACTATGCA
Organism: Bufo bufo; assembly: GCF_905171765.1. NCBI lineage: Eukaryota > Metazoa > Chordata > Amphibia > Anura > Bufonidae > Bufo > Bufo bufo. The sequence continues at coordinate 329,355,012 of NC_053391.1, read as the reverse complement.
ATTCATCTGATCACTCTTCATAACATTCTGGAGTATATGCAAATTGCTATTATAAAAACTTAAGCAACAACTTTTCCAATTTCCAATATTTTTGTCATTCTCAAAACTTTTGGCCACGACTGTAAACTGGGGAATCAATTTTTTTTACTGTATGGAATAGCACAGCAGACTGCCAGATTCCATACAGAGACATCCTGTAAAAAATGGTAACTTCCTGCTTTGTAACATGAACCAAAAACACAACCCAGGCATCACTCAAGTGAAGGGTCCATTATTCTACCATGAGGCCTTCTCATGTTTGAGCTCAAACGTTGCATTTGGTACAATACGGAGCATTTACTTCAGTGCTGTCTGGATTGCATTTTTGGTTATCTGTGGACAATTGGACCTTTGGGTCTGGTGAGGAGTGTACCATATATTTCTGAGAAGCTAGTGCTGCTATATTTTCTACTTTTTGTTAGTTTTTTTTAACATGAATGCCTATGTGTGATGGATGCAATTCAATAGCATCTGTTATACACATACGTGCCACGTTTTTGTCAAAACATTCCCCTGATGGAAACCTAAGACGGACATCGCTTTGCAGATACAGTGTGCAAAGAGCTTTAGGCTGAGTTCAAACGGGCGAGTTTTCCACGCGGGTGCAATGCGTGAGGTGAACGCATTGCACCCGCACTGAATCCGGACCCATTCATTTCTATGGGGCTGAGCACATGAGCGGTGATTTTCACGCATCACTTTTGCGTTACGTGAAAATCGCAGCATGTTCTATATTGTGCGTTTTTCACGCAACGCAGGCCCCATAGAAGTGAATAGGGCTGCGTGAAAATCGCAAGCATCCGCAAGCAAGTACAGATGCGGTGCGATTTTCACGCACGGTTGCTAGGAGACGATCGGGATGGGGACCCGATCTTTATTATTTCCCCTTATAACATGGTTATAAGGGAAAATGATAGCATTCTGAATACAGAATGCATAGTACAATAGGGCTGGAGGGGTTAAAAAAAATATAAAAAAATTTAACTCACCTTAATCCACTTGTTCGAGCACCCGGCATCTCTTCTGTCTTCTTCTTTGAGGAATAGGACCTTTGATGACGTCACTGCGCTCATCACATGGTCCGTCACATGATCCATCCCCATGGTAAAAAAAGATCATGTGATGGACCATGTGATGAGCGCAGTGATAATGCTATTATTTTTTATAATACAATCTACACAACCTTGAACCCAAACCTGAACTTCTGTGAAGAAGTTCGGGTCTGGGTACCACATTCAGTTTTTTATCACGCTCGTGCAAAACTGACTGCAATTGTGTACCTACTCGCGCGGGTTTGCCGCAATACACCCGGGACGCATCCTGAACAAATCCGTCATGCCCGTGTGAACACAGCCTTAAAGTATTTTTCAAAGGATAAAACTCTCATGGGCAGTCCTTAGGATAGGCTATCAATGTTTTATCAGTGAGGACCAACCTGCAGGATCAGCTCCTTCATGGTTTACACAAGCTCAGTGGCCCATCCTTACAGGGGTCTGCTCCTTGCACTGCAGGTTGGTCATAAAAATGTCCTTCCATGCACCAATTCTGCACACAAATGAAACTGCAAAAATGACTTCAAGAAATATATAGTAGGATCTATAGTGTGAATGGCTGCGGCTATGCACTTATTCCATTCTCTATTGGGCCAATATTTTAGAATAAACATTCAATAATTAAAAAATGGTTTTATATTTGGAAAAGGGGAATATTTTTGCCTTCAGCTAGTTTAAACAGAAATATTAATCCAAAATGTTTGAAAACATTGTCTTATTTGTTTTGACAAATTTTCCTCCAATTGGGGAAGAGGGGGGGGGGGGGGGGACTATCAATAATCCAAATGTTAAATTAGACAGTTAGCTCTGTGTATGGGGAGGCAGTCCCTAAAGAACGCCAAGACTGCACTTTCCTCCATACATCTACATCACCCATAGGACGGGCCCTGGAGTACTTTAAATCCCCATAAAAGGAAAGCAGCCTTTCTTCACTTGAAATTTCCATTAATTTTCAAAATAAACACCACTCCACACGTCCACATATGCCATGGATTTGGACCTAATTGCTAAATATAATTTGATTTTGAATGGGCTGCTGTTTTACATTCCCATACAGTCCGTAGGAAATACACAGACATGCTCATACTTCACCCTGGAAGCATTTGCACAGGCACCTCAAGATGGGAATGTAACATAATATAAACGCCGTAATTTGAGTAATTCACAATGTTATTTTTCTCATTTTTCAGATTCCACTCCCCTCCATTATTTGCAGATTAGGAGCATTTACCAGATGCCAGAAAAAAGGTGGAATTTCCTCTTTATTTTAAAGGAAGAAAAATAAAAGAACTGTAATCAGTTTTTCTGTAAAATATTCATAAAGTAACATTTCGGTGATGCTAGACATTAATAAAAGTTATGCTGATTACAATTTATTTAATTGCATGCACTTGAATGGTGAACTTGGGTTCTGATCAGAAGTGCTCAAAATGGATGCTGAACCAAGTATGTTTCTTAAAGCTGCTGTGCCAAGTTTAAAATGTATCCCCTATAGCGATCACAAGAACATGAGTCCTGGGTCCCCCCATATTGATGGAGTTCATCTTTTAATCTTTATGTAAATCATGGTGCAATATGGCACTGGAAAGCTATGTCCCCAGAATGGTGATCATGACTAGTGTGGAATTAGTTGGTCGAAGAACTCATGGATATAGGGATGCCACATTCTTCACATGGACCTGAGGTGAAAAACGGGGCTGTCCCCCTTCCCCCCCGCCAACGAGATAAGAGCATATGTTCAAGCCATGTTCCAGAAACATTTAAACACTATTAATATATTTTGTGAGGCTGAAAAAGGCATGTAGTGTACGGGGACTGTAATACCCGTCACTACCAAAGTGTCACTTGGTGTGCTGTCGTCCCTCCTTAGTTATGGAGAAGTTGGTATATGTCAGTTTTATAAAATGTCATGTAATGCAATGCTATGTGTTTCCCTGTTACTATGACACTTGCATGTACAGGCCTGCTAGGGGTGTCATTCCAGCTTCTAGTCACTAGAGGGAGCCCTAGTCTATATAAGGCCCAGTCAGGGAAGGGAAAGGGAGACGGAGTCTAGTGTCTGTAATCTACAGTTGGAGATTAGACAATGTCAGAGACAAGTCCAGGCCTGAAGCCTGCTGTCCAGGAGAAGATTCCCTCCTGAATTCCCATATGCAGAAACAGGAATATCTTAGCTAAAGAGCCTGAGGAAGCAGCTGAGAGAGACCGAGGCAAAGTGCAGAGAAGCAAGAGGTACTAAAAATAACAGAGGATGTACTTTCTAAAGCTATAGCCAAGGATATAAAGCCAGAACTAGGTTATTGGGCCTTGGTGAAGAATTGCTATATTCCAGGATCAGACAGAAATAGAGTGCAAGCTCCTGTACTGCAAGTCCTGTGTTCAACACTCTGTAATCACCTTGCTAAATCTGTAATTGCCTGCATCAACCGTATTGCAAAATCGACTGTATGCCAAGGAACTGCGATTCCAATATTGTCTCTGCATGAAAACTACTAAAGTTGGAGTTCTGTTTTAATACCACGTGTTCCTCAATTTATTCCTGCTATCCGCAAACGGCGTGCCACCGTTTAATTGGCACTGGCGTCACGAACAATTTCTACCATTACCTGCCTATGCAGAGAGTCAGCCGTCTCAGTTTAGTGTCATTGCACTACTACGCCCAAAAACTCTATTACACACAACTTGAGTACGCTGCACCTCTCTTTTGGCGTCACGAACAGGATACGCACGCTTTCTAGTGCAAGAAGCGTGAACTTTGTGCCTTATACAGTTGCCCTGTGACCAAAGTGACAATTTGCCTGTTTTATTCAAGTGGACTTTGTGGACTGAAAATCATACCCAAAGTGTACCCAAAACTTCTAAAAAGCGCTGTGCAGTGTTGCGCTACCCAGAGAAAGAAAATCGCCGCATTGGAGTGTGGTTTTGTGGACTTTTTACAATCCTGCTTGCTGTCAGTGAATGGACAGCGTTTTGCTAAAGATGGCCACCAGCTGCCTGGAGTAAAGTTTCCCGCGCCGCTGAGGACCTTCGTGGGCGGATCCCTGCAAAGACACAGAGAGTCCCGCCCCTCTTCATCATCGCACGGCCGCGGCCCTGCTTCTTCTGCGTCATCGGGTGCTCAGGACGTCCGGAACCTCGCGAGACTTGGCCTGCGCAAGCCCGGCGATACCGGTAAGCACTTGTAACCGGAGGGAAGGGGAGTGTACCGGCCCCTTTAGTCGCCAGCGGCCACCTCTCAATAGACTACCATGTCAGAGCCAGGAGTGCCTGAGCAGCCGGCCCCGGGAGAGTTTGCGGCTCCTAATCATCCTACAGCCCCCAGCATGATGCCCTTTACCATGCCTTACTATTTCGGGGCCCCATGGTTCCCTCGCTACAGGGGAGAGACCCATACCCTAAGGGACTTTAAAGAAAAGTTGCTGGCACTATTCCGATTGTACCCTATAAATGCCGACCAGCAAATGGAAATCCTGCTGGCACAACTGGAGGGAGCTGCCCGTAGAGAAGTGTTATCCTGGCCTGCTGCTGTGCAGATATTCACCCACCTCAGAGCCACTTTTGAAACTAGGACTGCCTCAGAGATAAAGATGCACTTCTTTGGCAAGAAACAGAAGTCCGGTGAGTCCCTCCGTGACTTTGCCCTATCACTTCAGGAGGCTTTAGGGGCTGTAATGCAGATAGATCCCAAAGAGGCTGATAACCAAGACCAGACCCTGAGGGAACAATTTATCAACGGGGTGTCTAGTGAACAAATAAGGACCCAGTTAAAGATGCTGTCCGCCCAGCACCCTAACAGTGCCTTTCTAGACTTTAAAGAACTGGCTATAAAGATCCTGGGGTCCACAGTATCTCCTGAGTTGAGCGCCCTATCTGAGTCATCAGCCTGCAGGCCAAAACCGCTTATCACTAACCGAGCTGAGGCCGGCCAAGCTGTTCAAGTGTCAGCTACCGATACTATTGCCATGCTGACAGAGCAAGTAAATCACCTCACTAAAAGTCTAGAGAAAGTGTGCAGAAAAATAGAGGAATGGGAAAAACCCATAATGACAAAAGAAGAGTTCCTGTCATCTCCTAGGCCGTTCCCACCTCCATACCAAGAGACTCACCTCAGGGATCCTGGGAGGCGTAATAGAGGTCGCAAGAAGCCCGTGTGTACATATTGCAAAAAGCTGGGACACACAGAATCCACGTGCTGGCAGTTAAACGGGCAACCCCTGAGGCTGAGGACCACCCCTCGGGAGGTAGAACACTAGGTCCAGAGGATCCAAATTGGATGCCACGTTATGTAGGATCCCATCCTAAAATCAATATAGAGATCAACGGGGTCCCCTTTGAAGCCCTATTAGATACTGGGTCTCAGGTCACTACTATTCAGCTGTCTGCATTTGAAAAGTTCTGGGACACCAACCAGTTGACCCAACCGCCTGAATCCTGGGTGGAAATTATCGCCAGCAATGGCAAACCAGTAAAGGTTCATGGATACTGGGAACCCACCCTGCAGGTGGGAGAAGTAACCCTGTCTCAACAGGGAGTGATCGTAGTACAGGCCGGTGACAGAGGAGGACATCCTGTCATTCTAGGCACCAATGTCTTCAAAAACTGTTATTCAGAAATACTTGCTGTAATACATCAGACTTTGCCCACAGCTTCCTCTGCATCCAGGAGGGTGATTCAAAAGACTATTACTGTGTTAAGTGCCCAGCAGAGGTTTGCTAATGGGAAAGGAGAAATTTGTACTGCCAGGATTAGTGATATTAAGCCTGTGACTTTGCCTCCTAATTCTCAAACTCTCTTATGGTGTCGTGCTGTCCTGGGAGTCCAAGGCCGAGACTATCCAGCCCTGGTGAAACCAATCCAGATGGAGGATTACCCTTTTGTGAGAGCTGCCAAGTCCCTGGTGAATGTCTCCCAAGGTAAAGTACCTGTCCGTCTGATTAACCTGAGTGATCATCCTGTGGCGCTTAATAAGCATTGCCGTGTTGCCCAGCTTTCTCAGGTATCCTTCCAAGACATCATTCGTCTTCCAGTGACAGAAAAGCCGCCAGCCACAGTCAGCGGATGCTCGCCGATGACCCAGCCACAAGTGCCCTGGTGGGAGGAGCTCCATGTCGGGGACGAGACTACCCCCCAACAACAACAAGAAGGGATTATACAGCTTGTCAAGGAGCACCACCAGGCCTTCAGTAAGCATGCCACTGATTATGGAGAGGTGAGTGCCATACAACACACCATACCTACTGGCTCTCATCCTCCTATCAAGGAGAGATACAGACCTTTACCGCCTACTTCATATCAGACTGTAAAGGAAATGATCCAAGAGATGAAGGACTCTAATGTAATCCGGGACAGCCGTAGTCCGTGGGCTGCACCCCTGGTCCTTGTAAAGAAGAAGGATGGTGGTATCCGTTTCTGTGTGGATTATAGGAAAATTAATCAAATAACCCACAAAGATGCATACCCACTGCCCCGCATTGAGGAGTCACTAACCGCTCTGGGCTCCTCTGCCTATTTCTCCACATTGGACTTAACCAGTGGCTATTGGCAAGTACCCATGGCCCCTGCAGATAGGGAAAAGACTGCTTTCACTACTCCCATGGGCCTGTTCGAATTCAATTGTATGCCGTTCGGGCTATGTAATGCCCCAGGAACTTTCCAGAGACTAATGGAACGGTGTTTGGGTCACAAAAACTTCGAAACAGTGCTGCTGTATCTAGATGACGTCATTGTGTATTCAAAAACATATGAAGACCATCTGAAACATTTGGCAGAAGTATTTGAAATCCTTATCAAATATGGCTTGAAGGTAAAGCCATCTAAGTGTCACCTGCTCAAACCTGCAGTAAGATACCTGGGGCATGTAGTAAGCGGAGAGGGAGTGCAACCTGACCCTGATAAATTAGCAGCTGTCCGTAATTGGCCGGTTCCTACTACCGTCAAAGAGGTGAGGAGTTTCCTTGGTTTTGCCGGCTACTATAGACGTTTTATCCCCCATTTTGCTCAAATAGCTGATCCTATCCAGGAACTCTTGAGGGGGCAACCCAAGAAAAGCCCTAGAACTCCTGTGCCCATTGAGTGGAATGAGAAAAGAGAGATAGCGTTCCAATTGCTAAAAAAGAAACTGACCGAGTGTTATGTTATCCAGATTATAGCAAGCCCTTCCATCTCTATACTGATGCTAGCAAGCGAGGCCTGGGAGCTGTGTTAGCCCAGATCCAAGAGGGAAAAGAGAGAGTGATAGCATATGCAAGCCGCTCCCTGAAAGGAGCTGAGAAAAATGACCAGAATTATAGTTCCTTTAAACTAGAGTTCCTGGCATTAGTGTGGGCGGTGACAGAAAAATTCAAGGATTATCTAGCCGCCACCCCGTTCATTGCATTCACGGACAATAACCCTCTAGCACATCTAAATACAGCTAAATTAGGGGCTTTGGAGCAGAGATGGGCTTCTCGCCTTGCCAACTATAATTTCTCTGTAAAGTATCGTGCTGGACGCACTAATGATGATGCTGATGCTTTATCCAGGCTTCCCACAGAGACAGCTCCTGATGATGTGCGAGATGCTTGGGAAGATGTAGAGATGCCGGCTTTCTATAACAAATTTGCTCAACAGGATCAGGCTTGAGCTACCAATAACAGAGCTGCAGTTCCTTCACCCTCCAGTAGGCCTGATCCTAAAGAAGAAAGGTGGGTGAAACTACAGTCTGAAAGTAGAGTGCTGGGTGAGTTGTTGGACTTCATTACTAGTGGCAGAGCCCCTGAGAGGATTCGGCGTAAGAGTGCAGATCCTGAGCTCATCAAACTGTGGAGACAGCGCCATCAACTCTTCATACAAAAGGGCCTATTGCTACGGAGAAGCCTAGACCCAGTGTCCAACGAGAGAGTGCACCAGATTCTCATACCCCGACGAGATGCAGGTATGGTGTTGGAGATGTACCACAATCAATCCGGTCACTTTGGGGTCCAAAAAACTGAGGCTACTATCCGCCAGCGGTTTTACTGGGTGGGCATGAGAGAAGACATGGAGAAGTGGTGTCGGGAGTGTGTAGCCTGTGCCCTAAAACGAAGTGAGCACCATGATCAGAGGGCACCACTGAGACCCATTGTAAGTACCCGTCCTCTTGAACTTGTCGCCATCGACCATGTAAAACTGGAGCCTAGTCGCTCAGGGTATGCTTATGCCATGACTATTATTGATCATTTCACAAAGTTTGTTGTAGCAGTGCCTGTGAGAGACCAGACAGCCAAGACTACAGCCGAAATGTTCTGGAAGCACTTCCTCCTGCCCTATGGATGTCCAGAAAAGATCCTCACCGATCAAGGACCTGCTTTTGAGTCCCATCTGTTCCATGAACTGTGCCGCTTACACAACTGTAAGAAGATCCGGACAACGGCCTACCATCCTCAAGGTAACGGATTATGTGAAAAAATGAATCAGACCTTGATAGAGATGCTGAGGGCCGTGCCTCCTGAGAACAGAGGAGATTGGCCCAGTCTGTTGCCACAGCTCATGTTCACATACAATCATACCATACATTGTTCCACCGGGTATACCCCTTTTTACTTGATGTTTGGGCGCCAAGGGACATTGCCTGCTGATCATTCATTGGACATACATGTACCTGATTGCATTAACCCATTACCAAACACCGACTGGGTTGCTGAGCACCAAAGGCGATTGGATGCAGCCAAAGCCATTGTTCAGGAACGTATGGACTTTGCTAGAGACCGACAGCAGAGAGACTATGATCAGACAGCCCATGCAGAACCCTTGACCATAGGGGCCGTGGTATGGTTAAAGAATAACCGCCGTACCAGTAAATTGGACAGTAAATGGGAGCGAAGTCCCTATGTTGTCACGGCAATCCCAAATGTTGGAACTCACACTTATGAGATCACCCGGGAAGACAAGGGATCCCAAATTGTACACCGAAACCGGTTAAAGCTCTGCCTGACACCAGAACCTAGTGCCGAGAGTTCTGGATCTGAATATCCTGTGTCAGAGTCAGCAATACAGCCCGAGGATCCTATGCAAGCTGTTAGTAATCTGAGGTATGACGCTGATCCCATGCATTGGCTTCTGACACCTTGGTTGAACTTGCTGGTGCCTGCTCCGGCACCTACTGTAGCTTCACCTCCAGAAGAGCCGGTTCAAGATGCTCCGGATCCAGTACCCCCTCTCGTGGATATTGTTGTTCCAGCTGTTCCTGACCAAGGTCTCACGGATGGAGACTCTCCTGTTGCTCCTCTCCCTTCTGCCTCGTTGCTAAGGGAAGAGGAGACCCCTGTTTTGAGAAGGTCTACCCGGATGACCAGGGGACGCCCGCCAGTCCGTTTAGGAGACTTTGATTATTCTGGTGGTGTCTCCTCCCAAACAGTTGCCACTGGCAATCCCTTACTTGACATTTGTGCGCAAGAATGGACTCCTCCACGTGAGCCCTTGCCTGTGATACACCCACAGGAAACTCCTGGGTAGTTCCGTTGTTATACTGTTTTATCTATTTTGCTGTTCTATCATGGACTTATTCATTGTCATGGACTATCCTGGTTATAATGTTACGCTGTGCCAGGTCAGCGCCCCCGTTCCATTCATTATCCTGAGAGAAGAGAACGACGCCCCTTGTCACTACCCTTCACCTTTGCCAATTGGACCTGATGTAAATGTAAATGCAGATGAATTACATGTATGTATGCCTGCATGTCTCTATTTTCTATTTCAGGTAGAGATTCCAGTTGGGCGACCCATGATGGAGTACGAGGTCGTACTCAGCTTAAAGTAGTGGGGTATGTAGTGTACGGGGACTGTAATACCCGTCACTACCAAAGTGTCACTTGGTGTGCTGTCGTCCCTCCTTAGTTATGGAGAAGTTGGTATATGTCAGTTTTATAAAATGTCATGTAATGCAATGCTATGTGTTTCCCTGTTACTATGACACTTGCATGTACAGGCCTGCTAGGGGTGTCATTCCAGCTTCTAGTCACTAGAGGGAGCCCTAGTCTATATAAGGCCCAGTCAGGGAAGGGAAAGGGAGACGGAGTCTAGTGTCTGTAATCTACAGTTGGAGATTAGACAATGTCAGAGACAAGTCCAGGCCTGAAGCCTGCTGTCCAGGAGAAGATTCCCTCCTGAATTCCCATATGCAGAAACAGGAATATCTTAGCTAAAGAGCCTGAGGAAGCAGCTGAGAGAGACCGAGGCAAAGTGCAGAGAAGCAAGAGGTACTAAAAATAACAGAGGATGTACTTTCTAAAGCTATAGCCAAGGATATAAAGCCAGAACTAGGTTATTGGGCCTTGGTGAAGAATTGCTATATTCCAGGATCAGACAGAAATAGAGTGCAAGCTCCTGTACTGCAAGTCCTGTGTTCAACACTCTGTAATCACCTTGCTAAATCTGTAATTGCCTGCATCAACCGTATTGCAAAATCGACTGTATGCCAAGGAACTGCGATTCCAATATTGTCTCTGCATGAAAACTACTAAAGTTGGAGTTCTGTTTTAATACCACGTGTTCCTCAATTTATTCCTGCTATCCGCAAACGGCGTGCCACCGTTTAATTGGCACTGGCGTCACGAACAATTTCTACCATCACCTGCCTATGCAGAGAGTCAGCCGTCTCAGGTTAGTGTCATTGCACTACTACGCCCAGAAACTCTACGCCCAGAAACTCTATTACACACAACTTGAGTACGCTGCAGGCATATTTCCATCTACTTCACCCATGAAATAGATATCAATCTTCCTCATTTTAGGGGGAAAAAAATCCTTCCTGACTCCAATCTAGCAATCAGGATAACTCCCTGGATCAATGAACCTACTCCAGAATCACCACCTCCTCAGGCAGAGAGTTCCATAGTCTCACTGATTTTACATCTTCTATGTTTGTGTAGAAACCTTTTATCTGCTAAATGTAGAGGATGTCCCTTCATCACAGCCACAGTCCAGGGTATAAAAATATCATAGGAAAGATCTCTGTACTGACCTCAGATATATTTATACAGGTACATAGTTATTAGATCTCCCCTCAATTGTCTTTTTTCTATGCCCTTTTTGATGCAACCCATTATCTTATTGGCCTTGGCAGCAGCTGCCTGACACTGGTTTCTACAGCTTAGTTTGCTGTTCACTAAAATTCCTAGATCCTTTTCCATGTCAGTGTTACCCAGTGTTTTACCATTTAGTATGTACGGGTGACTTGCATTATTCCTTCCCATGTGCATAACTTTACATTTGTCAGTGTTAAACCTCATCTGCCACTTATCTGCCCAAGCTTCCAATCTATTCAGATCCATCTGTAGCAGTATACTGTCCTCTTCCATGTTAATCACTTTACATGGTGTAATATGTTCGGAAAAATTTATATTTTACTGTGCAAGCCTTCTACAAGATCATTAAAAGTATATTGAAGAGAATAGGGCCCAAAGCTGATAAATAGTGATCCTGGCATTCCCCACTAGTAACGGAGACTACAATCAAAGTATGTACTGTAAATAGCCACAATTGTATCTCTCCATATGAGAAGACTGTGTGTACTTCTATAGTCAGACAGTCTATTGCAGTCTGTTGCGATTTGTTATCAATCAAAGTCCTCTTTTCTATGCACTATGAAGCCCTAATGGTGATGTCTGGGAGGTAAGTATTTAAAACTGGCAGTCCTAGTTAGGTTGCTGAGGAACAGGCTGGACCTGCCGCCCCCCTTCTGCTTGTAGTAGAGGAAGTGTCAAGTCCTCAGAGCTAGAGGCAACATGTTCATGTGTGAGCTCATGAAAAGTACGCCTGGAGAGAACAGTGGTCCAGGGAATCTTCATCCCTGAGCCTGAAATCTGGCAGAGATCAGTTTGGAAAGACTAATCCTGAGCAAAAGAGAACAGACCTTCATGCATGGTAGAGAACCACTTCAGAGATCGTGCTTGGAAAGACAGTAAGACATTGCTTGTTTATGGCAAAAGACTTTACTGATGTGGAAAGGGTATACTGTATTACTTTAGCACCCACCACACTTTTGAGACAGACTTGTTGTCTGATCTAAGATCTGTATCCCACAGCTTGGGAATTGCAGATCCTTGTGAAAACGGAATTGCATGCCTGTGGTTATTTGGGAATGCGTTTTAGTTTTCCGGCATTGAGATCCGTCATAAGGACTCAATCCCATAAAAAAACGCTTCAGTTTTGTCCCCATTCATTGTCAATGGGGATAAAACTGAACTAAACAGAATGGAGTGCTCTAAAATGCATTCTGTTCCGTTTAGTTGTTTTTCCATACCGGAGAACAAACCGCAACATGTTGTAATGTGGTTTCCATCCTGGGATGCGGAGCAAGACGGATGACCCCCAATACAAGTCAATGGGGACGGATCTGTTTTCTCTGCCACAATCTGCCACAATAGAAAACGGATCCGTCCTCCATTGACTTTCAGTGGAGTTCGTAACGGATCCGTCATGGCTATGTTAAAGATAATACAACCGGATCCGTTCATAACGGATGCAGATGGTTGTATTATCAGTAACGGAAGCGTTTTTGCTGAACCCTGCCGGATCCAGTAAAAACGCTAGTGTGAAAGTAGCCTAAGGCTCCATTCACATGTCCGTAATAATAGGTCTGCATTCGTTCCGCAATTTGCGGATCCAGAATGCACTACGGACGTGTGATTGGACCCTTAGGCCTCTTGCAAACTAACGTTTTTTTTTTCCGTTTACATTCCGTTTTTTGCGTTCCATATACGGACCGTATGCGGAACCATTCATTTCAATGAAAAACGGAAGGTACTCCGTATGCCGTTCAAATCCGTTTCCGTATTTCCGTTCCGTTCAAAGATAGAACATGTCCTATTATTGTCCGCATACCGGACAAGGATAGTACTGTTCTATCAGCAGCCAGATGTTCCGTTTCACAAAAAACGGGATGCACACGGACATCGTCCGTATTTTTTGCGGATCAGTTTTTTGCGGACCGCAAAATACTGAAAAAGCCATACGGTCGTGTGCAAGAGGCCTTAAGGCTCGTTCACATGAACGTGTGATGCCCGTTGCCGTATTGCGGACCGCAATACACGGGCACCGTTCCGTGGCCATTCTGCATCACGGATGCGAACCTATTCATTTCAATGGGTCCGCAAATCCGGAGATGCCGAACGCTGCAGAACTGAAAAACGGAACACTACAGAAGCACTACGGAGTGCTTTCTGGGGTTCCGTTCCGTGCTTCTGCACCGCAAAAAGATAGAATGTGCTCTATCTTTTTGCGGAACAGAAGTCTTCGCGGACCCATTCAAGTGAATGGGTCTGCGATCCCCATGCGCCTGCCCCACGGATGGTGCCCATGCATTGCGGACCGCATTTTGCGGTCCACAGCACGGGCACGGGCTTCACACATTTGTGTGAACGAGCCCTTAGAGTGAGATTAAGAGAGGACTGCTACTACCATCATTGCTACTAGTATTGAGTGAAGCGAAGCATTCAAAGCGGAATTTGGTCCGAAGTTTAGGAAAACTTCAACTTGCAATGAATTACATTTTTCTCACTCTTTGTGGTAATGAATCAGGTTTTCCTAAAATGGTGGCTGCACTTGTTACAAAGTGAAACTAAGCCTGGGAACGCAAGATCACCCAATATGTCGTGCAGCCAGCCAATCGGCAGATAGCCATCCTCTGTGATGTCACAGCCCTATTAAATCAAAGGCTGTACCCTAAGGCAGAGTGGCCTGGGTATACCTGATTAATAGCGATTTGTGATGAATTCATTTGGAACAAATTGAATTTCTTGGTGAACTTCGGCGAAGTTGCAGAATCGAATTTTTCAAAACTTCGCTCATCTCTAATTGCTACTGCCTATACACAGCTATTTGGAAAAGTCTACTCTGAAATATCCCAGCAGAACCAAATACCACAGTGCAGCACAACATACTGCCCCAAAAGCTGTCCCTCTGTGGTGGCCATTAATAGCTTCCATTTACTGCCCTCCTCTTCCAGTTGTCTCTGATTAAGATATGGAGTAGGGGGCTTAGGAAGTGAGATGTGGACCACCGCAGTTGAATTTAGGAGGCATGTGCAGTTGCTGGCTGGGTAGATCAGCGTTAATTACTGCGGAGAGCTCATTAAGTACCTGGCCAGCAGCAGAGGGGGTGGGGGGCTTGGGTAGGCCCCTGAGCATCAGCCCACCAGGAAATTTCCATGTAGCGCCAGTCCGCTGCTGGTGGGAGGGTGTTGCCTGCCACCTGTTTGGCCATACCCTTAGCACATCCCATAATAAGGAATGAAGAAATACAGTAAGAAAAATGGTAATAATTTACATATTTTTTTCCCACAGCATTGAGGACACTATTTGTGTCCTCCAGCTATCTATCTATCTATCTATCTATCTATCTATCTATCTATCTATCTATCTAATTTTTCATTTTCAGATTAGAAGACCAGACTATAAGACACCCTTAGGATTTGGAGGATTTCTTCATCAGACCTCAGATCAGACCCATATTCTTCATCAGACCTCAGATCAGACCCATATTCTTCATCAGACCTCAGATCAGACCCACATTCTTCATCAGAACTCAGATCAGACCAACATTCTTCATTATAACTCAGATCAGACCCCTATCAGCCTCAAATCAGACCCCTATCAGCCTCAGATCAGACACCCATGAGCCTCAGATCAGACCCCCATCAGTCTCTGAGCAGACTCCCATCAGCCTCAGATCAGACCCTCATCAGCCTCAGAACAGATGCTCATCAGCCTCAGTTTGGACCTAATCAGCCTCTGATCAGACCTCCATCATCCTCAGATCAGACCCCATGAGCCTCAGATCAGACCCCATCAACCTCATAGCAGACCCCATCAGCCTCAAAACAGACCCCATCAGCCTCATCTTCGCTTTAAAATATTGTTTGAGGACAACAATTCTGTTCCTTTAAAAGTGTCTGTGTGTAAAAATTATTTCTGTAAAAAATAAATAAATTACACTGTATATTTTGGCACACTACATTAATACAAGATCATAAAACCTACAGGTATTTTTCTATAATAATGGGTGTGATCATGCAGAATCACATTCTTGCATTGACAGTATGTTGCCCCCTTGTGGCAAATTCTGAGTATGCACTTTGCTGTGTCCATCCCAGTTATTTACAAAAAAAAAAATAGGGGTTGGTGGATTGTCATCTGACTTTAAAGGGTTTCTGTCACCCTGCAAAACTAATTTTTTTTTTTTTGGATAGTTAGATTCCTCATAGTGCGATATAGGAGAATATAATGCTCTTACTTACTTTCATGCGGCCGATTCTTTATAAAACGAACTTTTATAATATGTAAATGAGGGCTCTACCAGCAAGTAGGGCGTCTACTTGCTGGTAGCTGCTGCAGAAATCCGCCCCCTCGCCGTGTTGATTGACAGGGCCAGCCGTGATCTCCTCCTCCGGCTGGCCCTGTCAGTAATTCAAAAATCGCGCGCCTCTGGTCATTCGGCGCAGGCGCTCTGAGATGAGGAGGCTCGTATCCTCAGCACTCCCTCAGTGCGCCTGCGCCGATGACATCTTCTCTTTTGGTGATGTCATCGGCGCAGGCGCACTGAGGGAGTGCTGAGGATACGAGCCTCCTCATCTCAGAGCGCCTGCGCCGAATGACGCGAGGCGCGCGATTTTTGAATTACTGACAGGGCCAGCCGGAGGAGGAGATCACGGCTGGCCCTGTCAATCAACACGGCGAGGGGGCGGATTTCTGCAGCAGCTACCAGCAAGTAGACGCCCTACTTGCTGGTAGAGCCCTCATTTACATATTATAAAAGTTCGTTTTATAAAGAATCGGCCGCATGAAAGTAAGTAAGAGCATTATATTCTCCTATATCGCACTATGAGGAATCTAACTATCCAAAAAAAAAAAAAATTAGTTTTGCAGGGTGACAGAAACCCTTTAAATGTATTAGCAAAATAAAGGATTTTTCATCGTGTTATCCAACATAAATAGCCCTAAAAACGAAAGGTAGAGACATGCTTATTTAATTTTTCTGGTGCAAGGGAGACTTCACTTGTGATGAACCAAAAAAAATGAAAAACAACTGGTACAGGAAATGCATTTAGGAGAATGTTAACTATATTTAGAATTTTTCCACAGTGTTAGTGACACAACTTTTCATAGAGATCCTTCTTGTCTGGACTTTTTGTTATGCCTCTCCTCGCATGTGGCTTTTGTACCTTAATTTTATTTTATTTTAACCTCTTACTGTTATCCTCTTTATTGTTCTTACGCTCTTTTTATATTATTTCCATTACTGTTGCTGTATGTATTTTGTATTTTTCTTTTTGTCTCCACTCCTTTATGTACTCCTACCTTTTATCTCTGTTGTCTTCATCTCCTGATTTGTTTTTTTGTTTCACTATGTCTGGTTACTTGTCCCTAATGAAGTCCTCTCCTAAATCTTGTCTGCTCCTCTCTCTTTTAATTTCCCAACTAAATTTAGTATTTTTCTAACCTTTGATAAATCTCCATATTAGAAATATATTGGTGGGAATTAGGCCTTTGCCTCTTAATATATTTGGCACATCCAACTCGAGCACACTTATGGTTAAGGTTAACGTAGGAAACGCCAGTCTGAATAAATTTCCGCAATTGACTTGCTGGAAAAAAAAATTCTTCCACTGTCAGCAATGAAAAGCAGCTGCTTGTATCATTCAAAAATATGTTGGTAGAAGTTGACAAAGGGAAATAGGTTCAATAAATTTGTAGTATGAAACATAATTGTAACAGTGACTGCTGTGCAACACTGTTCCCTTGTTTACCGCCGCAGTCCCGGTCACCGTGCTCTTCGTTGACCGGTGGCCAGTGCTTCCCAGTTACCGCTGCAGTCCAGGACACTCTGATTGTGTGAGTGATGTTGCATCTGAGGATTCCGCTCCACAGCTTCCATTCAGCCCTGGACACAGCATGAGTTCGGCTGGTTTCATGTGTCACTGCTCTAAGGGCGGTACGCATCACTCCCTGGGCTGGACTGGGCTGGGTTAGGTGACCTCGTTGACCAACTCTGGCTCTCCTACACATACTTAAGGCCCTCAGCCCTTCACCCAGTGTCAAGGTACTAGTCTGTTGCTAAAGAGCTTGATAATCACTTGTGTTCCTGACCTATATTTCGTCCCTGGACTCTGCTTTTCGTCTGCTCCCTGCCTGCTTGCTTTGTCTCTCCTGTTGCCGAACTGGATTTGCTGACCTGTACCTGTGCCGCCTTCCCTGACCTTCTATCACTACGCCTCTCCCTTATCCTTCGGTTCCTGCTTTGTTGCTCCTAGTAACGATCCTGCCTGTCTACCACATCTGTACTGCTGGTACCTATCTTAGGTATCTTCTGGTCCACCTGGACCAGCTGCTACTGACTCTGGGACTGCTCTGTAGTGGCACCTGGCAACTACCCTAACGAACCAAGTCTACCTCACCATTAGAGGCTCTAGCGAAGACCAGGTAGTTGCTTAGTCACGCCCCTCCTTGTATGCTACATTTCTCTGGCTAGTGTCATCTACAGGGGGAAATGTATGGGCTTAACAGCTGATTCCCAAAAGTAGAAAAGCTGAACTTTTGGTGATCGATCGGCTAATCGCCGGGCAGGTAGTGTTGAGCGAATTTGTGGTTTCAAGTTCGACGTACAAGGTTCGTGTTATCTAAGAATTCCGTTATGGATTCCGCTACCACGGACTATAACTTATAGTCCGTCGTAGCGGAATCCATAACAGAATTCTTAGATAACCCGAACCTGAACCCTGTACGCCGAACTTGAAACCACAAGTTCGCTCAACACTACATGCAGGTTTCCACTTGGGACACAGCAAGGTTGTACAATAAGGATCTCTCAAGAGTATAATGGCTGATAATAAACACTTGGAAGATTGCTTGGAATCAACTGCAAATCATGTAAATATGATGTACAGTACAGGCTTAGGGAACGTCAGACAAATATTTGCAGCATAGATGAGATTGCAATACACATTGAATTTGGAGGCCAGAGGTAGCTGGAGTTACAGAAACAGCCAAGTGGGCTGTGCTACACTGTTTCTGTAACCCCCATAGATGTGAATAAGAACTATGAAAACAGTGTAACACACCGAGCATAGCTGTTTCCATAATCACAGCCACCTCTGTCCACCGCATACAACGGGAATTCTGAACTCTGCCATGAATGGCTTAAAAGTCATGTTTTATGTCCCTTTCTGCAGCACTGCTCCTCTGACCTCCTCTTCCGGTGAGGACACAGCAGTGCAGCAAGAGGGAGGAGGCGAGGACTACAGCAGAGAGTGGGCCTGCAGAGTGGCCCTGAGTGGGTTCCCAATAGAAGCTGTGTGGCAGTGCATGTTAGGGGGACACTACAGCACTCAGTGCTGCTGAATGCATTCTGTAATGCGAACATTTGGGGTGGCTTTGGGCCCCACAGAGATGTCAGGCCCAGGGCTGCTTACCCAAACGTCCTTATTATGATCCACCACTAGGTACCAGCACTGGGTGGGCAAACGTGTGTGGGGCACTATTACTGTGAGGAAACTAAGGGTGCACCATTACTTTGTAGAAGGGACAATTACTCTCTGGGAGCCACTGGTACTGTGTGGGGGCATTATTACTGTGTGGGACTCAAAGAGGGGTGCTACTACTATGAGGGCCACTAAGTAGGGTGCACTAAGGGTGTATGGTGCACTAAGCAGGGCAGCAAACTGCAGATTTAGGCAGTGTATGTGCTCTAACGTTGTTTTAACTATGATATCTTCAATATATTTTTGGGTGGGGGAAAAACAAATGCCTCAGGACATGTATATGCCAGCCACTTGTCTATCTCCATCCACAGAAAAGTACAAGCATGTTAATGGAGGAGTCTGAGATGATAACTGTTGGTCAAATGATTGTTCACCAGCATATATCTTATGTCTATGGCTAGCCTAATTATGATTCCATGACACATGTCTCTGTTCTCTTTGTGGATTGCCCTATATTGTTATGATTTCAGATACCATAAAAGTACTTATCATGCAATTAAATTTTTATTATTTAAATCAATGACCATGGTAATCATAAATTTAACATTAAAATTATTGACCCTTTTTGTTTCAAAACAGAAATTCTGAAGAATCTTACCTAAATATTGTCCCTTTCCTTCCCTAAATGGTGGCCCCAAAGGTCCTTTCATCATTGGATTTACATATTTCATTTGAGGATATCCTCCTCCTGCTGGTCCACCTCCAGATACGGATCCCATCGCAGCCACCAAAAGGAATAAAGTGCCACTTCCAAGGGACATCTTTTCTTCACTCTGTGAATTGAAATTTCATTAAGGGTTTAGGAGATTTGGGATAGTAAGATAGACTGAAAAATAAATCTCATCAAAATACATTATTTTCTGTTAATTTAGTAGCTTATATCTAACTTACTTCTGCAGCCATGTTAAAGTGTCATTAGATGTTCACACCACATACAGTAATTACATACAACAATGTTGACACTCAGCCTTTTCCATGCCTTCTACTAGCATTACTGGGCAATAACATCTAATTAGGTATCAGAAAAAGTTTATAAAAACAATTTAATATATATTAAAAACTACTTTAGAAAATGTGTAACTTACATGCTGAGATACAGTATAATCACTAGAAATTACAGGCCCAAAACCTACTGAAAGATTACTACTGCACTACTGAAATATTCTAAATACTTTTTCATTTGCACTGCTGCAGCCAGACACTTCCTCTGCCAGTCAAGGGAATGTCAGCTCCAGTAAGCAGGGGACCAGGAGAGCAGGGCAGGCCAGACAGGTGCTGGTAGTGGGAGAGTCAATTATTAGGCGTACAGATAGGGCAATCTGTCACAAAGACCGGGATCGTCGAACGGTGCGTTGTCTTCCTGGCGCTCGAGTTCGATACATCGCGGATCGGGTTTACAGATTACTGGGAGGGGTTGGGGAGGATCCAGCGGTCATGGTCCATATCGGAACCAATGACAAAGTTAGAGGTAGGTGGAGCGTCCTTAAAAATTATTTTAGGGATTTAGGTCACAAGCTTAGGGCAAGGACCTCAAAGGTAGTATTTTCCGAAATACTACCTGTACCATGAGCCACACAAGAAAGGCAGTGGGAGATTAGGGAGGTTAACAAGTGGCTCAAGAACAGGTGTAGAAAGGAGGGGTTTGGGTTCCTAGAGAACTGGGCCGACTTCTATCTTGGCTACAGGCTCTATCGTAGGGATGGGCTGCATCTCAATGGGGAAGGGGCATCTGTTTTGGGGGAGAAGATGGCTTGAAGGATGGCTTGAGTGTTTAAATGAGGGACTGGGAGGGTAATTACAATATAGGATGGGAAGATAGTGCAGATAGAGACCGGGGGCAAGGTAATGGGACTGGGGGAGGAATGGAAGCAAGGACTAGAACAGCTCAGAAGGAAAAGTGTAGGGTACAAAATATACATAAGCCTCTTAAATGCATGTATACTGATGCCAGAAGCCTGACTAATAAAACTGGGGAGCTGGAATTAGTGATGTGTGAGGAGGACTGTGACATAGTGGAAATAACTGAGACATGGCTGGATGATAGTTATGACTGGGCGGTTAATGAACAGGGTTAGAAAGGATCGCCAAAACCAGAGAGGGGGAGGGGTCTGCCTTTATGTAAAGTCCTGTCTAAAGCCCACACTCCGGGAAGATATAAGTGAGGGACATGAACATGTGGAGTCACTGTAGGTAGAAATACATGGAGGCATAAATAATAATAAATTACTAATAGGAGTTTATTATAAACCATCTAATATACCAGAGTCCACAGAAAGTCTGCTACTTAATGAGATAGACGAGGCGGCAAATCATAATGAAGTGGTTATTATGGGGGACTTCAACTACTCAGATATAGACTGGGAAACTGAAACCTGTACATCTCATAAAGGAAACAGGTTCTTGGCAATAACCAAGGACAATTACCTTTCCCAACTGGTTTAGGACCCGACTAGAGGGACGGCCATACGGGACTTAGTATTAACCAATAGACCTGACAGAACAACAGATGTGCAGGTTGGGGGACACCTGGAAAATAGTGACCATAAAGTAATTGTAACATCCCAGAGTATGTCACTAAACTCTTTCTCCCCGCTGCATCTTGTCAGGTGCATATGTGTATTGTCATCCTGTGTATTCTAACAATGCATTTTCTATTATATGTATATTCTAGGCCTGTTTGATATATCATGCTGTGTGTTCCATGTACACCAGCAGGTGGCAGCAGTATGTAACAGGATCTTAGTTCAGTTAGTATATCTAGCCTGGAATAGTTCATTCCAATCTAGCTCCCCCCTCTTTGAGGAGGAGTGGAATGTTCCCACATCCTACCTCATGGGGAGGAAAGGAAGTTCTAGTTAGTGTGTACCAGCCCCCTCCTTGGGGAAGGCTGTGTTGGTAGGAGCTCTCAGAAACAGGG
Organism: Bufo bufo; assembly: GCF_905171765.1. NCBI lineage: Eukaryota > Metazoa > Chordata > Amphibia > Anura > Bufonidae > Bufo > Bufo bufo. The sequence continues at coordinate 329,333,510 of NC_053391.1, read as the reverse complement.
ATCCCAACCTAGGATCCAGCCTCGGCTGAGGCCCAGGATCACTCTTCCCAACTTGAGTCATCTACCTCAGCTGGTGACAAGCAAGCAGCACCTCCAAGACTACAGATCTCCAGGAAAACAACCATCCCCTGTGAGCAGTCCTGTGAGTACTTATCCAGAGTCCAGGAGAAGCCAAATACCTCCTTCAGCTAGTCAGGCCCAAATCAAGCAGACTACAGACAGAGCAGAAGATAGATACCTGCCAGATTCTCTAGGCATATGACAAGAAGCAGAATATATATTAATTCCTGCCACATATTGCCAATACCTGCTGGGATCAAAGACTATTGCTGTAACTGTATGGATTCAAGCTGCATTAAGTAAAGACGAGTTGGATTATATTTCCTGTCTGGATTGCATTCATTCCTCAATTACTCCTACTGACCACACTAAATTTTATTGCAAGTGAGCCAGGATCCAGGAGTCCAGCCGTACCAAGGTAGGAGACACCGTTGACACTACAATACCTACTACACAGAGACATTATCCCCCTCTGGCATTCCTCACCTGGTACGTGAGTTATAACATCTTAAAGGGCCCTGCTACAATACCTGCGCAAGCTGCAATTGGCGTCACGAACTACTACACATATATCCTGACCCACTGCATAGCTGACCCACTGTACCACGGTCCTGCTCATTGCATAATAACCTTCCAATTATCATTCAAAAGAATGTTTCTTCAGGGAGGAACAAAAATACCAAACTTCGAAAAAGCAAAATTTAGCCAACTAAGAGAGGCCATAGGCCTAACTAACTGGAACAAAGACCTCAAAAATAAAAATACAGCCACAAAATTGGATATTTTTAAAAGCATCCTAAAATCTAATTGTGAGAGGTACATACCTTATGGGAATAAAAGGTTATTAGTAAATTCCCCATTCAAAGTGCCCTGTCTTAAAAAGATTAAAATAGACAAATCGCTAGGACCAGATGGCATGCACCCCCCTATCCTAAGAGAATTAAGTAATGTCATAGCCAGACCCTTATTTCTGATATTTAAGGACTCAACACTGACAGGGAGTGTTTCACAGGATTGGTGCATAGCAAATGTGGTGCCAATATTCAAAAAGGGTCCAAAAACATAGCCCGTAAACTATCGGTTGGTAAGTTTAACATCTGTCGTGGGTAAACTGTTTGAACGTTTTCTAAGAGATGCTATCTTGCAGTACCTCAATAAAAATAAGCAAATAACGCCTGGCATCAGCATCAATATCAGCATGGCTTTATGAGGGATCGGTCATGTCAAACTAATTTAATCAGTTTCTATAAGGAGGTAAGTTCTAGACTTGACCGCGGCAAATCAATGGATGTCGTATATCTGGACTTCTCCAAAGCATTTCACACTGTACCCCATAAAAGTTTAGTATATAAAATGAGAATGCTCGGACTGGAAGGAAATGTCTGTATGTGGGTAAGTAACTGGCTCAATGATAGAAAACAGAGGGTGGTTGTTAATGATACACACTCAGATTGGGTCACTGTTACTAGTGGAGTACCTCAGGGGTCAGTATTGGGCCCTATTCTCTTCAATATATTTATTAATGATCTTGTGGAAGGCTTGCGCAGTAAAATATCAATTTTTGCAGATAACACTAAACTGTGTAAAGTAATTGACACGGAAGAGGACAGTATACTACTACAGATGGATCTGAATAGATTGGAGGCTTGGGCAGTTAAGTGGCAGATGAGGTTTAGCGCTGACAAATGTAAGGTTATGCACATGGGAAGGAATAATGCAAGTCACCCGTACATACTAAATGGTAAAACACTGGGTAACACTGACCTAGACATTTTAGTGAACAGCAAACTAAGCTGTAGAAACCAGTGTCAGGCAGCTGCTGCCAAGGACAATAAGATAATGGGTTGCATCAAAACGGGCATAGATGCCCGTGATGAGAACATAGTTCTACTTTACAAATCACTAGTCAGACCACACATGGAGTACTGTGTACAGTTCTGGGCACCTGTGAACAAGGCAGACATAGCAGAGCTGGAGAGGGTACAGAGGAGGGCAACTAAAGTATTAACTGGAATAGGGGAACTACAGTACCCTGAACTATTATCAACATTAGAATTATTCACTTTAGAAAAAAGACGACTGAGGGTAGATCTAATTACTATGTAAAAATATATCAGGGGTCAGTACAGAGATCTCTCCCATCATCTATTTATCCCCTGGACTGTGACTGTGATGAGGGGACATCTTCTGCATCTGGAGGAAAGAAGGTTTGTACACAAACATAGAAGAGGATTCTTTACGGTAAGAGAAGTGAGACTATGGAACTCTCTGCCTGAGGAGGTGGTGATGGTGAGTACAATAAAGGAATTCAAGAGGGGCCTGGATGTATTTCTGGAGTGTAATAATATAACAGGCTATAGCTACTAGAGAGGGGTCGTTGATCCAGGGAGTTATTCTGATTGCCTGATTGGAGTCGGGAAGGAATTTTGGCTTCCTCTGTATCAACTTGCAGGATAACAGGCCGAACAGGATGGACAAATGTCTTTTTTAGGTCTTATATACTATGTTACTATGTTTTGTCAAGTGGAGTATTGTGAATTAATTACCTTTATCTAGAGATAGAAAGCTGCACTGAATCATTTTTCTAGTTTACAGTCTCTCTAATAGATACCCACAAGGACTGATGTTATTGCACTATATAAATATATATATATATATATATATATATATATATATATTTTATATATATTTTTTCCCCCTCTGTTTATAGGTTTGCAGGCAGCGGGCTACAGTGTGCTGCAGTATCGCTACATCAATGAATGTGTGAATATGTTACTATGGCTGCTAAGGAGTGAGAGGACAGTAGCAATGTGAGGTACCTTGGCCTAACTTAGCCAATATAAACCTATTGCTGGCTACGGGATGGAGTGCGGTAATGCTGATGCCCTTATATGAGATGACTAAGGAGAGCCCACAAATAGAGGCCAGTTTTTGCCATTTGGAGTGACTGTGGGCTAATTGTGTAAGGTGCAATAATTTTCTTCAGCAGTAGAAAGAAAAGAAGGCGGCACTCACCACTGTAGAAAAAATTCACTCACTTTGTTCCTCCATGAGTAAAAAAGTAGGGTTGGAGCATACATGCAGTTAATCACTGATTAACTTGATTGATACTTTTTATATTGGCTGAGCACCACGGTTACTGTTTCTATTTTGACGTGGTGTGACAGGCTTGGTGTGGATCAACACACGTGGCAGTGCCACCCAGCTCTGTACTCTTCCTCATATATATGCAATAATTTTCTGCTAGCAGCCGTGACCTTTTTACCTGAGAGCATACTTGTCACCCTGTAGTAGGGCAGGAGAGAACCTGGAGACTTATCTGTAGATGTGGTGAATGGAAGGTAGGAAAGTTTGACAAAAGGCCTTTATTATGTCAGAAGTCTTGTGGATGGTGAGATGAAAGATGACATTAGTGGTCTGAGAGCTAACAGAGAGGAGCCATTTGGTAATTGTATATATAAGCATTTCATGTGGGCCGCAACCTAGAACGTGGTGGGAGAAGTGTAACATCAGCCCCACAGAGTTAGCTCTGGCAAGTCCACTGTGGGTGTAGACAGCTTAGTTTGGGAACCAGTGTTAGGGGCAAGTGGTGCTGGGCTCAACCCTGGGAGAGACTATGGTCAGGTCCTGGATGGGATTAGAAAATAGTCCTGTGACGGACATTAGTGGGATATTTTTTGAGGTGGCTGGTTGCCCTGCAGGCCTTAGACATGGGCTGGTGGTACAGTTCTGGACTAGGTTGGAATGTACAGTGTTTACAGCTTAAGGGCTCATGCACACAAACGTATTTTCTTTCCGTGTCTATTCCGTTTCTTTTTTGCGAACCACATGCGGAACCATTCATTTCAGGAACCAATTATTTCAATGGGTCCGCAAAAAAAACGGAAGGTACTCCGTGTGCATTCCGTTTCCATATGTCCATATTTCCGTTCCGCATAAAAATAGAACATGTCCTATTATTGTGCACATTACGGACAAGGATAGTACTGTTCTATTCAGGGCCAGTTGTTCCGTTCCGCAGAATACGGAATGCACACGGACGTCATCTGTTTTTTTTGTGGACCTGTCCTAAGGGTAGTGTGACAGGAGTCCTGAGAGGGACTGGATACTGATGCGTATGCTGTCCTATTGTCTGTGATCTATGTGAGTGAAGAACATTACAGTACAGGGTGATAATTCAGGAGCCTCTTGAAAGCAGGGGGCCTGGTGTGATTACTATCTACTGTCAGCATGCCCAAGCAAGAGTCCTGAAGTTAGTTGGTGTGTTCTGTAGGGAAATTGCCTACTGGACATGATTTTAAAGAGCATGTGAGAGAGACGGAACCCTTGAGACTTGGGAAAACTATTGGCATGAGATAAGGCCTTTGAGAGCAAGGTGAGACCAATGAAGAGATTAAAGTGACTGTCCGACCTTGAACTCGACCAACCCAATCCTTAGGACCTGTTCCTATTAAGGACACAAAAACCCAAAAAAGGGTCACCTGTCCGAACGCTCACTGTTCCTGCATTGCAGCACTGTTCTCAGCCATTTAAGGTCTCCACAGGATTGAAAGTGACATGTGACCGCTGTGGGCAATCACTGGCCTCAGCAGTCACATACATTAGAATGGCAAGTTGCTGGTAATGAAGTGCTAGTTACGTGCCATACTACCACATGTGATCATTGAGGTAATGATTGGTTACAGCAGTCACAAAACCAAGACATTTCCAGTCTTGCGTGAAAACCTAAAGCAGCCAGGAAAGGGACTTCAGAGTGAGTATTATTGTTACACAACCAATTGTAGTTGGTCAAACTATGATTAAACCATATGGCTAAAACCTTAAATAAGTAATAGACTTCACAATAAATGGGTAGCTTATTTGAATTTAAAACATAACATTTATTAATGTTTGTAGATAAAATAATGGGCCCTACTATACTTGACAATACTAAATAGTTGCCACTAGTTACACTGTTCTCCTATAATAAATGGGCGGAGATGGGAAGGGACCAAAAAGGGACAGTAATAATGTGATCAGATAGGGTGAAGGGTAGCCAGGTACCAAGGTAGAAAGACACAGCGCTGGGTCAATATCCCTAGACCGCATATACAGTTGGCTCTATAAATTACTCCCCTGGTGCGACAATTAATGAAATGTCTGATTTGGTGACATTTGCCGGTGACATTGGCATAAAATGAACGTCCCTTTAGGATGTGTTCACATGCCACACAACCACTACAGCGAAAACAGCCGATTGGACGTTGTAACCATGTCTCATTAGAATCACGTGTATCGCTGTAGTGGCTGTGTACCAGGCGGTCCCTAAGACTAAGGCCCCTGCGGTAGGTGACCTGTGCTGTTTCCGGGATAACCTTTTTAATGTCTGGGTCAATGAGAAGGACCTCCCAGTGTTTCCTTAGTATCTGTTTAACCTCCGCCGAAGAATCATCAAAGGTACCTATGAGGCGTATCAAACCAGTCTCCGGTTTTTTGGGTTTGGGATAGAGAAGGTCATCTCTTTTACTCCCACAGGCTCTTTTAAAAGCACTTTTTAGGACCGCATCTGGGTACCCCCTTTCCCGAAAACGACTTCTAAGGTCGTCAGCCTGTGTTTTAAATGTATCCCAAGTGGAACAGTTCCTCCTAAGACGCAGGTACTGTCCCACTGGTATTCCCCTTTTCAAGGGGAAGGGATGGTGGCTGCTCCAATGTAGGAGTGAATTCGTGGAAGTGGGTTTCCTAAAGATGTCTGTTTGAATCACATCATCCTTGCCCCTTGAAATAGAAACATCAAGGAAAGGCAAGGTATTTGCCTCAAAGACCGAGGTAAACTTCATATTTATGTCGTTGGCATTGAGATACTTGACGAAGTCTGAGAATTCTTCTTCTCCCCCTTTCCAGACAACAAAGACGTCGTCAATGAATCTTGCCCAAGTGACGATGCAGGGGGTATATCTGTTGGGTGTGTCGCCAAAGACCAGTGTCCTCTCCCACCAGCCCAGGAACAAATTAGCATACGACGGGGCACACGAACTCCCCATCGCAGTGCCCCTGAGCTGGTGGTAGAGGACACCGTCGAAAAGAAAGTAGTTCCTTGTAAGAACGAAATTGAGTAGTCGTAGGACAAAGACATTATGTGGATAAAACTGTTGGCCCCTAGTGTACAGGAATAATTCCACTGCCCTCATACCGAGATGGTGAGGTATGGACGAGTAGAGGGCCTCAACGTCTATAGAGGCTAGGGATGTCCCCTCCTCCAAGCTGATACCCTCCAAACGACCAAGAAGGTCACTCGTGTCTCTCAGGTACGAGGGCAGTGTTTTAACAAATGGTGCCAATATGTGGTCCAGATAGATCCCCAAATTTTGGGTCAAACTATTCACCCCCGAAACAATCGGGCGTCCCTTGACAGGGAGGCCACCCTTATGCACCTTGGGTAGGCTATAAAAGGTGGCTACTGTGGGATGTTTCTTGTATAAATACTCAAATTCATCACCAGAGATAAGGTCATCAGTTTTTGCTATTCGCAATATGTCAATTAACTCCCTCTGGTATTCAACGGTTGGGTCACACTTCAGTTTTTCATATGTGTCCCTATCATCAAGCAAGGTATGACACATGTTGGTATAGTCATTGGTGTTCATCAACACGATGTTCCCCCCCCTTGTCCGAGGGTTTGATGATGAGGTTTTTCTTTTTCTCCAAGTCCAGCAAAGCTTTGTACTCGCTTTTGCTGCAATTGAAGCCACCATGACATGATATCAAGCTGGATAAATCCCGACAGACCTGGTTCACAAAAACATCTATACAGGTTGGGTCCCCCAACGGAGGCATTTTAAGACTTTTGTTTTTAAGTGAGGTAAATGGGCCTTTACCCTCCTGGGGCATGCTATCACTCAAGCTGTATAGAAGACGAACATCTTGAAGGATGTCGGGAGAGATACCCATCTCCCTGCTCTCTCGCCTAGCAACAAGCGCAAAATGTTTGCGTCATCTAAGCTTTCTGGCAAAGAGGTGGATATCTCTAACCCAATTGAAGAGGCTGAAGCTAGAGGTGGGAACAAAGGACAGGCCCCTGCCAAGTAGGCACAACTCTGGACCCTGCAGTTGTTGGTTAGAGAGGTTGACTACTTGGTTGTGTTGCCCTGTACTTTGTTGGTCTGAGATGGTGATCTTTGTGGCCCTCGGTTGCGCAGGGGGTAGGCACATCTCTAGACCCTGCAGTTGTTGGTTAGAGAGGTTGACTACTTGGTTGTGTTGCCCTGTAGCTTGTTGGTCTGAGATGGTGATCTTTGTGGCCCTCGGTTGCGCAGGGGGTAAGGTGTATCTAAAAAATCTGAGCCACCCTGGTCCTGTCTCCCTCTCTGATTATTCCTTGTTCCTCTGCCCCTATAGTTTTGAGTTTTCTTATAGCCTCTGCCCCTTCCTCTTTGTGTCTGATTAGTTTCCCTCTCGTTTTCAGAGGCCTCAGTATCACTAGACGAGGCGTCCACTTCTGGACGTCTGGTCTGTGATATGTTGCGATCTAATGTGGAATATACCTTATTATTTCGGAAGTCTTGTAGATCTCTATTAAACTGGCGATGTTTTCGCTCTTTGAGGTGAAACTGAAATTTGTCAATAGTATTCTTAAGTTGTAATTCCTTATTGGCAAAGTCAGTTTCCCCCCCAAACTTCTGTGTGAGTTCAATCTGCTCTTTCAAATTATTCTCCAGTTTCACCAGATTCGTCTTTTCCTCCTCCAGCAAAAGGTGCATAAATCTCAAGGAACTTTTGGTCGCTTCCTCCTCCCACTTACTCATAAGGGAGGTAGATCTGCATCTATTGGCTGGAGTGAGGCTAATTCTTAAACCCCTGGGTACAATTTTATTTTTGAGATAGTTTTCTATTGATTGAATCTCCCACCATGAAGAAATCTGCTCCTTGTATATCTTTGTTAGATCTTTAAAAGCGGCCTTAAATGAAGGTGCGTATTTGCTCTGTATCAAGGTCTTCTCTGAGAATACCTCATTGGCTTCAGAGAGCAATGTAGTTTTGTCAACGCCAGTGGAGAGAAAACCAGCCATACTCCAAATAAAGAAGATTATTGTTACACAACCAATTGTAGTTGGTCAAACTATGATTAAACCATATGGCTAAACCCTTAAATAAGTAATAGACTTCCCACTGGACTTCAGAGTGAGACCAGTGGGACTGCAGACAGGTGAGTGTTTTTTTTTTTAAATTGAGCACCGATTCGGAGGTTTAGGCTGCTCAGCTCCTAGGCAATCCCTTTAACATCTGATACGTGACTGGTGTGGTTAGCTTGTAGTGAGATTGTGTGATATCAATAATTGCATTAATCATTAATAAAGCTTTTACATCACAAAACCCTGGCAATCAGGCATCAGAAAAGAGAAAATATCATTTTGGTAGAGGTCTTCACATAGTTGTAACCAAGGGCATATCCACAGAGGCAGACTATTTGGCTCCTATAGGGTTCTTGGAAAGAGGGGGGAAAATCCTGGTTGGTCACATCTCCTTTGCTATTATGTAATAATTACCTATGCAGGACCATTCTTCCTAAAAATTACTTAGCAAGCAAGCAGGTCACGGAAAAGCAGTGGAGGGGGGAGAGAAAAACAGTAGACCAATCTCTTCTATGTGCCATAATGGGGGACCCAGTTTTAGCTTTGTTCTGGCGCCCCATGTCATCTATGTACAATGACTACTAGTTGACCATTTCTTGATATTCATCATGTGCTATATCAAATGAGCTGAGACATGAAAGAACCAAACATGGATTGAGAGTCAGAAGGCAGTGGTTACATACTGCCGCCTTAATCTGTGTTGGCTAAGCTTAGCAAAGCTGTCTGCTTCTGAAAGTTCTTTGACACTTAGCAATAAAATTCATAGTCCTAACTTTTAGACACTGCATGACTTTTAGAATAAATTCTGTAAATCCTTCTTGCTTAAGTGTGAGAGAAAAAAAGCATTTAGCCAACTCATAGATGTGGTTAAAATGCCTTTGCAGTGCAGTTGGGTGGAGGTGTAGAAATGTATAAGTGTTTTTAAGTTTTTTAAAGCACATATGCAGTGATTGAAATATTACATCTGGGAACAGTCTGTGTTATATGTGGGGAGCCAAGGCTGGCAATTGTTCGAATACCAGCGGTAGGAGGAGGCCCAATATATATATATATATATATATATATATATATATATACATACACTGTATACTCTTACAAATATGTGAAAAAGTGCAAAGAGAAAAACAAGAGTATTCATAACAGGCGTCTTTGTAATACTGAAGACCTTGCCTGACTTTCCTATTTAAGAGTGTCTTCAAGGGCTACCCAGCCTTCTTTAATACTCATTAATCTGTCTAGCCATCATATCTTCTTCTTGGCCATTCGCATTCTGCTTCATCATCTGTTAATTTAGCTTATTAGCTGGTGCAGGACCTTCTGTACGTCTGCGGTGCGGGCAGCCTCATCATTTGGTTTTTATATTGTGACTGTTGGCACTTTGCCTTAAAGCTAATCTAAACCCTTTGCTGTCTTCTGTTCAGGTGCTGGGCTCACAAAAGAGTTATAAACAGATCTGTAGATCCTAAAATCCTTTATTGTCTTGTCTTTTTATTTGTCTATACTAAGGTATGGAGAGAAGGTACTACAGAAAAATGAAGAATGGATATCACAGTCTGTTGTCAGATTTTAGATTTGATTATGGCTCTTAAGACACACTGGGGAAGATTTATCAAACTGGTAATAAGTACAACTGGCTTAGTTGTCCATTGCAACCAATCAGATTCCACCTTTCATTTTTCACAGCTCTTTTGGAAAAATAAAGATGAAATCTGATTGGTTGCTATTGGCAACTAAGCCAGGTCTGCTTTACACCAGTTTGATCATCTCCCCCACTGCGTTTTGCAGTATCTGCCTGAAGCAAAAGTCAGATCTCCCAGGGTATATATCTATGACATGTATGCCTGATAGATTACACTTTGAAAGTATACAGTGCCACGTGTCACCTGTGGGCCCCCATGATAAAAAAAAGAATACCACATGTATTGCTTTTAAAGTCAGAGATGAACAAAATTCTTAAAATTAGTTTCATGTCTGAGTCATCAAATTTTTAAAAGAATTCGATTAGTGCCCAAATCGATTCTACACTAAAGTGCTCTAAATAGCCAGAAAATTGGTATATGACACTCTGAGGTTTCCTAGGACTTTTTTTTTTCCCCCTAGGAGTTGTTCTTTCCAAGTTGTTGTTCTTTTTCAAACTTTGTCCCCCTTCTAAACTCTTTAACACAATGACAGTAATAGCAGATAATGTCAGAGTGACATTGACATACATAGCTAAAACACACTGCACCATCACATTTGTTATGCTTTTTAGGCATTTTCCGACAACAGCAGATGTTAGGTCTTTAAAGTAGGTGTCCGTTCTGAAGTTGAGAGAATGCCATAGCCACTGCATGTATGCTGTTTCACACAGCAGACACCCGGGGCTATTATCTGCGATTGGCAATGGTGCAGATCATGGACATTTAGCCCTTCAGATGCCATGGTCATATGTGACCACAGCATCTGAAAGGTTAGAAACCCGGAAAGCCATGCTTCTTAGGCAGGAACACCTTCCCATTTCATTACTTAATACAAAGGGCAATCTAATGAATGCATGTTGGGGTCCCCTTTGGGGCCCAAAATTAAAATAATAAAAACAAACATAGAAACTGTCAAATCCAAAAACACCCTTGTACCTTTAAAATATAAAAATATTTATTCTATTCAGCGAATCAAAATTGTTGATTCAACATTTTTTCATCGCTTCGCCTCCCTCAAAAATTTAATAAAATGTGATCAAAAAGTCATACACACTCCAAAATGGTATCAAAGAGCCCTCACACAGCTGTGTAGACATAACTATTAAAAGGTTATGGGGATTAGAATACACCAATGAAAAGAAAAAAAACAAAACAATTTTTTTTTGTATTAAAACAGAAGAAAAACTATATAAATGTGGTATTGTTGTAATTCACATAAAGATGATCTCAAGGATACCGCGCACTAATCTGCCCTGTATAGCGTTGCCAAAAGGTACCCACTCTAACACAATGACTTCTATTTACCTTAGGTTTGCAGTCTTTCTTTATCTGAGTGTATCTTTTCCTGCCAGTGATTCAGATCTCGCACTTTCGCGAACCAAGTATCTAGTATTAACTAATGTGGAGCGATAATATTCGAATTGCACATTTTAATCGTGAATATCGCCACTTCGAGAATTTGCGAATATTTAGAATATAGTGCTATATATTCGCATTCACGAATAGTGTTGATCGTAAATATTCTAATTGAAAATTTTTCGCAAATTTATCGCGAATATCGGCACTTAGCAACATCCCTAGCAACCAATAGGAAAGTTGCCTACCCCTTTAGTGTTGACCGTGAATATTCTAATCGCAAATTTTTATCGCGAATATATTAGATTGCCGATTATCACAATCAAGTAAATAATGACTGGAGATCACAAATGATCGAGTTTGTGAATTTATGGCGAATATTCGGCCAAAAATTTGCGGAATATCACAAATTTGAATATTGCCTATGCCGCTCATTACTAGTATTAACAGCTCCCGCCATGGCCGGTGGCTTGATGCTGTATGTAAAAGGGGTGACGTCACTTCTGCAGCTATGGACAGTTGCAGGTGCCAAATCCTACTGACCTAGACAATGAAGGACATCAGTCAGTTTTACCGTAAAGTGAACGGCGTAAAAACAAAAGACATTTTTTTTTTAGGGGGGGGGGGGGTAATTGCATTTTTTTTTCCAATTTCACCCCATTTGGAATCCATTAAATTCGGAATACTATGGGGGACACATTGATCTCTTGTAGAGTCTCCAGTGCTTGACACAAAGGAAATATATATATAATGAATAATTACAATTAAAATAATATATTGTCAGTGCAATACAGTAACCATAAAAAATACCACAAAATACCATAAAATAATGCAAGCATTAATACCATAACATCAATCATAACATGCAACTACACCAGCCACAGCATCTATGCCTCCTTGACCCCATAGGCAAAGCAAGCATAATAGTGCCAGTCAAAGTGGTTTTATACATAATAAAACCAGCCATAGGTTATACCTTCACAGCCATAATGTACATATTGTAGTATCATTATACTTATATAAATAAATAATAGTAGCATCTGTACTGCATGGACATTGCATGTGCACACCAGAATACCCCTTATGCACCGCCATAGTCAGAATGGATAGATTTTCACGGACGTCGATATACGATAGGCAGCTAGAAGTCCCACAGCGGCACAAAGAGGGGTCACTTTACTTCAGCAGTGTAGTCTGCTCTAATGCACATATGGTACTATATTCTTCATAAGGCAACAGCCACATATGTGGTTGGCATTCTGGTATTGTGTTCTGGCAGAGAAACAGAATACCATATCAGGCATAGCCGGACACCGCCAGGGCCCGCCGAATCTCTTTCATTATAATTGGTACAGTACGTTGGGTTTCTGGCATGAATGCCAGCATTCTGCCAGACAAAAAAATGCTGTATGCAGTGTCAGCATCAACAATGTGCTCATTGCAACAGTGCTCCTCATAACATTGCCAGCTACATCCGTGCTTCTCATAACAATACCAGTTACATTGGTGGTCCTTACAACAATGCTTGCTAAATCAGTGCTCCTTATAACATTGCCAGCTACAATAACCTCAGTGCATGCCCAATTAGTGCTCCTCATAACAGTACCCAGTACATCAGTACCCTCATAACAGTACCAACATCAGTCCCCCTTATGCTTAACAGTATCATTCACATTAGATACGCTCAAAACAATGGCAGTCAATGAATACCTCCATAACAGTGTCACACATATCTTTGTCCTTCATCTGTACCAAAGGATGTTCATCACCCGCACTGTATGAACATAAATAACAAATAGCGTTCACCTCCTCCACACTTCCATACTAGTTTCATAAGCCCCTTTCCCACTGCATGGAACCAGCTTGACTTTACTCAACTCGACCTTGTATGTTTTTTGAACGAGGCCGAAGTTGAAAATTAAATGTGGTACTCCCAGCGAGCCAAGCCATGAAGTCACATGACCACACTGCTAACTAGTGATTGGTCTGAGAGAATCTTCACTACACTGCTGCCGCCTACATTGAAGGGGCACCATATCTACAGTGGAAAACAAATCGCCTGGTACCAAAACAGAATGCAGTAGGGTAGGGTAGAGCTTGAACCATGCAGTGGAAAAAAAAGGTTTTATACTCTCTGGACTTGCAGTAGATGGATCTGTGAGTCCGTCCAGGCCAGCAGAAAGTAAGAGTCACTCCACCAGTCATTCCAGGTCAGTGCCTCAATGCGTGGCTCCTTCTATTGTCAACAGGAGGACGAGCATGTGTTAGGAAGAGGGGAGCAGGCTGCAACATAGTACTAGGCCCCTGTTCTGTGCTGTTGTCTGCTTCTCCAATACTAGCACACGCTCAGGTTCCCTAGGGTTCTGCGGTTAAAGACCAGGTAAATGGCACAGAAGACCAGTTGACTGTATGAGGGGGTGTAAAAACTTAGTGTGCAACTCTACAGGGAGCTTGCCGGAAATAGAGCCCACGGTTACGTTATAAGAAAAATAAAAGTTCTCCCTTCTGTCTATAAGAATTAACACAATGGATCACAATGATGATTCCCATCTATTTGGTAGACCTATGAGGGGTTTCTTTAGAGCCAAAAAGGGACTGCTCCATGATTGCCATCACTTATGGGTAAACTTGCACAGAGGCTACCATATACAGTATATATTTCAACTTTACTTCAAACCTATTTGGTCAAATCTGAGTAGTTTTGAGCTTTAAGTGATATCACTTATCTTGTACGGATCCCAAGTTACAGCCTGTATTATAATGTAGAGCTGCTTCCTCATTTTTGCTAGTTGTCACTGGAAACAGTCGACAAAGCTTTTCGTCAAACTTTTAACACTCTAGTTGAGTTTTTTGTAATGCAGTATCACAGTTTTCCATGTGTACAGCACTTACTAGAATGTAGATCACACAGCAAGCTCTTTGCAGACACTGGTCTAGCAGGGAATGCTATGAAGTTGTGAATGCAGCCATGGACTGTAATATAGACTAAAACTCAGATTTAGTACAATTTAAAGAGCACAGATCAGCAGGTCAACCCTACAAACCAGGCATACTACCTGCTGTTTAAAATTATGTCTGTCTTGTGAAAAAAGGTCACGGTGTTCCTGAGAAAAAAAGTTCACCTAGCACCTAGCACCTCAGGTCCTCAGCTTCCCAGTGCTGGCCACTTCCCTTGGTGCACTGAAGTTCCTATTTCCATAAGGAATAAAATTCTTATGAACGCCACAATCAATATTAATTAATACTACCAGGCAGTAGGTCTGGTTTGATAGAGTTCATACTGCTGACAGGTACTGTTTAAGTAAAGCAATTTACATGTAGAGGCAGCTAACATTTTATGTAGAATAATTATACTGTCCACAGATAACGGCAATCCCCAGCAAAAAATGCGTACAATGGAGGATGCCGGGGCGGACCGCATGCACCACAAGGACATCTTACACAAAATGATACATACATACACAAATCACTGCAAAAAATGCACCAAAGTGATACTTACCTACATGGAGGCATGTGAGAGTCTGGCTGTGAGTTAATTGCACTGTTCAGACCCTGTTCACACACCACGGGCAGTTTAGTTATGGGACCCCATACATGCTGAGACACCGTGACGTGGTGCATGAGGGGCTCCGATATGTTCCTGACTGGAAGATATTGGCAAAGTTCTCAGCTTTTAACATCGGCCTGAGGAATTAGTTAGTATTGTCAGTTGCGTATCATTTAGGTGCATTTTTTGCAGTGATTTTTGTATGTATATTTTTTCATCTGCACAATGTATCATTTTGTGTAGGATGTCCTTGTGGTGCATGCGGTCCGCCCCGGCATCCTCCATTGTACGCATTTTTTGCTGGTGATCGCCGTTATCTGCGGACCGCATGTGGAGGAATTGCTCCCCCGGTTATAGACACGCTACAGTGTCTGGGTTTGGAGCATTTTCGCCCGTTTAGGCCAGTTTTCAGTGAGTTTTTGTCTTTATGTGTATGGAATGTGCCACTTCATTGTGTTGGTAACGTTCTTTTGCACCTGGTACTTCTGTGTCACATGGTCGGTTGTGGGTGCGGCTCACAGCTTTATTCTACCTCACAGTGCATTGGTGATACCACTATGGATGCATGTGAGAGTATGGCTGTGAGTTGGTTTCTTGCACTGATTCAGACCCTGTTCACACACCACGGGCAGTTTAGTTATTGGACCCCATGCGTGCTGAGACACCGTGACGTGGTGCATGAGGGGCTCCGATATGTTCCTGACTGGAAGATATTGGCAAAGTTCTCAGCTTTTAACATCGGCTTGAGGAATTAGCTAGTATTGTCAGTTGCGTATCATTTTGGTGCATTTTTTGCAGTTATTTGAGAATAATTATACTGTTAATGTAAACTGTAAACTGGTAAAAACTCATGCTTAGGGCTCATGCACACGAGTGTGTTTGCCCCGTGCCCATATTGCGGCCTGCAAACAGCCGGTTTGCCAATAGGCAACGGCCCTGTGCACTCCATATCATGGTTGCCTAGACTTGAATGGGTCGTCAATGTGCAAGATGTGGAGCAGAGGCACGGATCGGAAGCACTATGCTCGTCTGCATGAGCCCTTAGATGAATCTGTCACTGGGAAATCACTGTTACAGAAGACACAATGGGGGTGATTTACCAAAGACCAGAGTTTAACACTGGTCTTTGCTACCCCTGCGCTGCCAGAAGAGTTGCCTAATTTATGACAAGGTGCATGCCTCATCATACATTAGATGCGTCATTCACTTGTCCGTGCGCCTAGATTGAAATCCACTCCAGCCCCTGACTGGAGTAGATTTAAGTCGTTATTTACATCAGTTTCCTGGCATAAATGTTAGTGAATTTGCCAAGGACCACTGGCCCTGCCTTCGCTATGCCCCAACTCCACCCCGCAACTCTCCACTGTCGCAGATGGCATAAAAACGTCATGTACATCTAAAGTTAGGCACATGGGTATTTAAAAGTCGCAAAACAGGGTCCCCCAATGACTTCTAGGCCTCGCTCAGCTGAATGTAATGAGACCTTTCACTTATCAATCCATTGCATCATTACGGGGGGAAAAGGACTTTTAATCCATATGCAAATGGTAAGTTAAGTGCCTCAAGGGCGGGCCCAAGACACTCTGTGCACTCTTGCTCCTCCTGCTTCTTCTTCCAGCCCCTCCTTCTCCTGCTTGATGGACAGAGCCATGCTCTTGCATAGTCATCTCACCTGGCTCTGTCAATCAATCAAGAAGGAGAGAGAGGGGCTGATAGAGGAAGCAGGAGGAGCAAAAGGTGCACAGAGTGGTCCCACCATCGGTGCACTTAATTGCTCATTTGCATATGGATTAAAAATACTTTTTCTCCAGACTGAGGCCACAGATCTTTACATGAAAGGTATCATTACATTCAGCTGAGCTATCCTTACAAGGTATTGTACCTGGTTTAAAGTTCCGGTGACAGATTCCCTCTAACTACAGATAGATACAGTTGCTTAATTATAACTGTAATTTTCTCACATATTAATGTACCTAACTGCTCAACTTTTCCACTGTATATATATATATATATATATATATATATATATAAAAGCTCCTGTAATTTTTTAGCCACTTGGAATCACATTCTAGATGTATTTAAAAGTGTTTTGGACACCAAACTTTATGGCAAGCAGAAAGAACATTTTCAAGCAATTCAGTACTAAGTACTTAATCACATTTGACCCCTGGCCATAGGACTGGATTAAAGACTGTGTGTAATTGTCTCAGTCTCTGACCAGATAACCCGTCAGCTCCAGGAGTCAGAAGTGTCAGCCAACTTTGCTATGTGCTTCTGTTCACTCAAGTTAACTGGGTCTGAACACTTTCCAGATTTTACAAACTCAAATATTTATGCTCTAACAGCAGGGCTTCACACATCTGCCAAGTTGCTGCCATTATACAAAGTACCGGGACTGTACTGGAGATGAAGAAAAAAATAGCATAAAAAGGTGTGCATGAAGCTGTGTCACATTTTGACCCTTGCCCACTGCAGCAAAGCTGATGTAGTGATGATCTGTGGGCCCTGGCATCTAAACTGTTAATGTTTCATGCTCATATACTTTCATTTGTGATAAACTCTATAGTGAGAGAATATAAACGTAGGGCTCATTTTCTTTCATGCAGGAGGCCCCCAGCAGTAAAATTATTTTACATCAATATTTCTCTGAAATTGGAGCCCGCCAGAGAGTTTGACGGGAAGAGAAGGAGGAGACAAGGGAGCACATGTGGGGAATCAGTAAAATCTGAAAAAGAAAAATATTTTTCTACTGTCTAAGAGAGTCTGGGGCTTTCAATGTTAGCAACTTGTTTAACAAGCAAATGACAGCCGACAAGACGATTTAAGTTAAACATTTGTCAAACACAATCACATGGACAAATATACACACATGTACTTGAAGGGGGTCTCCACTGCTAACGAAAATAAATAACTAATTAAACTTCCTTTGTGATATCATTAACACTTTAGGTAGTAAGGAGGGAGGAAAAGTCTAATATTCTTCATGTACGTTGTACTGATATTTAGAGGCCCATGTGTACTGCCCTGGAACAATGGTACTTAGGACTATGGACATTTGTCCTTATTGCTACTATGCAAAGCCATCAACTCACTACTTTATTGCACTTTAAAAGGTTAACTTGCACTGTGATGTATGCTAATGAAGCTCCAAGGTGCCCAGAGGGGCGTTTTTTTTCTCTCTGGAGCCCAGTGACGCCCCCCTGCAGTGCCCAGCCCGCCTTAATTTGAAGCCGACAGGAAGAAGAACGGGGCATTTCTTGAAGGTAGAAGATGACGTGGCGAGGGGGCGGAACCGTTTGCCGGGGTTGTGGGAGGTTATTTCAGGATCAGGAGCCGTTCTTGGGCTTCAAATTAAGGCGGGCTGGGCACTGCAGGGGGGAGTTCCTAAGATGAATGGCAAACATAAGATACAGAAAACAATATCTTATATGCAATAAGACAATTTCTTACTGGCAATGACCTCTTAAGTCATCAGACGCATAGCTAGACTTTCCTTCAACTGGAGCAAATATTCACTTTGCTGTCCAGTGTGCTCCCTGGCATTCTACAACACCTAAAGCTCCACCAGCTCCACCCTAGCTATACCCATAAACGGTATAATGAATGTGGTGGTCATATACACAAAGTCAGCATATACACTGCGTGCAGAATTATTAGGCAAATGAGTATTTTGACCACATCATCCTCTTTATGCATGTTGTCTTACTCCAAGCTGTATAGGCTCGAAAGCCTACTACCAATTAAGCATATTAGGTGATGTGCATCTCTGTAATGAGAAGGGGTGTGGTCTAATGACATCAACACCCTATATTAGGTGTGCATAATTATTAGGCAACTTCCTTTCCTTTGGCAAAATGGGTCAAAAGAAGGACTTGACAGGCTCAGAAAAGTCAAAAATAGTGAGATATCTTGCAGAGGGATGCAGCACTCTTAAAATTGCAAAGCTTCTGAAGCGTGATCATCGAACAATCAAGCGTTTCATTCAAAATAGTCAACAGGGTCGCAAGAAGCGTGTGGAAAAACCAAGGCGCAAAATAACTGCCCATGAACTGAGAAAAGTCAAGCGTGCAGCTGCCAAGATGCCACTTGCCACCAGTTTGGCCATATTTTAGAGCTGCAACATCACTGGAGTGCCCAAAAGCACAAGGTGTGCAATACTCAGAGACATGGCCAAGGTAAGAAAGGCTGAAAGACGACCACCACTGAACAAGACACACAAGCTGAAACGTCAAGACTGGGCCAAGAAATATCTCAAGACTGATTTTTCTAAGGTTTTATGGACTGATGAAATGAGAGTGAGTCTTGATGGGCCAGATGGATGGGCCTGTGGCTGGATTGGTAAAGGGCAGAGAGCTCCAGTCCGACTCAGACGCCTGCAAGGTGGAGGTGGAGTACTGGTTTGGGCTGGTATCATCAAAGATGAGCTTGTGGGGCCTTTTCGGGTTGAGGATAGAGTCAAGCTCAACTCCCAGTCCTACTGCCAGTTTCTGGAAGACACCTTCTTCAAGCAGTGGTACAGGAAGAAGTCTGCATCCTTCAAGAAAAACATGATTTTCATGCAGGACAATGCTCCATCACACGCGTCCAAGTACTCCACAGCGTGGCTGGCAAGAAAGGGTATAAAAGAAGAAAATCTAATGACATGGCCTCCTTGTTCACCTGATCTGAACCCCATTGAGAACCTGTGGTCCATCATCAAATGTGATATTTACAAGGAGGGAAAACAGTACACCTCTCTGAACAGTGTCTGGGAGGCTGTGGTTGCTGCTGCACGCAATGTTGATGGTGAACAGATCAAAACACTGACAGAATCCATGGATGGCAGGCTTTTGAGTGTCCTAGCAAAGAAAGGTGGCTATATTGGTCACTGATTTGTTTTTGTTTTGTTTTTGAATGTCAGAAATGTATATTTGTGAATGTTGAGATGTTATATTGGTTTCACTGGTAAAAATAAATAATTGAAATGGGTATATATTAGTTTTTTGTTAAGTTGCCTAATAATTATGCACAGTAATAGTCACCTGCACACACAGATATCCCCCTAAAATAGCTAAAACTAAAAACAAACTAAATACTACTTCCAAAAATATTCAGCTTTGATATTAATGAGTTTTTTGGGTTCATTGAGAACATGGTTGTTGTTCAATAATAAAATTAATCCTCAAAAATACAACTTGCCTAATAATTCTGCACTCCCTGTATTTGTGTCTTTCCCATAGCATCGAGTTGCATCTTTTTTTTCTGCAATGTTAGAAAACCGACCAAGCAATAAGGAACACAAGTTTTCTTACAAGACGTTGTCTTACATAGCCTGTCCTTTTCTATTATGACATCTGTTGTGCTCAGTTCCAACGTCTTGTTCTTAGTGTACGTATGTCTTGTCTTTGATGTTCCTTATTATATTCTAGCTAAGCATACAGAGTATTAGAGGAAATCATAACTCTACTCTCAAGCTTTAAGCCAGTGTTGAAGATGGTCATTATTGCTGACATGGATCAACTTTGTGCCAAATTCTCAGCCATGTCCCTTAAGGTGAGATACTATTTTGAGCTTTCCTTGATACTCTCTCTGCTCAACAGGTGCCCAGACTGCCCAGAGGCTTCTTGTGTGCCAAGCCTAAGGTGCTCTATAATCTCTTTCCTGTTATGAGAAATGATTCCACAGGTTTGGTCTGAGCCTTTTTCCTTTCCAGCTGTTCTTTTTCCTCTGTAAAGCTCATAATTGTCCCCCTTCCAGTGTGGCAATATTGAAAATGTTTTTGAATGCATAAATGACTAAGCTATCTTTTTATTGCCTTAGTGACTTTACTGATGGGGCACAAACCTAATTAGGCAGAGCCCACCCGAACAGACGGTCTATGATTACATTTATGCGCATGAATATAGAGAGACTGTGTAAAATTCCCATCCATAAAAGAAATAAATTTCGCTCCCGTGTTTTAATTGGCCAGAAATGTATTCTCTTCTAATACTATTGGAAAACTATGCTGGTTATATGACTGATTTATTTACTGTCTGCTTGTTAACGGTGATCGGGTGCCCAAAAATGAAACTCAATAATGCTGCTGCTCAGTCTCAATGATTTCTTAATTAGCAAGAATATGAGATGAGATCCACATAGACATAAATTTATGCTGGTGACCCTCTGGAAACATGTTGGGCACATAAAATGTATAAGTCTTGTGTTCCCTTTCACACATCATACTCTTGGCAATGGCATTGCTATAGGGGGTGGAGAGGGTACAGTAGTCTGCTGTAGTAGGGTTCGTAAGCATAATGCTGCAGAAAAGAACAATGTATACATTCTGTAGCTCAAGAAGATGTAATCACTATATACTTCACCATATCACTGCATAAATGTATGCTATTAGTATTTATAGGTCCCATACAGTTCAATACTACCATGGGCACTGACACAGCATTTGCATTGGAGCCCAAGAACTCCAGGCTATGCCTATAATTCCATAAGTGCATTAAAGCATGAAAAACATTTTTCATGAGGGATTACCATTTAAATTATAGTTTCTTTATAATGTTAAGTGTTATATGTAATCTCTTTTTAGTTTTTATATAGTGGGGTCTTGGAACTTAAAAAGCATCTGTCTTCATGATTAAACCTAAGTCAGGTATAGTGCCTAGTAGGGTTGATCATGGGGACTAAAATGAGCTCATTATCTCTGCAATTGATATTACCGATGCAGAGAAATTCTTATTTTAGGCTACAAGTAAATTAGGATCTAAGAGTACCAAGGCGCTGGCCCAGCCCCTTGGAGCACCTCTTCAACTCTGCCTCTCCCTGTTGCCACTCCCCATCCCAGTGACACTGACAGGGCAGGCATTCTTGCTGCTCTGATGCCTGGCCCCGAAATTTCGTGCATGCGTTGGAGGCAGGTACCATCAGCACTGGGAGCAGTGAAAATCTCAGAGCTGGGACAATTGCAAGAGATCCTCACTACACCTGCGCATTGTAATATTTCATTTCAGGGCCAGACATCGGAGCAGTGAGGATGCCTGACTTTCGGCAACCCCAGTAATCAGCCATTGGGCACTGGAACCAGGCACAGCTCCATACACTGTGTAGTGTTGAATAGAACTTGAATAGAACTGAGCTGCAGTAACCAAGCACAGCCACTTCGTGGCCTACAGAGCTGTACCCTGTCCCAGTGGACAGTGCCCCAGAATAAGGTACTTGCAAAATAGTTTTTTGGTTATTTAAACTTCTGATGTATTGTATTACCCATATAGTTGTGTATGGATAAGTCAGGGTTAAAAATCTTCTGCTCTTATAGAAAGTTAGGATATAGACTTAGGTCCGCACCTAGTTTTCTTTGTTTTTCTTTCTTTGTTTAATGCTAGCTAAGGAAGAGAGAGGATCTACATGTGCTCACTCCTCAGAAGACTAGTCCTGAGTACTTTGCAGTGATTCTATAGTACTCCAGATCACTTCTTTCACTTCTAATCACTTCTACAGTACTCCAGAGAGAAAAGTGAGAACTAGAAGGTGCAGAACCTGCATGGCCAAGCACTGGAGTCAGTCAATAACATCTTTGCTGTTTAATGAAAAACTTTACTGCAAACCTTAGACTCTACAGAGAGAGAGAGAGAGAGAGAGAGAGAGAGAGAGAGAGAGAAAGATAGAGGGAAGGAGTACTACAACCTTCATCATTGCTTACAGTGCCTTGAAAAAATATTTATACCCCTTGAACTTTTCCAATTTTTTTCACGTTACACCCACAAACTTAAATGTATTCTATTGGGATTTTATGTGATAGAGCAAGATAGTAAGTATGTGTGAAGTAAAAAGAAAATGATACATAGTTTTAAAATTTTTAATAAATAAAAATCTTGAAAGTGTGGCCTGCATTTGTATTCAGCCACCTGTACTTTGATACCCCTAAATAAAATCCAGTGCGACCAATTGACTTCAGGAGTCACCTAATTAGTACAGTCACCTGTGTGCAATTTATTCTCAGTATAACTACAGCTGTTCTGTGAGGGCCTCAGAGGTTTGTTGAACATGAGTGATCAAACAGAATCATTAAAACAAGGAACACACCAGACAGGGCAGGGATAAAGTTGTGGAGAAGTGTAAAGCAGGGTTAGGTTCTAAAAAAAATATCCCAAGCTCTGAACATCTCACAGAGCACTGTTCAATCCATCATCTGTATGGCACAATTGCAAACCTATCAAGACATGGCTGTCCACCTAAACTGACAGTCCAGGCAAGGAGAGCGCTGATTAGAGAAGCAGCCAAGAGGCCCATGGTCACTCTGGAGGAGTTGCAGAGATCCACATCTCAGGTGGGAGAATCTGTCCACAGGATAACTATTAATTGTGCACGACACAAATTTGGTCTTAAAGGAAGAGTGGCAAGCAGAAAGCCATATGAAGTCCCGTTTGTAGTTTGCCACAGCAAACATGTAGAAGAGGGTGCTCTGGTCAGATGAGACCAAAGTTTAACTTTTTGATCTAAATGCAAAAGGCTATAGGGGTCATTTATCAAACTGGTGTAAAGTTGAACTGGCTTAGTTGCTCATATCAACCAATAAGATTCCACCTTTCATTTTCCAAAGGAGCTGTGAAAAATGAAAGGTGGAATCTGATTGGTTGCTATTGGCAACTAAGCCAGTTCTACTTTACAACAGCTTGATAAATGACCCCCTATGTGTGGTGGAAAACTAATGCTGAACACACCATCCCCTCAATGAACATGGTGGTGGCAGCATCATACTGTGGGGGTGTTTTTCTTCAGCAGGGACAGGGAAGCTGGTCAGAGTTGATTGGAAGATGGATGGAGATAAATACAGGACAATCCTGGAGGAAAACCCGGTGGGGGCTGCAAAAGGCATAAGACTAGGGCGGAGGTTCGCCTTTCAGCAGGACAACGACCCTAAATATACAGCCAGAGCTACACTGAAACTGTTTAGATCAAAGCATATTCATGTATTAGAATGGCCCAGTCAAAGTCCAAACCTAAATCCCATTGAGAATCTGTGGCAAGATTTGAAAATTGCTGCTCAAAGATGCACTCTATCCAATCTGACTGAGCTTGAACTATTTTTGCAAATAAAAATGGGCAAAAATTTCAGCCTCTAGATGTGTAAGGCTAGTAGAGACATACCCCAAAAGACTTGTAACTGTATTTGCAGTGAAAGGTGGTCCTTCAATGTATTGACACTTTCCAGACTTTTATTTATAAAAAATTAGGAAAACCATATATCATTTTCTTTTCACTTCACACCTACTTTTACTTTGTGTTGGTCTACCACATCAAAA
Organism: Bufo bufo; assembly: GCF_905171765.1. Lineage (NCBI taxonomy): Eukaryota > Metazoa > Chordata > Amphibia > Anura > Bufonidae > Bufo > Bufo bufo. Next base: position 329,309,482 of record NC_053391.1, on the reverse strand, counting down.
TCCAAATAAAATACCTTTGCGATGTTCTACCGAGCACCCGAGCACAATGGAAGTCAATGGGAGAACCCCAGGCACCCTCTGCTCTGAAGAGGGGAGGGTGTCGGGACTCTAGTTTGGCTTAGGAATCCCTGCTCTGACTCCATATATAGCTATGTCCATATATGGAGTCAGTGCTTGGGGACACCCCAGTGTATTTAAATCTAATTTAGCCTGTATTTCATAAAAGTTTCTGCCGGGATTCAAACTCACGACCTTCCATAGTAGAGGCAAGGAAGGTGAAGGTGAAGGTAGGTGAAGGTGAAGGTAAAAAAAAAGAGACTTGCACTGTACTTCTACTGAGACCTATACAGTAGAAGTCTCATATTTTTATTTTTTTTGTGACTGGCTATTAGTGATGAGCTGCAGGGGCAATATTCGAATTCGCGATATTTCACAAATATTTTGTAGATTATTCGTCATATATTTGAGATTATATTCTTGATTGCGAAAATTGGCAATGTATTATTCGCGTAATGCGCACGAAATACCGGTGTGGGTCACTTATGCTACATTTTTCAAGCTGGTATAAGTTACCTGAGACTGGAGAAAATGGTTGACACGGCAGAACATTAGATCAGCTTTATATGCAGATAGAGTGCTCCAATAAATTTGCGATTGCGATTTTTCGGCAATTAATAATGAGCATATTTTTTCGCAATACGTGCAACTTGTATAGTAAGGGGAAGGCAACTTTTCTATTGGTTGCTAGGGATGTTGCTAAGTTGTGAAAAAACCTTGTCATTGGCCCACAAACTAGAAGAAGGGAGGGATGATCACCTGATGTGTACTGTGCTAAAAAAAGAAATAAAAATAATAATATTTGTCATTACGAATAATATAATATAGCACTATATTCTAAATATTCACGAATTCTCGAAGTGCCGATATTCGCAATAAAAATTTGCTTTTCGAATATTCACGCTCAACGCTACGGGCTATGCAGCTATATAGTGTAGTGGTTAAAGTTCTGGGCTATGATGCAGAAGCTGTTCAAATCCTGTCAAAAACTTTTTCAGAAATAGAGGCTAAACTTAATTTAAACATATATATATATATATATATATATATATATATATATATATATATATATACACTGCTCAAAAAAATAAAGGGAACACTTAAACAACACAATGTAACTCCAAGTCAATCACACTTCTGTGAAATCAAACTGTCCACTTAGGAAGCAACACTGAGTGACAATCGATTTCACATGCTGTTGTGCAAATGGGATAGACAACAGGTGGAAATTATAGGCAATTAGCAAGACACCCCCAATAAAGGAGTGGTTCTGCAGGTGGTGACCTGACCACTTCTCAGTTCCTATGCTTCCTGGCTGATGTTTTGGTCACTTTTGAATGCTGCCGGTGCTTTCACTCTAGTGGTAGCATGAGACGGAGTCTACAACCCACACAAGTGGCTCAGGTAGTGCAGCTCATCCAGGATGGCACATCAATGCGAGCTGTGGCAAGAAGGTTTGCTGTGTCTGTCAGCGTAGTGTCCAGAGCATGGAGGCGCTACCAGGAGACAGGCCAGTACATCAGGAGACGTGGAGGAGGCCGTAGGAGGGCAACAACCCAGCAGCAGGACCGCTACCTCCGCCTTTGTGCAAGGAGGAACAGGAGGAGCACTGCCAGAGCCCTGCAAAATGACCTCCAGCAGGCCACAAATGTGCATGTGTCTGCTCAAACGGTCAGAAACAGACTCCATGAGGGTGATATGAGTGTCCGACGTCCACAGGTGGGGGTTGTGCTTACAGCCCAACACCGTGCAGGACATTTGGCATTTGCCAGAAAACACCAAGATTGGCAAATTCGCCACTGGCGCCCTGTGCTCTTCACAGATGAAAGCAGGTTCACACTGAGCACATGTGACAGATGTGACAGAGTCTGGAGATGCCGTGGAGAACGTTCTGCTGCCTGCAACATCCTCCAGCATGACCGGTTTGGCATTGGGTCAGTAATGGTGTGGGGTGGCATTTCTTTGGAGGGCCACACAGCCCTCCATGTGCTCGCCAGAGGTAGCCTGACTGCCATTAGGTACCGAGATGAGATCCTCAGACCCCTTGTGAGACCATAGGCTGGTGCAGTTGGCCCTGGGTTCCTCCTAATGCAAGACAATGCTAGACCTCATGTGGCTGGAGTGTGTCAGCAGTTCCTGCAAGACGACGGCATTGATGCTTTGGACTGGCCCGCCCGTTCCCCAGACCTGAATCCAATTGAGCACATCTGGGACATCACGTCTCGCTCTATCCACCAACGTCACATTGCATCACAGACTGTCCAGGAGTTGGCAGATGCTTTAGTCCAGGTCTGGGAGGAGATCCCTCAGGAGACCGTCCGCCACCTCATCAGGAGCATGCACAGGCGTTGTAGGGAGGTCATACAGGCACGTGGAGGCCACACACACTACTGAGCCTCGTTTTGAATTGTTTTAAGGACATTACATCAGTTGGATCAGCCTGTAGTGTGTTTTTCCACTTTAATTTTGAGGGTGACTCCAAATCCAGACCTCCATGGGTTAAAAAATTTGATTTCCATATTTTTTTTCTGTGTGATTTTGTTGTCAGCACATTCAACTATGTAAAGAACAAAGTATTTCAGAAGAATATTTAATTAATTCAGATCTAGGATGTGTTATTTTTGTGTTCCCTTTATTTTTTTCAGCAGTGTATATATATATATATATATATATATATATATATAAAAATATAAGTTTTTAGCCATAATATATTATTATATATTTAGAATATATAATATATTATAATATATGTATATTATGGCTAAAACTTCAGTAGTAGTTTCCGAAATATTATGCATTCATATATATCAGAAGTATGATTTTATATATATATATATATATATATATATATATATATATATATATATTAGTAATTACACATTTATTTTGTGCCATATATTTTTTACGATTACAAAAAAATATATAAAATATATAAATCTAATTTAACCTCTATTTCTGAAAACTTTTGTGACAGGATTTGAACTCATAGCTTCTGCATCATAGCCCATAACTTTAACCACTACACTATATAGCTGCATAGCCAGTCTCTAAAATAATTAAATATGAGACTTCTACTGTATAGGTCTAAGTAGAAGTACAGTACAATAGAAGTCTCTTTTTTTGTCCTGTAACTGGCTATGCAGCTATTATAGCTGAGTAGTTAAGTGTCTTGCCTCTAATGCAAAAGATTGTGAGTTTGAATCCCAGCAGAAACTTTTCTGAAATACAGGCTAAATTAGATTTAAATACACTGGGGGGGTGGGTCCCCAAACACTGACTCCATATATGGACATAGCTATATTTGGAGTCAAAGCAGGGACTCCTAAGCCGCGGACTCACACTGAGCGATCTTCTGCATAGAAATAGAGGTTAAATTAGATTTAAATACACTCCACAATGTGCCGAGCATAGCAATGCTTGAGCCGAACTGGTGTTCGGCCAAGCATGCTTGCTCAGCACTAGTCTTTATTAAAAAAAATATTGAGCTGTTCAGTTACAAAGGGTTAACTGTTTTTTTAACTGCATGACTGGTACTTTCACTTTCACTTTGTGCTGTCATCTAATAAGCCTCTAAACTACTGAGAGGTCATAAACACTTATTTAAGCCACATTGTTATCAGTAAAGATAAGGATTGAGCTTTAATGAGTGTTTATGATGTGAGAGAGCACAGATAAGAAGTCTGTCTACTCAGCTGACAGAAAGGAAAAAAAATCCACAGGCAACTAGCAGAGCATGTCAGCTCTGTACAGAAAAAAGGATTCCATATTGTTATTAAAGACCAATCGAAAAGTGATTTTTTTAGGCCAAAATAAGTATAATGCAATAATTTTAAAAAATTCCCCCAAAGGTGTACAAAGCCCTTAAGTTTGTAGGTGCATCATGAAAGAAGGTGGAAAAGTTCAAGGGGGTATGAATACTTTTTCAAGGCACTGTACATCCATAAATTGCTATGGGAGAATATTGCACTGTGAATTATTTGGAACTGTGTTTTGATACTGTTGGATGTACTACAACTCCCATTCTGCACCTTAGTAAAGAGAGACTTATCTATTTCTCTACAACTGGCCTGGTTACTAACTCTGGCACCATTCACCGGCCACAGCACCCATATCTCCTGCCTTGCACCCGTACCAAACTCATACCATCAAGGGCACCCCAACTACCATCAGGCAAGAGCCCCAACATCAGGCTGTGCCCTGAGGGAGTAAAGGGTGTGACCACTTCCATCCTCATGGCCGGCGTTAGGGGGGGCAAACTGGGCAATTGCCCTGGGCCCCCATCACCAAAGGGGCCCCCTTCCAGTCAGTGGTGGAGGACGTTCGGGTTGGCAGCCCCAGGCCCAGCACCGCTGGGGGGCCCAACGCCAAGCCAAACGCCCACATACTGCGGCAGGGCAGAGGAGCGCATTGTTCCCTGCCCCGCTGCCGATCACCGCCTGAGGCTTATGCGGTAGTGAAATCCCGTTGCAGGCGTGCGTGATGACGTCATAGCGTGCCTGTGCCGGGACGCAGCACAGTGAAGTGTGCGCGCCTGCCATCACGCGCGTGGAACATAGGTGAGTATTTAGCTTTTAGGTTTTATTTATTTATTTATTTATCTTATGTGCCAACTTTGGGGGGCATGGGGGGGACACACAGGAGGACATGTGAAGAGACAGTACATTGGAGGGAAATTGCAGTATGGAGGCAAACTACTATGTGGGGGAAAAATATTATGGTGGGATTACTGTGTGGGGGCAAATTATTATGGGAGGGATTACTATGTGGGGGCAAATTATATTGGGAGGGATTACTATGTGGGGGCAAATTACTATATGGAGCAGTGTGGGGTAAACTACTGTGTGGGGGCAGTGTGGGGTAAACTACCGTGTGAGGGAAAACTACTACCGCTGACATCAGCATTTCTGTCACTATTTTTTGTGGTCCTAAGTGGGGTCAGCATAAAATTGATGACAGGTTCCCTTTAAATCTCATCAAATAAGAAAAGGTGAGGAAAAGAACATCAAGCAACATCAAGGCAAAGCAATTTTACTCCAAAACTGAATACAATTGCACTTTCTTTTTCTTGATTTAAAAATACAATTCAGGACTGCATGGCTTAGAGCCTTATATCTGCCCTGCAGGCGCCATTAGAAAAGTCCAGGATTTCGGCATACTCAATCTCTGTCAACAGTGTTCTGACAGAATACAAGCTAATATTAACAGTGGTTGTATTCTGCTGAGATCTCTTGCGGGGCTGCCACACAGTATTTTAATTCCATGCAACACTTCAGGGTTATTATTAGAATTTTTTTCCCACTCTTTTGGCTCAGCATGCCTCCTTGAGGTGTATGGAAACAGGAATAATACCAATAATAACTTTATATTATGAGACTTAATAATATAACTTCCTACTAAAATCTCCAAGGTTGGTTCTATTACAGTCTGGTTTATACAAATTACAGCGGTTGTGCAGCCATTACTATTGATGACCGGTGCTGGGTGTCGGACTCCACCAATCAGATATTGGTGACCTATGTTGATGATAGGTCATAAATGTTAACAGCTGGACAACACCTTTACGTTTTTTCACAATCTCTTGTGTTAAAAGGGTTGTGTAGGGATAAACATTGATGACATATGTCTAGGATAGGCCATTAATGTAACATCAGTGTAGATCTGACCTTTGGGATCTTCACTTTCTCAGTTTCAACAGTCAAACACAGAACGGCTCTTGCGTATGGGCTCAATCTAGTGCTGAGTCTAGTGCTACATGATCTGTGGGGTCCCAGCTTTCTTCATCACCAATGGGCCAACTGCCCTACAATGACCCCTCCCTCACATATGTGCTTAAACCAGAATTAATATCCTGTCCACTGCAATAAACCAAAATGATCATATACCTCTCCCTCAAACTGACCACAGCAACCACATATACTTCAGTAAGGTCTGTTGGTGTTGGGTTACTAAAGGAAATAGTTGCTTGTATGCTTTTAAGGAATCATGAACGCAACTGTATTTTGGATCCAAAATACAGTTGCACATTGCACATGGACCCCTTCACTTCTATTGGTCAGCAAAACAATGGACAGCTCACAGATGTCATTTGTATGCTTTGCGCATCCATATGTCCTTCCTGCAAATTATAGAACATGTCCTATTCTTGTCCATTTTGCAGATGAGCATAGACATTTTTTTTAATGAGAGAGAGAGAGAGAAATTAACTGGGAAAGTATCCGTATGTTGCGGATCTGCAGTTTGCAGACCACAAAACGTATTGTATACGGTTGTGTGCATAGTGCCTAAGAGTTACTTGATGCAGACTGTATAATTGTAAATTATCATGAGCATTACAATACTCCACATACAGGGAAACAGAAGATTTATGATATAATAGGTGTCAGGTTAGCCCCACAGTAAAGCCATTCAGGAGCCGAACGCCAACAACATCCCTAGCAAAGGTGATTGGAACCTGCTGTCTGCATAGTTGGAATTTCTGCATGCTGTAAGCTCAGCCAGGAATCCACAGTGACTTGAAGCCTTGGGTCAGGCAAAGTATTAAACAGGAGTATGTGTCCTTGGTGACCTTATAGAATGGTGATCCTTACCAACTCATGGCACATGCGATTAGTAAGGGAATGCAAGTCATTTGACCACCCGGGGATCTGAGCAGAATTAAAACTGTTGCCTTCATCAAAGCTTTCTAAAAGTACCTTTTTATATCAGGAATTTCTTTCACTGAATTAAAACAACATATACCAAAGTCAGTAGGAAACTTGGTTTTGCCTTAAAACCTTTGGGTTTAAACATTTTTTTTTAAAATTTGCTTTCATTGTAGCTCGAATTTACAAATGTAAAACTAACCATTAACCTCCAGGGCATTGCTTTTCTTATACAGAGAATCAATCTGGCGAAAAAAAAAGCTACTAAATGTTATATTAATGTAATTCAGAATGAAAAACTAATTACTTTTGTAATTTACTTTCTGTTATAAAAATGTTCCAGTTGTGAGAGATTCTCTTTCCTTCATTATAATAGTACCCCCTGGTGTTTCATCTGTGTAGTAATTTTCATGTCCACCTACTGATCTGGATGAGCAGGTCGCACATGCTCAGTTCTGACTTTCAAATGCGACCAGTTATATCTACCATTAGAAGATGTGACAATTAAAGGGAGAGAGTTGTGCCAAAATGGACATGCCCCCTGAGAAAGGACACGCCCCTAAGTGGAAGTGGCCAGCCTAAAGAAAATCTAGCAGAGCAATTGGAGCAATGAATGGGGAGATCTCTGTATCCATGTGATATACAGGACTGGTTCTAGGTTTAGAGATTGTACTATATTATGTCATATTTTCATTTTGTACATCAATCATGGCATAACATCTTCAATGTTATTTAAAGACCCATATTGAGCTAAACAGAGACCATTAAACTTAATAGAGATTGCTACAGAGTTTAGATTAACCTTGTCCAAACTCATTCTACGGGACTCTCTGACCATCTAATGTGTATTAAACTTTCAGGTGATGGTTGTGCAACAGAAGTCAGGGGTAGAAGAGTTGTCTAGTAGCAGCTTTCTCCCAGAACACATGCTCTCTCAATTGAGATAAGTGGGCATATGTATGGAGGGTAGGAGGACTACCTTTTGACAGAAGAAAAGTTCTGCCAATAGCTATTAAATGTGTATTGCCATCCTATACCTTTGGTGTATTTTATCTCTAGTTACTGTGCAATTAGAAGAAAAGGCTGGGTAAGCTCTCACAGTGCCCAAACCAGGGTGTTACTTCATGTTATATAAGTTGTCCAATAAACACAACTAGTCACATGTATGAACACAAAAGTTATTGCATATATTCATTTCATTTACATCATTACTTCATTACAATAATGAATGTTTTCTGTACCTTCTCATAAGAAACACCTCTTTGAGAGGCCTCCCTTTAAACCATAACTTCTATAAGAAGAACCACTCTCTAGACAGGTTTTCAATGCAGTTTTAGATGGTTGTCTCAAAGAGGTTTTACAGTACATGCTAAAAATGTCTTGCCCATGGGAAGACCAGCCATAAACCCTACGGGGAAATTAACCACTTCACATCCGGGCCATTTCCCCCTTCCTGACAGAGCCTAATTTTCCAAATCTGACATGTGTCAAGTTATGTGGTAATAACTTTGGAACGCTGTTACTTATCCAAGCCATTCTGAGAATGTTTTCTCGTGACACATTGTACTTCATGACAGTGGTAAATTTGAGTTGATATATTTCACCTTTATTTATAAAATAATCCAAAATTTACCAAAAATGTTGAAAAATTCACAATTTTCAAAATTTATATTTCTCTGCTTTTAAAACAGAAAGTTATATCTAATGAAATATTTATTACTTTACATTCCCCATATGTCTACTTTATGTTGGCATCATTTTGGAAATGTCATTTTATTTTTTTAGGACGTTAGAAGGCTTAGAATTTTAGAAGCAATTCTTAAAATTTTTAAGAAAATTTCCAAAACCCACTTTTTAAGGACCAGTTCAGGTCTGAAGTCACTTTGTGGGGCTTACATAGAGGAAACCCCCCATAAATGACCCCATTGTATAAACTACACTCAAAACTGATTTTGCAAACTTTGTTAACCCTTTAGGTGTTGCACAAGAATTAAAGAAAAATGGAGATGACATTTCTAAATTTCACTTTTTTGGCAGATTTTCCATTTCAATAAAAAAAAAATCTTTAACACATCGAGGGTTAACAGCCAAATAAAACTCATTATTTATTACCCTGATTCTGCGGTTTACAGAAACACCCCACATGTGGTCGTAAACAGGGCGCAGAAGAAAAGGAGTGCCGTATGGTTTTTGGAATGCAGATTTACCTGAACTGGTAAGAAACTCCCAAAAAGTGACCCCATTTTGGAAACTACGGGATAAGGTGCCAGTTTTATTTGTACTATTTTTGGGTACATATGATTTATAATTGCTCTATATTACATTTTTTGTGAGGCAAGGTAACCAAAAAATGTCTGTTTTGGCACTGTTTTTATTTTTTACAACTATCATCTGACAGGGTAGATCATGTGCTATTTTTATAGACCAAGTAGTTACGGACGCAATGATATCAAATATGTTTACTTTCTTTGTTTGTTTGTTTCAGTTTTACATAATAAAGCATTTTTGAAAAAAAAATATGTTTTTGTGTCTCCATTTTCTGAAAACCATATTTTTTTTTATTTTTCTGCCCGGCAGTGTGTTAGTGTAAACAAAAGAGCCCGTGCCCTGCACGATCTATCGCACAGCAAGAGAGGACATCGGAGCATCAGGGGGGCTGCCTTTGTGAAATATGGGTATGTCCAGGTTCAGCTCTGAACCCGGACAACCCCTTTAGTGTAGAAGCATCAGGAACGTATGCACCAAGCCAGCGGCTGCAGGTGCCCTCCTGAATTTAACTGTATTGCCATCTTCAGGATGATGATACAGTTTCATACTGTGGCGCAGGTGCCAATATTTTGTGCTGAACTGTGGTATTTGGTTTTGTAGACGCAGTATTTTGTGTGGCACTGTGGTATCCAGTTTTGCTGGGGCAGTATTTGTGCTATACTGTGGTATTTGGTTTTGCTGAGGCAGTATTTTGTGCTGTACTGTGATATTTGTTTCTGCTAAGGCAGTATTTTGTGCTGTACTGTGGTATTTGGTTCTGCTGGGGCAGTATTGTTTTTTTGTTTTGTTCTTCACTATGGTATTGCCCACCTACTTTTAAGTTTTTTTCAGGGCCACTTTAAGTTTCCAGTCTGCCCTTGGGCTCAACCCATGAAGTGAACCTCTACCAAGGCACATGAACATCAGACAGGGGGTATAGAATGAGTCAGACTAGAGAGTAACAGCAGCTCCCCCTGTGGTAGATCCAGCTCAACCAGTATTCATAGCTGATCGCAGCATCTTAGATGACTATTGAGGGCTGTCAGGAGTTAATCTTAAAATAATTAAAATACTCACCTTATCCAATTGCTTGCAAAGAGTCCGCCACAGCCATCTTGATTGAAGATCCAGCGCAAAATCTTGTGCAGTGCATGATGACGTCATCATGCTGGCCTGCGTGGTGATGTCATATGTCACCACGCAGAAGATTTTGTGCGGGATCTTCAATCAAGATGGCCACGGTGGAGTCTTCATGCGCAAATGGATATGGTGAGTATGAATTTTTTTTTACCGCCATTTTAGGGAAAATTGAATTGCTACCACGAAGCATGAGGAAATGTGACTTTGTGGCGAATGGAATTTTTGCTGGAATTTGGATCGAAGTCCATTTAGTGACTAATTACTAATTATATGGATAGCCATCCATCTGAATAGCCATCATTGTAACGCATGGTTGGTCTGAGTTCACCAAATGGTAAAATGTTGGGCCAAATTCAGCTTCTATTAACTAAGATCTGTTAAATCAGTGTTCCTCTACTCCAGTCCTCAGGGCCCACCTGCTGGCCATGTTTTCAGGATTTCCTTAGTATTGGGCAGGTAACATAATTCGTGTCAATGTATCAGGATTTACCACAGGTAATCATTCTGTGAGATATTCTCAAATCATGACCAGCATTCATTGGGCAATGCATAGTATTTAACAAGCTAAGGCTTATGTGCACTACTTGGTTTATTTGCTCCTTACAAAGAATTAAGATGTGAATCTGACTTTTAATTTAGTCTAAGGTTTTATTCAGTATAAAGCTTCAGATTTTGGATGTTTAATATCATGCGCTAGTGAATTCCGGAAATGTTCAGGCTTGGTTGCTTTGCACATTATAGAAAATCATTTTCTGGTTCAGAGGTTTTGAAGTCCTTGATATGTATTGCGAGTAGATTCTTCCTGAGCTTCTTCTACAGTACTCCAGAATAGGATACTTGCAAACTGTTTCTTGTTATTGAAAAGTTATCCTGATGTATTGAATAACCCAGTATAGTTTTGTATGGATATAAGTCAGGGTTAACAATCCTGACTCTCCCCTAGTAGGAAGCTAGGTGGTGGATTTAGGGCCATCCTGTCATGGGGTGCCGACGGCAGGTTCCCCCTATTTACCGCCGTCAGCGCTCTGCGGTTCATACGGAACAAAGACGTACGCTACACCCTCGTCTCCACAGCAACGAGGGACAGGGAGGATCTGGCCGCGCGTATTCCCTTGGCGCAGTCAGTGTCCTTTGCGTCCATGGCAACTGCGGTAAGCCTGAGCGCTGAGCTGATCACTCGGTGCTCGGCTGGATTCAGGAGAATGAGTCATGTGACGCTGGCCACGTCACATGACTCCTCTTCTCCACTATTTAACAGGCAGCCTGCTGGCCACAGGTTGCCTGTGAATTCTCTTCCTGAACTTGTTCAGCGTGACATGCGGCTAGATTCCCGGCTCCGTTCCCGACTTTGTCCCCGGTTGCTCCCTGCATTTATTGGCTTCTCCTGGTTTGACCTTTGGCGTGGACTTGACTTCTCTTTGATTATCCTTTTGTACTTTAGCGACATCCTGGTTCTGACTCGGCTTGCTGACATATCTGTTATTTGTCTTGTATGTCCCTCTGCACTTACCGAGGCTAGGGAACGTCGTCCAGTTGTACCTCGTTGCCTAGGACAAGTGGTGCAAGTAGGCAGGGACAGGGCTGTGCTAGCTGAAGAAGTAATAGGAGTTACATTTGCTCACTCCTTGGACATTTGCATTCAGAAAGCCATCTCTACTTTACAGTACTCCAGAAAGTGAGAGAAAGAAAGATTTAGAAGGTCCAGAAACTGCATGGCTGAGCACTGGAGTCAGTCAGTAAGGTATTTGCTGTTTAACCACCCGCACCAAACCCACAACACCAAGAGCACCCCAACTACCATCAGGCAGAATCCCCAACATCAGTGTGTGCCCTGAGGGAAGGAAGGGTGAGCCCTCCTGTCACTACCAGGCCCTAAGGATCATTGGTTTGATGATTACCACTGTGAATAACTGTTGCAGCCAGAGCCACTACCACTCCTATCCTCCGCTCTACTCCTCCCGGGCTTACGGCACTTGTAGTTGTCCCAAAACTGGCTAGGCTGGCTATGTAGGCATTTCTTCTGCCTGGCAATCCATTGTTAGCCTATTTCCAAAAGCAGAGGGTTTAATAAGCAGCCAGGAAAGGTAACCACGGGATGAAAAAAACATCTGTGAAAACAGAGCAGCAGACAAACCACACGAAGGTTTGAACAGCCACAAAAATGCACTGGGCCCCGTTCTTGTTCCCTACATTAACTACAGCAGCCCTTCATACAATAGAAGGGTTTTCTCAGACAAATGATGTACAAGTCAAAATTACTAGAATTTTATTTTAAAAAATTGTTGCCTAGCAGTGGACTGTCATATGATTGTTAAAAGCTGATTAGATTCTTTGCATATACTGTATATATATATAGTACCAAAAAAAAGTAAGTTAAAAGAGGATCTGTCACCTCTCCTAATTGCATTCAGTGTCATTTCTCTATTATTCCCTCTTGAAGTTTATGAATAATTGCCCAACTGGATGTTGCCATTTGGGAGGAAGGGGGGGCTGGGGGTGTCCCTGCACAGTCTGCCACTTACAGCACTGATTGGACAGTGACTCCACTGACACCACCAACTGGTAACATAAACCTCTAGTCGGTATAAAAGAGGAATGGCACAACATAAATCATGCTAATAGATGTTCCAGAATGGTAATTTAAAGTGGAATTTAAAGACCCTGTATCCCACAGTGGACCCTACAGCCATTACTGCAAGTGTACTATTGCCTGCCATAGATTCTACTAGAGAGAGACTTTAGCCAGATAGAGAAGAAAGAGGGCCATCACTCCCATCCTTGCACTTCAGTAAAGAGTTCTAAATCTGGCCTGGTTTTCTGACTCCTATGCCTAACGCTGGTCATTGGACTCTACACATCCTGCCTTGCACCCATCCAATATCAAGGGCACCCCAGTTACCATCAGACAAGAACCTCAGAATCAGGGTGTGCCGCTGGGGTAAAAGCAAGGCTCCCACCTCACTCTGCACTGGCCCTAGGGAGCAACAGTGAGAGGACAGCCACAGTGATTGACTGTAAGCCAAGCCACTACCACTCCCATACTCCGCTCTGGCTCCTAATGGACTGGCTGCACAGGCTCCTCTCCTTTCTGTGGCCAGCTCCTCCGTGGCTGCTTTGATTGACATAGTCAATCAGTAGCAAAGCAGCCAGGGAGGGGCTGGCCACAGAAAGCAGAGGAGCATGGGTGCAACAAGAACAACGTTGATGCCCTCATTGCACCAAAGGCGTAATTTAACCTGTTGCGGACACATGACGTACCGGTAAGGCATGATGTCCCGGTACTTAAGGACACATGACGTACCGGTACGTCATGTGTAGTTCCGATCACCGCCGGTGCCTGCTCAAATCAATCCTGTGACCCCCCCCCCCCCCCCGTGTCGGCAATCGCCGCAAACCGCAGGTCTGAGTTTGCGGCTTTTACAGGTTGCGGCGGCAGTGCCATCGGGTCCCCGTGCGACTGTAAGGGAGACCCGATGGCATGGAAGGCAGCGTGCTGCCTTCCGGTGACGAGCCTGTGAGATCAGAAGTATTGGAATGCATTGTAAAGGGGATCAGACCCCCAAAAGATGAAGTCCCAAAGTGGGACAAAAAATAAAGTGAAAAAAAGTTGAAAAAATATAGTTTCCCCCAAAAAATTAAAAATTTCAAGTAAAAATAAACAAAAACGTCATTTTCCCCAAATAAAGTTTAAAAAAAATGGTAAAAATTAGGGAAACAAAAAAAGTAGACATATTAAGTATCGCTGCATCCATAATAACCTTGTCTATAAAAATATCACATGACCTAACCCCTCAGGTGAACACCGTAAAAAAATAAAAACGGTGTAAAAAGCGCTTTTTTTAGTCACCTTACATCACAAAAAGTGTAATAGCAAGCGATCAAAAAGTCATATGCACCCCAAAATAGTGCCAATCAAACCGTCATCTCATCCCACAAAAATCATACCCTACCCAAGATAATTGCCCAAAAACTGAAAAAACTATGGCTCTCAGACTATGGAAACACTAAAACATGATTTTTTTTGTTTAAAAAATGAAATCATTGTGTAAAACTTACATAAATAAAAAAAATGTATACATATTAGGTATCGCCGCGTTCGTAATAACTTGCTCTATAAAAATATCACATGACCTAACCCCTCAGGTGAATAACAATAAAAAAAAGTGTAAAATAAGCAATTTTTGGTCACCTTACATCACAAAAAGTGTAATAGCAAGCGATCAAAAAGTCATACGCACCCCAAAATAGTGCCAATCAAACCGTCATCTCATCCCGCAAAAATCATACCCTACCCAAGAAAATCGCCTAAAAACTGAAAAAACTATGGCTCTCAGACTGTTTAAAAAATGAAATCATTGTGTAAAACTTACATAAATAAAAAAATTGTATACATATTAGGTATCGCCGCGTCTGTGACAACCTGGCTTATAAAAATACCACATGATCTAACCTGTCAGATGAATGTTGTAAATAACAAAAAATAAAAACGGTGCCAAAACAGCTATTTCTTGTTACCTTGCCTCACAAAAAGTGTAATATAGAGCAACCAAAACTCATATGTACCCTAAACTAGTACCAACAAAACTGCCACCCTATCCCGTAGTTTCTAAAATAGGGTCACTTTTTTGGAGTTTCTACTCTAGGGGTGCATCAGGGGGGCTTCAAATGGGACATGGTGTCAAAAAACCAGTCCAGCAAAATCTGCCTTCCAAAACCCTTATGGCATTCCTTTCCTTCTGCGCCCTGCCGTGTGCCCGTACAGCAGTTTACAACCATATATGGGGTGTTTCTGTAAACTACAGAATCAGAGCCATAAATATTAAGTTTTGTTTGGCTTTTAACCCTTGCTTTCTAACTGGAAAAAAAATATTAAATTGGAAAATCTGCCAAAAAAGTGAAATTTTGAAATTGTATCTCTATTTTCCATTAATTCTTCTGGAACACCTAAAGGGTTAACAAAGTTAGTAAAAATCAGTTTTGAATACCTTGAGGGATGTAGTTTCTAGAATGGGGTCATTTTTGGGTGGTTTCTATTATGTAAGCCTCACAAAGTGACTTCAGACCTGAACTGGTCCTTAAAAAGTGGGTTTTTGAAAATTTCAGAAAAATGGCAAGATTTGCTTCTAAACTTCTAAGCCTTATAACATCCCCAAAAAATAAAATGTCATTCCCAAAATGATCCAACATGAAGTAGACATATGGGGAATGTAAAGTAATAACTATTTTTGTAGGTATTACTATGTATTATAGAAGTAGAGAAATTGAAACTTGGAAATTTGCAAATTTTAAAAAATTTTGGGCAAATTTGATATTTTTTTAGAAATTAAAATGAATTTTTTTTACTCGATTTTACCAGTGTCATGAAGTACAATGTGTGATGAAAAAACTATCTCAGAATGGTCTGGATAAGTCAAAGCGTTTTAAAGTTATCACCACATAAAGTCAAACTGGTCAGATTTGCAAAAATGGCCTGGTCCTTAAGGTGAAAATGGGATCAGACCCCCAAAAGATGAAGTAATGTTTAGGGGCAGTAAAAGTGACCATTTTTGTAATATACTTTCATTACTGAAATCGCATATTTCTATTAGAAAAATAGCTCTAAAGTGGCCCATTTTGGGCCTTAGCAACGCTCCCCTGTCTTCTGTTTACATAACACGGTCAATGTTGAGCAAGTCACCACAGTTATGTAAACAGAAGACAGAGGAGCGTTGCTAAGGCTCAAAATGGGACACTTTTCTAATAGAGATGTACGATTTCAGTAATGAAAGTATATTACAAAAATGGGCAGTATCACTGCCCCAATACATTACAAAAATAAAAGCTACACTTTAAATATAAAGATAACTTAGGAGTGGAGCTTCGGCTCTACAAAAAAAAAAAAACTGTGTTTTAATCAAGTTAACCAAAGCTATGTGTCTAGGCAAACAGTGGGATATGGAGGTCGCTGGTGACAAATTCTCTTTAAATAGTAGACTAAAATCTATGTTATAACTAATCTAATATATAATATTAGAGGACACATTTGCCTCTCAGCTGGTTGCTCACAGCCCAGGAAGAATTTAAGTTTGGCTTGATCGAAATATATTAATTAGCCGTCTGATTTATGAAAACGAAATCCATTTCACCTGCTACTTGGCTGTACTAGAACCACCCTTCTGTGTTTCACATGCATATTTACTCTCAAGCTCTTTTGAAAAATCTCCAAATATTTTCCATTGTTTACTGTGGAACCGATCCTGCAGCCCTTCAGAAAACATGGAAAGATTTGCAGTCCTGCCTTCATGTCTCACCACGGAGAATAATCATTCAGAGATTACATACGGACAAGGTGAGCAGCCAAAATATTCCCTGAGCTCTACTGTTCTTTTTTACCTCTGGCCAAGTAATCTACGGTTTGGAACATGTGGTCATAATGGAGTTAAATTTTGAAGCCAACCACTGTCTGTTTCTTCTTAAGGAGCGATTATACATATCTGATGGTATGTATAAGTCTCTCTTTGGTCCAAAAGAAGAAACACAAGCCTTGGTACTGACCCAAACCTTCCATGTTTTCAATAAATTGCCACTAGTAGTTCAGTTTTTATAGTTTTAACTAAAACAAATGAATTGGTACTATAGTCTAGATTAGGGATGAGCGAACTTGTGTTTTCAAGTTTGGCGTACAAGGTTCGGGTTTATCTAAGAATTCCATTATAGATTCCGCTCCCACATACCATAACTTATGGTTCGTGGTAGCAGAATCCATAACGAAATTCTTAGATAACCCGAATCTTGTCAGCTGAACTTGAAAACAGAAGTTCGCTCATCCCTAGTCTAGATCTATTTGTTACTAACTGCCAGAGAAGTCCATATACTGTACAGTGCTTCTCATGAACATACTGTATATTGCTTGAACTTAATATTATTTTACTAGGATTTTATATTTCTGCATAATTGTTGGGGAGATTTAGCAAAACTGGTATAAAAATTGGCTAAATTGCCCATAGCAACCATTCAGATTCCACCATTCATTTTCCAAAAGCGCTCTGAAAAGCTATAAATCTCCCCTAATTGGAACAGGTTGCAGTACAATGCCCACATACCAGGCCAGTTGAGTTGCTGTACCTGTCTGTACCCTTCATTCTTATCATCAAGACGGTCAAGACCCCAACTATCATGCACTGATGGCCTATCCTGAGAAGAAAACTATCAATGCTTGAATCCTGGCGCACCCCTTTAAAGGGCTATTCCATTTACTTCAGTGGCAGGTCAGGCATATGTACTGGAATTCTATTTACCTCCATGGGACTGCTGGCAATAGCCGAGAACATCACTTGGCTATATCTGGCAGGTCCTATTGAGAGGAAATGAGTGGCTTGCCATTAAGTTCATTTGGGGGATGGGAGGGCCTATGGGGTATTGGGCCCCTGTTCTTTATAGCTTTTATAGACGATCACCTGTACATATTAAAGGGTTTATCTGACTCTTTGTAACTGTTGGTCTATCCTCTGGATAGATATATCACAGAAAATAATACCCCTAAAATTTAACTTTTACTAAATACGTTTCAGAATAGAACAAAACCCCAAAAATCTATTGTACATAGATAATATAAAATCGTTTACTCGTGCCAGCACTGAGATATATATTCATATGGTGCACGTGTATAACCACAGATCAGCAGGACAATAAAGCGACAACACCAGCATATAAGATACTCGCAACAATGCAGAGCAACACCGTTAGTTGTGATCGATAACTCACGGTTACTTGATACCATTCGCTTAAGCCCAGCCGGTCTTCAGGGGTAACAGCCGATAAAACGGGGTGGGGAAGATATTCTATCCCTAGGGTGACCCTACCGCTCTCCCTGCCTAAAAGTGAAGCACCCTGGTTGTCCCTGCTGAAATCTTCACTTCCCGACGCGTTTCCCCAGGTGGCGGTGTCCACGTGGTTCATCAGGGGAATAAGCAAGCAGCAAAGGAAGATGAAACCAAAACTACTCAAACATATAGATGATGGTCTGATGGAAAAAGCACATTATTCATGTGGGCACCTAGATAAAAAGAGTGCCTCTGGACTCTTTGTAACTGCTGGTCTATCCTCTGGATAGGTCATCAGCATCTGATTGGTGGAGCTCCTACACCTGGGACCTCTGTCAATCAGCTTTTTAAGAAGGTCCTGACGCTCCCGGGTGTCGGACTACCACCTATCAGAGGCTGATAACCTATCCAGAGGATAGACCAACAGTTACAAAGAGTCAGATAACCCCTTTAAATTGTCTGCATAGTAGGTGGCAAAATTTCAAATGACTCCTTAAATGCTACATTAAATTCTTGGATCAAACACTCATGTAAATGAAACCGAATACCGGTAACTTGAATTTCCGTTTCTTCCAACAGTGGAATCCAAAACCACTAACAACCATGACTTCCACTGGCAGAGATTCCCATAGGTCTAGACACACAGGATATCCTCCTGTTATTCTTGCAATCACTAGACAGAGCTTTGCTTTTTATCTGTTGTATCTTATGGCAGCTGCTAACGGCCTAAAATAACAATGGGCATATCCTCACCTTTTAGATCCTCCAATGTTTTAGTGCTGCCAACTCTGTTCCCTCTGTTTTACAGTGCTCCAACAATGATGTGCTCTACCAACACAGGACCACTGCAGCCAATCCCTGGCCACAGCAGTAATGCAGATATGTATGGCACACGTTCACTGTGGTCAGTGATTATCTGCATTTGTCATGTGTCAGCAAGGCACATCACCACTGAGAAGACAACATAGAGCAGCGGAACCATCTGTGTTTAAGCGGCTTCATTCTTTCCTATTTTATACAGTGGCATACCTACCATAGAGTCGGATCATGTGACTGCTATGGTTGCCTGAGGTGAAGGGATCCAAGTACTGAACTGCTTCTTCATACTGTAAATTCACAGTATTTTCTATCAGCTGCCACTAGGGGTATCTCAGTTCATACATTCCACAGCTTTCATTGATTTCAGTGGTAGCTGTTTAAATTCCTATGCACTGAGCTATCCCCAGTGGTAGCTGCAGGCAGTCAGTTTCCTAGTATACTGTGTGTAGGAAAGCAGGATATTTATCTATGTATTATACCAGTTGTCTGATGTAAATACACTGAGAAATACGCTGTTCAGAATGCACAGCATATATTATTGAAGCAACTTTTCCACTTTCTCTAACATAGAAGTCAGATAAAGTGAGTAAGTCAGAGGGGGACTTTTTAAATTACATTTCTTATTAAACATTTCTTCCTTAATTAAAAAAATGTAAATTAGTCAGAAATCGGGGGAGTCGTGTCTCACGTTTCACATTGTCTGGGACTGTTTGACGCACACGTACTGGGAGACTGGCTGAGGCAGGAGGGCCCATACTAAGTTTTGCTATGGGGCCGTATGAGATCTGTGCACACATGAACAAGCAAGCAAATAGAGACCAATGATTTGCATACTGCTCAGCAGTGACTGTGTCGAGAGGAATCGGTTCAGTAAAGCAATAACACAAAAGTAGTAAAAAGTCTAAAAAACTGTAGATCTTATACATTGTTTCTCATGTGCGTTATGTAACATTGGAGTCAGGGGCTCTCTTGTAATACTGAATTATATATTTTCATGGCAAGTAATCATCTCACCTGAAAACACAGTAATATAAGTTGTTTTAAGACATTCAAGGCTATGGCTTGTGAACTATCTTAATGGGAGAGGTGTAAACATGGCACCTTAGTACAATATGTATGGAGAATTCCTCAGTATAGCTAATTACAATATACTTGAGCTTGCTATATGAACGCCAAATTTTTCTTTTTGAAAACACAAAAGGGAAAACTCTGTGATCTTAACAGACTGGGGATAAAGGAAAAACGAGATGTGGTTTGGTCCTTTGGTATGCAGGATTTTGGCATTATCCCGAATTCTTGTGGTATAAAGCCCTTTGATCTTGTAAACATCGGAAAGGAAAGTACCCGCAAGATTTAGACACACTATAAAATTTCTGGTAATATATTATATTCAGTATATACTGTATATATACCTGTCCTAACATATGAAATTGATAACCTAAGGCCATTTTTGGTGCATGTACATGTAATAAGAATAGACAATGAGTTGAGCAACAGCACAGAAAGATAAATGCACTCACCTTGCCCTACCACAAAGATAACACCATACCATACATTCTCATATTGAAGACGTGTCCTGTCTTTTTGATGACTGTAGGAATAATAGTGGGCTAGATTATTGCTTAAAATTGAGGTGGACACGCGAGGACTAAAAAATTGGGCATGGAGTGGGCAGGGAAGGGGACAGGTCAGATGGTCCGTCTCATTTACCATTTTCTACACCTATTTTAGACATAGAAAATGGTGTAAATGTAAGACAGCTAGGAAGCTGTCTTACATTTAGAAGCGGCGGTGGATCCGCCAAAGTTATGTAGAGGACGTCACCTCTATATAACTCCAGAGGATCCATCGCCAGTGCAGGGCCTTATTAAGACCGGCATCTAAAGCGCTGTTCTTAAAGGGAACTTGTCACCTAGAAAATTCATATTAAACCGCCAGCAGTACCTTATTGCAGCCTGTAGCATGATTATAAAGGTGTCTGTGTCTTTTTTGTACAATGCGGCAAAAGTAAAAAAATAAAGACTTTTATTCAACTGGCCACGCTATGTAAACGATAGTCTTGAAGTCAAGACGGCAGCGGCTTTCTTGTCTGAAGTCAAGCGCGCGCGCCCCCTTACCTCCCCATAGGGTTTGATTGATAGAATTTCCTTCACTACTGGACGCTTGACTCTAGTCTGTGTCCCTGCAATACCGGCACCTGCGCACTGTTCCATTCCGCTATGAGGTATTGTTCAAAAGCTCAATGCTCAGGAACTCGCACACGAGAGCGCATGCGCGGAGTCTACATTCAAGCAACCGGCAGTGAAGGAATCGGGCATCCTATCAATGAAACGTTATAGGGAGATAAAGGGGGCGCGCACGCTTGACTTCAGGCGAGAAAGCCGCTGCCCCCTTGACTTCAAGACTATCGTTTACATAGTGTGGCCCGTTGAATAAAAGTCTTTTTACAGACGTTTTACCTGAACATATTATAGAAATCAGTCATGGAGAGAGGACTCTTGGAGTGGGGCAGACATAAGTTTGCACTAGGGATAAGGGAATCGAATCTCATTTAACGGCACAGTTATAGTGGAAGCAGGGGGAACCGGCTGCCACGGGAACTGAACTCAGAAGGGGCTTGCCTAGGATAACTAAAAGATTTTATCATCAAGGCCCTGTCTGACTTTATATATAGTGATAGTATATACAGTGACATGACATACAGTATATACATGTAGGAAATGGATGGAGCACCTGCCTGGCCTGGTCTGAGAGAGCTATCTTGACTACTCACAGGAGTGAGGTTTGCATGGGAGAGGGGGGGCATTAAAAAATTTGCAGTGCAGCCCAGTCTGTTTAAGTTATGCCACTGGTCTCATTGTCAGGAGTTTTTCACTTGTGAGGGGCTGTCCCACAGCTGAAGAAGTGCCCATCTGCCTGTTGATTAACAGGCCCTGACAATCTGGGCCCTGTGCCAGGCACCAAAACTCAAATTCAACTTCGGGAGCAGCGATTACTCCCACAGCTGAATTTGAGTTTCAGCCTCTGCATTGCTACTTGGCACAGCAGCCCAGGGCCCAGATTCTCAGGGCTGGGCTAGATGATAGCTTAAAGTAGCAATCATGATCTCTAAAATACGAAAGTCTCATCCACCTCTACATTATTTTTATGAAAGTTATTGAATACCCCAAAACACAACCCCCACAAAAAAAGGAAAGTGTGAATTAAATTAACATTCTTCCATTACTGTGCCCCTCCTCAGACACAGGTATACCTTTAAAATTAAAATATCCCATTGTAATCCTATGAGCAGGTCCGAAGAAGCAGTTAGGAATCACCAACCCAAAATTACCAGTCAAAATCATCTATTTCCAGCTTACTCCTATTCCAAGGCTAGCAGAAAATCTTGTTTATTCCTTGCTAATAGGTGCCTCCTGTTTCAGATTTGCTGTGTGTTTAGATATATGTCTATCCGCCTGCCAAGATTCCTAGGCAGATATATCCTTAGAAATGTAGACCATTTTCTCAACCAAATTCAAAGAAAACAAACGAAAGGCCAAGGTCTGATATGAAATAGTTTGAAAATGAGAAAAAGCTGCCTCGGAACTCAGTTTACATTCAAATAAGTTTCTGCGGGACAACGCGGTCAGCTGGGCTTCTTGAACATGTGAGGCATAATATGGGAGAGGCTGCCCTGCTGGTAGGTGTGTGATGTTGTTATTAGCGAAAGAAACATTGCACATGTTTGGCTATGTAATAAGAACAGCTAAACATATTTGGGTCAACGAAGAAAGGGAGAATTGCTTCTCAATAACAGGGTATCCTTCAGTGTTATGTACACACCCTGCTCAAAGAGAAATGCCCATACACGATTCATACCATGTGTCTTTTTGGCATGGGAACCGCAGCTGCAAATCTGAATTTATAATTTATATCTATATTACATGCTTTGGTGTAGGTATAAGAGTATAGATTCATACGGGCCTTTATGCTTGGAAATGTAAAAAAGCTTTGATAATGGGGGTCTCATTTCTCTCTAGACAACTCCAGAGGGCATGAGTTTGATAGATCTGGTAACGGTCTCTGGCTAATACTAAGATACATGCACTGTGGCCAAAGGTGGACATTCCTTCGATTTAGTTCAAGAGTGGAGGTGAATCTAGACTCCAAATTTCTGATTAAGATAAAATCACATCCTTTATTTCTTCAAATTAAGAGATGGTATGAGATTGCTTACTCGTTTCAGATGACCATCACCCTTATCACGGATCCGTGTGTTCCGTATGTCTTCAGTTATCTTTCCGTTTCCGTTCCGTAAGTCCGTATAATACGGACGTGGTGCTTCCGTGTGTCATCCGTTTTTCACGGTCCGCAAAAAACTGAAATGGGACTGAAATGGAGTTTCCTAGAATGTTTTCAGTCCAGAGGTCCACAAAAAACGGATGACATACGGATGCATTTCCGTGTGCTATCCATTTTTTACGGAACCAATGACTTTCTATGGGGCCACGGACTGCAATTTGCAGCCAAGTATAGGACATGTTCTAAAATAAAAGGAATGGACATACGGAACGGACAGCACACGGATGACAATGAAAGGCATTCCGCAATTTTTGCGGACCCATAGAAATGAATGGGTTCGTGCATTGTCCGCAAAAGTTGCGGAAAGGGCACGGAAGAAAAACACGGTCGTGTGAATGCTCCCTTACTCATAGCTCTCCTAAGTGTTCCTATGCTGGCTTTTTAATTTGAAGAAATAAAGCATGATATTTTGTTATGTTTAGTGGGTATGGAAACACGGCATCAACTGAGCAATTTGACTTTGGACTAAACCTAAGGGTGTTTTCCTGGCAGTCCCCTTGTATTCACCCTTTAAAACCTATACAGGAATCTGGACTTCACTGCAGGGGAGCTATCAGGTCGCTACCTCCTGGAGTAGTCCAGATATGTTTGACAGTTCACCCATGTAGGTAAAAAAAAATTTGCGGGACAAGTTGTACTTTCTAATGCCACCATTTATTACTGCATAGGATGGAGTGGAAAGTGGGGAAACATTTCCAAATGTGGTGGAATTGGAAAAAAAAAAAAGCAAATCTGCCACAGTTTTACTTTTTTTATTTTTTTTACGGCATTCACTATGCAGTAAAACTGACTTGTGCTCTTAATTCTCCAGGTCAGTCCCAATCCGGCAATAACACATATATATAGTTTTTCTTGCTTTTTGATACTGAAGAAAAAAAATCTTGAAAAAAATAATGTTTTGTCTACATTTTCTAAAGCCTATAACTTTTTTTATATCCATGTTTACTTTTTCTCTGGATAATTCATCAGTATATGATCGGTGGGAATCCTTCTCCCTGTTGACCAAGCACAGCGCCGTACATTGTATAGTCGCTGTGCTTGGTGTCGCAGCTCAGCCCCATTCACTTCAATGAAGCTGAGCTGATCCTAGGCCACATGACACATAAACATGTCATTACTCAGCATAGGAAAAGCAGAGAGAAGGCTACTGCGCTCACAGAAGTACTACTGCCTTCTCACACAGCTAAATGGTGGGGGTCCCTGGTGTCAGACCCCCACCGATCATATACTGATGACCTATCCTGAGGAGGACCATCAGGAGGACACTGAACAACAAGTAAAGCCAACATTTTTATGGATAAATTGGAAAAACATTATGAATGATAAAGATAATATGTCTATAGCTCAATATACTTATCACACCTCATTACCAGCATTTACTGTGAGCTGTAAAATGATAATTATCACCAAAATATTCTAGTCAAGTACCACCAGCCTCAAAAAAATCACGGACACAGGAAATAAGTTGCCTATTTTTACAGACTGTCCAGAAATTTCTGGATGATTGGCAACCCTGGGTGGTAGTAGTATCATGGTTTGGTCCTGTTTTATTGCATCTGGGCCAGGGCAGCTTGCCATAATTGATGGAACAATGAATTCTGAATTATGCCAGCAAATTCTAAAGGAAAATATCAGGACATCTGTCTGTGAGCTGAATCTCAAAAGAACATGGGTCATGCAGAAAGACAACGACCCAAAGTACACTAGTCATTCTACCAAAGAATGGTTAAAGAAGAATAGAATTAAAGTTTTGGACTGGTCCAGTCCAAGTACTGACTTTAGTCCAATAGAAATGTTGTGGAAGGACCTGAAGTGAGCAGTTCATGGGGGCAACCCACCAACGTAACAGAGTTGAAGATGTTTTGTATGGAGGAATGGGCTAAAATTCCTCCAAGCTGATGAACAATTACTGGAAACACACTTAACTTGCAGTTTTTGCTGCACATGAGGGTCACACCAGATACTGAAAGCCACTCACAAACATATGATATTGGATCATTTTCCTCAGTAAGTAAATGACCAAGTCTAATATTTTGTAATCATTTGTTTGATTTGGTTATCTTTATCTACTGTTAGGACTTCGGATGTAGTTTTAGGTCAAATTAACGCAGAAATACAGAAAATTCTGAATGGTTCGCAAACTTTGAAGCAACACTCTAACTCTCCTTTCCTGTCAATACATTTTTGACTATAACAACACTATACAATACGGTATAGAGTACATGGTTTCTATAATGATTTCTTTGTCAGTGATTTTTCAGAATAATTCTGAACTCCCATACTCAGGGTAATCTCACCAGCACTTTGTCACATGCCCTTAATTCTATCCTCCTTAGAGTCCTATCCTTATGACATATTTACAGATCACATGCAGTATAATAACAGGATAATATCTGCAAAGACTGAACTCTTGTATTCTGCATATGTCCTAAAGAATATTTTCTCTGTTACTGCAAAATAAATGAAAAGTGGTATCTCTTTAGTGGATGGCCCCTCAGCTATAGAAACATAGAAACATAGAATGTGTCGGCAGATAAGAACCCTTTGGCCCATCTAGTCTGCCCAATATACTGAGTACTATGGATAGCCCCTGGCCCTATCTTATATGAAGGGTGGCCTTATGCCTATCCCATGCATGCTTAAACCCCTTCACTGTATTTGCAGCTGCCACTTCTGCAGGAAGGCTATTCCATGCATCCACTACTCTCTCAGTTTAGTAATACTTCCTGATATTACTTTTAAACCTTTGCCCCTCTAATTTAAAACTATGTCCTCTTGTAGCAGTTTTTCTTCTTTTAAATATTCTCTCCTCTTTTACCTTGTTGATTCCCTTTATGTATTTAAAAGTTTCTATCATATCCCCTCTGTCTCGTCTTTCTTCCAAGCTATACATGTTAAGGTCCTTTAATCTTTCCTGGTAAGTTTTATCCTGCAATCCATGTACCAGTTTAGTAGCTCTTCTCTGAACTCTCTCCAAAGTATCAATATCCTTCTGGAGATATGGTCTCCAGTACTGAGCACAATACTCCAAATGAGGTCTCACTAGTGCTCTGTAGAGCGGCATGAGCACCTCCCTCTTTCTACTAGTAATGCCTCTCCCTATACACCCAAGCATTCTGCTAGC
Organism: Bufo bufo; assembly: GCF_905171765.1. Lineage (NCBI taxonomy): Eukaryota > Metazoa > Chordata > Amphibia > Anura > Bufonidae > Bufo > Bufo bufo. The sequence continues at coordinate 329,283,311 of NC_053391.1, read as the reverse complement.
ATTTCCTGCTGCTCTATGACATTGTCTGCCTACCTTTAAGTCTTCTGAAATAATGACCCCTAAATCCCTTTCCTCAGATACTGAGGTTAGGACTGTATCACTGATTGTATATTCTGCTCTTGGGTTTTTATGCCCCAGGTGCATTATCTTGCACTTATCAACATTAAATTTTAGTTGCCAGATTTTTGACCATTCCTCTAGTTTTCCTAAATCCCTTTCCATTTGGTGTATCCCTCCAGGAACATCAACCCTGTTACAAATCTTTGTGTCATCAGCAAAAAGACACACCTTACCATTGAGGCCTTCTGCAATTTTGCTGATAAAGATATTAAACAATATGGGTCCCAGAACAGATCCCTGAGGTACCCCACTGGTAACAAGACCTTGGTGTGAATATACTCCATTGACTACAACCCTCTGTTGTCTGTCCCTCAGCCACTGCCTAATCCATTCAACAATATGGGTCCCAGAACAGATCCCTGAGGTACCCCACTGGTAACAAGAGCTATGAGTAATCAATGCATGAAAATGCCACTTACTAAGCACAAAAAAGATTTTGCAGGCTTCCATCTAAACCCATCAGTAGACACGATCCTTCATTTATTTATTTTACGCACTTATATAGCACTAACATATTCCACAGCACTTCACAGACATTAGTATCAAGCTGTTCCCTCGCAGTTTGTCTTTGGAGTGTGGAAGAAATCCTTGCAATCACGGGAAGAACAAACTCCATGCAGAGGCCTCCTTGCATCAAGTAAAGCTAAGCCCGCCCCTTACACCTCCTCTCTACAATTAGATGGACATGCTGCCATGTTGCCGGGATCGTGCTCTTCTAGCGCATGCGAGGTACGCTGCCTGTTACAGCATGATCCTCACTCACCCGCCTTCATGTTGCTGACTGCGGATGCGCCGGACAGTTCGATCGCGCGTGCCCGGCCGTCGCGTTGTAACAGGCAGCGTACCGCGCATGCGCTAGAAGAGCACGATCCCGGCAACATGGCAGCATGTCCATCTAATTGTAGATAGGAGGTGTAAGGGGCGGGCTTAGCTTTACTTGATGCAAGGAGGCCGCTGCCCCCTTGACTTCAAGCCTGATTTGGCGACAGCTCCAACCAACATTAAAACAGCGTTTTTAACAAGTATGAAGAAACACAAAGAGGAAAGAAAAACATGATTAGCAACACACAGGGGGATACTGAAAGGTACTGTGGTCGGTTTAATATGCGTTTTGCAGGTGACAGGTTCCCTTTAATGACCAAATAGCATTAGGGAATTCAGTTATAGGTTCCATTATAATAAAGTTACGGAATTCTAGGACGGAATACAAAACGGAAGCCTTTAAGAGTCATTCCGTTTTGCTGTGTCCTAATACATGTCTATGGGGCCAAATAACGGTTCAGTTTCTTTCCATTATACATGACAAAAAAATATATATAGCCCTAATATATATATTAGTGAAACTAATGTAGCTCTTCTGTCTTAGGGGATGGACCATGTGGGACATTGATGGCGTATCACTAGAATATGACATCAATGTCAGATAGGTGCGGGCCCCACGTCTGGGACCAATTCCTATCTACAGAATGAGGCCCCTGAAGTGAAGGAGAGCACACTGCATGTGCACAGTGTGCTCTCCATTCATTGTAATGGGAGTTCCAAAAATAGCTGAGAGAGCGCACTTGGCTGTTTTCGGAAGTCCCAAAGCAGTGAATGGAGAGAACGCCACGCAAGCAAGGCAAATAGCCCTTCTGGAACTCTTATAGCATTAAATGGAAGGTGACCACGCATGAGGAGCTTCTCTCTGCTTGTTTCAGGGTACCGTTCTGGAGATAGGAGCAGGTCCCAGACGTGGGACCCACACCTATTTGACATTGATGTCATATGCTAGCAATATGCCATCAATGTCCTAGATGGGAATACCCCTTTAACCACCTCCGGACCGCCTAACGCAGGATCGCGTTCCGGAGGTGGCAGCGCTGCGCACAGTCACGCATATACGCGTCATCTCGCGAGACGCGAGATTTCCTGTGAACGCGCGCACACAGGCGCGCGCGCTCACAGGAACGGAAGGTAAGAGAGTTGATCTCCAGCCTGCCAGCGGCGATCGTTCGCTGGCAGGCTGGAGATGTGTTTTTTTTAACCCCTAACAGGTATATTAGACGCTGTTTTGATAACAGCGTCTAATATACCTGCTACCTGGTCCTCTGGTGGTCCCCTTTGTTTGGATCGACCACCAGAGGACACAGGTAGCTCAGTAAAGTAGCACCAAGCACCACTACACTACACTACACCCCCCCCCCATCACTTATTAACCCCTTATTAGCCCCTGATCACCCCTAATCACCCCTGATCACCCCATATAGACTCCCTGATCACCCCCCTGTCATTGATTACCCCCCTGTCATTGATCAACCCCCTGTAAAGCTCCATTCAGACGTCCGCATGATTTTTACGGATCCACTGATAGATGGATCGGATCCGCAAAACGCATCCGGACGTCTGAATGAAGCCTTACAGGGGCATGATCAATGACTGTGGTGATCACCCCATATAGACTCCCTGATCACCCCCCTGTCATTGATTACCCCCCTGTCATTGATTACCCCCCTGTAAAGCTCCATTCAGATGTCCGCATGATTTTTACGGATGCACTGATACATGGATCGGATCCGCAAAACGCATCCGGTCGTCTGAATGAAGCCTTACAGGGGCATGATCAATGACTGTGGTGATCACCCCCCTGTCATTGATTACCCCCCTGTAAAGCTCCATTCAGATGTCCGCATGATTTTTACGGATGCACTGATAGATGGATCGGATCCGCAAAACGCATCCGGACGTCTGAATGAAGCCTTACAGGGGCATGATCAATGACTGTGGTGATCACCCCATATAGACTCCCTGATCACCCCCCTGTCATTGATTACCCCCCTGTCATTGATTACCCCCCTGTAAAGCTCCATTCAGATGTCCGCATGATTTTTACGGATGCACTGATAGATGGATCGGATCCGCAAAACGCATCCGGACGTCTGAATGAAGCCTTACAGGGGCATGATCAATGACTGTGGTGATCACCCCATATAGACTCCCTGATCACCCCCCTGTAAAGCTCCATTCAGATGTCCGCATGATTTTTACGGATGCACTGATACATGGATCGGATCCGCAAAACGCATCCGGTCGTCTGAATGAAGCCTTACAGGGGCATGATCAATGACTGTGGTGATCACCCCCCTGTCATTGATTACCCCCCTGTAAAGCTCCATTCAGATGTCCGCATGATTTTTACGGATGCACTGATAGATGGATCCGATCCGCAAAACGCATCCGGACGTCTGAATGAAGCCTTACAGGGGCATGATCAATGACTGTGGTGATCACCCCATATAGACTCCCTGATCACCCCCCTGTCATTGATCACCCCCCTGTCATTGATTACCCCCCTGTAAAGCTCCATTCAGATGTCCGCATGATTTTTACGGATGCACTGATAGATGGATCCGATCCGCAAAACGCATCCGGACGTCTGAATGAAGCCTTACAGGGGCATGATCAATGACTGTGGTGATCACCCCATATAGACTCCCTGATCACCCCCCTGTCATTGATCACCCCCCTGTCATTGATTACCCCCCTGTAAAGCTCCATTCAGATGTCCGCATGATTTTTACGGATGCACTGATAGATGGATCGGATCCGCAAAACGCATCCGGACGTCTGAATGAAGCCTTACACGGGCGTGATCAATGACTGTGGTTATCACCCCATATAGACTCCCTGATCACCCCCCTGTCATTGATCACCCCCCTGTCATTGATCACCCCCCTGTCATTGATCACCCCCCTGTCATTGATCACCCCCCTGTCATTTAGCACCCCTCTGTAAGGCTCCATTCAGATATTTTTTTGGCCCAAGTTAGCAGAATTTTTTTTTTTTTTTCTTACAAAGTCTCATATTCCACTAACTTGTGTCAAAAAATAAAATCTCACATGAACTCACCATACCCCTCACGGAATCCAAATGCGTAAAATTTTTTAGACATTTATATTCCAGACTTCTTCTCACGCTTTAGGGCCCCTAGAATGCCAGGGCAGTATAAATACCCCACATGTGACCCCATTTCGGAAAGAAGACACCCCCAGGTATTCCGTGAGGGGCATATTGAGTCCATGAAAGATTGAAATTTTTGTCCCAAGTTAGCGGAACGGGAGACTTTGTGAGAAAAAAATTAAAAATATCAATTTCCGCTAACTTGTGCCAAAAAAAAAAAATTTCTATGAACTCGCCATGCCCCTCATTGAATACCTTGGGGTGTCTTCTTTCCAAAATGGGGTCACATGTGGGGTATTTATACTGCCCTGGCATTCTAGGGGCCCCAAAGCGTGAGAAGAAGTCTGGTATCCAAATGTCTAAAAATGCCCTCCTAAAAGGAATTTGGGCACCTTTGCGCATCTAGGCTGCAAAAAAGTGTCACACATCTGGTATCGCCGTACTCAGGAGAAGTTGGGGAATGTGTTTTGGGGTGTCATTTTACATATACCCATGCTGGGTGAGAGAAATATCTTGGTCAAATGCCAACTTTGTATAAAAAAATGGGAAAAGTTGTCTTTTGCCAAGATATTTCTCTCACCCAGCATGGGTATATGTAAAATGACACCCCAAAACACATTCCCCAACTTCTCCTGAATACGGCGATACCACATGTGTGACACTTTTTTGCAGCCTAGGTGGGCAAAGGGGCCCATATTCCAAAGAGCACCTTTAGGATTTCACAGGTCATTTACCTACTTACCACACATTAGGGCCCCTGGAAAATGCCAGGGCAGTATAACTACCCCACAAGTGACCCCATTTTGGAAAGAAGACACCCCAAGGTATTCTGTGAGGGGCATGGCGAGTTCCTAGAATTTTTTATTTTTTGTCACAAGTTAGTGGAAAATGCTTATTTTTTTTTTTTATTTTTTTTTCATACAAAGTCTCATATTCCACTAACTTGTGACAAAAAATAAAAACTTCCATGAACTCACATTGCCCATCAGCGAATACCTTGGGGTCTCTTCTTTCCAAAATGGGGTCACTTGTGGGGTAGTTATACTGCCCTGGCATTCTAGGGGCCCAAATGTGTGGTAAGGAGTTTGAAATCAAATTCTGTAAAAAATGACCTGTGAAATCCGAAAGGTGCTCTTTTGAATATGGGCCCCTTTGCCCACCTCGGCTGCAAAAAAGTGTCACACATCTGGTATCTCCGTAATCGGGAGAAGTTGGGGAATGTGTTTTGGGGTGTCATTTTACATATACCCATGCTGGGTGAGAGAAATATCTTGGCAAAAGACAACTTTTCCCATTTTTTTATACAAAGTTGGCATTTGACCAAGATATTTATCTCACCCAGCATGGGTATATGTAAAAAGACACCCCAAAACACATTCCTCAACTTCTCCTGAATACAGAGATACCAGATGTGTGACACTTTTTTGCAGCCTAGGTGGGCAAAGGGGCCCACATTCCAAAGAGCACCTTTCGGATTTCACAGGTCATTTACCTACTTACCACACATTTGGGCCCCTAGAATGCCAGGGCAGTATAACTACCACACAAGTGACCCCATTTTGGAAAGAAGAGACCCCAAGGTATTCGCTGATGGGCATAGTGAGTTCATGGAAGTTTTTATTTTTTGTCACAAGTTTGTGGAATATGAGACTTTGTATGAAAAAAAAAAAAAAAAAAAAAAAATCATCATTTTCCACTAACTTGTGACAAAAAATAAAAAATTCTAGGAACTCGCCATGCCCCTCACGGAATACCTTGGGGTGTCTTCTTTCCAAAATGGGGTCACTTGTGGGGTAGTTATACTGCCCTGGTATTCTAGGGGCCCAAATGTGTGGTAAGGAGTTTGAAATCAAATTCAGGAAAAAATGAGGAGTGAAATCCGAAAGGTGCTCTTTGGAATATGGGCCCCTTTGCCCACCTAGGCTGCAAAAAAGTGTCACACATCTGGTATCCCCGTACTCAGGAGAAGTTGAGGAATGTGTTTTGGGGTGTCTTTTTACATATACCCATGCTGGGTGAGATAAATATCTTGGTCAAATGACAACTTTGTATAAAAAAATGGGAAAAGTTGTCTTTTGCCAAGATATTTCTCTCACCCAGCATGGGTATATATAAAATGACACCCCAAAACACATTCCCCACCTTCTCCTGAGTACGGAGATACCAGATGTGTGACACTTTTTTGCAGCCTAGGTGGGCAAAGGGGCCCATATTCCAAAGAGCACCTTTCGGATTTCACAGGTCATTTTTTACAGAATTTGATTTCAAACTCCTTACCACACATTTGGGCCCCTAGAATGCCAGGGCAGTATAACTACCCCACAAGTGACCCCATTTTGGAAAGAAGAGACCCCAAGGTATTCGCTGATGGGCATAGTGAGTTCATAGAAGTTTTTATTTTTTGTCACAAGTTAGTGGAATATGAGACTTTGTAAGGAAAAAAAAAAAAAAAAAAAAAATCATCATTTTCCGCTAACTTGTGACAAAAAATAAAAAGTTCTATGAACTCACTATGCCCATCAGCGAATACCTTAGGGTGTGTACTTTCAGAAATGGGGTCATTTGTGGGGTGTTTGTACTGTCTGGGCATTGTAGAACCTCAGGAAACATGACAGGTGCTCAGAAAGTCAGAGCTGCTTCAAAAAGCGGAAATTCACATTTTTGTACCATAGTTTGTAAACGCTATAACTTTTACCCAAACCATTTTTTTTTTACCCAAACATTTTTTTTTTATCAAAGACATGTAGAACTATAAATTTAGAGCAAAATTTCTATATGGATGTCGTTTTTTTTGCAAAATTTTACAACTGAAAGTGAAAAATGTCATTTTTTTGCAAAAAAAATCGTTAAATTTCGATTAATAACAAAAAAAGTAAAAATGTCAGCAGCAATGAAATACCACCAAATGAAAGCTCTATTAGTGAGAAGAAAAGGAGGTAAAATTCATTTGGGTGGTAAGTTGCATGACCGAGCAATAAACGGTGAAAGTAGTGTAGGTCAGAAGTGTAAAAAGTGGCCTGGTCTTTCAGGGTGTTTAAGCACTGGGGGCTGAGGTGGTTAAACCTAGCCATGCACATGTGTATATCTATTGTGTATTGGTGCCTCCTGAGGTGTCTTTCTCCAGTGTCTTTCTCCCCTCTCCATGTTCAGGACATATGCATGCTCGACCAAACAGGTATGTGTATGACCGACAGCTATCTACTGTTTTTGGCTGGTCTAACCTTAGTCATACCTAGGCTTTTCTTCATCCAGGGCAAAGACTGAGCACGCTATCTTGACCTAGACAAGGGTGGCTTGCTGGCGTCCATCATGGCAGTCAGCATCCACGGCACATGTTTTGCCAAAAAAACAATGACTTAACTCTATTTCCGCAAATTTCTCTTTCAAATATGTAATTGTATTAATCTCTTTTCTCTAAAATTTAAAATCAGTTTGTGTGTTATGTAGTATACGTATCTGTTCAGTTTTAATATACAACATAGTGGAGTGTGACTTTTCCCAATGTGCTGTAAATGGCAAAGCTATAGCGCTGACAGGATGGACTCGTAAGTAATATATTCACATTTACAGAACCTTTAGTCCTACCTGGTCTTGTCACAATGTATTAAATAGCACTTTTCCTGGTCGCACTGCAAACAGATCTGTGATTGAGAAAAAAATATATATATTTGTTGTGTTTTTGTGCTTTTATAATTTGTATACTGAACAAACATAGGTTTTATTTGCTATTAACATAATTTACAGTCTAATCATAATATTCACTACCATAGATGCACATATCATAGGCAGAAATGGTCAAATCAGATGAATTATTCGTGTCTTCAACCATAGTAGGGGATATTAAAGCTGAAATCTGAAGCCTCAGCCATTCATCCAGATTTAGTATAGAATCAGGGTGGTCCTAATGGTGGTAAAACCACAGTTCTTAATTTAAGCCATTACTCACAAATTATTGCCAAGTAATATTTCCTTTTTTCTTCCATTCCAAAATTCTCTGTATTGCTAGTTGAATGGAGCTTTCACAAACACACATTTTCCTGAGTCAATGACCTGCCATAATAACTGAGGAAAATGAAATAATTTCCTCTCTCAGTTTCTATGCTGATAAATCTTCATTGACGCAACATTACTTTTCTATATTAAATAATATTCATTAGATGTCTATAGAAATGTTTAGATCTGTGTTTCCAAAAAACTTAAAGGACTTGTGTCCCTTCAGCAAGTGACATTTATCATGTAGAGAAAGTTAATACAAGGCACTTACTAATGTATTGTTATTACCCATATTGCTTCCTTTACTGGCTGTATTAATTTTTTCATCACATTATACACCGTGCATTTCCATAGTTATGACCACCCTGCAATCCATCAGCAGTGGCCGTGCACACTGTAGGAAAAAGTACTGGACTCTCTGGTGACTGGGACTGTGGGCGTGCACATAGGCTGGTGCTTTTTCCTATAGTGTGCAAGCACGACCACCACTGATGGATTGTAGGGCGGTCGTAACCATGGAAACGAGCAGTGTATAATATGATGGAAAAATGAATCCAGGAAGCAAAGAAAGTAATATGGATAGTAACAATACATTAGTAAGTGTGCCTTGTAATAACTTTCTCTACATAATACATGGTATTTGCTGAAGTGACACAGCCCCTTTAATATACAGTAAGCCCCCACTTTATACCCCCCACAATTATTTCATAGTACAATGGCCATTGAAAGAAATGAAGGTGTATAGTACAAGATCTTAGAACTCCATGATGTGCACAGACTGACATTATCCAATCAGTGCTGCCAGTGTTAGACTGTACAGGGACCGACCCCCCCCCCCCCCCCCCCCCCCAACACATAACATCCATCTGGACCTTCATTATAAACTGCTAGTAATTCATTCATAACTTAATAATAAAATAATGGCACAACATAGAGCCATAAGAATAGAAGGTGCTCCAGAATTATTACAAGGGGGATGGGGGGATGCAAGAATTACTAAAAATAGACATGTCAGGAGAGGTGACCGATTCTCTTTAAGTAGGCAAACAACCATCTGCAATGGTCTTGTTATCACTTTTTGTTTTACAGCAATAGGGCATGGGACATTCTCAAGAATGGTAGATACTGTAGATATGGAGATATAGATATTGTATGCTATGACCAGAATGATAGCCAAAGGGGTTGTTTAAGATTAGAAAAAAAAACTGTCACATATGTTCACAGTGACATTGCAGCTCAATCATATTCATTTCAATGGAACTTAGCTGCAATACCAGACCCAACCCATAGACTGATGTGGCACTGTTTTCTGGAAGAAAGCAGCCATGTTTTTCTGATCCTGAAAAAGCCACCCAACTGTCTCAGTGGCTGGGATTGGATGAATAGTTAACCTTCCATCCTGAGTGAAACAATGATAAAATCATCCAGCAACCTATTATTTACTGAGTCTCAAATTTGTACCATTACCAGTTTATATTTGCTTCAAAGTTCCAGAAAGAAAACCTAAGAATGTGTAATAAAACAGGTCAGGCCAGCCAAGTATGCCTCCGTAAGCCTCATTTTGCCTGCCTGACATGTGCCTCTATAGTGTCCCGTACGTGTGTATCCTTTTAGTGCTTGTCATAGATGACTTCTTTAGTGCCTTCCACAGGAGCCCCTATAAATACCACCAACAGATAGGCTCTCTGAATGGTCCTGGCCATGTAATGACCGGGACAGGTACACCAGAAGGCCGGGTGTCCATGATCCCCAGCATAGAAAGGTCTACGCTTTTTCCATGCAGCTTTTCTTTTTTTTCCAATTCAGTCAATGTTTTGCAGATTTAAAAATAATACCACTACCAGAAGATTCTGGTGATAAATATCAAAAAAATCAGGAGACTGCGATATAAATGATATATATCTTGCCCACATGACATTCTAAATAAAATGCACCTCTATACGTCTACTATTTTGTAGTAAATAGGAATCACAAATAAAACTATAGTAAATCCATATGCAGTCCTTTTTGTTAATAGTTCTTGGGAATGGCCTCAAAGACAAAGCACAAAAACACGGAAATGCGTTGAAAGTCCCTGATGTGTCCAGTACAGACCACAATACACAGTTAAGCAGGGCTGGAAAATTCTGGAATTTCAATCAGCATGTAAAAAGGAAGAAAAAATCTAGGTCTTTGCCTCTCACCCCCTCCTCGACTTGTGGAAAGACGCTTTAGTTGCCAAAGCCTTTACCGTGTTCTTCTGAAACTAGACTTTTTTTTTTGAAGGAAAAAAAAAATCTCTTCCAGAGCCCACGTTTTGAGGAGAGGAGCGGTTTTCTTGTTCAGAGCATAGACAGGGGAAGTAGTTCAAGCTTGGAATTGCCTTTGTAAAATATTCCTTACAGAAATTTACAAAGAATAAAAAGGTTCAAGTATTTAAAAAACCCCAAAAACCTTGTCTCGCCATCCCTCCTAAAGAGTCAAGATACAATAGTCATTTTTATGTAATAAAAATAATACATTCCTGCAGCCAGATTTACTTATTTCTGTACTTGCTTTTATGTGCGAGAAGAAAAAATGAATCATCCATCCACCCTAGTAGCTTACTGAGGCAACATAGATACTTGCTTCACATAGACTGTCTATACCAGTGATGGCTAACCTCCGGCACTCCAGCTGTGATGAAACTACGACTCCCAGCATGCTCCATTAATTTCTATGGAGTTCTGAGAACAGCCAAGCAAGTGTACATCTTGTTTTATTCAACTGCATTGTTGTCTTTATTACACCATGAAACCACCAAGGCACAATTAGTCTCTAATGCCCAAAGTCAAAGGCATTTGCCTTCCCCTTCTCTGGACAAAAAACCTACATACACACGTCATAGGTGTTGCAGAATGAAAATTGCTTCCATACATATGAATAGGGTTTTTTGTACTATGTGTATGGATTTCTGGGGCAGTTACAGAAATTTCTGCTACAAGTCCACCACATGTGAAAACACCCGAATAGGGCACAAATCTGTAATTCTCACTAGTCTATAGTCAAATAGGTCATTTACCTGTATATCTACTGTATGTATCTGGGATTCCGGGTGTTTGGTCCTAACAATTTTTAGAATCAATCTACAAAGTGTCGTTGAGTTGACTTGGGGGCGAGTTTATAGTTTACAAGAGAATGTGTAGTTGAAACACCCCAAATTCAGCCAGCTAAGTTCACATATGCACTTTATAACATAGAGATTTGTGTATCTTTTATATTGTGCTGGGCACTTTTACAAATTACTAGGCTATCAAGAGCTCTGGCTGCTATCATGTCATCTCCCCCTCAGAGTGGAACCATTTTACCCTGGGCGCAGCAGTGATATGTCGACCATATTGACTTGACCACTGCAGTCAGTAATTGGCTGCTTGGCTCACGTCAGGACAATTTGTCATCTCTCGGATGTAATAAATAAACATCGGCAGGCGACCATGGAACTTTTCATATTTAAGCAGCATATCATTTGATGATGAGGAAGGCATTACAGATCACTGGCCAATTTGTTTAAAGACTGGAAAACCCATTTACGACGCCTTAGGGCACAACTCCTAAATATATTGGTGCACACCACTTGAGACCCTTCCACCAAAAGTCCAAAATAGACAGCACTTGAATGAAATTGCATGAAATTTAGGTTTATTGTGATCAAGTGTTATGCAACACGTTGAACAATGGAACATCCTTCTTCAAAGTCAATGGTTGCAGGAGGTATGAGGCATGCCGCAGTATTTCTGATCAGGACGCATCTTGACACAGCATATACTAATGCTGCAAACCTCATCCAGCAACCAGGAGAAAGGTGTAGCATTGTAATCCTGCTTAACACTTTCATGGCGCTGGTAGTGGACATACCATATGTGCAACGTATGTAGCTGCGCAGGTGCCACTGGCACTCTAAAAACATTTTACTACTGTTAATCAGATTGATTGAATTAATGAGCTATGTGGCTCATAGTAACGTGTGGACGTTTGATCTTCTCATACGTATTAAGGCAAATCAGAATATGGTTTTGACTGGTTTTGCCCTTTAAATGTAAGACATCCCAGACACAAGTGTGTCATTGGCCCAGGGCATTTCCATATGAGTTGTCTTAGTACACTTGGAAAACTTGCCTTTCTGCATTTTTCTCTAATATGCACAAGGCTGTGCTTCAGATACAGCTGTATCCAATTCAAAGGCCATGACAGAGCTGTTCTAATCCCAGGGTAACATAAGAAAATTATAAATATGATGCATAAACAGCATAAAAGCCAAAAAGTATGACAAAACTAATAAAAGTAGAAATGGGGCATTCACAAATCAGTAGTATCTGTACAATGCATTTTCATATGCCCAATTATGGCACATGGACTTAAAATTTGGAGTTTCCTTAGCTCAGGACCCCATTTAAGAGTCAAGTGATGTTATGAGGAGCAGCTGACCCAAAGTGGCTATGTATACCCATTAAAAGTAAAGTTCTAAACTTGCCTTGCTGGACAAGTGATTAGCCATACAAATATCCAGATAGGTACACCTCTTTAAAGGCTATGGATACCTTTTTGGGGCAATTTTTATCATTGTATTTAACCCATTTTGGGCGAAAATTATATTTTTTAAATTGAAATGTATTACAAATTATCAACAATTTTCAGTTTCACTACATCTTCTGACCACTGCTCTCTGTTTCACACTGAATACATCAGGGAGCTGCTCTGAAGGCTCCATCTGTAGCCCTTATCTCTGCATTCCTGACAGCTCATAACAACTCATTATAGCGAAATTCTAATCAAACTGATAAGAATTTTGCTATAATGAGTATTTATACACTCACTAACATTGAAATTGCAGTATCAAGAAGGACAAGTCATACGGTTAAGTCCTTAAGGCAAATCAATGAATTAGCAGGTGTCGCTAAGATCTGCAGATGATTAAATGTTCAAGCACCTAGCTCCAATCTGTGGCATGTGGGAGAGACATATAAGACAGATTGAAAGCAGTTTTTTTTAGCCACATGCAACTTCAAAATTTGGATCAAGTCATGTGGGATGATTGTGCACATTTTTTGATTGATTGTGCACATCTTAAATGCCGGTCTTAATAAACCCCTAAGCTGGTGGTGGATCCTCTGGAGTTATAAAGAGGCGCCAGCCTCTTCATAACTTTGGCAGATCCACCACCGCTTCTAAATGCAAGACAGGCATAGAAACAGGCATAGAAAATGGTAAATGAGACTGGCCTGATGGCCCCTCCCCTTCCCCCCAAGCAGAGACTAGTCGTTGCGCCAAAATCTGCACCTGACATACTTCTAATATAGGCGTATTTCAGCTTTATAAATGACCCCCTATGTGCCTAGGTCGAGAGGTCAGCACTCTTTAACATTGAGTGTCCCGATGGTTGGGAGCACAAACATGAACTGGATGAGTCTATCTTTGGTTTGTGTTGCTGTGTCAAATTTATGAAGTGGTGCACAGTAAAAATAAATTTGGCTCAAGTGTGATGTGTCAGTAAAAGTATGCCAGGGGGTCATAAATGAGACATAAAAAAAGTGTTCTAATCTGTAATCCCAACCACGTCACATTGGCAAAAAAAGTTGCACAAATCTGGCACTCTTGTGACATTTCTATGTCGCAAAGCTGATGTAGCAGATAAGTGTACCCCTAAGTTTTTGTGGGAATAAGGAGCTCTGGCCTCTACCAATGAAAAGTGGTTGAACATTTTGTTATAAGCATTTAAGAACTGTGGTTGACAGGCATAAGGATGGTGTTACTCTAGATCTCATAAATGCCTGATTTTCTGGAAAATGCCTTCTTTTGAGATAGATCAGTCAATCCTTTAACTCAATAGCTGAGGCATAACCTGGAAGTTAGACAGTGAAGCACACAATCTGTAAGAAATAGTGCCCATTGCCAATGTCATTGCTGCCATACACTAAATACTCCCAATCACATTTATTTTTCCATTGCGTTTATCTTTAGAGAGGTTGTCTAGGGTTAGAAAAATGTACCTGCTTTCTTCAAAATAGAATGCTGCCCCTGTTTTATTTGGTATTGCAGTTCAACTACATTGAAATAAATGGTACACTTGACACAACACTTGGACATGGTGCTCTGCCACAGTCAGGGTATTTCACAGTGTTCAGTGTGGTTATAACACCATCTAGCGGTGTTAAATTGTATTACACTTTGTTTTCTTGTTACAAGACTATTGCATTGTGGGTTATTGCAAGGTATCCTGGGAAAGAGAAGTCTCCGGGACACATCATCAGAGCTATCCTATGAATGTCTCCTTCTCAAACTCCACTATCTTTGTATAAGCATATCTGGTAGGATATCTACCTCTGTTTCATGGACATGATGTTATGCAGAGCTGTTCAATCAGTTGGTAATTGTTATTTAGGGAGTTGTAGTAACTGTTATCTAGGCATACAATCGTATGTATAGGCAGCCATTTTACCATGTGCCTTCACTGTTAATGTAATGTTATAGTACATGCTATCCTATATTTAATACTTATACATGTTTTTTGTATTTTTGAAGTTTTACCACATATACAATCTCTCACTCATGTGCATCACAGAGAGTACGACCTGTTGACCAATAAACAAGTTAGACTACAAAGAACAGTCCTCTTATTTGGAATACAGGAATGGTTTATGCTGAATGTCAGACTGCACACTATGTGAACGTGTAAGAAGACAGAATACATGGTGTGGTGCTATATTTGGAAGAATGCAGTCATGTTTATTAAAATTGTGGATAATCCTGATAAATAGAACTCTCACCTTTAAAAGGGTTTTCCCATCACATATAATGGGTGCATATCGCTAGGATATGCCCCCATTGTCTGATAGGTGCGGGTCCCACCTCTGGGAGCGGGGAAATGAATGGAGGGGGTACTGCGCATGCGCATCCACCCTCAATTCATTTCAGTGGGGCTCCTATTCACTTGTTTGGGAGCAGCGGGGAGCAGCGATTGGCAGTGGACGGACCCCGGGAAACCCAGGGTCCTCAAGCCACAGCTCTTCCCGTTCCGTTCTCTTTGTAGGTGCGGGTCCCAGAGGTGGGACCCGCACCTATCAGACAATGGGGCATATCCTAGTGATATGCCCCCATTGTATGTGATGGGAATACCCCCTTAATAGAAAAACATATAGATCTACGGTATTTATACTTTTGAGTTCTCCCTTTCCCTGGAGGTTATGAATTCACATTTATAGTGGGGGGTTTATTTCTGGTCTTCTAAAATAGCAGCAATGATCGTATCTATATAGATACTCTGGATGACAATTATGCCAATCATTGTATAACTAGCCGCGCTGGTGATTTAGATGTCTGGAGATGATTGGATGACTTCTTCTTAAGAACTGTAATGGCGGCCATAAGTGGTTGTCACTTTTGGAAAACATTAATAAGCAAAGTAATGACAACTTAAAGAGGACTGGTCACTACACCTGACATGTCTGTTTTAGTAAATACTCATAATCCCCATAAAATCATAATTCTGGAACATCTTCCATCTGTCTACACCAGGTCACCATGGGTCTCCAAAGTCCAGTGTAGCTTGGTATCTACCCATGCTTGTCTGCTGCTGACACTGGCCTTGCACATTATCACTAAAAACTACTTAACCTACTTATTTTCTATCTGAATCTAGGTCTTGAGTTAGTGACATGAAAAGATTGTTGCATAAAATGACATTTGTAAGGAACAAATATGTGTGTGCTACAAAGATGTAAAAAATAATGTGAATTTGATACATATCAGTCAACACACTATAAAAAGCAGGAGGCAGGTTAGTCATTGTGTATTGTATCCTGTAACTCTATGGAAACTCTGCTGTCAACAGAACCAAACTTTTCAAATGAAGCAGACATTGCTCTTGGCAAGTCAGAGAAAGCCTACTAAAGTTCTTGTGGTCTGGGTCATTGACCCACATTCAAATAGAAGTGATAATTTCCAAACATTTAAGTTACTGAACTTAAGACCAAAAACCTTTAACTGCTCCCATAATGCTCAGCTGTAAATCCTGTCACTTATAAAGAAAAAGATCATAACTTTGTCAGTCCAATGTAGGCTTCCATGAACTGAGTATATGCTACTTGCACAGTGTCTGACTGCCAGGTAGTAAGAGTTAACAGCAATGCAGCTAATGTTATTTTTATATATCTCTCCTTTTACCCCTTTTCTAGGAACCAAGGAGCCTGTGGTTTGGATAAAATGGAACATTTGAAGAGCATTATAGGGAAATTGTACAAATGGCTTTTAACTGTGTGTTTTTAAGCTCACAGAGGCTTTATATAGTAAAATACTGGGAGTCATCTTAACATGCATATTAAAAAAGCTGATGTACAGCAAAGGTTGTGTCTGACATCTTTCAACCCCCAGTGCTGTTTGAGCTGCTGAATTCACATAATATACATGTGTGTACTAGCTTGGAAATATTGCAGAGATGATGTGAAGTCCTGCATAGCCTCATTGTGTTAACAGGTATTGGGGAGCAGAATCCTTCCAACAAAGTGTCAAAAATGTCCAATAATACATCTTTCTGCACAGTGATGCTCAAATAAGATGTAAATTTAAAGAGCACAATATAGATCAGTGTTTAGAATGCATATGGGATTTTTAAAGAGTATCTATAACCATTCTTGACATGTCTGTTTTAACAACTAACCACCTTCCCCATGTAATTCTGGAGCATATATTCTTATCACTCTGTGTTGTGCCATTCCTTTATTATTATTGCTAGAAGTTATAAATGAATTGCTAGTGAGAGCCTTTATAGTGGTGTAGAACACTGTGCCTTGTAGTAACCCTCATAGGGAGTCTGCTTTGGTAGTGAAATAATACTGTGAGTCCGTATGACATGCAGATGACAGGCGTCGCTCTTAGAATCACTGCACACTTCACTTATTTGGGCAGTCACGGGGCCAAAACTGACCAAATAACTCAAGTATGAACTCAGCCTTACAGGTCGATGTTAGCACCAAGAAGAAGCGCACTCCTTTTACACCGTCGTCAGCTGATTCCACATAGATATCTACTGAACCTGTTCTATTAAACACTTATACAAGTAGAGCCTCCAGACAGAGTGCAGAGGGTGTCAGCAGTAAGTTTGTGTTGATGTCACGGATTATTTTGCCCTTCCTCTGATCCGTCAGAACAATAACCCACAAAAACGGATCCTGTCTGTGCAGCAAATGAGGTGCAGAACAGCGTAACACTGCCGTGCCCTGCACATGTGGCATGCTAGAGGGGCACTGTGAATTGTCCCTGCAGTGGAGGCTGAGGACATGGTGGGACAATTAATTATTATTAAAATAATGTTCTTGGCGAGACTTTTGATTGCTAGGTTTTGGTTTTCTCGAAATACTCCAAGTATTACTTCATGGGTTAACCTGATTAATAAGATTAAGAAATATGAAAACATTCTATATAAGCAGAAATACTGAGGAAAAATGGACTACACTTCCTCATTATCCCTCCTTTTCGCTTATTCATGGGGGGAGGGGAGACGCATCACAAGGGAGAGAGTTGGTTGGGTATGAACAGGGTGGTAGTGTTTATTAGGGGAAAAAGAAGATAATAATGTTTTGTTTTTGGTAAATTGTATTGTTTGAATTTCTAATACATAAAAAAAAGATGAGTAGCATATCACACACTAAGAGGGAAAGGAGCAGGATTCCTCAGCAGTGCAGAGTATTTCAGGAGAGGAGTGTTAAAGATTGTGGACTAAGAATTACAAAGTGGAAAGAGCAGGGTCCCTAGCTGCACAGATTATTTCAGGAGTGTGCCAATTGTGTTGGAAAGGACAGACAGGATAACTGGTTCTCAAAAAGCTTATCAATGTTGAGAAATATATGTCATCAGAGGTGTGTGAGCACGCCATCATGATAGGACGGGTAAGCCATGCAAGGGACATTGTATATGTGGGCAACATACAGAATATAACCAGGAAACAGATTGAAGAATGGGGACAATTCGATCTGATAATTGGCGGCAGTCCTTGTAGTGAATTATCTGTGGTTAACCCGCACCGGAAAGGCCTTTATGGCCAGTGGACAACTGTTTTTTGACTTTTCACGATTACTCAATAAAGTGTTGCCTAAGACAGGAGAGAATCCGCCAGTCTTCTGGTTATTTGAGAACGTGGTTGCGATGGAGAAAGCATTCCAAAAAACGATTTCTCTCCACCTGGAGACAAATCCTATCAAGCTTGATGCAAGTGCGGTATCGGGTGCTCATCGAGTCATATACTTCTGAGGGAACCTGCCTGGCCTGAACAGACCTCTAGAAGCTACAGACAATGCGAAGACAAAGCTTCAAGGTTACTTGGAGCCCGGAAGAGTCGCAAAGTTCATTAAGATTCAAACCATAACTACCAGCCCCTGGTCTCTTCATCAGGGAAAACATCACAAGTTCCAAGTCATTATGGATGGGAAGGAGGACATCCTGTGGTGCACGGAGATGGAGAGGGTCTTCGGATTCCCTCCGCACTATATGGACGTCTCATAAATGAACAGCTGGTCCCGACAGAAGCTCCTGGCAAGTGTCACGGTCCCTCATGTGACTGGGGTCAGGAGATTAGAGAGACTGGCTGAGCATGGAAGAATCTAACTGCCTCCTTGATTTCTCTTTATTCAGTGTTGATAGGGTTAATGACCACTTCCCTTTTCTTAGATGTTGCTCAGTGGTCATCATTTCTACCCTTTATAGTCTGACCCCACCCTTCTGACTATGCAGTAGATAGCTTCATTTGGGTTTGGCTGAGCTGGTGTGAGGTCGTCTCTGGTTTTCCTGTTCATCTCTACCATCTTCCATCTCTACAGAAGTTAAGTGTCGCGTTTGTTTGTATTTGTTATATTCCCTGTTGTTGTATCTAGGCCTGAGACAGAGACTTCCATTCGTCCATCTGTGGAGGAATGGGTTGTCTCTGGTCCTATACTTATTTCAGGGCATTATAGGGAAATTAGGGCCTAGGTATATTGCATATGAATATTCCTACCTTCAAGGTCTATTCATATTGATAGGTAGTCAGGGCCCGGATTAGGGTTGTCTAGGAGGTGACCCGTTTCTTCCCTAGTTTCCAGGCCCAGTTACTGTTCCCCTTCCCTCCTGTGTTCAGTGGGGAGTTTCCCCCCACAATGATCGTGACAGGAAGGTCATGGAGTGTCCCAATCATCCAGCATCTATTCGCCCCGCTGAAGGATTATTTGGAAAGTGTGTAGAAGCCACACGGGGCCCCCACACTGCAGATTTATCATGGAGACACCTGATTTTATAATATAACATTATTCTATAAAGAAAAATAAATAAATGAACCCCCTTCATCACCTGGCTCCTAAGTGCGATCAGCTACATCATCATCATCGAGTATTGTCTGCATGTCACTGATGTCCTCCTCAACCATCTCCGGGTCAGGAGCCTGACCGCTCGCAACACCAGCTCCCACGCCACTCTCCTCATCACTACTTGCCCGCCTAGTGGAGGAAGCGACGGATGTCTCCTCCACATCTTGGTTTGCCAGTAGCTGCTGACTGTCTTATAGTAGCTCGTCCTCACTTTATAATGGAGCTGAGCCCACAGCATAAAATACTTCTCTGGCTGAGGAAACAGAAAAGGAAAGAGGCAGGTTGAGGACAGGTGAGGGCACAGGGCCTGCTCCCGGGCCATGCCAACTAAGGGTTGTGTCTGACGAACCCACTGACTCTTGGCTGGGGGTGTCTGATGTCACTTGCGACGAAGTCAAAGATCAAGTCAACCATTCAAGAACCGCTGGGTTGCTGGGCAAGACACGACCGCTAGCTGACACTGTGAGCTCAAGACTCTCAAAGTGACCCCTGCTGCCACGGCCCCTTACTCTGCTGCGACCTGTGCCTATGCCAGAAACATTTAGGCCTCTGACACTCCCCAGGGCCTGGCACTTCTCTGTCTGACATACTGGTAGATCAAATAAATAAAAAGGAAATTAAAACACCCCAAAAAAGTCTATAATTTCTCACTTCACCACACAATGGCAAATACTTTTTTTTCTGCCACTAATACACGCAAAAACGTGCTTTAGAACATATAACTGCACCGCTGAACTGCAAATATATATTTTTTGCCACTATTACACGCCAAAAAGGGCTTTAATTTTCTCACTTCACCACACAATGGCAAATACTTTTTTTTGTGCAACTAATACACGCCAAAAAGGGCTTTAGAACATATAACGGCAAATAGGCCCTTACTTTTTTCCATTTATACACTCCACAAAAGACTTTAGAACATATAACTGCACCGCTGAATGGCAAATACTATATATTTTTTTCCACTAATACACGCCAAAAAAGGCTTTAGAACATATAACTGCACCGCTGAACGGCAAATAGGCCCTTATATTTTTCCACTTGCCACAAAAGGCTTTAGAACATACTGTATAACTGCACCACTGAGCGTCAAATATATTTTATCTTTTTCCACTAATACACGCCACAAAAAGCTTTACAACAGATAACTGCACTGCCTAGCGGCAAATATATTTTTTCTTTTTCCACTAATACACGCCACAAAAGGCTTTACAACAGATAACTGCACCACTGGGCGGCAAATATATTTTTTCTTTTTCCACTAGTACACACCACAAAAGGCTTTACAACAGATAACTGCACCGCTGAGTGGCAAATATATGTTTTCTTTTGCCACTAGTACACGACAAAAAGGGCTGTAATTTTAACACTTCACCACACAACGGCTAATAAGCCCTTTTTCCCACTAATACAAGCCAAAAAATACTTTAGATTAGAATATATAACTGTACCGCACAAGGGCAAATAAGACGTAGAAATTATTTCCTTGTAATAGACTTTTTAGTCTTGTCGCCATTTGCGACTGTACCGCCGCGATCCTGCGCAGCCTAAGTTCCCTTCACTAGCACACCGCACAGTGGAGAAGGAAGGAGTCCCTCCCTCTCCACTGTGACGCTGCCGCCACTACCACCAATGGGGTTATAGCAGGGAGGAGGAGGGGAGGAGCTGTCGCCACTGCGCCGCCAATGAAATGAATGTAAAACATAAGTGTCTGCAGCGGTATCACAGACAGGCAACCCCCTCAGGTGCCACAGATCGCATGCCCTGTTATTGAGGCCGGGTGCCCGGTCTGCGATACCGCTGCAGACAATTGTATGAAGGAGTCAAAGAGGACCTTTCATGGGTCCAAAGAATCTGAACTTATCAGCAGGCTGCATAGAGCGGCGCCCAGGGATCTAAGTGCACTTACTATTATTCCTGGGCGCCGCTCCGTTCGTCCGCTGTGGCCCCCGGTATTTTCAGCATTCAGAGGAAGGAGGAGGAGACCCCAGTGTCTGTCCTTCTCCCTGACAGCAGCGCTGTCCAATCACAGCACAGAACTCAGAGCCAGGGAGGTTTTTTCTCCCTGGCTCTGAGCTCTGCGCTGCGATTGGACAGCGCTGCTGTTATGGAGACGGAGAGACACTGGCGTCTCCTCCTCCTTCCTCTGAATGCTGAAAATACCGGGGGCCACAGCGGACGAACGGAGCGGCGCCCAGGAATAATAGTAAGTGCACTTAGATCCCTGGGCGCCGCTCTATGCAGCCTGCTGATAAGTTCAGATTCTTTGGACACATGAAAGGTCCTCTAGTGCGCTCTCCCAAAGCCTCTCCCCCCCCCCATTATCACTGGCCACAAGTCATCCCCGTCTCCCTCCCATTGTTATATGGTGGCCACAGGGTCCCCATCCCCTTCATTGGTGGCAGTGGCAGATTACACTGCTGGGGCTCAGATAGTTACCATGGCAGCCAGGACGCTACTGAAGCCCTGGCTGCCATGTTCAGCTCCCTGCTGCTGTGTGCACAGAGCCCAAGGCAGCAGGGAGATGTGAGATCCTATTTACCCTGATAGAGCTCTATCAGGGTGAATAGCACAAGGGATGAAGAAAAGATCCAGGTTCTAGTCCCTAAGGGAAGAAATGGTTGTTAAATAAAAAGTAAAAAATAAAAAATACTAAAAGTTTAAATGGCCCCCTTCCCAGTTTTACATATAAAATTTACAAACAATAAAGAACATATTACATATCGCCACGTCCCAAAAAGTGTGAGCTATTAAAATATTAAAAAATATTTCCGCTCAGTGAAGGCCGTAACAGAAAAAGAAACTCTAAACCACGTAATTCGCCATTTTTAGTCACCTTGTTCACCAGAAAATGTCCCTGGATGTGAGAGGCATGTGGTGCTGTTTTCTCCTATATGTAGTGCACCTGCGTCTCATCTTCTCAAAGTCCTTTTTTTTTTAATTATATGCATTTTAAATTTGGCGACTAAAAAATGTAATTTGGCCCCTTAAATTTTTTAGTTTAGGAGCCAATGGCTCCTGGTCATTTTTTTTTGTCTGGAGCACTGCTATTACCCAGGCTGTCACCTCCCCTATTGAACCATTTTCAACATAAAAGCTGTGGAATGATTCCTCACTATCCTTTCCCTACACCTTGAATAATCCTTCCCTGCACTTGTAAATCTTTTTTTTAGCACAATGACGTTTTTCTATCACCGTCCCTAGCGCCTGCAGACGTCTCTCCCTGCACTAACTACACTGGTGAATGGCAGAATCTAAGATGGCTGCGCTATTTATAGGGCTGCTGATTGGCTGCATGCATGGCATTATGGGTGATCCCGCCTTCCCAGAGTTCCTTTCTCCATGTCCTCACACGTGCAACAGCCATTTTAGGAAAAAATGCGATTCGTTACCACGAAGCGGGAGAAATTCCTCTTCGTCAGCTCCCATTCGCTCTAGTTATAAACTACAGTTCCTCAATATGATTTTAGGCCATTAACTATAAAATGGAAAGTTTAAAGATTTGCTGTAAATTCCTCACAGAACTAAAACTGTATATACCTTTACAGCCAGCTCCTGTACTTTTTATGTTTGCTCAACATTAGGAGCTGATAATAGTGAATAGAAGGCGAGTGGTCTTCACTGCCAATGGTTGAGGTGACGACCCACCTGACAATTCACTAGTACTGGGTGCCAAAACTACAGGAACTGATTGTGGGTGATCAGGGGAGATTGGGGTTTAAGAAAAAAGCACAAAGGAACCAGTGAAGAGGTGGCTGTAAAAGCCACCAGATCAGTTCCATGAGGATGTGACAGGTCCTTTGTACGATTAAGGAGATTAGGATACTGTATATCGATAGTAGGCTATGGTAAGATTATGACTTACCTTTATCAATCTATTTGCACAGAAAATTTTGAAGCACCCATTGTGACTTATGATTATTGAATGCAACCTGTAAACCAAGTAAGGCTACTTTCAACCTCGCGTTTTGGGCGGATCCATCATGGATCTGCAAAAATGGATCCGTTACAATAATACAACCGCATGCATCCGTCATGAACGGATCCGTTTGTATTATCTGTAACATAGCCAAGACGGATCCGTCATGAACTCCATTTGAAAGTCAATGGGAGACGGATCAGTTTTCTGTTGTGCCAGATTGTGTCAGAGAAAACGGATCCGTCCCCGTTGATTTACATTGTGTGTCAGGACGGCTCCGTTTTTTCAAGCGGACAGCAAAACGCTGCAGGCAGCGTTTTGGTGTCCACCTCCAGAGCGGAATGGAGACTGAACGGAGGCAAACTGATGCATTCTGAGTGGATCCTTTTCCATTCAGAATGCATTAGGGCAAAACTGATCCGTTTTGGACCACTTGTGAGAGCCCATGACGGATCTCACAAACGGAAAGCCAAAACGCCAGTGTGAAAGTAGCCTAATGTGTCACCCCAAAAATTCATTGCTGCATGATCAAATTAAACTTCTGATTCCAGGAAACTTTGTTAAATTGTTTCCAGCTTACATCATGGCATGGTTGGAGCTAATAAATGTCTAGGACTCTATTAGTTTAGGTGTTTACAAAGCCTACTTTATGGTACCAAAATGAGTCATATGGAAGCTCATACATTCCTTAAATGTAAAGCTGAATGATCCTCAGTCGGGGATGATGTTAGGGTGATTTACTTGCTGTTTCTATACACGTCACTTACAAAACTTTCTACACATTAGATTTAGAATATTACAGTTGCAAGAAAAAGTATGTGAACCCTTTGAAATTATATGGATTTCTGCACAAATTGGTCATAAAATGTGATCTGATCTTCATCTAAGTCACAACAATAGACAATCACAGTCTGCTTAAACTAATAATACACAAAGAATTAAATGTTACCATGTTTTTATTGAACGCAACATGTAAACATTCACAGTGCAAGTGGAAAAAGTATGTGAACCCCTAGACTAGTGACATCTCCAAGAGCTAATTGGAGTGAGGTGTCAGCCAACTGGAGTCCAATCAATGAGATGAGATTGGAGGTGTCGGTTAGAGCTGCCCTGCCCTATAAAAAACACACACCAGTTCTGGGTTTGCTTTTCACAAGAAGCATTGCCTGATGTGAATAATGATGCCTCGCACAAAAGAGCTCTCAGAAGACCTACAATTAAGAATTGTTGACTTGCATAAAGCTGGAAAGGGTTATAAAAGTATCTCCAAAAGCCTTGCTGTTCATCAGTCCACGGTAAGACAAATTGTCTATAAATGGAGAAAGTTCAGCACTGCTGCTACTCTCCCTAGGAGTGGCCGTACTGTAAAGATGACTGCAAGAGCACAGTGCAGACTGCTCAATGAGGTGAAGAAAAATCCTAGAGTGTCAGCTAAAGACTTACAAAAATCTCTGGCATATGCTAACATCCCTGTTAGCCAATCTACGATACGTACAACACTAAACAAGAATGGATTTCATGGGAGGATACCACAGAGGAAGCCACTGCTGTCCAAAAAAACCATTGCTGCACGTTTACAGTTTGCACAAGAGCACCTGGATGTTCCACAGCAGTACTGGCAAAATATTCTGTGGACAGATGAAACCAAAGTTGAGTTGTTTGGAAGAAACACACAACACTATGTGTGGAGAAAAAGAGGCACAGCACAACAACATCAAAACCTCATCCCAACTGTGAAGTATGGTGGTGGGGGCATCATGGTTTGGGGCTGCTTTGCTGCATCAGGGCCTGGACGGATTGCTATCCTCGAAGGAAAAATGAATTCCCAAGTTTATCAAGACATTTTGCAAGAGAACTTAAGGCCATCTGTCCACCAGCTGAAGCTCAACAGAAGATGGGTGTTGCAACAGGACAACAACCCAAAGCATAGAAGTAAATCAACAACAGAATGGCTTAAACAGAAGAAAATAAGCCTTCTGGAGTGGCCCAGTCAGAGTCCTGACCTCAACCCGATTGAGATGCTGTGGCATGACCTCAAGAAAGCGATTCACACCAGACATTCCAAGAATATTGCTGAACTGAAACAGTTCTGTAAAGAGGAATGGTCAAGAATTACTCCTGACCGTTGTGCACGTCTGATCTGCAACTACAGGAAACGTTTGGATGAAGTTATTGCTGCCAAAGGAGGTTCAACCAGTTATTAAATCCAAGGGTTCACATACTTTTTCCACCTGCATTGTGAATGTTTACATGGTGTGTTCAATAAAAACATGGTAACATTTAATTATTTGTGTGTTATTAGTTTAAGCAGACTGTGATTGTCTATTGTTGTGACTTAGATGAAGATCAGATCACATTTTATGACCAATTTGTGCAGAAATCCATATAATTTCAAAGGGTTCACATACTTTTTCTTGCAACTGTATATACCATTCACATATCACGTATGCATGACATAAAAAATACATTTTAACTAATGAGGTCTTGATGGGATCAACAAATGGTTACAAATAATAATAATAATATTATAATATTATTTTCTCTTCATGACAATAGTTTTATACTGATGTGTCTGTAGAATGAAAGAATACATTATGGGCACATGTGGCACGAGGAGAATACAAGGGGCAGCACAGATTTTCCCAACCACTTGACTTTCAGAAAAATGTCAAAGGTACATTTATCAGTTAATGCTGTACTGCCAAATAGTGTGAACGCCAGCACTGTATGTCAGTTGAAATTTTTGTTGGCAGATCCTAGATCCAGGCTTCTTCTCTTGGAGTATGTCCCTTAAAACTTATCAAATTTTGGGAAATAGGAACTAGAAAAGCAATATTTTTTCCTGTCTGACCCTTTGTTGTCTCCATAAGAAGAAGTTATTGTGTATTGGGTGTTGCTAGAGTAGCGGTCTACATATTTTACGACACAAGATTGAACTGGATAGGGACAGTGTAACATGGAAACTTTACTGATATTTCTGTGTGGGGCTCTAAGGGTTTGGAGTAACTTATTTGACACTGTTATCCAAACGCTGGTTAAAGGGGTTGTGCAGGGGTTTTATATTGATAATTTATCAATATCAGATCAGCTGTTTGAAGAGGAGGTGACACTCCATGTGAGCACTACTTCCTCTTCAATACAATACCTGTCGTCTGTGAAGCAAGTGTAATTACAAGTACTTGCTTCATGGACTTAAAGGGATTATGTCAACAGATTTAACCCTATTAAGCTAGCTGACATTAGTAATGTGCTAATGTCAGCTAAACCTAACTAGTCTATTCCTACTTTTATCTATGGCCCCGTTACTCCAGAAATACAACTTTTATAATATGCTAATTAGCCTCTAGGAGCAGTGGGGGCGTTACCCCTGCTTTGTCGCCTCCCTCCAAGTCCTGATTGACAGGGCCAGGCAGCGCTCGCATCTATCTGCCAGCCCTGTGCTCCGGTGGAAATCTCGCGCCGTTCAGTATGAACGGTGCAGGCGCGATGAGGAAGCTGGCAGCCTGCAAGCATCTTTCCCTCACCGCGCCTGCACCGAATACTGAACGGCACGAGATTTCACCAGAGCACAGGGCTGGCAGACAGATGTGAGCGCTGCTGGCCCTGTCAATCAGGACTTGGAGGGAGGCAACAAAGGTGGGAGACGGAGCCTCCAGGAGCAGGAACAACGCCCCCCTGCTCCTAGAGGCTAATTAGCATATTATAAAAGTTAGATTTCTGGCGTAACGGGGGCATAGATAAAAGTAGGAATAGACTAGTTAGGTTTACCTGACATTAGCACATTGCTAATGTGAGCTAGCTTAACAGGGTTAAATATGGTGACAGAAACCCTTTAAATGGCGCGAGTACTTACTAATTACACTATGCCGCTGGTGCAAGGAAGATGAAGTGTAGTGTAATAAAGAGGAAGCAGTGCTTGCATGGAGCGCCTCCTCCTCTTCAAACTGATCAGCAGGGGTGCTGATTGTTGGACCCCAACCGATCTGATATTGATGACCTAAACTGAGGATCGGTCATCAATATAAACAACTAAGGTTTGGGTCATGGCATCAATGAACGGTCTAATTAGGTGCAGAAGGGTTATCAGATGAGCAAATGCTCAATTTATCACTCCTTTTCTGGAAGAAAAAAAGACCCCAATATGTGACAATCAGGGAGCAAGTATGCTCTCTGATTAATGGTGGGAAAGGGGAATAACATGCACAATAATTGCTGAATTAATGCTGGCTGTGGGATAAAAGTGTCAGAACAAACTGTGCATCACAACTTGCAGTGTATGATGCTGTGTAGCCTCAAACAAGTCCGAGTACCAATGCTGACCCCTATGCACTGTCAGCAGCACCTACAATGGGATCATGACCGGAGAGCCACAGAAGAAGGGTAATGTGCTCTGACTGGAAAAAAAGGTTCAGAAATTGAGGAACATAACAAAGAGTCTATGACACTGATTTGGCCTCCTAAATTCCCTAGACCTCTATACAATCCAGCAACAATAGTTTGATCCATGGAGGTCCCACCTTGCAACTTACAAAAGTTAAAGTATCTACTGCTAACATTATGGTGCCAAATATCATAGGAAACCTTCACAGGTCTTGTTTAGACAAAAAAAAAAAAAAAATACATTGGCCAGCAACAATCCGTTTCATACAGTAACACATATAACCTCTGAGGCTGACACAGGGAACAGGAATAAGTTACTGTCAATGTGAGTCACTCACCACTGTTAAATTACAGAGTGTAATGGTGTACAGCATAGGACTTATTGTTGGCATTCTTATGGGATCTTCTGTTCCAAAAAAAAAGCTCACTGCCTATGGAGACGTTAAAATAAAACAATAAAGTCTTTATTGATTATTGCTTAAAACGAGGAACAGGGGCAAAAATAAGCCTATACATACAGATGAATTAGGCAGTTTACAGGGAAATTGAGTGATATAGCTACACTGCCTTCCTCTTTATTAATTTAAAGGCGCATTAGTGATTAATAGGCATTGGTACCCTTTGCACCTTAAAGTGAGACAAGACGGTTACCTAACTCAAATGCCCTGCCTGATAGAGAGGGTAAGACCACAGACACAGAGGTTGTGATCATAGAATCTAGGTGGTGCAACTGCAGCTGTAATGTCACGCCCCCGGTCAGTCAAAGTAAATTACTGAGTTTGCAGTCTATCCTATTCAACATATGAATCAGATACTGAGTCAGTGGAAGAAAGTAAGCCCCAGGGCAAATTTGCTTTAAAGCAATAAAAAGGAAGGCAGAGGGTGTATCTACAGTATATCACTCAGTTTCCCTGTATACTGCCTAATTCATCTGTATGTATAGGCTTTTTCTGCCCCTGTTCCTTGTTTTAACCAATAATCAATAGAGACTTTTTATTTTATTTTAACGTTTCCATAGGTAGTGAACTTCTTATTCAATAGAAAAGTGTATTTTATATCTATTGGCCATGATATCCTGTTCTCATACACAAAGCATCTACATTGCAGAAACTTTATGTAAGGTAATACTATGGTCACCATCCAGGAACCACAGACAGTAAACTCAGAAACTGCCAGCAGACTTCCTTAAAGGGATTATGCAGTGGGTAAATATTGATCAACTATCCTCAGGATAGATCAATATCAGATCGGCGGAGTCTGACTCCCGGCACCCCCACCAATTAGCTGTTTGAAGAGGTAGTGGCGGTTGTGCGAGTGCTGTCTCCTCTTCATAGCTATCTGCATGTCGTCTTGCATGTAGAGGCGGTGGAGTGTATTAATAACTTTTCCCATTCAAGCAAATGGGATGAACAGTTATTACATTGCACTGCCTCTACAAGCAAGATGGCACATAGGTAGTTATGAGGTGGAAGCAGCACTTGCACGAGCGCCGCTGCCTCTTCAAACAGCTGATTGAAGGTAAGAAGCTAAGGCTACAACTAGGTTTTTCATCAGAGCCTGCAGCAAGGTCAGTTTGACTTGGCAGCTAGGGACTAAGGTTACATCTGCAGAGTAAGGTAGCAGAAAACTGATGTGAGCTTGTTAGACACAGACCCACCAGAATGACTGACATGAAAAGCATAGTAAACAAGCAAGGTCAGAACCAGGAGAGAATGATAGGTCCAAAACAGCAGACGAGGGGTTAATCCAGAATCTAGGCACTTTCGGAATACCAGGAGAATCAGTAGCAAATAATACAGCAGACAAGGGATTAATCCAGAAACTAGCCACAGTCAGAATACCTGAAGAATTAGTAGAAGCCAACAAATCAGACAAGGGTTTTATCCAGAAAACAAGCCACGGTTGGTATACAAAAGTTTAATGGGCAGGTCTAGAATTCAGAAACAAAACACAGACGTACAGAGCCAGGACACATATATGCAATCACCAAAAGCTAGTCTGTTGACTGAGTAGTAGCAAATTTTAATACCCCGCCTAGCTCTGGAATTGGACACTGAGCCAGGAACCTGATTGGTTTCGGCTTCCAGCACCACTGATACATTGACCAACAGGGACTGCCAACCCTCCCAATACAGCCATGCACAGAATTTTGGTTGGGTAAACTCCTAACATTTTAAATGCAATTTGCATTAAACACATCCAGACTAGAACAGGAACACGGTACATAGCCTACATTTATTTAAATGCAAGCCTTACTTATGTTGAATTATTTTAGGGACCCAGTGTACGGTCCGAATTAAATTAGAGGTCTGTAATCTTACTTAATTTATCTGTCTAGTCTGAGATCTGATCTTTTTGTACTATAGAGACTGGAAATGGCTGAAGGAGCAAGGTACTAAAAATGGCAATAATCTCTGCAGTCACCAGGAGAAGTTGTCGTAGTGGTCTGGGCCATTCAGAGAAGATATCACCTGTGAGTCGCTGGATTTAACTGTACTATATTCAATTATATGGTCTGCAGAATATCTTTGTAGAACTGATATCTATCATTATATTGCCACTGTATGGTGGTATCATGGAATATTTTACCACAATCCCTATGTACATTATCACACCCTTTATTTTTATGATTATGCCCACAAATATGAAGCTGTGGCTTGCTCCGTCTCCTCTGCTAGTTCTGCCTTAAGCTGCTAACTCAACCTACGCTTCCCCAGACGCCTAGGGCCTGGCGCTTTATTTTTTGGACCAGACCCTTAATTTTAATGTGATGGGTGACCAGCGACACATCTCCTTCTGGGCACACAGGTTCAAAATGAATTGTACTTTCTAAAATATCAATCTGGTCTACATTCTTAAAGTTTATCTTTCAGCTGCAAAAGCAGAATTTAATATCTATTTTTAATATATTTGTCAACTTTTTTTGCAATTATGTGAATTATGTGCAGTATATGAAAATATCCAGCACTTGCAGAGGTGTGATGGTGAATGTTTACTGAACAGCCCACTGTACTGTATATTTATATGTGCTGGGGAGTTTATAGTGCTTAGCAGCAGGATGTTTGCTTTGTAATTAGCTTGGCATTCTGTGTCTGGTGATTGAGTGAATATCCTTTTAACCTGTCGCACTAAGTGTCTTATAATGGCACTGCTAGTTATTATGAGCTTCATATTACCTCCACTTATTTGTTGCCTAAAAGACTAATTAAACAGAAAACATATTAAAATTGAATTCCTTTCTTTAACATGACATTTTCTATAAACCATCCCTCATAGTATATTTGACTTAAATACATCACTTTGAAACCCATCACGTTGTGAAAGACTGACTTACTGTATAATGGACTCTTGTGAATAGTAGATATTGATGCACATATAATTATATATAGGATAATAAACTCTTACTGTATATTATATGAATATTAAAAATCACAGAGCAGTTCTTTCACCATTTAAGAGAATAAGCCACAAACAGCGGAGATAGAGTGGCGCCTGTGCAGCAGATTATACAACTTTTACTTAGACATATCCATCGAAATGCTACATTAATATGTATTATATTGTATCATTGAGAACCTCTCTGCTTCACACATCATTGCTCCTTTAACTAAACTGTATAAAATATTAATATCCTTATATATCTTTTATCCTAATCACTTCTTAGCCTACAGAGTAACCCTGAGGCCTTCGGTACATGCTCTAGCTGTGTGCACAGAACTGGCAAATTGGCATATGCCATTCATACAGATCAGTATCACACATGCATGGAGCCTCTGTCTAGCATTCTAGCCTTAGATCAGGTGGGCAGCCTATAACGGGAAGGGCAGCCTATAACATTGCGACAGGGAATTATTATAATACAGCTATATGTCTTATTAATCTTATATGCTGCATACCTATAGGGTTAATTTCACCGGTGAGTAGAAATCAATTAGCGTGGCTTCTTTTTTCCTGTTTGGCTGGACCTAAGGCTGGCGTTTTCTGGTTTGAATTAAAAGAAAACAGCAGCAAAATGAGGCTTTATTGTAACTCTGAAAGAACTAGCTGGAAAATCGCCAAAATAAGCAACTGCTTATTCCTATAAAAAATGAAAGGGGGGGGGGAACGCAACACGAAAATGTTCAATTTTCTCTTATTTTTTTCAAAAGAAGAAACAAGTCAATTCATTTTCTTTCTTATATGAAAGTATGGAAATGTCCTAGACATAAGGTGGGAGGGGACATGTTTTTGAAGTTCTGTGCTTTCCACCTAATTGAGATCCGGAATTGGCGGTGTTTTCATTATAAACCGCTTCTGCATCAAATAATAGTCTCATTTTACTTGTTTAGTTTGGAGCGGATATAGAGTCATTCCAGCCAAAAACAATGGCGAATGAGGAATATATTTTATAAAGGTGATATTGTAAATATGACGCATTACGTCCATATGTACTAGCTTAACCTGCTGCAGTGAGGTCTAATACGTTGTCCCAGTCCACACAGACACTGAACAGTACTGTTTATACTGGACTATGATTGGTGTCTGCATTGGAAGAAGTCAATGTATGCTGTACTTTCACATGGAGGATACTATACTAAACAGGTTTTTTGTTATCAGTCATGTTTTACCCTCAACAGCCTGTACAGTAAACCAGTCATGACACTATATAGTAGTAGGAACCTGTAGATGCCTAAAATACTAAATGAATAATACTAAATGTCTACAGCAGGGATTACCAACCTCTGGCACTCCATCAGTTATGAAACTACAATTCCCAGAATGCAAACTTGCTCGGCTGTTCTTGAAACTCCCATAGAAGTGAATGGGCCATTCTGGGAGTTGTAGTTGGAGTGCCGGAGGTTGCTGACCATTGATATACACTTTAATCTATGACAGGTAATGACTAAGCTCCCATGGTCCATCAAACATCTCATGTTCTCTGCAAATAAGGCAGCACTGTGAGTGATAAATTGAAAGGTGGGTGTTGTAGACATAGCACTGAATTTAAAGGGGTTGTCCATCAAGGAATTCTTAGGAATTCCCTCTGTTCAGGGTCTTCGTCTCTTGGCCACAGTGGAGAGCGGTTAGGGCTTATTCAGACTATAATTGTAAAACCCGTCTGTGTTCTATCTGTATATGATGGCCCCCATGTACCGTCCATGTTTCTTGAAAACCTACTGACTTGTATGGGCAAATCTAACATGAGAATTTGACCAAAATAGTGCATACTCTGGTTTTCCTTCAATGAACTGATGGTCTGAGTTGGCTGATTGACTATAATGTCTAAATGTTCAGTCTGCACATGGACATAGGTCATGAACAGCACATGGACATAGGTCATCTGAATAAGCCCTAACAAAGAGCATCTCTCTCGCTGGCGACCAAGGGAAATCGGGAAATTGAACACTTACTGCCAGGTGTCACCACAGATTGCAGCTGGACCCCAAGGGGACTAACTAAAAACGATATCTGAAGCCGGAGCTTGACTTTATAAAGATTTCCATAACAACAACAATTCCCCCTCCAGTGATGTTTCTCACCAACACATCCATGCCATACTGGCAGAGTAGAGACTAGTGCCTGCCACAGAGCCCATGGAGGAGAGTAAGGAGCCAGCTAGCGGTTTACCCTCCTCTCCGCAGACCTCAGTAGTCACAATGGCTCCTGTTTTTGTATTTATAAATGGATGGATTGTTTCTGGAAGAAAA
Source organism: Bufo bufo (assembly GCF_905171765.1). NCBI lineage: Eukaryota > Metazoa > Chordata > Amphibia > Anura > Bufonidae > Bufo > Bufo bufo. The sequence continues at coordinate 329,249,928 of NC_053391.1, read as the reverse complement.
TTTGTAGGAACACTTCTTCCTAACAGTTGGCCCGTGAATGCTGCAGTTGATGACCTGACATACCTGAATTTCATGGGGCACCAAATCCTTGCTTGTTGGTAGCACTTCACCTTATGTGAAAAGGGATTTAAATGCAGGAGATAAGAGGGCAAAGAAAGGGATTACTTTCTTTATTCCCCATCAACTTGTATAAAAGGGCCCCAAGACTTTCAGTTGGAGGAAAAGACACAAACTACTGTGCAAGGATGAAATATATGAGTCTTGTGTCTAGGCCTTTGTAGTGAAATTGAAGAAAAATGGTGTATGTAGTACATAAATACAGTCTGAATTGTATAAAATAAACCTCTTCCATTATTTAATGGTGCAAATAGCCAGACACATACCGGTATGTTGGGATAAAAGTTGTGATTTTATAATGAGTGTGTGAATAGCTTCTGACCTTTAAGGGTACTATTACATGTATGGCTGTAGCTCCGGGTACCGCACTGTGGTTCACCCTAATAGCCGGGCTGCACCTGTTCTCTGCAACTGGAAACCAAAGCAAGTATAGGTGGGGCCTAGCAATTAGTGGTATGGTTACTGTGGCTTGGCTACAGACATGTAATAGTGCCCTAATAGCTTTCCTGATTGTTAGAAATATTTGCCTAATCAGTACTAACCTTTGCTTAATAATTTAGTGAGATTCTTTTCTATATTTCATATCTTGTTCCCTTCTGTCTTGTGCGCTTCAACTGTTCACCACTGCCTGTTTAAAATGTCCAAACTCCATTCTTAGAATGTCTCTATCTGTAATGTAGATTAACTTTGACATACATAGGGAACAGCAGATAAATATATATATATATATATATATATATATATATATATATACAGTGAGGAACAGAAGTATTTCAACACCCTGCGATTTTGCAGGTTCTCCCACTTAGGAATCATGGAGGGGTCTGACATTCACATTGTAGGTGCATTCCTGCTCTGAGAGACAGAATTATTATTTTTTAATTCAGGAAATCCCATTGTATGATTTTTTAAGAGTGTATTTGTCTTGCACGGCTGAACAGAAGTATTTGAACAGCTGAGAAAATCAGTGTTAATATTTGGTCCAGAAGCCTTTGTTTGCAGTTACAGAGGTCAGACGTCTCCTGTAGCTCTTGACCCGGTTTGCACACACTGCAGCAGGGGTTTTGTCCCACTCCTCCACACAGATCTCCTCTAGATCTGTCAGGTTTCAGGGCTGTCGCTGAGCAACACAGAGTTTCAGCTCCCTCCAAAGATGTTCTATTGGATTTAGGTCTGGAAACTGGCTAGGCCACTCCAGAACCTGGATATGCTTGTTACGGAGCCGCTCCTTGGTTATCCTGGCTGTGTGCTTCGGGTCATCGTCATGTTGGAAGACCCAGCCACGACCCATCTTCAATGCTCTGACTGAGGGAAGGAGGTTGTTGCTCAAAATCTCACAATAAATGTCCCCATTCATCCTCTCCTTCATACAGTGCAGTCGTCCTGTCCCCTTCGCAGGAAAGCACCCCCAAAGCATGATGTTACCACCCCCATGCTTCACAGTAGGGATGGTGTTCTTGGGATGCAACTCATCCTTCTTTTTCCTGAAGTTTAGACCAAAAAGTTCTACTTTGGTCTCATCTGACCACATGACTTTCTCCCCGGCCTCCTCTGGATCATCCAGATGGTCATTGGCAAACTTCAGATGGGCCTGGACATGTGATGACTTGAGCAGGAGAATCTTCCGTGCAATGCGTGATCTGAAACCATGACGGCGTAGTGTTCTACTGACAGTGACCTCTGAAACTGTGGTCCCAGCTCTCTCCATGTCATTGACCAGCTCTTCCCTTGTAGTTCTGGGCTGATTCCTCACCTTTCTTATCATCAGTGATACCCCACGAGGTGAGATCTTGTATAGAGCCCCAGTCCAAAGGAGACTGACAGTCGTCTTTAGCCTCTTCCATTTTCTAACAATTGCTCCAACAGTTGATCTATTTTCACCAAGCTGCTCGGCAATTGCCCCGTAGCCCTTTCCAGCCTTGTGGAGGTCCACAATTTTGTCTCTGGTGTCTTCTGACAGCTCTTTGGTCCTGCCCCTGGTAGTAGTTGGCGTCTGACTGACTGTGGGGTGGACAGGGGTCTTTAAAGAGCTCAGACAGGTGCGACTATGTTAGATTAATGAGTGGAGTAGAGGTGGACTTTTTAAAGGCACAGTAACAGGTCTTTGAGAGACAGAATTCTTGCTGTTTCTCAGGTGTTCAAATACTTCTGTTCAGCCGTGCAAGACAAAGAAATTCTTTAAAAATCATACAGTGTGATTTCCTGATTTATTTATTTTAATTCTGTCTCTCAGAGTGGGAATGCACCTACAATGTGAATATCAGACCCCTCCATGATTCCTAAGTGGGAGAAGTTGCAAAATCGCAGGGTGTTCAAATACTTCTGTTCCTCACTGTATATATATATATATAGTGAGGCAGTGACAGGCCTCATACATGACTAGGAGATGTATGTTAGGATTTGCTGTGTTTTCCTCATGATCACCTGGCCTGAGGTGAGGTCAGGTGCGATAATCACTTGGGGATAAAGCAATCCTCAGTGTGTGAGAGGAGGGGTTAGGCCCCATGGAACAGACCTGGACAGGGTCTGTGTGGCTCCAGCCAGGAGGGCTAGGGGCCACAAGTCTGAGGAAGCCTGAGTTTGGGGGGACCCAGAGACGCCTGGAGAAAAGAGTCAGTCAGAGTCAGGAGGACGTCTGGACCATATCCCCGCAAGGTATTTCGCTGCTTCCACCACGAGGACTGATGGGTTGCACTGGTCGACTGCTAGAAGGTTGTCGGACCGAAGCTGAATACCACAGTGTGAACTGCGTCTTAGAGGTGAGTTAGGGAGACCTATAGTGAGTGCCTAGACGGGCAAGCGTTTGCTGTTTTGTGTTGATGTAACACATTGTGAGATGAAGCTGTGACTTCATGGTGCCGAGTGATGCCAAACTTGGAAATGTGATGTGCTGTGTGACAAAAAAAAGCACAGTTTGAGCTTGATAACCCCCCCTGTTTGATGAGAAGTCTGTAATTACCTACCCCTGAGAGAGAGCGATCCCTTACAATATATATATATATATATATATATATATATATATATATATATATATATAAATATTACTATATATAGTATTAGAAAAAAATCTAATCATGGTATATATTAGATAAGTCACAAGCAACATTTTATTGTATGCAAAGAGGTATCTCCATGGAAAAAAGAACCAACTTGCTAGCGCCACCTTTTGAAACTGGCTCCCTATGAGTCAAAGTCTAACTTTTTAATAAGCCTTGGAATATGAAAAGTGAAAACATACAAGCCAAATGCCCATATGTAGACAGGCTGTTTCTGGGTGCTTGTCCCCTATCAGTATAGAGTAGGATTCTGCCTAGCTCAGTTCGATGCCTTGAACACAGCTTAGGCTGGATGTTGTCTCTCTTTAAAGAAACCCGTTGCGTATGACGACTTATTGGCAATGCTCCATGGAAAAAAAATATGTAAAGAGGTATCTCCTAAGGAAAGAGAACCATCTTGCTAGTGACACCTTCTGGAAGTGGTTTCCTAAGAGTCTAAAAAGTCTGACTTTATAAGATGCTTTTGAACATGACAATGGAAAATAGCCAGGCCAAATACTAGCAAGATGGTTCTCTTTCCCAGTTGAAAAGGTGTGTCCAGAATGTTGCCACACCCTGAGCAATCCAATATCTATGGTGAACCTGGCTAAATGAAGCCTCAACTACTGATACAGTCCACTTCTTGATCAAAATAGTCCATACTCTCTCATAAGAAGGCTACAAAAGATAACAACACGACAAGACTTATCTGTAACAAACCAATAATTGCCAACACACTTTCAGCGTGGAAAAGCCAATAAGGCGGATTTCAAAATGGCGACTGAAAACGTTTCCTCCCAATTAATACTTCCACACATTTGAAGTCAATTCTCTACAAATTACACCAGTTAACGGGGGGTGTCCAGATTTTTTACTCACCCTGTATTTAGTTTTAAATATATTAATACGGTTGTTTGAATAGTTGAAAAAGTGTAATATTACCATTGATAAATATATATAATTAGAACTAAGATGTGACTAGATGGTATATTTTAATTCTGTCAGCAAGTAAATCTAGACACATTGTGACAGCTATGGGACATCACTGCTCAGCTGCAAATATACAGTAAATGGGATGACTATACATATATATCTGGATTTGGGGACAGTTTGTAAGGACATATAAATAAGCAATGATTTGATCGATTTCATTATCTCTGTAATGAACTATACTGTACACCAAAGATCTACAGTCGTTCGCAGCTGCTTTTCGCTACAATGCCTAGCCAAATAAGGTACATCCATATATTTAAAGCCAAGCCTTCAGAACAAGTAGGGTCTTCACTTCACACTGTCGTAGTTTTTTTCCGGCCGCCTCTCGGCATGTTTGCCGTGCTGCAGCCAGACCTCCAGCCTTCCCCCATCATAGTGGACTTCCAGCGGCACGGTGGACATGCGATAGCACGAATCTGGCAGGCTGTTCCCCCGCCGGAACAGCATGCCGGAGAAGGCTGCCGCTAGTGTGAAAGTAGCCTTACACAGAGACTTAATTTCCTGGTAGCAGGCAGTCTGTCCATATTCACAGGCTTTTGTCCGGGGCACTGGGAGACACAACAGCCCAGATTTCCCTATTCTATTGCCTACACTGTCCGGCACGACTCCATATCAGCACGGATTTGTCCTTTAGTCCAGACTATACTACTATTCTTTTTTTGTAATGATGATGTTAGCACAACTGTCAGGTGCATCTGCATATATGTGGTGGCCTTACACAGTGATGCTTCCCCAAAACACCAAATTAAGCAGACCAGTATTTCAGTGACAGATTTTCAGTTGCATGCAGGACTTTCGTCTCCGCTCAAAAATCATATTCTGAGGGGACACCGAACGGACCCTATTATAGTCTATGGGGTCTTTAGGCTCCGTTACGCTCAGTTAATTCTCAGTTATCTGCAGAATCCGTCCTTTCCGTTCTCCTGCTCCTCAATGGAGCCGGAGAACGGAAAGGAGAAACGGTGATGTGAAAGGAGCCCTATAGGTATTATGTCAGTGAAACCTGTGGTTCTACTATCTTTCATTGCTGATAGCATAGTAGATATATTTGTTATCCAGTTTACAGTTTGTTTTTCTATTTGGCTCTCTTGCTGGGTAATAGTGCAGATCAGGGCCACTTTAGCTGTCATTCACCACTTTCTATCTGAATACTATTATGTTTCCATCATCATTCAGTTCCTGTCATCTATAGGTAAGCTGATTCTGTGTATTTGTTGCCTGGCAGAGTTGATACAGGCTCCATCCGATTCTTATGCAATTCTGCTCTACTGTAAGTCCTTGGGGTATCTGAGTACCAAGACACCTTGTCAGTACTCGGAAAGGCTAAATGTAAAAATCACTTATGCAGTCTGGTGAACAATATTACAATAAGACATTTGCTTTGATGGGGAGCCTTCAGACAGTATAGATTTCAGGGACTGAAATGTGCTCTCTTAAAGATAAGTAGTGGACAGGGCTTAGGTTAAACAGACTGAGACCGTTTCAACATGCTTTATACTAATCTAACATTCTTAATAGGCAATGTTTCTAATCATATTTCAATCCCTGTAATATACTAGGAAAGGGAATAGATAGCTATAGAAAAAATAACATGTGCCCTAATCCAGATGCAGCCTTCAGCTGGCGCACAACATTATTACCAGTTGAGGATAACCACATGTAATCCGGAACAGCAGAAAATTACTGGGAACCTAGCTGACATCTGTCTATTTTTTATTATGCATCTTTTGATGGTCAGATGTGGGATGTCTTGGGGTTTCAGACCATTACTTGAGTTTTCAAGAGCGCCCAACCAGATACTTTACATTGATGCAGTGCCTCCCAACAGTAACACCACAAATAATGATGATGTTTAGTTATGTAAGGGAAAGGCAGAAGTGGGGTTTTTGTTAGATTTAATGGGCTTGTTTGGCCAGATAAAAAGTTGTTTTAATGTGCTTGACATATAAAGTGATTGCTCTTGCTAATATACTTTGAGTACCATAGCGGCTCCAAAGTCTGATTACCAGCGCCAGTTCTGCTGCACTTCTGGGTTGGCTCCAACATGTGTCAATGTGGAGCTCTAGTGATGTTCTTGAAAGGAGCTGGCTTAGCAATCGCACTGAGTTATACAGCTAGCCCCCTTCAAGCATGTCTGTTTTAGGGGTTGAAATAAAATGAATGTCTCCCATCTGCATCACCGCTGGACTGCATCTTCTTCATCTATTACCATTATCACTGTGTTCTTGTAGTCTGTGATTTTATTTCAGGACATTACAGTACATTATTGTCTGCCATTGTTAATATGTGCTATTGTGCTTCATATCATTTTCTTGCCAGTCATCAGGTTATTATACAATTCGGCCCTACCGTATGTCCTGCGATTTGTACCCAAGTACCGCAAGACACAATTAGTACTCAGAAAAGGCGACTGCTGTAGGTGGAGTCAAATTCTACAGTCTTGTGAACAATCTGCATCTTATGAATTATATATTTATACATATTTGCCTATTGATAAATCTGGAGTGAAAATAATTAACATAGCTAACCACACACACTTTCCCACCTATATTTCAAAACTGGTGTGAGTGGTGTAAAAGTGCTAAAAGTCACAACATTTCTTTCACAAATAAGTTCAAAAACTTGCAAAAGCCCCCTTTTGCAAATTTTTGAAGTCAGAAATCTGGGGTGAAGGCAAGATAAATCAGGGCCTATAGGTTTAGTGTAAAATAATTTTATTTTTTCTAGCTCACCATAAACGTGGATGCGCGGAACAAGACAAAGCAAAGTACTTTCCTATAGCTTTACATAATGCCTGGCTATGGGGCACTATGTATGCTATGAGATCTGTGCATATTAATATCCTAGGTAAAAAAAGGTGTTGGGAGGAGGGAAATTCTCGAATGAAGCGGTGCCGTAGTAGTAGTTACAGCTGCAGGTTCCATCTGATAGTGGAAGAGACATTATTTTTTAAATCTGCTCCAGTATGGATAAAATGATTCAGCCATGTTTATGCATGATGACCCACATAACTCTTATCCACTGAAGGCCCTCTGTAAAGGTACATGCAGATATTACCCCACTGTGACCTCCATCCACTGCATTCTCCATTGTGTTTGCCTGGAGCCACTTCTCCCCTGAAGTACAGGAAGAATGTGGTGGGCTGAAATTGGTGGAACCCCATTCATTTGTGGCATGCCCTGTAAAGGTTGAGCAAAAATGGAGAGGCTGCAGTGTGATCAAAAACTTTTTCAAATTGATTGTCAAAGGGAGTTGTCCTAAAATTTAAACTAACCACAGAAATCGAGCCTTGGGGACAGATTATACTGGCCAGTCACAGCCATTCTATGTCTGTATACACTAATAAACTGTGTCATTTATTAAAAGAGTGTCGCTTCAGCAAATTACATTTATCATGTACGCTAAGTTAATACAAGGCACTTACTAATGTATAGTGATTGTCCATATTGTCTCCTTTGCTGGCTTGATAAATTTTTCTAATTTTCCTATCACATTATACACTGCTCACTTTTCAGGGGTTATGACCGCCGCCGCAGCGCAGATACGAGGTGGGCGGGATGGCATCCATGCCTATTTGAGCTCCCACGGTCTGGCCCACTAGAGAGGTCGGCACTTTTTCCTATAGTGTGCAAACATGGCCACCGGTGCTGGATTGCAGGGTGGTCGTAACCCCTGGATACAAGCAGTGTATAATGTGATGGAAAAATGAAGGAGGCAATATGGACAGTTACAATACATTAGTAAGTGCCTTGTACTAACTTTCTCTACATGATAAATGCCATTTGCTGTATTAAGACAACAACTTTAAATAAACTACTCACTTTATTATATGGGCTCCTAAGCTTGATGAGATGCTGAAGCCTGCCTACCTGTATGTAGTGCGAGTATACTGCACCACTCTTGTGGGGAGAGTGGGAGGACACCGTAGGGGGTCCACCAGGGGATCACCCACTCCCCTGTAGGTCACTTTGAGTCTGCATACCACTCTTTGTCATTTTGACTCACACAATGCCATACCTTCGCCATCCTGTATTTTCCCTGGATAGGTGGCACTTCCTATTTTAAAAATTTATAAAAAGGTCTTATCATATTAAAGAAAAAAAGAGGTTTTATATGTTGTCTTCAATTCAATAATTATAATCACCTTTTTTTTTTTACAGGCGCCACATACTGTAGTTAACTTCCCCTGCCTCCCCTTTCTTTATATTATGGAGTACCTAATGCACAATAAGCCCATTTACATTCCGACTGCATTCCCCGTGTAAGCACTGTGGATTTTCCGGGCTTTATAAAAATATGAAAAGAATGTTTTTAATGAAATTAAGTCTTCTGAGCTTGGCTGTTTCATAAAAGACTAATTTGGAGGTGAACACACAGCCCAGACAAATCAGCACAAAGTCATTTTTCCCCTCGGGACATTTCATAAAAGAATGTAACAGGAAGGAGAGGGTGTGCCCTTGAGGTGGGCAGCTTGTCCATGAAGCTAGAGAGAAGAATGCCCAAAAAGCCTGGCACTTGCTACTTAATGGACTAGTTAGCTGTGATTATATAGTCAGTGACTGGGTTATTACACAGATTCAAAGGGGTGTAGACTGATCAACTTAGGAGTAAGTTTCCTTTCCCACTACTAACTGTTTTCTAAGTGAAGGCCTATGCTAGGTCTAGAAATCTGCATTATATGGTGGTACAATAGTCTGTTTGGAAGCGGAGCTTAACCCTTGCATTGTTAGAAAAGTAACCCTAAGCTGTGTGAGTGTTAGCAATGGGGATTTTGGCTATGTGATCTCTAGCTATAGTATTGGCAAGTCAATACAGATAGTTTTTAATTCACGGCAAATTTTGTGGAGGTATGTGAATTTACTGCTCAAAATATGCCGCATTTATACCATGTTATACTGACTAAAAGCAGAACATTACACAGGAGATTTATCAAAACTGGTTTAAAGGAAAACTGGCTTAGACCTCCCTTGGAAAATGAAAGGTGGAATCTGATTGGTTGCTATGGGCAAGTAAGCTAGCCTTATTTTACGCTAGTTCTCCAATTATGTCCTAATATGGACTCTTTTTAAGCACTACCCCTACCATCATGTATCTTATGTGGTACTAACCTAACACCAAATCTTCATGTGTTCAAAGATAATATTAATCATTTGTACAAGCATCTTCTCAAGTACATAGAAGTGCATGCATCCTGAAGTACTGAAATAAAAGTGGCTGATGGTTAAAGGGGATGTCCTAATATTAAAACTTATTACAGCATAAGTGAAAAGAGTCTGATCAGCAGTGGAGTCCTCACTGATCATGAGAATGGGGTCCTGTATCCCGCTCATGTGAATAGAGTGGTGGTCCAAGCATTTAACTCAGCATTCAATCATCTCAATGGGACTGCTAAAGAGAAGTTGAGTACACAGCTTCCTCCATTCGTATAGGAACACGTGACTCCCGTTATCATGATTGTTGTGGGTCTTAGCTTTTGAACACCTACCAAACAGACACTTATCCCCTGGAAAGGATCTGTCAGTCCAGAGAACATACTTCTTATTCTCAATAGCTTTACACCACTCCAGACAATGCATATAGTCTATATGGTGTGAGTGGTTATGAGGAGTTGTAAAATACTTTTATGATTATATATGTTTTGTGTTAAATTACAAATATTTCTCTTGTATTCAGGGAAATCCGACATTCATGTACATGGCATATTCATGTGTTATTTTACTATGGATTATCTGGCAGGACACATTTAGGTCTTGCAACGTGATCCTTTTAATCTTAGTCTTATTAGTTATTTGAAAGTAAGGAATCCAAGAAATGTAATGGTTATTTAATCTTCAGGCTCACTATTTAAAATCACTGTCTTTAATACATTTAATTTGTATTTGGGCTACAATTCTTTCTTACCAGATACCAAATGTTACAGACGGAGAAGGAATTCCATCATTTTTGATATATTGCAATAACAGTCAACAGCAGTTCTGCAACATTTACTCAAGCTGACCCAGCATGTATTGTGTGTATGAGAAGTCTGCACTCCAGCAGACTCAATTACAAGAAGAATAGGAAGCCTGTGTGGGCATCAAATTAAACATGGGCCTCACTTCATTTCCTATAGCCACTCAGATCGTTTTTATGGTAGTTAAATGTGTTCTTGTACGAATACAATCCAAACGTGTACTCTACAGACCACTATTTACCTCCTAGAGAAATATACACATGCTTTGGTCTATAGAGAGGATTTTCCATGAGTATATACTTTTGTAAAAGTAACGTCTATGTTTTTGAGAAAATATGGAACAAAGGTTTTACTAGTAACTTATAGTTTAGTACTAGTAGGTCTTCGTGGATCTTTTTATTACCATTAGTAAAACAATTAAATGGGCTCCACTGAAAGATCTATGCAAATGTCAAAGTGATACATGTATGTATGTCTATCTAAAAGACCAACATGGTTTATTCATATGGATTCCTAGAAAGTCAAGACCATTGGCAAATGCCACAAGCCAACTCTAGACTCTAGAGGAAGAGCTAACATCTGCAAGTTCAGTCATAACCTGCTGCCATGGACATGGACTGAACATGTATGCATTCAACACCCATTATAAGGAGGGAGATTGTAGGTCCTTGTTGGGGGTCAACCACTACCTTTAAAGGGCCTCAAGCCTACCACTTGCTACACTTTGATTCTATGCTTCACAGCTACTATACAATAGTCACAGTTCCAGATATTACAAGGCTTTAAGGGAACCTGTCACCTCTATTGTGCTACCCTCACTGAGCGTTTCTAAATGTTCATTGTGTTACCCTAAACATATAAATTACACTTTTAATTTCATTTGCAGACAAATTCAATAAGTATTACGCTTTTTTTTTACTTCCCGCCTTTTATGAAAATTAACATAAAAGAGTCATATCTTACTTGTGTGACCAGAGAAGAGTCATATTTTCAAGCTCTGACTCATCTTAGGTTAATTTGCATATGTATCAAATCGGTTTTTTACACAATAAAAGCACACAGAGCTATGGGGACTGGATATTGCGGATGTGCTAGCGGCCATCTAGCAACCCATGTCCTCAGCTCTATACCCAAAATCCAGGTGACAGGTTCCCTTTAAGGGTTTGTCTCATCTCACACATTGGTGGCATATCACTAGTATGTGCCACCACTGTCAGATAGGTATGAGTCCCTCCTCTGCCACCTGCACCTGTCTCTAGAATGGAGCGACCAAAGTGAAGGAGAGTGTACCACGCATGCGCTGTCACCCTCAATTATTTTTTTATGGAAATAGCTGAGCAGCGTGCTTGGCTATTGTCGACAGTCCCATAGAAATAAATGGAGGGTGGCTGCGCAGGCTCAGTGTGGTCTCGTTCACTTTGCAGGCTCTGTTCTAGAGATATTGGTGACACATCCTAGTGATATGACACCAATGTTAAAATGAACAACTTTTAATTATAGTTATACTAATTATGACAAACTAAATGACATTAAATTCACATCGCAATCTACTCACAGTACATTTTTACTGTATGGTAAAACATGCACCAGTGTACATCCACACTACTGACATAGGGTTTCGGAGGTCCTTTGGAAGATGAAAGGATCAATCTGACTGGTTGCTATATGCAATTATTCCAGTTTTCCTTAGCACCAGGTTGATAAATGTCCCCATGATGCATAATAATGACCTCTACAACATGGTTGCAGTAATATGCTGGATCTGGCTGTGCTGAGTTTTGCATACAGGATAATAAATAAAGGCTACCTCTGCCTGCACCTAGGGCATACAGGTGGCCTAGGCCACTCACCTTCTGCCCCACTGTAATTCCAGCGACACAGCGTGTATATAAACTCAGTAGTCCAGAACTGTTGAGTGAAGACAACTGAGATCTCAATGCAAAGTCTCCCACTGTGTTTACTCCTCATAGCTCCAAAGGGATCTGAATCACTAAACATTTCAATTATGGTATTAGGCCACATTCACACATAGTGTTGTGCTGCAGCTTTCTTAGATTACCCATGGCTTACACAAGTAGCCATATAATCCTGCTGATGAATACGTTGACATTCACCATGTTCCAAGCGCCACTTATATTGCATTATGTGTTACGATTTTTAAAAGGTTGTTTAGGATGTCCTACACTGAAGCAGCCTTTTTTGGGTTTCTTAATTCGCAGAGTGACATATATTCTGGCAACAACAACCACAGGGCTGAACAGCTGCTTTGTTCTATAACCTGTATTATTCCCAGTCAAAAAGGAGCAATATTGTGTAACGATACGTATTAAGGAATTGCTGACATGCAATTCCCTAATGTACATTGGTTGTACCAAGCTCGAGCCTCACTTTATTACTTATTTATTATTACTACTATTACCTACTGTATGTTAAAAGAAGAAAATACTTGAACGCTGTTAACCTCAGGCACATGTTTTAAAATCCTTACTTTCCTCAGAAAGAACATAGCGTAGGAAAGAATGTATTCATTCTTTTCCATTCAACATTTGGAATGTATTTCCTACGGTTCTGACACCCCACAAAAGGAAACCTAGTAATAACTATCTACATTTACGGTACATAACTATATAAATGGGAACCTATGGGTGTAAAAATGCCATCACATAAAATACATGAAGAATCATAAAACACTAGATGTTGTAGAAATAAAGTCTACAGATTATATTGCAGCTTCTACTAGAAAAAAATACAGAGATCTTACATGCTAGCTAAGGATGTTTCCCAAGTCTCTATACACCACAGCAGCCATATAACTTTAGCATCTCCCTGCCACTGCCAGACTGCTTGTGAACACCTCTTCTACTGTCCCTGCCAATACTGCCCTTGACCCCTTCCAGAGCACGTGGCAACCAGAATAGCAGCAGGACACTGAAGCAAACATCATCACATTTCCATTCAGTCTGTCCAAACATCTTAAGCTTTGGTTCTGTTTCTTTCTTTCTCTCTTTCTTTCTTTCTTTCTTTCTTTCTTTCTTTCTTTCTTTCTTTCTTTCTTTCTTTCTTTCTTTCTTTCCTTTCTTTTTTTTTTCTTTTTCTTTTCTTTCTTTCTTGCTCCCTCCCTCCCTCCCTCCCTCTCCTTTCTATCTTCCCTAGTCCTACCTCCCTTTCTTTCACCCTTCATCCCTTTCTTATTTCATCCTTTCCTCACTCCCTCATTCCCTCCCTCCCCTTCTCTTCCTTATTTCCTTCTTTTTTTCCCTCCTACCTTCCTTCCTCCCTTCCTTCCTTCTTTCCATTGTTTTTCTCTGACATTTGGACCCATTAAACTGGTTGTCTTTAGGATAGTTCGTCAATATCAGATGGGGGGGTATCCGATATATATAGTTGTATGAAGGGAAGGCGCACGTAGTGTGCACGTGCCATCTCCCTTCTCTCTTCCTGCCCTGCTGCTGCTTGGCCATAGATAGCAGCGGTGAGCAGGAAGAGAGACAGGAGATGGCACGTGCGCACTGTGTGCGCCTTCCCTTCATGCAGCTGATCGGCAGGGGTGCCGGGTGTTGGGGCCCCCCCCCCCCCCATTTTGATATTGATGACCTATCCTGAGGATAGTCCATCAATGTTAAAAGCCCGGACAACCCCTTGACGTTATCAATGTATTCTTTGCCTCAGAGTTATTAATGGGAACATTGTAAAATCAGCCGAATACAGAATTCCTACTGTACTCAGATTAGGGTAAAAGGTGGCATAAGCTACTTTCTTAGGATCAGCTGAACTCATTGTTACTGTATTTCGCCCTCTTTTGTGTGGAGACATAGTGCAGCTCTTTAACTAAAGCATAAATCCTGAGTTCCCCTGATGCATGCTTTCTCAACAACCACAAAATGCAGAGAAATCCATATTTGATTGGGATGCTTTTGTCTATATCGACAGCTTTAGGGCAAATTTTTTTATTATTGCCCTCATGTAAGGCTATAACTCATTTTTTCTATTGGCCTGTATTAAACATTTTCAACAGGTTGTCTTCTACATCTTTCATGTTTCACTGCATTTACAAGCTGTTTCTCATCCTTTTCAGGGAATTCTGTCAGAGAGCTGCTCTGACAACTCAACCTGTAGCACTTATCTTTACTTTTATGATGGCTCATAAATACTCATTTATGCAAAATTATAATTGAACTGACAAGAATATGGCTGAAATAAGCATTTATGAATTGTCGAAGGAGTTAAGGATAAGTCCTACAGATCGAGCCATCAGAGCAGCTCTCTAATGGAATTCATTGAGAAGAAGCAAAAGTCTACAAAATAAGTGAAAAGTAAAGGCTGAAGAGGTCAAATTGTTAAACATTTTTAATACAGACCAATTGGAAAAAATATTTCCTAGTCCAAGATAATTAGAAAGCAGTAATTGAAAAAAACTGCTCCTGAAGGTGTCCATAGCTTTTAATCTTAACCGAAACCATGATGAGTAACTAAAAGTAGTATGGGTATCATAGTAGTACATACTAACATTTAAGTTGGGAAATTTGGGGCATCTAAAAACCCACCTCCACCCGAGAATACCCACTTGTGGGCAGGGTTAACGACAACTACGTCCATTTTGAGCCTGGGAAAGCCCAAATTTGCCAGGACTGTCTCTGAAAATCAGGGACAATCCCATCAAATTTGGGACAGTTGGCAACCATGGTATTATGGCATCATCCTGATTAGTTATCTCAGTTAATTAGAAAACAATAATGAAAGGAAGGGACAATATTCCAAAGTAAGGAATATGTTGTACGATACAGTTATGGTTAGAAACCATGTATAGTATAACGGTTTATGCCATCACTTACTTCTAATATACCGACATCTAAAATGATTCCCCATAGGCTTAAACTACAACCATTGAGACGGCTTAGGCAGGGACAATATGGTGACATGTCTTGCGTAACAGCAAGTCTCATATAAGTTGCACAACCCAAAAAACATTAATGCAACAGTTTTAGAGCTGTGATTTAGCTGTACAAGCACAGCCAAATCGCAGAAAAGTTGCACGCAAGTCATGTGTGACTTGCATCCTGCAATCGAAAACAGTGTTGGATTTTTTTGTGACTGCTTTGTCGCAGTTTTGTCATGTCGACGGTCGCATTGCAACCCCATTCAAGTCATTAGGTGCAATATCGCTGTGTGGCTTCGCGATCTTCATGTCATGTGACACATATCACCATGTAGCCCCAACCAAATTCCTAAAGTGAATAAACATGACAAGTCATCTCACATACATACCACACTCCAAATCCAGACGAAAACCTCCTCCCTAATTTTCTATAAAGAAGAGTATAATTAGTTGGTGTAAAAAATGGAACAAATCATTTTAACTATGTAAGTGTAAGACTACTGGTGAACATAGTTTCTATTGGAGTAAATGGACTAATGAGTCAAGAAAGTAAAATCTTGCCATGAAAAGGCAAGATCTATCTTCAAAGTCAAGAATAGTTAGGGAGATATTATGGATTTCAAAGTTGAGGTGAGAGCTAGCAAAGGAACATTTTTTTAAAGGGGTTTTCAGGAATTTTACTAATGATGACCTATCCTCAAGATAGGTCATCAGTATCTGATTGGTAGGGGTCAGACACCTGGGTCCTCTGCTGATCAACTGTTTGAGAAGGCACCGGCGCTCCAAGCTTACCAAGTTGCAATACCAAGCACAGCTGCTATACAATGTATGCCGCTGTGCCTGGTAACCTGCGAGAAAGAAGCAGCGCACACAGGGGTGCTGGTGCCTTCTCAAGCAGCTAATTGTCGAGATAGGTCATCAGTATCAAAATCCCGGAAAACCCTTTTAATACTACTATATAACATTTCTGGTACTTTTAAGACTCAAAGACAAGTACAGCACCACTTACAATGGGTTGAAGTACTAAATAATGTCTAATATTCAGATAATGTAAACCTAGACTTGTCTAAAAATACACCAGATTGATCACAGAGGTGGATGTTGGATGATACATCTGGCACACTTTTAGACTTTCTGGACTAAGTTCATGCCACCTATTGGTTGGCTTATGTTATGCCAGAATTTTGTGCCAAAGTTTTGGTGCATTTTTGCCATACATTGTCACATCTTAAAGCACACCTATTTTCTGGTAGGCTTCTCTCTTTCCTTTTAAGCCGTGCCCGAACTAGTCTACAAATATGTCTAAAACACTTCATAAACATGGTGCAAAGCATGTACATTAGTTTTGTGGTAGTTTTTGCTCTAGAATTCTTGTGCATTTTGATTAGCAAATCACCCCCATTGTTGTAATGCACTCACTAGAATACTACTTTGACGGTCGTGTGGTGTGCATGTACTGCGTACTGTATCCTATCTGAGTATTAGTAGAAAAGCTACATTGCACTTCTGTTTACCTAATTTTAGGAGGATACATCCAAGTCACCTACTTCTTTATCTCAGACACCCATGCCATATCCAATTTAGTTGAAAATACATTTTGAAGAATGCCCACAGTACCGCTTACATCCTTTACTACAAATTTGGCACTCACATCCTACAAACCCTACTGTCCATCCTCCTAATACACTTTCAGCAGAACGTCACCTCATATTTGTATACATTGAGTAGTATACATACTTCAAATCATGTTCTGATACTGTCTCCAGATGATTTACCTCTGACATTTCTCTAGTGCATATCCAGTAGAACCTTCCTCCATTCCCAACCTCTTCTATCCTTTTGTAGATGACTTCCCTCTCACTATGCCATGATATAAATATAGCAGAAAAACATACATTCCACAAGACACCCATCATCTACATGCTCCTAATGAACATTAATCGAGCCCCTAGGGTACCTCTTCCATATTAATTCACATTCTGTAGCTCTCTTACACCTTGTGAATAGGCAGATCACTTAGCTCTCATTTTATTACACTACACCTGTTGCAAACTAAATGCACTCAATATACTGTCAGCAGAACACCTACCTCTTATTGAGCATTTAACACAACTTCTCTTACCCAGTCCTCATTTACTTCTTACAGTTTCTTATGGATATTTATTAGAACACCTATATATCTGTTACATCCTCCTTATAGGCCCTAGACAGGAAATAATTTTTTCTGACCACAGTCTACCAAACCTTCAGAAGAATACCTACCTCTTATATAATCTCATTCAGTCAGCATAACCCAGACATTTTACACCTTCCTAGTACACATTCAGCAGATACCTACCTGACATCATTATATTACTCACTTCCTCTCCTCCTTAGGCCTCATGCACACGACCGTTGTTTTATTCCGTGTCCGTTGTTCCGTTTTTCGTGATTTTCCGCGGGCCCATTGACTTTCAATGGGTCCGTTGAAAACTCGGCTAGTGCACCGTTTGTCATCCGCGTCCGTGATCCGTGGTTCCAGTCCGTCCTAAAAATATAACCTGTCCTATTTTTTTCACTGAAAACGGTTTGCGGACTCAATGGGACCGTGAAAAAACGCGGAGGCACACAAGATTGCGCGTCCGCGCGTCCGTGTCCGTTTTTTTCCTATCATTTGCATGGCACACTTGACTTAGACTTTTTTTTACTTTCCTTCATGTCTGGTGATCCTCCAAAAATAAAGGAAGACACACGGAAACAAAAACGGAAACGTATCACGGAACAACGGAACCCCATTTTGCGGAACGGAACACAACAACGGTCGTGTGCATGAGGCCTTATGCAGATACGAGTAGATCAATACTGCACTCAATACATAGGCAGTGACATCTAGTACCTGGAATTGATCCAATATCTTCCCCACACTGATCATAGGAACCTACTTCTCACATCCCCCTGATATACAAACCCATAGTTTACTGCAGGAAAATGTGTGCACCTGTTGCTTTACATTTATCTAGATCAAGAATCAGCAAACTCCGGCAACTACAACTCCCAGAATGCTTCATTCACTTTCGTGGGCGTTAGAAGAACAGCCGAGCGTGTTTGATTCTGGGAGTTGTAGTTTCACAGCAGCTGGAGTGGTGAAGGTTGCTGATGATTCATGCACAATTCGGTCCAAATATGACATTTTCCAAGTAAAAGATTCACCAAGGTAACAATTATTGAAGAATGGTACACACCAGTTGTCTTCCCCATCACTTAGCTCTCAGTAATACATGAATACACTTCTTTTCTGCAAATGGTGCAGTCTATAAAGTGCGGTTCATGAGAAATCTGTTTTAAAGTATAAGCTAATGAGGATAACTGAGTCCCGTCAACTTTCCACACAATAGGAGACTATTTGGGAAAAAGTGCCTGTACAGACCTGTAGCTTACCTTTGTGGTCCCAGCTGTCTGTTTGGCATCAGGTTGCTTCTGTCCCTGACTCCTGAAGAAGACAGCTATGATTCTCTGAAGGAAGAACAGCTGGAGAAGTGGTGCAGCCTGCTACTACTAAGCACCTTGCAGCCTGGGAGCAGTCAGCTGTGTGCAGCTCAGCACAGGAGAAGGTTTAACATGTGAGTAGTCAGGATGGGTAAACTCTCTTTAAGAAAGAGGGGTGGGACGGTGTAAGAAGAGAGAAGGGGCAGAGACCGAGAGGTTTTGAGTGGATTCCAGCCCCCAGATTACTTTTCAATTTCACAGAAAACCAAAAAGTTTTTTTTTCTCCTCTCTGCTTGTTATTTCTTTCTTAAGGAAAACAAAATCTTGAAAGAGGGGTGTGACCATAATAAGGGTAATTTAGGAGGAACCAAAAGGAATGGCTTCACCTAAGATGCTGTAATATTAGAAAGCTGTCTCAATTTAACTGTGATGCAACTGGAGAATTAAAGCAATATGATGCAGGCTACTGTGACAGTGAGGAGGAGAGACGTTAGTGAAGTAGAAATGAAGTAATGTATTTACTATTAAAGGAGGAGTATTCCTCGTAAGCATGGCTTCTACATGCACTGATATAGACAAACATATGTTATGCTGTTTTTGGGACTTCCATGGAAGTTAACCTCTCCTACCCCAGGACACTTTTTGCCCTCCTGCCCAGGCCCCTTTTTGCAAATCTGACATGTGTCGCTTTATGTGGTAATAACTTTGTAACACTTCTCGTGACACATTGTACTTCATGATAGTCATAAATTTGAGTCAATATATTTCACCTTTATTTATGAAAAAATTCAAAATTTACCCAAATTTTTTAAGCAATTTTCAAAATTTAAATTTCTCTGCTTTTAAAACAGAAAGTGATACCTCATAAAATATTTATTACTTAACATTCCCCATATGTCTACTTTATGTTAGCATCATTTTGGAAATGTCATTTCATTTTTCGAAAATTTTTAAGAACATTTCCAAAACTCACTTTTTAAGGACCAGTTCAGGTCTGAAGTCACTTTGTGGGGCTTACATAGTGGAAACCCCCCATAAATTACCCCGTTGTAGAAACTACACCCCTCAAGTTACTCAAAACTGATTTTACAAACTTTGTTAACTCTTTAGGTGTTCCACAAGAATTAAAGGAACATGGAGATGAAATTTGTAAATTTCACTTTTTTGGCAGATTTTCCATTTTAACCACCTCAGCCCCTATAGCTTAAACACCCTTAATGACCAGGACACTTTTTACACTTCTGACCTACCCTACTTTCACCGTTTATTGCTCGGTCATGCAACTTACCACCCAAATGAATTTTACCTCCTTTTCTTCTCACTAATAGAGCTTTCATTTGGTGGTATTTCATTGCTGCTAACATTTTTACTTTTTTTGTTATTAATCGAAATTTAACGATTTTTTTGCAAAAAAATGACATTTTTCACTTTCAGTTGTAAAATTTTGCAAAAAAAACGACATCCATATATAAATTTTTCTCTAAATTTATTGTTCTACATGTCTTTGATAAAAAAAAAATGTTTGGGTAAAAAAAAAAAATGGTTTGGGTAAAAGTTATAGCGTTTACAAACTATGGTACAAAAATGTGAATTTCCGCTTTTTGAAGAAGCTCTGACTTTCTGAGCACCTGTCATGTTTCCTGAGGTTCTACAATGCCCAGACAGTACAAACACCCCACAAATGACCCCATTTCGGAAAGTAGACACCCTAAGGTATTCGCTGATGGGCATAGTGAGTTCATAAAACTTTTTATTTTTTGTCACAAGTCAGCGGAAAATGATGTTTTTTTTTTTTTTTTTCTTAGGCTACTTTCACACTAGCGTTCGGAGCGGATCCGTCTGATGTTTCATCAGACGGATCCGCTCCTATAATGCAGACGTTTGCATCCGTTCAGAACGGATCCGTCTGCATTATAACTAGGAAAATTTTCTAAGTCTGAAAGTAGCCTGAGCGGATCCGTTCAGACTTTACATTGAAAGTCAATGGGGAACGGATCCGCCATATGGTGTCATCTTCAAGCGGATCCGTCCCTATTGACTTCCATTATAAGTCTGGACAGATCCGCTCGCCTCCGCACGGCCAGCCGGACACCCGAACGCTGCAAGCAGCGTTCAGGTGTCCGCTCACTGAGCGGAGCGGAGGCTGAGCGCTGGCAGGCGGATGCATTCTCAGTGGATCCGCCTCCACTGAGAATGCATTAGAGCTGAACGGCTGCGTTCAGGACCGCTCGTGAGCCCCTTCAAACGGAGCTCACGAGCGGACACCTGAACGCAGGTGTGAAAGTAGCCTTACAAAGTCTCATATTCCACTAACTTGTGACAAAAAATAAAAACTTCTATGAACTCACTATGCCCATCAGCGAATACCTTGGGGTGTCTTCTTTCCAAAATGGGGTCACTTGTGGGGTACTTATACTTCCCTGGCATTTTGGGGTGTCATTTTACATATACCCATGCTGGGCGAGATAAATATCTTGGTCAAATGCCAACTTTGTATAAAAAAATGGGAAAAGTTGTCTTTTGCCAAGATATTTCTCTCACCCAGCATGGGTATATGTAAAATGACACCCCAAAACACATTGCCCAACTTCTCCTGAGTACAGCGATACCACATGTGTGACACTTTTTTGCAGCCTAGGTGGGCAAAGGGGCCCACATTCCAAAGAGCACCTTTCGGATTTCACCGGCCATTTTTTACAGATTTTGATTTCAAACTACTTACCACACATTTGGGCCCCTAGAATGCCAGGGCAGTATAACTACCCCACAAGTGACCCCATTTTGGAAAGAAGACACCCCAAGGTATTCCGTGATGGGCATAGTGAGTTCATGGAAGTTTTTATTTTTTGTCACAAGTTAGTGGAATATGAGACTTTGTAAGAAAAAAGAAAATCATCATTTTCCGCTAACTTGTGACAAAAAATATAAAATTCTAGGAACTCGCCATGCCCCTCACGGAATACCTTGGGGTGTCTTCTTTCCAAAATGGGGTCACTTGTGGGGTAGTTATACTGCCCTGGCATTCTAGGGGCCCTAATGTGTGGTAAGTAGGTAAATGACCTGTGAAATCCGAAAGGTGCTCTTTGGAATGTGGGCCCCTTTGCCCACCTAGGCTGCAAAAAAATGTCACACATGTGGTATCGCCGTATTCAGGAGAAGTTGGGCAATGTGTTTTGGGGTGTCTTTTTACATATACTCATGCTGGGTGAGAGAAATATCTCGGCAAAAGACAACTTTTCCCATTTTTTATACAAAGTTGGCATTTGACCAAGTTATTTATCTCACCCAGCATGGGTATATGTAAAATGACACCCCAAAACACATTGCCCAACTTCTCCTGAGTACGGCGATACCACATGTGTGACACTTTTTTGCAGCCTAGATGCGCAAAGGGGCCCACATTCATTTTATGAGGGCATTTTTAGACATTTGGATCCCAGACTTCTTCTCACGCTTTAGGGCCCCTAGAATGCCAGGGAAGTATAAATACCCCACATGTGACCCCATTTTAGAAAGAAGACACCCCAAGATATTCAATGAGGGGCATGAGTTAGCAGAAATTGATATATATTTTTTTCTCACAAAGTCTCCCTTTCCGCTAACTTGGGACAAAAATTTCAATCTTTCATGGACTCAATATGCCCCTCACGGAATACCTTGGGGTGTCTTCTTTCCAAAATGGGGTCACATGTGGGGTATTTATACTGCCCTGGCATTCTAGGGGCCCTAAAGCGTGAGAAGAAGTCTGGAATATAAATGTCTAAAAAATTGTACGCATTTGGATTCCGTGAGGAGTATGGTGAGTTCATGTGAGATTTTATTTTTTGACACAAGTTAGTGGAATATGAGACTTTGTAAGAAAAATAATAATAATTTCCGCTAACTTGGGCCAAAAAAATGTCTGAATGGAGCTTTACAGGGGGGTGATCAATGACAGGGGGGTGATCAGGGAGTCTATATGGGGTGATCACCCCCCTGTCATTGATCACCCCCCTATAAGGCTCCATTCAGATGTCCGTATGTGTTTTGCGGATCCGATCCATGTATCAGTGGATCCGTAAAAATCATACGGACATCTGAATGCAGCCTTACAGGGGGGTGATCAATGACAGGGGGGTGATCAATGACAGGGGGGTGATCAGGGAGTCTATATGGGGTGATCACCCCCGTCATTGATCACCCCCCTGTAAGGCTCCATTCAGACGTCCGTATGCATTTTGCGGATCCGATCCATCTATCAGTGGATCCGTAAAAATCATACGGACATCTGAATAGAGCCTTACAGGGGGGTGATCAATGACAGGGGGGTGATCAATGACAGGGGGGTGATCAGGGAGTTTATATGGGGTGATCAGGGGTTCATAAGGGGTTAATAAGTGACAGGGGGGGGTGTAGTGTAGTGTAGTGGTGTTTGGTGCTACTTTACTGAGCTACCTGTGTCCTCTGGTGGTCGATCCAAACAAAAGGGACCACCAGAGGACCAGGTAGCAGGTATATTAGACGCTGTTATCAAAACAGCGTCTAATATACCTGTTAGGGGTTAAAAAAATCGAATCTCCAGCCTGCCAGCGAACGATCGCCGCTGGCAGGTTGGAGATCCACTCGCTTACCTTCCGATCCTGTGAACGCGCGCGCCTGTGTGCGCGCGTTCACAGGAAATCTCGCGTCTCGCGAGATGATGCGTAGATGCGTGACTCTGCGCAGGGCTGCCGCCTCCGGAACGCGATCCTGCGTTAGGCGGTCCGGAGGCGGTTAATCAATTTTTTCTTTAACACATCGAGGGTTAACAGCCAAACAAAACTCAATATTTATTAATCTGATTTTGCAGTTTACATAAACACCCCACATGTGGTTGTAAACTGATGTAAGGGCACACGGCAGGGCGCAGAAGAAAAGGAGTGACATATGGTTTTTGGAAGGAAGGAAGATTTTGCTGGATTGGTTTTTAGATGCCATGTCCCATTTGAAGCCCCCCTGATGCACCATTATAGTAGAAACTGCCAAAAAGTGACCCCATTTTGGAAACTAGGGGATAAGGTGCCAGTTTTTTTGGTATTATTTTGTGGTATATATGATTTTTAATTGCTCTATATTAAGTTTTTTGTGAGGCAAGGTAACCCAAAAATGGCTGTTTTCGCACCGTCTTATTTTTTACAACATTCATCTGACAGGGTAGATCATGTGCTATTTTTATAGAGCAGGTTGTTACGGATGCAATGATATCAAATATGAATAAAGCATTTTTGAAAAAAAGTTTGTTTTTGTGTCTCCATTTTCTGAATGCCATATTTATTTATTTATTAATTTTTCCTGCTGATCGTCTTGTGCAGGGGTTCGTTTTTTGCAGGAAGAGTTGACGTTTTTATTGGCACCATTTTTGGGTACATATGATTTTTGATCATTCATTATTACTGTATTTTCCAGACGACTGGGCGTATAAGACGACCCCCAACTTCTCCAGTTAAAATATAGGGTTTGGGCTATACTCGCCGCATAAGACTTGCAACCAGGGGTTGGCTAGGCAGCCATTCGTGATGGATGCATGAACGCATAGCTCCGGCACAATCCGACTTCAAGTAAGCCAATTCCCCTCTCCCAATCCATAAAACCCCTGCCAATTGTGGCCGGCTCCCTTAGTAAACATACCCACAATGCCACGGGGGAAGAAGACCCAAGCCAAGCAGGGTAGGCTGGACTTTTACTTTGATAATGGCGTGAATACAGCGACGCCTGCCTCAGCCGCCCGAGACCCATCCTCACCACTCACTGTAGCGGCCCCGGCACCCTTCACTCCAGGGCAGCGTGAAGACCACATGAGCGCAAACCACCTGCGCCACTCACCCGCTTGCCCAGCTAATGCTTCAGGAGGTTCGGTCAGACCTGGTCCGGCCAGATTCTCTTCACAGCAGGGACATGTGGAAGCGCAGAATGGAGAATTCGCTGTTTCCCACAATCAGCTAATAGATAATCAAGACTATGCAACCAATAGAGGGCGCTGTTTATAACTCATGAACAGCGACCTCTATTGGTTGTAAAGTCTTATGACAAGATTATTCGCTGCTGTGAGATCGTAAAAACTCAGATCCTATGGTATATTCTAACCCTGAGGCATTCCCATGGTGATGGGGACGCCTCAGGGTTAGAATATACCATCGGATCTGAGTTTTCACGATCTCACAACAGCGAATAGTGTTGTCATAATCTCCAGTCCGGCTCGGTAGTAAGTACCGTAAGTTTCAGCCGTATACCGGCTTACAAGACGACACCCAGCGTATAAGCCGACCCCCGACTTTTGAGAAGATTTTCATGTGTTAAAATGACGTCTTATACGCTGGAAAATACGGTATACTTTATGGGGCAAGGTGACAAAAAATTGGTTGTTTTGGCACAGTTTTTATTTATTTATTTTTATAGCGTTCACCTGAGAGGTTAGGTCAGGTGAAATTTTTGTACAGCAGATCGTCACGGACGTGGCAATACCTAATATGTATACTTTTTCTTATTTATTTAGGTTTTACACAATGATAGCATTTTTTAAACCAAAAAAATATGTTTTAGTGTCTTCATACTCTGAGAGCCATAGCTTTTTTATTTTTTGACTGATTGTCTTAATATAGATAGGGTCTCATTTTTTGCAGGATGAGGTGACAGTTTGATTGCTACTATTTTGGGGGGTGCATACGCCTTTTTGATCTCTTGTTGTTGCACTTTATGTGATGCTAGGTGACAAAAATTGGCTTTTTTTTTTTTTTTTTTTACGGTGTTCACTTGAGGGGTTAGGTCATGTGATATTTTTATAGAGCAGGTTGTTACAGACGTGGAAATACCTAATTTGTCTACTTTTTTTATTTACTTCACTTTAACACAATAAAAGCAGTTTTGAAGTAAAAACAAAATCATATTTTAGTGTTTCCATTGTCTGAGAGTCATAGTTGTTTTAATTTTTGTCCAATTGTCTTAGGTAGAATCTAATTTCTTGCGGGATGAGGTTACTGTTTGATTGGTACTATTTTGGGGGGTATATGCCTTTTTGATAGGTTGGTGTTGCAATTATTGTCATGTAAGGTGACAAAAAATTCCTTTTTTTGACACTGTTTTTATTTTTTATTTTTTTACGGTGTTCACCTGAGGGGTTAGCTCATGTGATATTTTTATAGAGCTCGTTCTCATGGATGCGGCGATACCTAATATGTATACTTTTCTTTATTTATTTCACTTTAACACAATAATAGCATATTTGAAAAAAAAAATGAAATTTTAATATCTCCATGTTCTGAGAGCTACAGTTTTTTTTTTTTTTTTTTTGAGTGATTTTCTTATGTAGGGGCTCTTTTTTTGCAGGAGGAGGTAACGGTTTTATTGGTATGATTTAGTTGGACATATGCCATTTTGATCACTTGGTGTTGCACTTTTTGTGATGTAAGGTGACAAAAAATCTTTTTACACTGTTTTTATAAAAAAATATTATGGTGTTTATCGGACATGGTGGATCATGTGATATATTTTTAGAGCCGTTCGTTACGGACGCGGTGATTTTTTTTTGTTGCCATGATGTACTATTCGGTCATATGTCGGGAAGGGGTTAATTTAGAGAGCAGCGCATGCCCAACCACCTCTCCATTCACAGCAACCATTCTAGAGACAGAACTCCCATAGAAATTACTGGAGAGAGCTGTGCAGGCGCAGCCACCTCTCCATTCACAGCAACAATTCTAGAGCCAGAACTCCCATAGAAATTAATGGAGAGAGCTGTACAGGCGCAGCTACCTCTCCATTCACAGCAACCATGCTAGAGTCAGAACTCCCATAGAAATTAATGGAGAGAGCTGTACAGGCGCATTCAGAGCAACCATTCTAGAGTCAGGTGTGGGTCCCACATCTATTAGCCATTTATAATATACACTGTGGATATGCTATAAGTGTCAAATAGGGGAAAAAATGTTTAACAGACCCAGTAATACGATGCCTCAAAACAAAGAATGATGATTTGATGGTTTAATCTGATAGCTCTGAAACACACTTGCAACAGATCCTATTTCACACCTTTGGCACTTTTAATGATAATACTTGGACACTATACTTGCATAGGGGATGAGTAGTTGGCAATAAAAAGAACTTGTTAGTACAGCAACCTGATAGTTCTGGGGCCCTAGTGTCAGTTGACCCAAGGTAAGATATCTGTGGACTTTATTTGTTCTTTCCTTATGTGTTCAGTTGTCTTATTGGCCTCCTGGTTTCTTTTATACTCCAACTTATGCTGCAAAATGAATTGTTATCTTATACAATAAGACTTGGGTTAGGTTGGTCGAGATAAATAAAAGTCTTGGGCAAGCCCCCCAAATGACAAAAATACAAACCGGATTCCAAAAAAGTTGCGACACTAAACAAATTGTGAATAAAAACTGAATGCAATGATGTGGAGATGGCAAATGTCAATATTTTATTTGTAATAGAACGTAGATGACAGATCAAACGTTTAATCCGAGTAAATGTATCATTTTAAAGGAAAAATACGTTGATTCCAATTTTCACGGTGTCAACAAATCCCAAAAAAGTTGGGACAAGTAGCATTAAGAGGCTGGAAAAAGTAAATTTGAGCATAACGAAGAGCTGGAAGACCAATTAACACTAATTAGGTCAACTGGCAACATGATTGGGTATAAAAAGAGCTTCTCAGAGTGGCAGTGCCTCTCAGAAGCCAAGATGGGTAGAGGATCACCAATTCCCACAATGTTGCGCAGAAAGATAGTGGAGCAATATCAGAAAGGTGTTACCCAGCGAAAAATTGCAAAGACTTTGCATCTATCATCATCAACTGTGCATAACATCATCCGAAGATTCAGAGAATCTGGAACAATCTCTGTGCGTAAGGGTCAAGGCCGTAAAACCATACTCCATGCCCGTGATCGCCGGGCCCTTAAACGACACTGCACCACAAGCAGGAATGCTACTGTAAAGGAAATCACAGAATGGGCTCAGGAATCCTTCCAGAAACCATTGTCAGTGAACACAATCCACCGTGCCATCCGCCGTTGCCAGCTGAAACTCTACAGTGCAAAGAAGAAGCCATTTCTAAGCAAGATCCACAAGCTCAGGCGTTTTCACTGTGCCAGGGATCATTTAAAATGAAGTGTGGCAAAATGGAAGACTGTTCTGTGGTAAGACGAGTCACGATTCGAAGTTCTTTTTAGAAATCTGGGACGCCATGCAGGGCTGGGACAAGGTCCACCACCAACAGAGGCTGAGCTGCTCAAGTGCGCCCCTCCCCCTTGCCTGCGCCCAGGGCCGGTGCAAGGTTTTTTACCAACACAAGCGAACCTACATTTTGGCGCCCCCGACCCCCCCTCCCCCTTCAGCTCACCTGGGGGAAGGGGGGGGGGGTGCGCCAAAATGTAGGTTCGTCCCATAAGACGCACCTATGTTTTAAAGGAGGATAATAGGAAACAATATTTTTCATTCCACCTCAGGTCAGACCCGCAATGTTAATTAGACCTCAGCTCGCAGGCACAGCCCCAATGCCTCAGATCAGACCCCCATGTCAGCCATCAGCCCTCCATGTCACATTTCTCCCCGTCCATGGCACAGACAGACTACAGACATTGTCTCCGGCTCATCATGTAACCCTATCCTCACCCATGTCACATTTCTCCCCCTCCATTTGATTGCTCTAACACCTAAAGAAATTTTTATTTATTTTTTTAAACCGGATGTTTCTCCAGATGATCTTATGCTAAAAGTCATGGTAATAGAGTCTCAAAGGTCTATAGAAGCAGGTACACTATTTTTACAAACCTTTGAGACTCTATTAACACTACTGTCAACATCAGGTCATTTAGAGAAACAGCATCTTTTTTTAATTATGTTTTTCCTTTAGGTGTTAAAACATAACTTTCATTTGATTGCTGTAACACCTAAAGGAAAAATCTTTTTAAAAACCTGCTGTGTCTCTAAATGACCTTATGTTGACAGTAGTGTTAATAGAGCCTCAAAGGTCTGTAAAAATAGGGTAACTGCTTCTATAGACCTTTCAGACTCTATTACCACTGCTATCGACATAAGGTCATCTTGAGAAACAGCAGGTTTTTAATTTGATTTCCTTTAGGTGTTCAAGAAATCAAATAAGTTATGTTTTAACACCTAAAGGAAAAAGATAATTTAAAAAACTTGCTCTTTCTCTAGGTGACCTTATGTTTATAGTAGTGTTAATAGAGTCTCAAGGGTCTATAAAAGCAGTTACCCTATTTTTACAGACCTTTGAGACTCTATTAACACTACTATCAGCATAAGGTCATCTTCTAGAGAAACAGCAGGCTTTAAAAAAAATCCCTTTAGGTGTTAGAGTAAATTGCAATCAAATGAACGTTATGTGTTAAGATTAGGGTCAGAAGCAGACAAGCAGGGCTTTGTTTAGCCTCTTGGCTATTAGTTTTTACATTCATAAAGCTCCACATTGAGCTTCCAGCAGCAGACAGATGCCAGGGCACTTCTGTGGTCACCTCACCTGGGCACATGGTCTTTGCTCAGCAGAGTACTGCCATACATGCTGGGTAGATGCTAGAATGGATTTGTTAGAAGGAGGTCTGTGACGTCACTGGTCACATGCTCCTTCATGGTCACATGATCCACTGTGAGAACGCCTGCCTCCTGCTGTGTTCAGCTCCAGGGAGAAGGGGGTGTAAATGGATGGACCAATGGCAGGGCAGCTAGCTGATACTGGCCAATCAGCAGCCTCCTGCTCCTATCTACAAGCGCAGCTTAGAGTGAACACTGGCTGGGGAGGGGAGGGCGCCCGGCAGCAAGTAAGTGATAAAAAAAAAATAAAGAGGTTTGTTTTTCCGCCCACCCCAGGCTGCGCCCTGAGGCTGGAGCCTCCCCAGCCTCTGTGTCGGCCCGGCCCTGACGCCATGTCATCTGGACCAAAGAGGACAAGGACAACCCAAGTTGTTATCAACGCTCAGTTCAGAAGCCTGCATCTCTGATGGTATGGGGTTGCATGAGTGCGTGTGGCATGGGCAGCTTGCATGTCTGGAAAGGCACCATTAATGCTGAAAAATATATTCAGGTTCTAGAACAACATATGCTCCCATCCAGACGTCATCTCTTTCAGGGAAGACCCTGCATTTTTCAACAAGATAATGCCAGACCACATTCTGCATCAATCACAACATCATGGCTGCGTAGGAGAAGGATCCGGGTACTGAAATGGCCAGTCTGCAGTCCAGATCTTTCACCTATAGAGAACATTTGGTGCATCATAAAGAGGAAGGTGCAACAAAGAAGGCCCAAGACGATTGAACAGCTGGAGGCCTGTATTAGACAAGAATGGGAGAGCATTCCTATTTCTAAACTTGAGAAACTGGTCTCCTCGGTCCCCAGACGTCTGTTGAGTGTTGTAAGAAGAAGGGGAGATGCCACACAGTGGTGAAAATGGCCTTGTCCCAACTTTTTGGGGATTTGTTGACACCATGAAATTCTGATTCAACATATTTTCCCCTTAAAATGGTACATTTTCTCAGTTTAAACTTTTGTTCCGTGATTTATGTTCTATTCTGAATAAAATATTAGAAGTTGGCACCTCCACATCATTGCATTCAGTTTTTATTCACAATTTGTATAGTGTCCCAACTTTTTTGGAATCCGGTTTGTAAAAAGGATGTTCTACTTTCCCTTTGCTGCAGCTTTGTTCTCTGCATGGCCTATCTGGTCCTGCTGTAGAGGTGACGCATCGGTGCAAGATACAGGTCCGCTGCAGACAATCACTGTTCTCAGTGGTAGATGGCTTATCTTGGACAACATGAGAGTGGAAGATAAGGGAGGGATACCAAACTCTATTAAGCAGGGAGCTAATTCCATAGATAGCCAAAGACATTATGATGGAGGGGAGTAGAGTCACTGCAAAGAATGGCTCCTGCTCTGATGGGCTCAAAGCAACTACAGTCAGGTCTATAAATATTGGGACATCGACACAATTGTAACATTTTTGGCTCCATACACCACCACAATGGATTTGAAATAAAACGAACAAGATGTGCTTTAACTGCAGACTGTCAGCTTTAATTTGAGGGTATTTACATCCAAATCAGGTGAACGGTGTAGGAATTACAACAGTTTGCATATGCGCCTCCCACTTGTTAAGGGACCAAAAGTAATGGGACAATTGGCTTCTCAGCTGTTCCATGGCTAGGTGTGTGTTATTCCCTCATTATCCCAATTACAATGAGTAGATAAAAGGTCCAGAGTTCATTTCAAGTGTGCTATTTGCATTTGGAATCTGTTGCTGTCAACTCTCAAGATGAGATCCAAAGAGCTGTCACTATCAGTGAATCAAGCCATCATTAGGCTGAAAAAACAAAACAAACCCATCAGAGAGATAGCAAAAACATTAGGCGTGGCCAAAGCAACTGTTTGGAACATTCTTCAAAAGAAGGAACGCACCGGTGAGCTCAGCAACACCAAAAGACCCAGAAGACCACGGAAAACAACTGTGGTGGATGACCGAAGAATTCTTTCCCTGGTGAAGAAAACACCCTTCACAACAGTTGTCCAGATCACGAACACTCTCCAGGAGGTGGGTGTATGTGTGTCAAAGTCAACAATCAAGAGAAGACTTCACCAGAGTGAACACAGAGGGTTCACCACAAGATGTAAACCATTGGTGGGCCTCAAAAACCGGAAGGCCAGATTAGAGTTTGCCAAACGACATCTAAAAAAGCCTTCACAGTTCTGGAACAACATCCTATGGACAGATGAGACCAAAGATCAGCTTGTAGCAGAGTGATGGGAAGAGAAGAGTATGGAGAAGAAAAGGAACTGCTCATGATCCTAAGCATACCACCTCATCAGTGAAGCATGGTGGTGGTAGTGTCATGGCGTGGGCATGTATGGCTGCCAATGGAACTGGTTCTCTTGTATTTATTGATGATGTGACTGCTGACAAAAGCAGCAGGATGAATTCTGAAGTGTTTCAGGCAATATTATCTGCTCATATTCAGCCAAATGCTTCAGAACTCATTGGGCGGCGCTTCACAGTGCAGATGGACAATGACCCAAAGCATACTGCGAAAGCAACCAAAGAGTTTTTTAAGGGAAAGAAGTGGAATGTTATGCTATGGCCAAGTCAATCACCTGGCCTGAATCCGATTGAGCATGCATTTCACTTTCTGAAGACAAAACTGAAGGGAAAATGCCCCAAGAACAAGCAGAAACTGAAGTTGCAGTAGAGGCCTGGCAGAGCATCACCAGGGATGAAACCCAGCATCTGGTGATGTCTATGCGTTACAGACTTCAGGCTCTAATTGACTGCAA
Source organism: Bufo bufo (assembly GCF_905171765.1). NCBI lineage: Eukaryota > Metazoa > Chordata > Amphibia > Anura > Bufonidae > Bufo > Bufo bufo. Next base: position 329,218,184 of record NC_053391.1, on the reverse strand, counting down.
GTTTGATTTATGATTATTATTCTGTCCCATTACTTTTGGTCCCTTAATAAGTGGGAGGCACATATGCAAACTGTTGTAATTCCTACACCGTTCACCTGATTTGGATGTAAATACCCTCAAATTAAAGCTGACAGTCTGCAGTTAAAGCACATCTTGTTCGTTTCATTTCAAATCCATTGTGGTGGTGTATAGAGCCAAAAATGTTAGAATTGTGTCGATGTCCCAATATTTATGGACCTGACTGTATGTATTACTGTGCTAGTAGTCACCATGTAATACTACATTTCCCTGCAATAACCGCATCTTGGTCAATCAGCTGAATGCTTGCCAGCTTCATTCTAAGAAGTTTTGGCCAGATGAGACATCCTATTTTCATAATACAGATTTTAGCTAAACCAATAATAATTGTGAAGTCTTAAATCGTGCATATTCCTAGAAGTCATGTGCACTAAGTTTATGAGTTAGGGCTCAATTACACGACCGTTGCCCCTCCGTTGCGGCCCACATACGGCGGGTCCGCAATACACAGGACACCAGCCGTGTGCATTCCGCATCACGGATGCAGACCTATTCACTTGAATGGGTCCGCAAATCCGGAGATGCGGTGCAGAACGGAAAGGAAGCACTACGGAGTGTTTCCGTGGGTTCCGTTACGTGCCTCCGAATGGACAGATCGTGGACCCCATTCAAGTGAACACTTTTATTCAATATGCAAATTAGGTCTGAAGGTGCGCAGGGGCCGCGTTCAAGCGGTCGCTGCGCAGGCCCCTCGTAGCTATTCATCTGAAACCCCTCCCCTTTCTCCACTCTGGCCCACCCTAGGTTCTTCTGATAACCTCCTCCCTTCAGTGTGAAATGCCACGCCTGCAGTGTGAAATGCCGCGCCTGTGCCGTGCATCCGAATCACCGCGCCTTCGCACAGCATTACCCATTATGGGCATCGTCATCCGAGCGTTTATTGTGCATGCAGCCGGCTAGATCGGGATGTTGGGGCCGGCGCATGCACAATAAACCCTCGGATGCTGATGCCCTTAATGGGTAATGCTGTGTGCAGGCGCGGTGATTCGGATGCTTGGCGCAGGCGCGGCTATTTACACTGAAGGGAGGAGGTTATCAGAAGAACCTAGGGCGGGCCAGAGTGGTGAAAAGGGAGGGGTTTCAGATGAATAGCGACGAGGGGCCTGGACACCGGCCGCTTGAACGCCGCCCCTGGGCACCTTAAGACCTCATTTGCATATTGAATAAAAGTGTTTTTTGAAGAAAATAAGCGACGGACAGCTAAACAGTAAGTAGCATTCACATATGGGGACTATAATGCTGATAATGGTGTTAGTGTTCTGTAATGGTCAGTATAGGGGAAAGACTCCCTTTAAGGGAATGTGTCATAATACCAAGCAATTTACCGGTTTCATAATCACGTCTATTTTTTATATGCACAGCATTGTTTCTTTCTTAGCTTTTCTTTCGTACAGGATCAATATAGTGGGTGTGAACAGATGATAACTTCTTGGCCAACCCATTTTGCAAGAGTGAACTCGGTCTCATTGTTGACTTTGTGCGTAGACATAGGAAACATAAGTAGAATTACGACTGTTTTTATAATTTACGGAAGTAATTCAGTGGCTTGTCATTAAAATAACTGAATTATCTTAAAATAAACTTACTGTTAACCTAAGTATAATGTATGCTCAGAAGGCATTGAAAAACATGGAAACAGCAGACAATATTTAAGTTTTTTCCAGTATTTTGACATGGATGGCCAATCCCCAAAATAGACCATAAATATCAGATTTGAGAAAGTCAAACAAATTGTACCCTTGCCAATCAGCTAGTCACAATGAAGTAAAGGGGAGCAGTGGTGCAGTAGGCAATTCTGGACTAAGATGTGTAGTTCCAGCGCTGACTTCTGGCGCTGGAGCTAATCCAGGACAGATGACTGGTGGAGGCACAGTTGTCGGACCCCCACTGATCAGGTATTGATGGCCTATCCTAGGCAAAGGCTATCAGTATAAAAATACTGGAAAACCACTCTATTGTGAGAATGTTTTTAAGATTAAAAGTAAGAGTAAAATTATTGCATTTTGCTCCCATGTTACACTGACAATGGCAGAAGGTATTATTAATAATAATCATCATTATTTATATATCTCAAAGATATTTTGCAGCACTTTAAAGCTTCTAGGATAAATTTTAAAAAAATGAACAAATGAGACAAAAGAGCTTGCATTCTAAATGGAATCAGGGGAGTGACACAATAGGTACATGGTTCTAATTTTATCCACAGGATCAGTCCATGGTGTCAGCAAGGGGTATATTAATAAAACTGCATGAACTTGTTACCCAGCCAGTATCTGAGTGAACACGGTTATATGGTGCAGAGTGATGCGCCAAGGGCAGTCAGTTGAGGACAAATTGGAGATGAAATATTTGTGACCAGGTCAGGTTGTCTGTGGGCCATGGACTAGGTGAGGAGAGCAGCTGTGTGGTTTTCTTTTGGCTGGTAGCTCATAAGGATGGAACCCAGAAATGCAGCATGTAGACATTAAAAGGAACTCTTCAGGTTGTACATGCAGTCCTGTCTCTGGATAGAGCAGGTGCCACTGAGCAGATTCATTTACAATTTCGGGAGGAACGATTCAATATAAATTTTAAAAAGGTTTTTTTTTTTTTTCATTTTAAAGGGGGTTTCCTGGAGTAGAATATTGATGTTTTCATAGCAGTGTATTTTTAGACAGTCTGTGTTTTACCACCGGCTACCATCCATTTATCTGCAGCCATATACCGTATGTTGCTGTAACTTTGACATTACTAATGCTGGCTTGGCATTAAAGAAATTTTTCAGGAGTAAAATATTGATCACTTATCCCCAGGATAGGTCATCAATATCTAACCAGTGTGTCTCCATCTCCCAGGACCCCCGCCAATCAGCTGTTTGAAGAGAATGCGGTGCTCTGTTGAGAGCTGTGACCTCCCCCTAGACCAGTGATGTCACGTTCATCAGTCACATGGCCTATGTGCAGCTACAATAGCAGCCAAGCACAGCCACTATACAAAGTATGGAGCTGTGCTTGGTATGCTATGAGGTGTCAGACCCATAGATCAGATATTCATTACCTATGCTGAGGAAAGGTCGTCAATATTGTGCTCTCGGAGGAGCCCTTTAATTCCTGCTTATCCTGCTTTGGCTTAGCGGTCCAGCAGGCAGTCTTGGCAGTGATTGGCAGACTTCTCGGTATAAGTAGGCATACACAGACAGGTGCCAGTCACTGAATAGGACCGCCCACTGGACTCCTAAGCCAAACATGAACAATTATTAAAATTAAAGAAATTGCAAGTTATGGTGAAATATTTATCCACAAAACTACCGTATATATCTGCTCTATAATCTGCTACCTACAGATCAGATTGCATGCAACACCTGATGAGGTCCCTTTACAGGGGTTGTCCTGGGTGTACTACTAATAGGGAGTTTACAAAGGAGCTGTATAAAGTGACAACCCTTTAAGGTTCAATTAGATAATTTCAAGCTGATGCTTATTGAAAATGGCTAGCAATAGGGATGAGCGAATCGACTTCAGATGAAACATCCAAAGTCGATTCACATAATACTTAGTTTGAATACTGTACGGAGCGAGCGCTGCGTACAGTATTAGAATGTATTGGCTCCTATGAGCCGAAGTTATTACTTCGCAAAGTCTCACGACACTTCACATAATAACTTATTAAATCAATTTCTACTGTAAAAAAACATTTCCCGAACTCGGGTTCGGTTCCAAGTGGTACCTTGGAACCGAACCCGAGTTCGGGAAATGTTTTTTTACAATTGGAACCGAACCCGAGTTCGGGAAATGTTTTTTTACAGTAGAAATAGATTTATGAAGTTATTATGTGAAGTGTCGCAAGACTTCGCGAAGTAATAACTTCAGCTCATAGGAGCCAATACTTTCTAATACTGAATGGAGCACTCGCTCCGTACAGTATTCAAACGTAGTGGTATGTGAATCGACTTCGGATGTTTCATCCGAAGTCGATTCGCTCATCCCTAGCTAGCAACTATGGAATCCATTTTCCCAGTGAGAAAATGTAAAGTGATTTGCACTTTTACACCTGAACATGTTAACATACCCTAACTCTGTGCATAGACGTGCTCTCATATGACCCACTGCATGTTGCACGGATCCATAATTCAGCGCCTAGAGACTGCTATGGGGCCATACTTTAGTTCTGCATCTATATATATAAAAAAGGACGTATATATGTGTGTGTGTATGTATGTATGTGTGTATGTTCCGCGAAAACTTAAAAAAGCAACCATCCATTTTTTAAACGATACTTGGTATACACATCCCTTGCTACCAGGAAACAAATCTTGTGGGGGTCTCAGCTCTCTAGGACGTACCGTTCCTGAGATATTCCCCAAAAATGCATTAGCCAATAGAAGCCTGGTCACATGACCCTTATCAGCCGACAGAAGCTCGCAAGCCGTTAGCCTCCACATACTCAGTCCAGGTTTCCATAACAACCCAGCCATTTTTCTTCACTGCTGTAGGTCAGCTTTAGGCTAGGGCTACACGACGACAATAAGTCGCACGACACATAGGGCACAACTACACTGCTACATGCATCCACCTTGGATGGATTTTTGCGACTGTCGTGTCGCAGCATGTCGCAGTGTGACACCATAGCCTATTATTATAAAAATTGTTGAGCGACATTGGTTTGACAAAATGTTGTGTGACACGTCGTCGTGTAGCCCTAGCCTTATGCTCCATCTGATGCAAATTGCGGATCCACAATACACCTGGCCTGAACGCCCATAGAAATGCCTATTCTTGTCCGCAATTGCGGACATAAATAGGACATGCTCTATTTTTTTCCGGAGCTTCGGACCAGAAGATCGGGGCCGCATCCATTCAGTCTCCATAGAGAATGAATGGGTCCACACCCGCTCCACACAATTGCGGAACGGGTGCAGACAACACTTGCGGACGTGTGAATGGAGCCTTAAAGGGGCAGGGCCCTGTGGAGGTCACTGTTAAGGGGGCAGGGGCCACTGTTAAAGGGGCAGCTGCTGTGGAGGTCACTGTTAAAAGGGGTGGGCACCGTGTAGGTCACTGTTGAAGGGGCGGGCACTGTGGAGGTCACTGTTAAAGGGACGGGCACCATGTGGGTCACTGTTAAAGGGACGGGCACTGTAAAGGTCACTGTTAAAGGTGTGGGCACTGTGGAGGTCACTTAAAGGGGCGGGAACTGTGGAGGTCACTTAAAGAGGCAGGCACTGTGGAGGTCACTGTTAAAGGGGCGGGCACTGTGGAGGTCACTGTTAAGGGGGCGGGCACTGTGGAGGTCACTGTTAAAGGGGTGGGCACTAGGGAGGTCACTGTTAAAAGGACGGGCACCATGGAGCTCACTGTTAAGGGGGCGGGCACTATGGAGGTCACTGTTAAAGAGGCGGCCACTGTGGAGGTCACTTAAAGCAGCGGCCAATGTGGAGGTCACTTAAAGGGGCGAGCACTGTGGAGGTCACTGTTAAAGGGGCTTGCACAGTGGAGGTCACTGTAAAGGGTCGGGCACTGTGGTGGTCACTGTTAAAGGGGAAGGCACTGTGGAGGTCACTGTTAAAGGGGCAGGCACCGTGGAGCTCACTGTTAAAGGCACGGCCACTGTGGAGGTCACTTAAAGGGGCGGGAACTGTGGAGGTCACTTAAAGAGGCGGGCACTGTGGAGGTCACTGTTAAAGGGGCGGGCACTGTGGAGGTCACTGTTAAGGGGGCGGGCACTGTGGAGGTCACTGTTAAAGGGGCGGGCACTGTGGAGGTCACTGTTAAAGGGGCTGGCACCGTGGAGGTCACTGTTAAAGGGGCGGGCACTGCGGTGGTCACTGTTAAAGGCACGGCCACTGTGGAGGTCACTGTTAAGGGGGCAGGCACTGTGGAGGTCACTTAAATGGGCGGGTACTGTGGAGTTCACTGTTAAAGGGGCGGGCACCACGGAGGTCACTGTTAAAGGGGCGGGCACTGCGGAGGTCACTGTTAAAGGGCAGGCACTCTGGAGGTCACTGTTAAAGGGGCGGGCATGATGGAGCTCACTTAAAGGGGCGGGAACCGTGGAGGTCACTTAAAGGTGTGGGCACCGTGGAGGTCCCTGTTAAAGGTGCGGGCGCCGTGGAGGTTAATGTTATAGGGAGAGGCACTGTGTAGGTCACTGTTACAGGGACGGGCACTGTGGAGGTCACTGTTAAAGGGGGCGGGCACTGTGGAGGTAACTTAAAGGGGCGGGCACCGTGAAGGTAACTGTTAAAGTGGCAAGTACCGTGGAGGTCACTTAAAGGGGTGGGCACCGTGGAGGTTACTGTTAAAGTGTTGGGCACTGTGGAAGTCACTGTTAAAGGGGCAGGCACCGTGGAGCTCACTGTTAAAGGGGCAGACATTGTGGAGGTCACTGTTAAGGGGCGGGCACTGTGGAGGTCACTTAAAGGGGCTGGTACTGTCTAGGTCACTGTTAAAGGGGCAGGCACCGTGGAGGTCACTGTTTAAGGGGCAGGCACTGCGGAGGTCACTGTTTAAGGGGCAGGCACTGCGGAGGTCACTGTTAAAGGGGTGGACACTATGGAGCTCACTTAAAGGGGCAGGCACCATGGAGATTACTTAAAGGAGCGGGCACCGTGGAGGTCACTGTTAAAGGGGCGGGCACTGTGGAGGTTACTGTTAAAGGGATAGGCACCGTGGAGGTCAATGTTAAAGAGGGGGATCTGTAGAGGTCACTGTTATGGGGGATCCTGTCAATATCTTTTAACGACACACAGAAACAATAAATGAAATAGATGAAATATACCTGTGCGAATCACATCATTTGGATGTGCACAGAATGCCTATAAGATTGTAATATATGTGTAATCCATGTGCCGTCATACACTATTGGAACAATTAGAAAGTCAAATGGAAATAATTAACAATAATACATTACATTAGAGGACAATAAGAGGATTTCAGATGTTCGTCATTTAGACTATTACTGTAATCCATTTGACTATTTCTTTTATATTGGAATAAACGTATTTCCTTTTCATTTGCTTTTGCAACATAATTGCTATTTGTCAAAAGTGAGTTAGCTAAACCTTTTTAACTAAATGTCAAAACTTTTCATAAAGTTAGACCATTGGGATTAATTACACTGGAACAATACTGCCTGATTTTCCACAGGAAAATCCCTTTCCCATTTTCCTCTTCTGGTACTTCACCTTTTCCCTTACCTCTCTATTTTATGTTCTTCTGTGTTGATCATCTGTAACATGGGTACAACACATAACATTTGGAAGTAGTCTCTATTCCACTACCCAATGAAATTAGATTAAAGGGATTGTTTACCTTTCTGAGCTTTTTTTTCAGACCCTCGAATGTGGCCAGACTCGTGGTGACGTGCATACTTACCTGATCCCCGACACAGGGCTCTAGCTCCATCATCTCCCTTGGGCGTCACAGGACCCAGGTATACCTGCATCAACTTCCTGTTTGATGCTGATTATGTGACTCCTGCAGCCAATGACTGGCCGCACCGATGAGGGGTCACATCACTGGGTCAGAAGTTGACGCAGGTAGACCCGAGACTTGTAGAACCTGGGGAGAAGTGATGGAGCTGGAACCCAGCAGGGGGGATCAAGTAAATATGCTCAACACTGCGGATCTAGCCATGCTGGCAGGGGTCTGAAAAAAGTTCAGAAAGGTGAACAACCCCTTTAAGGTGGGCTGTAATGTATTGTAAGAATGATGCTTCGTTTTGTTTCACTAATATTTTTTGTACAACTGGATATGGTTGTGGATACGGATCACGGAAACAAAGATATCTTTTTAGCCAAACTAAAATACCTGCAGTGTAAACTAAACTAAAGACGTGTAGTGTAAATTGTTACCCTAATAAATACTCTTTCAAGGTAACAATAAAAATACTAACTTTTTTGGACCCTGTGTATCCAAAATATAGAAGTGATTCCTGTGCTGAGTTTCTGCTGACCTCAACAACAGATGCCTTGATTTTCATTACATGCCCTATACATGCAAACTGAAACACTGACGTTAGTTGTGCATGATATAAAAGGTCTTCTAGATGCCTCTAGAGTTGAGTACCTTGGTAATACAGAATGCCACAATCATTCCTTTTCTCTGAGTTTTTATAGAAAATAGAGCCTTAATGTCTAGTTCAAGAGAAAGATCATGGGTTCATAAATTTCTGTGACGTGGATCCTGAGTACCATAGTATACCTGAGGCATAAAGATTGGGAACTGGTAAAGAACACTGCTTATACATGAATATCCTTCAATTATAATTTACTATTAGTAATAAAAATCCTAATAGTGTATTGCTAGGAGAGAATATGCATGAAATAAAATCATAATAATGTGTATTCTGATAGCCCTTCGGCTAACTGTTATTTAACTCCAGGCAAACTAGATGGACTTGGGGCAAGCTAGCTACTTGTAGAAAAAAAACTGCCACAAAAGATCTGTGCACCCCTCCTTTATTGATATGAAAAATATAAAAATGTTCACATTGGTTTCATTGAGTGACGCTATAATAATTAATCTGGACCTTTTTTTTATTCTCATCAATGTATGCCTTCAAATAATCTAACAAAAATAAATAGCCACTAATCAACCAGGTGAATCTTGTCAGTTTTGACCTCACACTGCCTTTTAAGCAGTAATTTGTGAAATGCTTAGAAATATCTGAGCCAATGTGTATATGAAGGAGATTCTATCTAATAATGTAACCTCCAGAATCAATGTGAAGGATTCCTAGAAAGCGTGAAAGGATAATACACTCCAATAAGCACAAACCTGTAAAGATATGTGTTGCATTTAAGTGTCTTTTATAGACTTCATGGGTTAACCATTAATGGCGCCCATTGTTCTTTAATTATCCATCTTAATTTGTAAGGGAATTTGCTCTGATTTCCTCCACAGACAGGTCTTGGCAGCAGTAGCGAGGAGTTGGCTTCCTTTGTAACCCATTGAAAATCTCTCCTGGGTACGAGCTCAACTAATCAAACGAAATATGAGTCCAACTCTACTGTTGAAGATTATGGCACTGGTACAATAAAATGTCTAAGATATAGCTGCATGTGCGAGAGAAATGTGGGAGCGAGCTATCTGTTTTCATTAAGCCTGAGTTATTGTAGATAAAAAGACAACGTTAACTAATCTGTCGAGGTATCTTCCAATCGTAACCAGCCAATCGGCTTTCTAGCAATGCGATGACTGTAAAGAAGGAAGATGATTCCTTGCAAGAAAATATTTACTACATCATTGGTTTTTAAGTGGAAATGGCGTAGAATAAAGTGCAATATAGAAAAAATGTACTAAATAATGTATGTTTTCATAAATAGTAGGCACCAGAATAGCAGGGAGGCTTATAAAAGTGTACATTGTGATTGGCAGTGTTCCCCCTCAAGGAGTGGCTCCAGCTCCACAATCTAAGGCTAACCAAACCCATTTTTCTGTAATAGAAATTGGGCTTATTGCCATGGCCTAACTGGTATCTTGACTCTGCCCTCTTTTGGCATAATCTTTTATAAATGCTGCCTGGAGTTTCAGGAAAAGCCCTGACTGGTACTAGCAATTTGTACTGTCAATCTAGAAAATATTCAGCTTCTTTAAATCTTATAACTAATTAAATATATAGTTATATAATGCTACACTTGGGTTGGGAAATATGCATCTAAGACTATGTGCAACACGGTACTAAATGTAAGCTTGAAATATTAATAAACACATATTTTGGGTTTTGCTGGGCACATTATTGCATGAGTTGTACTTTAGGACAAAGGCTCAATGTGCCCACCCATGTACACATAAACACACACACCCTCGAACGTACTTAGTACCACCATACTTCACACACACATACTACTGCTATACCACAAGCAAATATAGTACAATTATACATTACAAACATATATAAAGACAGTACCCACATGTATACATACACACATGTACAGTATACGTATCGACACAGTACACCCACATTATACACATATGTACACACACATAAGCATATATTATGAGTATATTACACACCTGCATACACATTACACATATTACACATACATTACATGTTCATATATAGTACAAATTCACATTGCAAACATATACATGTGTATTATATTCATATTAAATACATAATCCTACACATTACACACACATACATACACATTACGCCAGTGGCGTACATAGAGAAGAAAGGGCCCCATAGCAAGGATCAAACCAGCCCCCCCACCCCACCCCCAGCGGACAGAAGTTTTTTTTTTCCTAGACCCCTTTCAGTGCCCCTTGGCTCATTTTTACCACTGCCTCATTTGCTAAAAGGTGTTCCTTTAGAGGGTGGAGTCCTAACCAAGTTTTCACCCCCAGTAGAACAGGGCCCCCTCTTGCCCTGGGCCCCATAGCAGATGCATGGTCTGCCGCTATGGTAGTTACGCCCCTGCATTACGGACACATGCTTTTTCTGCAGCACTGCTTCTTCTTCTTCTTGCTCTCATATCCGTGTGAAAAGATCTGCTATCCGGTTCAAGTTACAACAGCTGGTAAAAAAAATCTCTGGCTGCTGTAACTGAAAGGAAAGTAGACATTGAGGGAAAAGGTGGGATTTTCATACACCCTCATGTGTGACTTCCTTCATATGGACCCTTGACACTTCCCCTGAGCTATACCTCTGCAGGAAATACACAGACAGCATATTTTCTAACATCTAGCAATGTATACCTTACATGATGTGTCTTTAAGTCCGGTAAAATGCTTTTTTACATCACACATAGAAGTTCATAGCCAAGCTCATGAATGGAAGTCTAGGACCCCAGTGATAAGTGCAATTAGTTCCTGATGAGGGTCAGCTAAATTCCCAGGAAACTGGCCTGCAACATATCTCTGGCTGTATTGTTGACCTCTGTCATTTCCATATCTGTACAATGTTTGTGTCTATACAGATTGGAAGAGATATATAGACACCATTGAGGAGGTCTCCCACCTAAGACCTGTGCCAATTACTCAAGACAGAGTCTTCGACTTCAGTGGGAGCCATGTAGTACTGTATCTCTCCATGAAAAATGGGAACACCATGGCATGGACTCCATTTTCTATACCAATAAGATATCATGTTGGAGCTCAGACCTATTAAATGGTACAGTATATGCTGCAAAGTTAATGCAACTTTTCATTTATTTTTGGATATTTTATTTCTTCGGAGCAAAATGCTTTTCATTTACATACTTGGACATGCAACGTCCATTTCATAGCACTGGGTGTTACTGCTGTCTTTTAGTTCAATGATCTGTGTGCTATACCTCAATGCATGATTTATGTAGTGTGTTTTTTCTCAGCAATGCGGGTACATACTGTATGAACATGGGGCCAACCCAGATGCCTTCAGCTGCCAAGCGCACATGCAACAGGTCAGCCAGTGTCATAGGTACAAATCTGCTGACAGATGCCTTTTAAAGGGGTATATCTGATTGGCAGGAATGTGACACCTTGCATCCCCTCCAATCAGCTGTTCCATAGACAGATGTCAGTACCAAAAACTACAGAGCTCCACCCTCTCGCTTCAATGGGAGCATTGATGCAATAACCAGCTCTGTCCACTACACAATAGAGGGAGCTATATAGTTCCAGTGCAGACACAATGGACGGAGCTATGTGGTTCCAGCATTGACTTCTGTCACCAGAGCTACTGCAGAACAGTTGATCGGTGGGGAACAGATATTGATGGTCTAATGATCAATAGTAAAATCCTGAAATACCCTTTTAACACGATGAATGGCAAGTTAAGGGTCCATTCACACGTCCGCAATTTCGTTCCGCATTTCCGTTCCCGAAAAAATAGAACATATTCTATTAGTGCCGGCAATGTGCGGTCCGCAAAATGCGGAACGCACATTGCCGCTGTCCTTGTTTTGCGGATCCACGGATCCGTGGATCCGCAAAACACAGTACGGACGTGTGAATGGACCCTAACAGTTGCTACATTTGTAGCCATGATCAGAGACATTGACACCTACTGTACATTAAGACTCCACAAGCATAATTATCAAGTGTGTCGTGGCAGCCATGCAGATGGGTGGGAGAATCACGTTCCATTTGGGCTCCCCTGTTTAAGGATATCCTTATACTGTTTCTACATGTCATTGGCTGTTGCCATCCATTATGTTTCATTTCTTTGGAGGAAGTTATGAATCCAGATACAATACAGTCTACTTTGTCACTTATCAACAGGTTGATGTAGATGTGTGTTCATACTGAGCAAAGGACATTGTCTCTGTACAAGTTTGGTAGTCGAGGTGTGCGGGTTTAGTAGTCTGTGTAACAGAACAAGACTTTCCATGGGTAAAAAATGCGAAAACATTTCCTTTTGTAAGCTACGGTGTCTGAGAACCACCAGGAGCCCCAGAAATGGAGGAAAAGATAAAGTATAGAACCAAATGAATGATGTTTACGAAAGCCTTGAGGTCATGTCCGAACTGGCTGAATATCAAATCAGATGTGCTGTGTACTAGCTGTGCCAGCTTTTGTTAAATTTACGGAACAGTATCATAACTTTAACCCTTTAGTGGAATACTACAGGCGCTTTTCAGCTCTTTCGCATGTTCGCACCGCATTGCAGTTACGCTGGGTTCACACAAGGGCAGCAGTTGTAGTGGAGGAACTCACGTACATTCACATAAAAAATTGTTGCACGGATTCAAGAAAGTGCAGCACAAAACTACAAAGATGTAGGCTACTGCATTCAGGATCGCTGCTCTGAAGGACGAGATACAAGGAAGAACGCATTTACATGTCGGATCTGGTATTTATGTCCATAAAAACTAATCGGTGAAAAAGGATGGTACATAGATGCCTTCCATGTTCTTTCAAATTTTTTTCCATTGATGAGAGGTAAGCACATCTGATCTGCAGCATGGTGGCTCAGTGGTTAAGGCCTCATGCACACGACAGTTGTTTTTTGCGTCCGCAAGTTATGCCTCCGCTAAAAAAAATGGATGCGGCATCCGTTTTTTTGGAGGATCAGTTTTTTTTCACAGATCCCTTGTAATAAATGCCTATCCTTGTCCGCAAATGTGAAAAAAAGTAGGACATGCACTATTTTTTTTGCTGAAGGGAAACACGGACAACGGACGCGGAACACAAACGGATGAACTATCAGCATTTTTTGGCTGACCCATTGAAATAAATGGGTCCCCATCCTATCCGCAAAAAAAATGGAACCAACAAAGGGTGACATTTGCATGTGGTTTGAAAAGGACCTGCAGTGAGATCCTTGGACCTGGCATGCAGATCTTGAAAAAACAATGGCCCAGATTTGTTAATCCTAAAGATGGTGTAACACTTTTCTCTGACCCGAACTATTTTTTGGCTTGCTTTGAGATTGATACAGATTTTTAAGCCAGAATTATGGCACAAAACTGGAGCAAAATGCCGCATCTTGAGCACCACCTACTTGTAGAAACCAATCACCAATTTGCATCCCTTTTTTAGAGAGATTTTTCACATAGACACATTAGTAAATATGGGACAAAGTATGCCTGGTCCCCTTGACTTGTATAGGTGAGTGTGCTATCCATTTTTAAATAGGCACACACTGAAAAAAAATATGGCTATGTGGATAACCGTTTTCAATCGGTGTGCCTGTGGTATAGGGATAAAAATACACTACTGAATTTCTTACACAGATCTACAAAATTAGGCTCCAAAAGACTAGAAAGAAAAAAATTGACCCAGTCAGAGAAAGAAAACTGATTTTTTTCAAATAATTCTCAGTAAAATAAATTCAGGACTCAGGATCACGGAGAAGGTGAAATACTGTATGTCGTATAGTCTATGCTGATACTGCAGAGAAACTGAACACTTGCTGGTTCCCCATAGATTGTAGATGATATCTGGGATTCCCTGCAATAGAATACCCTGAGATCATCTTTCTATTGGACCCTTCTAATAAAAAAAAAGGGACTGTCCAAAGATAACAAGTCCTTTAAATTGATATTGTAATAAAGAAAATCAATGACGGGGTTCCCAGAGGGCGATAGCAATGGATTTTGCCATTGTATTTTTCTGATACTTGTGCTGGAGCCATGTGTTATCAGTGTAAATTGGAATAGTAAATTCTGATATAGCAAAAGGATTTTTTTTTTTGCACATTAATGAGTTTGTACCCTAGTTAGTGGTCAAAGAAGAATTCATTTATCTATACAAATGTATGTCATGTGCCTATGGCAGTGGAAATTAATGTACAGGCTATGAATAAACTACAGTGGTTTTGTATACATTACAAATCAATAGGACATAAAGACGTACGGATAGGTAATTTAGATTGTGAGCCCCATTGGGGACAACAAATGATGATAATGCCTGTGAAGCGCTGTGGAATATGGCAGTGCTATATAATGAGTAAAATAAATAACTATTTTAGAACTGTGATTTGGCTGTCAAAACACAGACAAGTTTCAGCAGGTTAGTCGCGTATCACATGTAACTTCCATTAAACACAATGGAGTAAAAGTCGCGTGCGACTTGAAACACGGAATCCATCAGGTATGGATTTTTTGCGACTGTTGCGTCCCAGTCGCAGCATATCATGTGTCGCATTGCAACACCATTGACTATCATTCCGCAATACATGTCGCTGAGTAGCCCCGGCCTATATGTCATAGTGCAATTGAGTCATAGAGAGTCCAGACTTGGACTGTCCCACCTAGGGAGTAGCAGCAGGATGACAATGTTAAAGGGATTCTGTCACCTCTTTTTACCCTATAGAGATGCGGACATGCACGGCTAGATCTCCGCTAGCATGTCCGCAATATACCTGTCCTATAGCTCTGTGTGGTTTTATTTAGTTTAAAAAATGATTTTATCGATATGTAAATTAGCCAAGTAAGGTTCCAAAGGCGTGGTTACTTACGGTTAAGGAGCCCAGCCACGCCCCCTGTGAAGGAGCCCAGCACCGCCTGCATCCAGGAATCTCCTCCTTGTTCACGAAGTTACAGTGCCGTAATCGTGCGATGCGCAAGCTAGCGCATGCGCAGTTCGTTCACTGAGGCTGATACCAGCAAAGGGAACGAACACTTAGCCGGCACTGCGCATGCGCTAGCTCGCGCCTCGTGAGCTTACGGCACTGTAACTTCGTGAGCAAGGAGGAGATTCCTGGATGCAGGCGGTGCTGGGCTCCTTCACAGGGGGCGCGGCTGGGCTCCCTAACCGTAAGTAACCAGGTCTTGGGCACCTTACTTGGCTAATTTACATATCAATAAAATCATTTTTTAAACAAAATAAAACCACACAGCGCTATGGGACAGGTATATTGCGGACATGCTAGCGGAGATCTATCCGTGCGTGTCCGCAGCTCTATAGGGTAAAACTAGGTGACAGATTCCCTTTAAGGCACCAGCAGAGGGATTCACGAAATTAAAAGTTGCACGTGCTATGTATAACTGATGATGATGAGTCTTAGTTTTCTCTGGTGGCTCCAAGAAACTAAAGTATCAAGAGAAAAGTAGTACTGTGTGAGTTTAGATCTATACTGCACAGTGACCTGAGGAATGCCGAATAATGATGAAACAGTTAATAGGTGTAAACCACTATACCACATTACATGCTGCGGTTTTGGAGCAGTCTTTTAAAGTTACTATGTCTTTCTTCTTGGGTTGATGAAGCACACACACATGTAACACTACACAGGCGTGTGGCAGGACAAGGGTCTCCTTGTTCTTTGTTATAACTGCCTTTTGAATTTACCTTTCTTCAGGGAATAAGGACTAACAAAAGTGCGGCTATTTGTACATCACCCTGACTATGCAACTAGTGCCAGCTTAGCCTTGGTGTAATGAAGAAATCTTTTACATCGAAGTTTGGGCACTGGGTGGAAACCACAGAACACTGAAGCACACTTTCCATCTGCATTTACCTGAGTAATAATGAAGCACTCATGGGGCCTGAATACTCCCAATGGACTGCTATATTCTAAGTGCCTAATTTCCATCAACAATTTGGATTTTTTTCATAAACATAATATTTACTCAGTAAGAGTTAAAATTATTTTCCTTTTCCTAAATGCTAACTGAAATGACATCATAGCTATTTTTTCACAAGAAGTGACTCTGTTACCTGCATTTGGTGGCATAGAGATTAACGTTGGCCATAAAGGACTAATTTAGGCACCCAAATTACCAGGCTTCCAAAATGTAGGAAAGCACCAGAAGCATAGCTGGTGGCTCTCAGCAGACCCCGATGCCGAAGTATAACATTCTGTTATTTATAATTACAGTGTAAAGTAGTTACTTCATATTGTGCTGTTGGGGTCTTACACAGTGTATGGGGCCTAAAGGACAAATGTTGCAACTGCTCTGCCATTCTCAACACATTCTAAATGGGTGCAGAATTGTATTTTAATTCCACAACATTTTCAAGATCTCTGCTTGCTTTCAGAGATTGGAAACCCACTGGATTAAAAAAAAGTTTACCCTGGTCATGTCCAACTGTCACATGTTTGAGACTTATTACGAATGTTTTAGTAGTGTCCAAGTTGGAACTGTTGAGTGAATGCACATTTGATTGACAACAATTCCTAACAACAACACCATACACATGCATGCCCAGTTTGGCTGACTGTGCATGTGTTCTCAACGGGAAACATGGAGTAAGGTGTTGCAGGAATGTTGAAATTCAGCATGTCCAATTCTTGTTCTTCTCATTTGCCAAACCTTTAGGCCTCCTTCACACGGACGTCATGTTTTAGGGCCGGATAAGATGCGGGTGCGTTGCGGGAAAATGCACAATTTTTCAGCGCAAGTGCAAAACATTGTAATGCGTTTTGCACGCACGTGTGAAAAATCAGCATGTTTGGTACCCAGACCCGAACCCGGACTTCTTCACAGAAGTTCGGGTTTGGGTTAAGTGTTGTGTAGATTTTATTATTTTCCCTTATAATATGGTTATAAGGGAAAATAATAGCATTCTTAATACAGAATGCATAGTACAATAGGGCTGGAGGGGTTAAAAAAAATTAAATAGTAATTTAACTCACTTTAATCCACTTGTTCGCGCAGCCCGGCTTATCTTCTGTATTCATCTTTGCTGTTCAGTATGAATAGGACCTTTGATTACGTCACTGCGCTCATCACATGATCCATCACCATGATGACGTCACTGTGCTCATCACACGGTCCATCACATGATCCATCACCATGGCGGTGGATCATGTGACGGACCATGTGATGAGCGCAGTGACGTCACCACAGGTCCTTTTCCTACTGCACAGCAAAGATGAAGACAGAAGAGAAGCTGGGCTGCTCGAACAAGTGGATTAAGGTGAGTTAAATTATTATTATTATTTTTTTTTTAACCCCTCCAGCCCTATTGTACAATGCATTCTGTATTAAGAATGCTATTATTTTCCCTTATAACCATGTTATAAGGGAAAATAATAATGATTGGGTCCCCATCCCGATCGTCTCCTAGCAACCGTGCGTGAAAATCGCACCGCATCCGCACTTGCTTGCGGATGCTTGTGATTTTCACGCAGCCCCATTCACTTCTATAGGGCCTGCGTTGCGTGAAAAACGCACAAAATAGAGCATGCTGCGATTTTCACGCAATGCACAAGTGATGCATGAAAATCACTGCTCATGTGCACAGCCCCATAGAAATGAATGGGTCCGGATTCAGTGCGAGTGCAATGCGTTCACCTCACGCATTGCACCCGCACGGAAATCTCGCCCCCGTGTGAAAGGAGCCTTACACTTTAGATGGTCAGACTGTCTGGGCAAAATCAGCAGGACCAGCTGACATTAAACTAATGTGTATGGGATTGTCCAGGACTAGAAAAACTTGGCTGCTGTATTCCAAAGCCAGCCCCACACCTATTCATGGATTGTACCTGGTATTGAAGCTCAGCTCTGAAGTCAATAGGACTGAGCTATAATTCCACACACAACCCATGGATAGGTGTGGTCAGTGGCGTGCCCATGGTGATGGATCATGCGACGGACCATGTGATGAGCGCAGTGACGTCCCCACAGGTCCTTTTCCTACTGCACAGCAAAGATGAAGACAGAAGAGAAGCCGGGCTGCGCGAACAAGTGGATTAAGGTGAGTAATATTATTATTATTATTTTTTTAACCCCTCCAGCCCTATTGTACTATGCATTCTGTATTAAGAATGCTAATATTTTCCCTTATAACCATGTTATAAGGGAAAATAATAATGATTGGGTCCCCATCCCGATAGTCTCATAGCAATCGTGCGTGAAAATCGCACCGCATCCGCACTTGCTTGCGGATGCTTGCGATTTTCTTGCAGCCCCATTCACTTTTATGGGGCTTGCGTTGCGTGAAAAACGCACAAAATAGAGTATGCTGCGATTTTCACGGAATGCACAAGTGATGCGTGAAAATCACTGCTCCTGTGTACAGCCCCATAGAAACGAATGGGGCCGGATTCAGTGCGGGTGCAATGCGTTCACCTCACGCATTGCACCCGCAGAGAAATCTCGCCCGTGTGAAAGGGGCCTTACACTTTAGATGGTCAGACTGTCTGGGATAGTCCAGGACTAGAAAAACTTGGCTGCTGTATTCCAAAGCCAGCCCCACACCTATTCATGGATTGTACCTGGTATTGAAGCTCAGCTCTGAAGTCAATAGGACTGAGCTATTATTCCCCACACAACCCATGGATAGGTGTGGTCAGTGGCGTGCCCAGGGGAAGCAGTGGCGTCGCCAGGGGAGGCCAGAGGGGGCCACGGCCCCCCCTACATCATGCTGTGCCCCCCCAACTAAAATGCCCCCCCCCCCCAAGTGAGCCGCCGCAGCCGCCGCCGGGCACAGGGAGATGAGCGCTTCCATTGCGCTCATCTCCATTGTAACCTGCCTGTGCCAGCGGAGGTGCAGGGGAGGGAGAGGCGTGTCCCTTCCCCTTCCTCTGATAGGCTGCAGGCACTAGACCGGCAGCCTATCAGAGGCCGGCGCAGGCGGGGCGATGACGTCATTGCGCCACCTGAGCCTTACATCGCGGGACACAGGAAGAGTCTGCATCGCATCGCTGACACTGAGGTAAGTATAAGTGTTTTTTTTTTTGTTTTGTTTTTACAATAGTGTTACTGGCACATTGGGGGGCTTATTACAATGGGGGGGATTTAATACTGGCACATGATGATGGGGGGACTTAATACTGGCACATGATGATGGGGGGACTTAATACTGGCACATGATGGGGGGGCTTAATACTGGCACATGATGATGGGGGGGACTTAATACTGGCACATGATGATGGGGGGGACTTAATACTGGCACATGATGATGGGGGGACTTAATACTGGCACATGATGGGGGGGCTTAATACTGGCACATGATGGGGGGGCTTAATACTGGCATGTAATGGGGGGCTTATTACTAGCACGTGATGGGGGGCTTATTACTGGCACATTGGGGGGCTTATTACTGGCACGTGATGGGGGGCTTATTACTGGCACGTGATGGGGGCCTATTACTGGCACGTGATGGGGGCTTATTACTGGCACGTGATGGGGGGCTTATTACTGGCACGTGATGGGGGGCTTATTACTGGCACATGATGGGGGGCTTATTACTGGCACGTGATGGGGGGCTTATTACCAGCACGTAATGGGGGGGGGGCTTAATACTGGCACGTGATGGGGGCTTATTACTGGCACATTGGGGGGCTTATTACTGGCACGTGATGGGGGGATTATTACTGGCACGTGATGGGGGGCTTATTACTGGCACGTGATGGGGGCTTATTACTGGCACGTGATGGGGGCTCTTGTTACTGGCACGTGATGGGGGCTTATTACTGGCACATTGGGGGGCTCTTGTTACTGGCAGTGGCACGTTATTGAGGGCACTTATTACTGGCACATTATTGGTGGGCACTATAGGGGCATCTACTGAGGCCACAAAGAAGGGGTGTTTTATATGGGGGGCTCTGTACAGTAGCATTTTATACTGGGACACATTATGGTGGGTACTATGGAGAAGGGGAGACAGAAGTACTATGGAAGAAAGAGGGACCCCCCTGCGCTCCTATTGTATTGATACGTGTGGTTCTACCTGTATGGGGAGATCCTGCTGCTAGGTGTCTGAAAAAGGAGCTATTGTTCTCCTTGATGCATGTACAGAGAGAAAATATATCACCCGCAGGTGATAGGAGACACAAGCGCTGGTACACAGTAACAATCGGCTAGTCCTTAAGTTTTGCACTCTACCTGTAGCTAGTCTGGATGACCAGGTAATGTGCTGTCAAAATAAATAAATGGTTTCGGTATACAAGTTAGTATCAGAATCAGACCATGTAATCAGTTGTCAAAGGAAAGACACATGGTTAAATATGTACAGATATTGGCGTCGGGAAATAGTATCAGGATGCAAGTAAGTAACTGAATCAGACCATATAATGGGTTATTGGGGAGGAGTACATGGTTAGGTATATGAAAGTTGGCACTAGGAATAGGGTAATAGGGGAGTGGTTAATGTTAGTGTAACCACCACCCTCAGTACCTTGTTTGTTCTTTTCACCAAAGTATTCCTTCTGTCGATGTTCCAGTATGCTGGTTTCTTCTGGGTTCCTTTTGTGAAGGTATTGATGTCCTTTCTGATCGCGGCGTTCTTCTTGCTCTTCTAGCTCACCTGCCAGCAGCAGCGCGGCCCCGGCCGGAAGCACGCGCGGCGCGAGGGAGCTTGGTGTGTTACCCGGGAAACCTGTTTGCGGTGACGTCACCTGGTACGAGTATGGTAACCTCCGTAGGACAAAAAAACTGTAACCTACGCGTTTCAGAGCCAAAGCGGGCTCCTTCGTCAGGGAGGAGGAGCCGAAGGAGCCCGCTTTGGCTCTGAAACGCGTAGGTTACAGTTTTTTTGTCCTACGGAGGTTACCATACTCGTACCAGGTGACGTCACCGCAAACAGGTTTCCCGGGTAACACACCAAGCTCCCTCGCGCCGCGCGTGCTTCCGGCCGGGGCCGCGCTGCTGCTGGCAGGTGAGCTAGAAGAGCAAGAAGAACGCCGCGATCAGAAAGGACATCAATACCTTCACAAAAGGAACCCAGAAGAAACCAGCATACTGGAACATCGACAGAAGGAATACTTTGGTGAAAAGAACAAACAAGGTACTGAGGGTGGTGGTTACACTAACATTAACCACTCCCCTATTACCCTATTCCTAGTGCCAACTTTCATATACCTAACCATGTACTCCTCCCCAATAACTCATTATATGGTCTGATTCAGTTACTTACTTGCATCCTGATACTATATCCCGACGCCAATATCTGTACATATTTAACCATGTGTCTTTCTTTTGACAACTGATTACATGGTCTGATTCTGATACTAACTTGTATACCGAAACCATTTATTTATTTTGACAGCACATTACCTGGTCATCCAGACTAGCTACAGGTAGAGTGCAAAACTTAAGGACTAGCCGATTGTTACTGTGTACCAGCGCTTGTGTCTCCTATCACCTGCGGGTGATATATTTTCTCTCTGTACAGGAGTACTATGGAGTCATCTACGGGGGGCACTAAGAAGGGGTATTTTATACTTGCAAATTATGGGGGACACTGAGGGCATCTACTGGGGCACGATATATGGGGCATTTTATACTGGTACCTTATGGGGGGCACTAGCAGGAAGGGGGGAGAGGAGCACTATGGAGGCATTTACTGGGGCACTATATAGGGGTATTTTATACTGGCACATTATGGGGGACATTAGCTCAACTGGGGGCATAAGGGGGTATGTTTTGCACATTATAAGGAGAATTATTTCTACTGGGGGCATTATGGTGGGCTTTATTACTCCCCCATGGTATGACCCCCTAGTAGCAGCACCAGCCTCTCTCTGCTCTACTATCCCTCTGCCCCTTCTCCAAATCCTTATTATGAAATCTTTCTCATTAGGATAAAACACAACATCAGCTCCGCCGAGGCCCCGGCCAAAGTGGTGAAGTGGCGTCCGAGATCCCCAAGGGCCAAGCCAAGTAACTGTAAGTGTTCATGTGAATATGTTTATTTTATATATGTACACTCCTGTGAGAGGCGGGGAGGGAGATCTGTGGATGACACTGTTATAGGGAGGGAGATCTGTGGATGACACTGTCATGGGGTGGATCTGTGGATGACACATATAGCATAAGATGCTATATACAGTATGTGGCATCCACAGATCTCCCCCATAGCAATGTCATCCACAGATCCCCCTCTCTATAAAAGTGTCATCCACAGACAGCTGGACTTTTCTTCCCTGTTGCGGTTTTAGGTATTGGGTAAAGTATTGTAGCATTTCTAAGCGTACTTGTGTAAATGTATCATTGTTATAGCTGCCCCCCCCCTACTTTTGTCCTGGCCCCCAGTGTGCCCCCCCAAAATTTGAAAGCTAGAGACGCCACTGAGGGGAAGGCGGTCCGCCCCGGGTGCCGGCTCTCAGGGGGTGCCAGAGCCTAGAAGCAATGAGCGCTTCCATCAATATAGACATTGCTCTGTCTCTCCCGCACAGAATGGTGAAGCAGGAAGAGTTCTCCCAGCTCAGCCATTCATCCTGCAGGCACAGATCGCCCTGCCGGCCTGTGTGGGCAGAGCCTGCAGCCCGGAAATCTGCATAAGCTCCGCCCACACAGTGCTGCAGAGCGATCTGTGTCTGTAGGGGAGAGAGGACTGTGAGATTCAGGAACAGGACAAGGTGAGTAGTTACTGTGTTTTTTTTTAATTTATTTAACAGAGGGCATTTCTACCATGGTGGGGGCACAGAGGGTATTTCTACCATGGAAGGGGCACAGAGGGTACAATTACTACAAAGGGGGCACAGAGGGCATTACTACTACAAAGGGGGCACAGAGGGCAATACTACTACAAAGGGCGTCACTAGTATTATGGGGGCACAATGGGCATTACTACTATGGAGGGGGCACAATGGGCATTACTTCTATAAATGGGATACAATGGGCATTATACCTATGAAGTGGTAACAATGGGCATTACTACTGTGAAGGAGGCACAGTGAGCATTATTACTATAAAGGGGGTACAATTGGCATTACTACTATTAAGGGGGTACAATGGGCATTACTACTATGAAGGTGCACAATGGGCATTACTACTATCAAGGGATCACAGATTGCATTACTACTGTGAAGGTGGCACAGATAGCATTACTTTTTTTTTAAAATGGGTGGGCATAACTGTTATGGGGCACTGAGTGGGCATTATTACTGGTATGGGGGCATAGTGAGGGCATAACTACTTTGAAGGGGCACAGAGAGGGCATTACAACTGTTAAGGCGCACAAAGAGGGCATTACTACTTTGAAATGGGCACAGAGAGGGCATAACTACTGTAAGGGAGGCACAAAGAGGGCATTACAACTGTGAAGGGGGCACACTGAAGGGATAAGTACCTTAAAGGGGCACAATGTGGGCATAACTACTGTGAAAGTTGTACAGTGAAAGCATAACTACCTTGAAGGGGCACAATATGGGCATAACTACCATGAGAGGGCACATATCTGGACAAAACTACTGTGATGGTTGTACAATGAGGGCAATACTACTGTAAGGGGGTACAAATTTTTTAAAGTATTGGTGGGGGGTGCCAGAGAATGGACCTGTCCCGGGTGCCAAACACCCTAGGCACGCCACTGGGTGTGGTGCAGGTTTTGGAACAGGGCAGCCATGTTTTTCTATTTTTGGGCATCCCCTTTAAGGTGCCCATCACATTAGTCTAATGTCTGCTGGTCCTGCTGATTTTGGCAAGACATCGACCATCGAATGTGTAAAGGTTTGGCAGATTTTGTTTTGCAGTTTTAGAATCACGTTAAATAAAATTGTGAAATTGTCCAGCTGAAGGTCAGGAGACTGTAGACCTTTTAGAAGTCTTTTTTAAGCATTAAACCCTCCTGACGGCTCGCTAGTGGAAGTTTTTGGGGATGTATTTTGTGCTACTGGCAGTATTTTGTGATGGACTGTGTTACCACAATATGGTATTGGTGGCCCTGCCTTCCATCAGTTTGGACCTAACTACAAAACAGGGCCACATTTTGCATTTTTTCCAGGGTCACTTTAAGTTCCCAGTCTGCCCCTGATGTTCACTGTGGCTGTAATTGCTCTCTTGATCATTTTAGATGTATATCTTTAAATGACAAAGCCTCTTACTGTTGTGTTGAAAATTTATGGGACAAAAGAATATGTAATGCCTAGTAAAGGGTTAAGACTGCACGATTGTCGGGCAGATTATCAGGGACAAACGTTCTGCCCATCTAAAGATGCCACAGATCGGGTGAAATTTTTTTTCATGTGGACACCTAAATTATCACTTTGAAACACTTTTATTCATCCACTTCTCATGTATAAAATATGGTCAGGTCAATACCTATCCATAATATTGCTTTCCCTTATAGTGGTACAGTTTAGTTTGTAAATACTATATATTTAAAATGAAGAGCAATGAGATTTGTATCTATTTCCTCTTTCTTTTACTTGAAATAACTACATATGGATAACAGGACATTTTTCAACCATCACATTATTTTGGTGTATAACCGGTCTACCTTTACATTAATTTCCATGAGTAACATAATATCACTTCAATCAGTCATCCAAAAAAATGCTGCAAAGAGAGGAAAGTGTAGAGGCAAAGTGAACTCAGCAGAAAGCATGCACGTTTCTTCATTCAGAAATCTTGGCTGTTTAACACATAGACCTCCCTGCCATGATGTAAAGAGCTCGGATGTCATTCATCTATGCACACCATCCGCAGTGTACAGCAGGCACAGGCACACTATTAGGCTATTAACTCCTTCTGTTCTTTGGTGGTTTGTGTAAATGGGCCTGTACTGAAGAAATAATGTCGAAGCCATAGGTGAGGAGAACTTTGCAGTAAAGTGCAGCTGGTATCAATCCTAACAAGCTTTTTCCTTCCAGTCATGAAATACACTAAATGCAGTGGCGTAACTACAGGAGAAGCGGGTGCTTCGGGACCCAAGTTGAGAAGGGGCCCAGGAGCAGTGTCTTTTCTCCAGACACAGTCACATTGGGGGCCGGTGCCTGTCATAGGTGTACATAGCAGACTACGAAGGACCTTTGAGAAATAGTAATGGTAGGCTGAAGGACCTTTGATGATGTCATCATGTCACATGATTGCAGGTCCTTTAGCTTCCAAAAGACACCAGAGGAGAAGGAGGAGAATGGAGAACTTGCAGCCATGTATACACTCACCTAAAGAATTATTAGGAACACCATACTAATACGGTGTTGGACCCCCTTTTGCCTTCAGAACTGCCTTAATTCTACGTGGCATTGATTCAACAAGGTGCTGATAGCATTCTTTAGAAATGTTGGCCCATATTGATAGGATAGCATCTTGCAGTTGATGGAGATTTGAGGGATGCACATCCAGGGCATGAAGCTCCCGTTCCACCACATCCCAAAGATGCTCTATTGGGTTGAGATCTGGTGACTGTGGGGGCCATTTTAGTACAGTGAACTCATTGTCATGTTCAAGAAACCAATTTGAAATGATTCGAGCTTTGTGACATGGTGCATTATCCTGCTGGAAGTAGCCATCAGAGGATGGGTACATGGTGGTCATGAAGGGATGGACATGATCAGAAACAATGCTCAGGTAGCCAGTGGCATTTAAACGATGCCCAATTGGCACTAAGGGGCCTAAAGTATGCCCAGAAAACATCCCCCACACCATTACACCACCACCACCAGCCTGCACAGTGGTAACAAGGCATGATGGATACATGTTCTCATTCTGTTTACGTCAAATTCGGACTCTACCATTTGAATGTCTCAACAGAAATCGAGACTCATCGGACCAGGCAACATTTTTCCAGTCTTCAACAGTCCAATTTTGGTGAGCTCGTGCAAATTGTAGCTTCTTTTTCCTATTTGTAGTGGAGATGAGTGGTACCCGGTGGGGTCTTCTGCTGTTGTAGCCCATCCGCCTCAAGGTTGTGCGTGTTGTGGCTTCACAAATGCTTTGCTGCATACCTCGGTTTTAACGAGTGGTTATTTCAGTCAACGTTGCTCTTCTATCAGCTTGAATCAGTCGGCCCATTCTCCTCTGACCTCTAGCATCCACAAGGCATTTTTGCCCACAGGACTGCCGCATACTGGATGTTTTTCCCTTTTCACACCATTCTTTGTAAACCCTAAATGGTTGTGCGTGAAAATCCCAGTAACTGAGCAGATTGTGAAATACTCAGACCGGCCCGTCTGGCACCAACAACCATGCCACGCTCAAAATTGCTTAACTCACCTTTCTTTCCCATTCTGACATTCAGTTTGGAGTTCAGGAGATTGTCTTGACCAGGAGCACCCCCCTAAATGCATTGAAGCAACTGCCATGTGATTGGTTGACTAGATAATTGCATTAATGAGAAATAGAACAGGTGTTCCTAATAATTCTTTAGGTGAGTGAATATGTTTGCGTGTTATTGTTTGTGTGTCAACTTCTGTTTATTCTGTATTAAAGGATAGGTCATCAATATTAGATCGGCTGTAGGTGTAATTACTAGTATAGTATCCCCATTCACTTCTATGGGATGACTTTGTCCTATTTACTTGAACAGACAGAGCCGTTCCATAGAAGTGAATGGGGATAAGATACTTATAATTACACCTGCTCACCACTCTTCAAACAGCTGATTAGAGGGGGTGATGGGTGTCAAACCCCACCAATTTTATATTGATGACCTATCCTCAGGACAACCCCTTTAAGACCTTTCCTCAGCCATCATCCCCAACGATCAGTTGTTTGAAGGCAATACCCGATGCATCCACGGCTTCCTGGTCATTATACTGTGCTTTGTTTCCTTTGCAGGGGCGTAGTGTAATTACAAGTAATGGAGCAAGTACTTGTAATTATACTGTGCCTCTGAGACGATGGGCAGGGTAATGAAGAGGAAGCGGTGTTGGCATAGAATGCCACCTTCTCTTCAAACAGCCGATCAGATTTTGATGACCTATCCTAAGGATGGGAGTGGGGGCGCCATTTCAGTTTTCTCCTCAGGCAGCAGAAAGGCTATGTGCAGCCCTGCCGGAAGAAGAAATGGGGGGGGGGGGGCGGAGTCTGCCCTGGGTGTCAACTGTCAGCGAGGTGCTGGATGCAATGAGCGCTTCCATCAATACAGATGGAAACGCTCATTACTAGAGCGCAAGGGAACTGGCGGTCCTTTCACTTACCGACTACTCAGCTCTCCTCTCCTCGCGCTCCCAGACTTGTTAAGGAGGAGCCCAGGAATCTGCCTCTGCACTCCTCCCACATAGTGCCGCAGCGTGATCTGTGCCTGCAGGAGAGTACTGTAGGTGATCTGATCATCAGGAATGGGACAAGGTGAGAAGTTACATTTTTTTTTATTTTTATTAACACTGAGAGGGCACAGAGAATCCATTACTACTCTGAAAGGGGCACAGAGAGGCCATTAATACTGTGAAAGGGGCGCAGAGAGGCCATTTCTACTGTGAAGGGGTGCAATGAGGGCATAACTATTGTGAGGGGCACAATTTGAGCATAACTAATGTGAGGTGGAAAAATAAAGGTATAACAACTGTGAGGGACACCATGTTTTAAAGTATAGGGGAGGTGTCAACCACCTTAGGCATGCCACTGCTTCTTTCATTCAAATTCGGCAAGTATGTGCCCTGGCCCCTTCCTCATAACAAAGAATGCCCTCTCTGACCTGACAAAACAAAGACAAATTGTTTTTTTCAAAGCTTTTAAGTAACAAGGGGGAGGGGGCGTAAAAAATTTGCTGTGGGGCTCAGTAAGTTCTAGTTCCGCTCCTGACTCAATAGAAAGATAACCAAGAAAAACACAGGGCAATACAGTTTAACTCTAAAAAAAACTTTTGGTCAATCCACATATTTACTTGCCCAAAAAAACATATAAATTTATGGAAGATGGTAATATTAAATGGGTTGTCTCACCTCAGACATTGGGGGCAAAATTGCTAGAATATGCCCCAAATTTCTGATAGGTGTGGGTCCCACCTCTGGGACGCGCACCAATTTTTTAAATGAAGCCCGCAAAGTGAAGGAGGGCACACCGCACATGTGCGACTGCTCTCTATTTGTTCCTATGGGAGCACCAAAAATACCTGAATGGCACACCTGGCTATTTTCATCAGTCCCATTGAAAAGAATAGGAAGCGCACCACACAAGCATGGCCACCGCTTCATTCACTTCTACGGGCCAGTGCTCAGCTATTTTCGGCAGTTCTATACAAAATGAATGGAGAGCTGCTCTGCATGTGCGGTGTGCCCTGCGGATCCAATACTTTTGGTAATCATGCTGCACAAATCGGTCAAATCACCATTTTACAGAGCAGAAGGTAGAGAAGATAAAGAAGGATCTTATGACATCAGCATTTCGCTCCACAGCTTCCTCAGGGGGTACTGTGCCAGTGGAAGTATAGTCGTAGTAGTGGAATATTTATTTTTTTAAATAACACCAAACCAATTGCTACACCCAAAAAAGGGGTATTTTTTGACCACATGTTAAAAACAGGCCATTGCTTCTTCCAATACTATTGTGTTTATAAATGCCAGCAGTGATTTGACCACAAAAAACACTGTTCTTCCAATACCATAAGGCTACTTTCACATTAGTGTTTTCAATTCATTATAGGATCTCAATAGTGGATGAAAATGCTTCAGTTTTGTCCCCATTCATTGTCAATTGGGACAAAACTGAACTGAACGAAACGGAATGCACAAAAATGCATTTCATTCCGTTTGGTTTTGCTCCCATCACGGACAGAATAACGCTGCAAGCAGCGTTTTTCTGTCCACGGTGTGGTGCGGAGCAAGACGGATCCGTCCTGACACACAATGTAAGTCAATGTGGGACGGATTAATTTTCTCTGACACAATAGAAAACGTATCCGTCACCTATTGACTTTCAATGGTGATCCGTCATGGCTATAGAAGACATAATACAACCGGATCCGTTCATGACGGATGCATGCGGTTGTATTATTGCATATACTGCATTTTTGCAGATCCATGACGTATCCTTAAAAGCACCACTGTTAAAGTAGCCTAATGTGTATAAACACCAGAAGGCATCTGCACCCAAAAAGGGATAATTTTCATTTTTATAAAGCTTAAAAATCTGAAAGTGCAGGCTGTTACCAAGGGCCATACCATATTTGTGGTCGGATCGGCTATCAGCAAGGTGAACCTAACCTATCTAACTCTATCTACAACAAGCAGTAGAGTTATGCCATAACTGCTGTGGTAGGGCAGCCTAAAGGGGCCAAAAAGAGCAGACCTTACTTTAGAGTAAATATATACATACCGTAACGACACTTAATTTTGAACGGAAAAGACCTTTCACGGTGAAGGTGCGGAATATACCGTATATATCACAGTGACTTCCATCTACCTTACCTCTTTGTCATGTGCACATCGTTCTTGGAGATGGTTAATGCTGATGCGATTGAAAGAGTGGCCGGTAACCAGAAACGATTTACTCCTATGTTGACTAACAACATATGACCATATAACGAGAAGGTCTGAATCCTGAGAGCTGCAGACTTAAACAAACAATGGTGAATCTGTTGGAAGTGCCTAAATGAACTCCAACCATCCACCAAGGGCCCTGATCGGGCACCGACTGTTACTGGTGGCAAAATATTTCACCTCTACTTATTCCCCAGGCTACATTTTTTTATTTATTTTTTATTAAGGACCCAAAAGTTAGCACATGGCGTATGCCGTCTTACTGTAATAGTAGATTAAGTGAAATGTGTAAACTCACCAGGCCTGGGGAACCATACACAGGAATACATGGCTATTTCGATTAACGAGCTAATGTTGCCTGTAATAAGGACAGAATGTACACATAATACCTGCAGTTGTGACAGAAAATAAGCTTAAGGTCGTGATAAACTATGTATGCTGCGCCTGTAGTCGTGATAGGACTTGCCGTGTCTGTAGACATGACAGACTTCGTAAAGTCCGCCTTATTACTGTACCTCCTACTGGAAGACGGACCGATACCCAGGACTTAGGCCGGACACTAACACCCTCAGCCCAAGTTTGTAGATGAAGTAAGCATGCCTGGGAGAAGATGATGTCCGCCAAGGCAGGTTTGGGATGACTGCTTATAAAGAAAACAATGAAGACCCAACAACCTAGAAAATAAAAGTCAGAAAACAATAACGTGAGTGAGACTCTAATGGCACAAGCCACGTGTGCGAGCCACCACGAGAAAATTCTATTGCGAGCCACAGATGACCGAGCCATGCGAGTGGGTCTGAAGGCAGAAAAGACATGGAACCTACTTGTTGTGGGACCACGCAGCCGGCCTCAAATGGCGGAGTTATGTGTGTAAAATTTTAACAGAGGAGCCATGCGTGAGAGACTCTAATGGCGGAGCCATGCTTGAGAGACTCTAATAGCGGAGTCATATGTATAAAACTAAAACGGAGGCGCCATGCGTGAGAGACTCTAATGGTGGAGTCATATGTAAAAAAAACTAAAATGGAGGAGCCATGCGTGAGAGACTCTAATGGCGGAGCCATGCGTGAGAGACTCTAATGGCGGAGCCATGCGTGAGAGACTAATGGCAGTTTTTTTTATTTTTTTTATACAACGATGGTCACCACAGCACCACCTCGTATTGGCCTAAGAAAGACATAACATGGTTGAACATAAACCCTGATGCAACGCCAATTGATAGACATATAGTACACCTATAAACATAGCACGGAACCGCTGACACATGCTTGCCCATAAAATAATGTTTATAGATTAAACACACTTACATACAAGAACATCGGAACTCAATTACAGATGCCTTGACCAAATCTGCTTGTGCCCCCACACACAGACCACTGATACACATTTACCGACACCTTGCATGTCCGGCGTTAACTGCGGACGTGCGCCCCACATGTAAAACAGGTGACAGTTAAACATGCAATTTTTTAAAAAAAATAAAAATTTCCGCTCATTCCTGCCTAATTTTAGGCATCTATCATACCAATACCTACACTGCGTGCAGAATTATCAGGCAAATTAGTATTTTGACCACATCATCCTCTTTATGCATCTTGTCTTACTCCAAGCTGTATTGGCTCGAAAGCCTACTACCAATTAAGCATATTTGGTGATGTGCATCTCTGTAATGAGAAGGGGTGTGGTCTAATGACATCAACACCCTATGATAGGTGTGCATAATTATTAGGCAACTTCCTTTCCTTTGGCAAAATGGGTCAAAAGAAGGACTTGACAGGCTCAGAAAAGTCAAAAATAGTGAGATATCTTGCAGAGGGATGCAGCACTCTTAAAATTGCAAAGCTTCTGAAGCGTGATCATCGAACAATCAAGCGTTTCATTCAAAATAGTCAACAGGGTCGCAAGAAGCGTGTGGAAAAACCAAGGCGCAAAATAACTGCCCATGAACTGAGAAAAGTCAAGCGTGCAGCTGCCAAGATGCCACTTGCCACCAGTTTGGCCATATTTCAGAGCTGCAACATCACTGGAGTGCCCAAAAGCACAAGGTGTGCAATACTCAGAGACATGGCCAAGGTAAGAAAGGCTGAAAGACGACCACCACTGAACAAGACACACAAGCTGAAACGTCAAGACTGGGCCAAGAAATATCTCAAGACTGATTTTTCTAAGGTTTTATGGACTGATGAAATGAGAGTGAGTCTTGATGGGCCAAATGGATGGGCCCGTGGCTGGATTGGTAAAGGGCAGAGAGCTCCAGTCCGACTCAGACGCCAGCAAGGTGGAGGTGGAGTACTGGTTTGGGCTGGTATCATCAAAGATGAGCTTGTGGGGCCTTTTCGGGTTGAGGATGGAGTCAAGCTCAACTCCCAGTCCTACTGCCAGTTTCTGGAAGACACCTTCTTCAAGCAGTGGTACAGGAAGAAGTCTGCATCCTTCAAGAAAAACATGATTTTCATGCAGGACAATGCTCCATCACACGCGTCCAAGTACTCCACAGCGTGGCTGGCAAGAAAGGGTATAAAAGAAGAAAATCTAATGACATGGCCTTCTTGTTCACCTGATCTGAACCCCATTGAGAACCTGTGGTCCATCATCAAATGTGAGATTTACAAGGAGGGAAAACAGTACACCTCTCTGAACAGTGTCTGGGAGGCTGTGGTTGCTGCTGCACGCAATGTTGATGGTGAACAGATCAAAACACTGACAGAATCCATGGATGGCAGGCTTTTGAGTGTCCTTGCAAAGAAAGGTGGCTATATTGGTCACTGATTTGTTTTTGTTTTGTTTTTGAATGTCAGAAATGTATATTTGTGAATGTTGAGATGTTATATTGGTTTCACTGGTAAAAATAAATAATTGAAATGGGTATATATTTGTTTTTTGTTAAGTTGCCTAATAATTATGCACAGTAATAGTCACCTGCACACACAGATATCCCCCTAAAATAGCTAAAACTAAAAACAAACTAAAAACTACTTCCAAAAATATTCAGCTTTGATATTAATGAGTTTTTTGGGTTCATTGAGAACATTGTTGTTGTTCAATAATAAAATTAATCCTCAAAAATACAACTTGCCTAATAATTCTGCACTCCCTGTATATATACAGTAGACCCCCCCCCCCCCCCCCCAAGCCCCGAAACGGCCGGGCAACTATCCTAGCCTCCAACATCCGACTATTTGCGCCCAACCCCCTTCATCCCAAAACACTGCAAATCGCGGACCGCAGTGTGAGTCCTGTGCAGCAAGTTTTTTTTTTAATCGACCATTGATCCACATTTACCATCACTTAAACACAGCATGCATAGCTTGAGCCAACTGCAGACACTCGCCCCGCATGTAAACCAGGTTTCAGAAAACATACAATCATACCTGCTCTAAGCACGTGCTACCCCAATAACTGTATGCAATGGCCCCACCAGGCCTCTGAATAGCCGTTTATTTTTAAAAAAAAATAATTTAACGCGTCAGTAGTCGTGACAGACTAATGCCTGCAGTCGTGGCAGGACTTTATAACGAGTCTGTAGTCGTGACAGACTAATGCCTGCAGTCGTGGCAGGACTTTATAACGAGTCTGTAGTCATGACAGACTAATGCCTGCAGTCGTGGCAGGGCTTTATAACGAGTCTCTAGTCGTACCAGACTAATGCCTGCAGTCGTGGCAGGGCTTTATAACGAGTCTGTAGTCGTGACAGACTAATGCCTGCAGTCGTGGCAGGGCTTTATACCGAGTCTGTAGTCGTGACAGACTAATGCCTGCAGTCGTGGCAGGAATTTATAACGAGTCTGTAGTCGTGACAGACTAATGCCTGCAGTCGTGGCAGGGCTTTATAACGAGTCTGTAGTCGTGACAGACTAATGCCTGCAGTCGTGGCAGGGCTTTATAACGAGTCTGTAGTCGTGACAGACTAATGCCTGCAGTCATGGCAGGGCTTTATAACGAGTCTGTAGTCATGACAGACTAATGCCTGCAGTTGTGGCAGGGCTTTATAACGAGTCTGTAGTCGTGACAGACTAATGCCTGCAGTCGTGGCAGGGCTTTATAACGAGTCTGTAGTCATGACAGACTAATGCCTGCAGTCGTGGCAGGGCTTTATAATGAGTCTGTAGTCGTGACAGACTAATGCCTGCAGTCGTGGCACGACTTTATAATGAGTCTGTAGTCGTGACAGACTAATGCCTGCAGTCGTGGCAGGGCTTTATAACGAGTCTGTAGTCGTGACAGACTAATGCCTGCAGTCGTGGCAGGGCTTTATAACGAGTCTGTAGTCGTGACAGACTAATGCCTGCAGTCGTGGCAGGGCTTTATAACGAGTCTGTAGACGTGACAGACCTGGCAGTACCTGCCTAGAAAAATATATATATATATATTTTTTTTAAATTTATTTACAAAACTCCCCCAGTGGCCACGACAGTAGGCGCCACCATGCGGAACTAGCAAAAGTGGGGCTGCATGCCCGTATGCCCAGGACAGTGGCCTCAACCACCCCTGCCAACCCCAAGAAGCACAAAAGGTAGCCCATACGTGAGAATCGCGCCTAACTCACCTGGCGGCCATGTCAGCAACCTACCCCGGCAGTGTCACAGCAGAGTAGCTGGCCGAACTGAAACCTAAACAAGTAATAACAAATAGGTGACCAAACGTATCACTGCTGCGGCACCCCTACCCTAACCTAATAGCGCTCCTCACAACCCCTGCCGACGCTACATGACGAAAGTAACCCACTGAACCACGCGTGTGTAAGCACCGACTGACGCCAACGCTAAGTGGCTCGTCTCAACAACCCGATACTACTTAAGTACACGGAGGCTGCCCTCAACAACAAAAGCCTGCTACCCAAGTATAAGTATGTCTAAACGCTGTGTTTTGTTTTTTTTTGTTTTTTTAAACATATGTCAATGCATTTATTTTTCCTGCTGGACAACTACCTCCCCCAAACACCCTACCACCCCAGCAACCCTAAACTGGATTTTTTCTTCTTCTTTTACAACGTGAGCCAGACCTAAAGGAAAATGCATAGACATTAGTGATCCGAACCCCGTGCATAAACGAAACATTAAACCAACCGCGAAATTGAAACAGATGGGAGAAAAACAAGAGCCAGAGGCATTGCAGTTCGCTAAGAGAAGACCCTTGTCGTGACAAACGAATGAACAACTGTGAAAACATAGTAGGAACTTACTCCTATTGGCCCACTGACCGCTAGGGAGCTATTTGGTTAACTGGGGCAGGGGACCAATCTGAGTGAATGCGAACCAGAAGTAAAGGAGACCAGTCTAGGTGAATGCATAGCAGGACTAAAGAACACCACAAAAATATATATATATATATATATATATATTTATTTTTTTCCTTTCTCTCCTTTTCGAAGTGAACAGAAAAAGTAGACCCATGGAATGTAACAAACCACTGAGCAAAGAAACGTAAGCCTGAAAAGAAAGCAGCTATGCTTATAGGAAGAGCAGTATCAGAGCAGTGTGCTGGTTGCCCTAGTAAGAATACTGAGTCACCATAATGTAGCAATGAAAAGAAATGCAGCTTTAAGTGGAAGCAGAGTATAACACATAATGCAAGAACAAGTGGGTGCATGCAGCTCTGGATGCGAGTGGTGCCTAAAACCATGGTATGGGCACAGCTCTGAGTAGGAGCATGAAGAGCATGGTATAAAGCAGATCACCTGCATGGACTAACTAACACCCTGTGCCTAAATAACCCCCTTGGAAACCTTATGTATGGCCGGCAGAAGGAAGCCAGCCACCGCCTATGATCTGCTCCCCCTGACCGAGCCTAGTACTCCTTCCCCTGATCCCTGCCTAACTAACGGCATGGCGGCCCGTGCCAGACTTTATTGAAGATGAGGAGCGGGGACACGGTGTCCCCTGCACCTTTACACACAGCCGCGTGGGGAGCTCACGCTGCTCCCTGGCAGAGTGCACCAGTGCGGGGGAGCCCCCCCCCTC
Source organism: Bufo bufo (assembly GCF_905171765.1). Lineage (NCBI taxonomy): Eukaryota > Metazoa > Chordata > Amphibia > Anura > Bufonidae > Bufo > Bufo bufo. The sequence goes on along the minus strand of NC_053391.1, from coordinate 329,182,704 downwards.
AGCCAGGGGCCAACCCACCGCCGGCTGGACACCCGTACCACGTGGGGAGCAGCGCAGCTCCCTGGCAATGTGCACCGGGGCAGGGGGAGCCCTTCCTTTACCATGGGCCCCGCCCCCCGCCGGTTTGAATCGTGTGCCGCGTGGGGAGCCACACAGCTCCCTGGCAGAGTGCACCAGTGCGGGGGAGCCCCCCTTTAGCCAGGGGCCGACCCACCGCCGGCTGGATACTCGTACCGCGTGGGGAGCAGCGCAGCTCCCTGGCAATGTGCTCCGGGGCAGGGGGAGCCCTTCCTTTACCATGGGCCTCGCCCCCCGCCGGTTTGAATCGTATGCCGCGGGGGGAGCCACACAGCTCCCTGGCAGAGTGCACCAGTGCGGGGGTGCCCCCCCTCACCTAGGGGGCCGACCCCCCGCCGGCTGGGCACCCATACTGCGTGGGGAGCCGCACAGCTCCCTGGCATTGTGTTCCGGTTTGGGGGTGCCCCGCCTCACCTAGGGGGCCGCCCCCCCGCCGCCCGGACTCTAGTACTGCATGCTGAGGAGAAGCAGCTTCTTACCCTTGCCGACCCCAGGATCTCAACTCTGCTTCATCCCAGAGCGCTACATGTCGCTGACCACAGCGTGGGTCCCGTGCAAACAACTCCGATCCTACCATGAATACCAGCGCTCTCCTGAGACATTCTGCCGTCGCCCAGCCGTAAGGAGCCTCCACACCATGCTGCTGTATCCTAGAGCTGACTCAGAGGTAGTGAAATCAGCTGAATCGGCGTCAGCCTGGGCCCATAGGTGCCTATAAATAGCCTAGTAATCAGCCAGCCTGGGCCCACAGGTACATATAAATAGCCTTGTAATCAGCCTCCCCTCCCACAAATGCAGCAATATTTTGCTTATACATGTTGTGGCCACCCTGACATAGATAATACTGTCTTTGCATTAAAAAGCTTGAAAGCAGTTGGGTATGCAGGCCCCCCAACCTGGGGGTATCTGCCATTGTAATGTTTTGCCAGCATGAATAGGTATAGTTGGCAGGGACAGGGTTAACAGGCACAGGGTTGGCAGGGTTAACAGACAGGGTTTGCAAGGACCTTCTTTGGCAGGGAGAGGGCATTCTTTGATATGAGGCAGGGGCCAGGGAACATACTTGCCGAATGTTACCCCTGTTCCTGACCACACTGTCCCTGTTACTCCTGTGAGACCACTACTCCTGAGATACTGCAAGAACACCAAGATACAGTTTCCCAAAAGCTACAGATTGCTTAACTGTAAACTGTATTGCCCTGTGATAAGAATAAGCTTAGCATCTTCCATAGACTGATATGAGACAACCCATTTAAGCTTACCATCTTTAATAAACTGATATGTCTTTGAGTAAATATGTGGACTGACCAAATGTTTTTTTTAGGGTTTTGTAAACTGTATTGCCCTGTGATTTTTCATTATCTTTCTATTGAGTCAGGAACGTAGCTAGAACTTACTGGGCCCCACAGCAATTTTTTTTCGCCCCCCTCCCAGTTATTTAAATTCATTTTTGAAAAAAACAATTTGTCTTTGTTTTGCCATGTCAGAGAGGGCATTCTTTGATATGAGACAGAGGCCAGGAAACATATTTGCCGAATGTTAACCCTGTCCCAGCCAACCCTGCCCCCATTACTCCTAGGGTCTTAGGGAACATCCAGAGAACCACTTCTCCTGTGAAAAAACTACTCCAGAGAGACTGCAAGAACACCAAGATACAGGTTCCCAAAAGTTACAGCATGCTTAGTCAGCAGTGACCAAAAGCTTCAGCTTTATAGCCCCTGCTGCGGGTAGGGGATGACAGTTCAGACACCCATCACCTAAGTGACATCCATGCCAACTCAACTCAAAGCCTGCATTTCACAGTTGACACTTATATCCACAGTTGCTAGTTTATAGCTGTTAGCCAGAAGTACAAGAGTTATCACCAGAGAGTTATCACCAGAATAGCATATCTGAGATGCTTTAAATTTCCACTTATGCAGCTACCTATCCAGTACACACTACTGTTGGAGGTATTACAAGTTATAGCAAAGAGTAAGACCGACTTTTATTCTTTAAGTTCAGACCTGAAGTTGAGTCTTCAAAACACTGAATCGATCCACAGGAAGAAATGGCCTGAGGGTGTGACACTGCCACTCCCACCCTCTGTACCAGCTCTTCAAGGACTCACTGTAGGTACAGTTCTAGAAGACCTCAGCGTTAGAGACGATTGAATCGATTCTAAACAAATCAAATTTGTTTAGAATTTTTCAAAAATTTTGCATCCACCATTTTACATATAGAAACATAGAAACATAGAATGTGTCGGCAGATAAGAACCATTTGGGCCATCTAGTCTGCCCAATATACTGAGTACTATGGATAACCCCTGGCCCTATCTTATATGAAGGATGAAAAAATTGTCCAGCTAAATCAATATACATCAATGAAAGGATCATAGAATCATGTAGTGTCCAGCAGTATTGATCCCTTTAAAACGTAACTTTTACTTATAATCTTATAAAATATTACCACAGTGGTGGTTCACCAGTGAAAAATAGTGAGACGAACAACAATAATTACAGATACAAAATGCTCCTGGGAGCCAGCCGTAGATAGACTGGTTAGGTGGTGAGTAAACACACGGCAGCTAAGGGGAGCAGTGGGTAAAACTGTCCTATCCCTGCACTCACCCTGGCTAAAACCTCAGCCCAGGGACGTCCCCTGATGGTGGAGACTCCCTGTCCTCGTGCCTGGGCTGACTGCCCTGCGTTTACCCTCCTCTCCAACAATAAATTAGCTCCCCAGAGAGCTGACGGGTGTAATTGGGCGTCCCTAATAACTTGATACCCTAAGGGACACCAATAAATGTAGACCAAATAAATAACGGTGAATAGGATAAATATCACCTATACTAAGGAGCCAAGCACAGGGGCAACATAGAGTGCGTTCCCATGCTGGTTCCCCATAAGCCCCTACGCGTTTCCCCTATTGCTAGGTTCATCAGGGGGCATTAGCGGTCAGAGATACAACCATCATCAAATAACAGGATAAATATACTATACTTAAGATATTAGTAGAGGACACAGGACCAGAGACGCAGGTAATGATGAGCATAGGACCAAAGGACCAATTTGATATGTCCCACCTGTAGAGAATAAAGACATTGTAAATGTGGGTGTCAGGTATACAATATACCCTGAGACTCCTGTAAATCAGCACTTACTTAATGTCCTGTGCAGTCAGGAAGCCAGAGGGCCCAAAAGGATACGGGCCAATACTTCACCCATAAAGCTGTGAGCAAACAAAGTTTTGTATACACTATGAAACACATTGCATATCATGATGATCATATGCAGCTATCAATAAACGGTCCTTACTTACAGTTAGACTGCGTCCCAATAGCGTCCTGTTCCTCTCGTCATTCACACTCACTCTCACTCCCCCTATATACCCACTTGCCAACTGTTCAAAATTCGCGCTGATTAGTCCGTAGACCAGAGCATGTCCGGAAGTGAGGCGCCACCGCCGGCGTCACTGCCGGTCCGTGCGTCACATGCACGTGTGGCTACCAAACCCTGCAGAGAAAAGAGGCGTTCCTAGCAGTTCCGAGCGCCGCCTGAGTGAGGTGGAACGCATTAATCCGTCATATCCGGTCAGGTGGAACGCATACTCGCGTCATTTCCGGTCTGTGCGACGATTGATCCAGGTGGAACGCACAGAACGGCCACATCCGGTCCTGTGGAACGCACGATTGCGTCACGTCCGGCATGTAGGCGGTACCATTCACAGGGCATCGAAATGCTCTGTCATAGGAGGCGGTCATAGGAGGCGGTCCCGCAACACAAGCGATATTGAATATAGAGATATACATCAGCAATAATCGTCAGGTATAGAGCTATATAATTACACAAAGCTATTGATAAGGGTAAAGGGAATTGAGTGTAAAAAGATGATACATAAATATTCATTATCATATTCTTTCACTTGGGTGTGTTCCCTGTGATAAAGGTGACACCTAGGGCACATTAGGTATTTAAATGTGCAGTCTGGATACAGAGTGTATCCTAATTATTTCATCTGGACCTAGATAAAATTACCGAAATGGCGTTATTCTTAATCAGAAAGATAAGAGGATTATACACATACAGGGCCAACTCCCGCTGATCACAGAAAACAAGAGAAAGTGAGTCTCTCATTGATCCCACGTGATGCCTGTGATCGAAAACGGTGAATCCAGACGCATTCCTTTTGAAGGATTTTCCGGTCCCAGTCTCCACCCCTTGGTGAAAGAGGGATGGTTTCAAGGACCGAAAATCGCAGACAACTGGGATCGCCGCCATGGACGTCGATTACATGTGACGCGACGGGTGTGATCTTTTTCTTAACCACGTCGTTCACATGTTCACAGATCCGACGCCTGACCTCTCTTATGGTTTTGCCTATGTAATCCATAGGGCAAGGGCACTGGCATATATACACCGCACCCTTGCTCCTACAGTTGTAAAAATCCCTGATTTGGTAGGCTTGACCAGTGACTGAGCAAATAATTGATTTTGCGGTGGAAATGAAAGCACATGCTTTACAGGAGCCACACTTGAACATACCGCAGGGCTTACGGTCCAGCTAGGTCCCCACTCCACTTGGTGTAGTGTAATGGCTATGGACCAGGCGGTCTCCTTGGCTCCTCCCCCGCCTATAGGTGACACTCGGCTGCTTAGTTAAAACGTCCTTCAGGTCAGGGTCCATGTGAAGAATTGGCCAGTACCTTTTCAGGACTGACATTACTTCCATATTTGCGCAGTCAAACACAGATATCAGGCGTATCGGTTGTTGTCCACTCTGTGCCTTAAGTTTGGGGACAAGGAGTTCAGTACGTTCCTTGCTTAAAGCATTCTAGAACACGCCCCCAAGGACCGTTTGGGGGTACCCCCTCTCCCTGAATCTCATCTGTAACTTCTTGGCCTCACTGTAGAACGCTTCACCCCCAGAGCAGTTTCTCTGAGTCCTCAAATATTGGCCCCTTGGTATACCGCGTTTGAGCGGTATGGGGTGGTGGCTTTCCCAATGCAGCAACGAGTTGGTTGCGGTGTCCTTCCTAAACATGTTGGCAATAAGTTTTTCTCCCTCCCTGGTTACCCGTACATCAAGGAAAAGGATAGAGTAAAGGTCAAACTCGAAGGTGAACCGCAAACCACAGTCGTTGCTGTTGAGGGACCCGACAAACTCCCGGAGTTCCTCTGACCCACCCTTCCAAATCACGAAAATGTCATCTATATAGCGTGTCCAGAAGGTGATCTTGTCGGACCACCAAGTCACAGCATCTGGAAACACGCAGGTGTCCTCCCACCAGCCCAGGAAGAGGTTGGCATACGTTGGGGCACAGGGACTCCCCATTGCCGTCCCCCTGAGCTGGTGGTAGAACCGCGAGTTGAAGAGGAAAAAATTGTGGGTCAGAGTGAACTCCAGGAGTCTGAGGGTGAAGGCGTTATGCGCTCTACAATGGATATCCCTTGTCCTCAGGTAGTACTCTGCGGCAAAGAGTCCTTTATTATGTGGGATTGAACTATATAAAGACTCGACGTCTATGCTGGCCAGTATACAGTCCTGATCAACATTAATCGTGTCAATCTTGCTGAGGAAGTCGATCGTGTCCCTCGTATAAGAGGGTAAGGACACGACGAACTCCCTCAGCACGCGATCAACGTAGATACCGCAATTCTGTGTTAGGGAGTTAACCCCAGAGACGATGGGGCGTCCCTTAAGGGGTGTGATCCCCTTATGGATTTTTGGTAATCCGTAGAGGGTAGCAATGGTGGAATGAACCGGGAGAAGAAAGTCGTACTCAGCCGCCGAAATCAATCTGTCTGTCAAGGCATCGGTCAAAATGGCCTTAAGATCCTCATAAAAAGACACCGAGGGATTAGTATCTAATAACCTATATCCCTCCCTGTCTTTCAAGAGGTCTAGACACATAATCTGGTACGCTGCATGGTCAAGGATGACCAGATTCCCACCCTTATCAGACGACTTAATAATGATGGATTCATCTTTCTCCAGGGCAGTGAGTGCTGACATCTCTGCTCGAGACAGATTGAAGTGGCGGGGAGACATCCCCTCTAATCTCTCAAGTTCATTCGTCACTATCTGCATGAAGATGTCCACACACTCATAGTTCATGGGCGGTGGCATCTTCCTGCTGGTAGGCTTAAGATTGGTATATGGTCCCTGTCCGGGACACCGGCTACCCTCCTCTCCCAACTCACAGAGAGACTGTAGTGCGGTAAGGTCGCCCTCACTCAGGCCAAGTCTGGCACATGATTGTCTGTCATTCTCCCTAAAGAATTTATGCCACTTAAGGCGTCTAGTAAACAGGCTCAAATCCTTAATCCACGTGAATAGGCAAAAATTGGTGGTTGGTACAAAAGAGAGGCCCTTACTCAGTACATCAAGTTCTATTGTACTTAGTACCCGTGATGTTAGGTTAATGACCTGCAAACCTCCTTTCAAGCCCTGTCGATAAAATTACCAAAATGGCGTTATTCTTAATCAGAAAGATAAGAGGATTATACACATACAGGGCCAACTCCCGCTGATCACAGAAAACAAGAGAAAGTGAGTCTCTCCTTGATCCCACGTGGTGCCTGTGATCGAAAACGGTGAATCCAGACGCATTCCTTTTGAAGGATTTTCCGGTCCCAGTCTCCACCCCTTGGTGAAAGAGGGATGGTTTCAAGGACCGAAAATCGCAGACAACTGGGATCGCCGCCATGGACGTCGTTCACATGTTCACAGATCCGACGCCTGACCTCTCTTATAGTTTTGCCTATGTAATCCATAGGGCAAGGGCACTGGCATATATACACCGCACCCTTGCTCCTACAGTTGTAAAAATCCCTGATTTGGTAGGCTTGACCAGTGACTGAGCAAATAATTGATTTTGCGGTGGAAATGAAAGCACATGCTTTACAGGAGCCACACTTGAACATACTGCAGGGCTTACGGTCCAGCCAGGTCCCCACTCCACTTGGTGTAGTGTAATGGCTATGGACCAGGCGGTCTCTTAGGCTCCTCCCCCGCCTATAGGTGACACTCGGCTGCTTAGTTAAAACGGCCTTCAGGTCAGGGTCCATGTGAAGAATTGGCCAGTACCTTTTCAGGACTGACATTACTTCCATATTTGCGCAGTCAAACACAGATATCAGGCGTATCGGTTGTTGTCCACTCTGTGCCTTAAGTTTGGGGACAAGGAGTTCAGTACGTTCCTTGCTTAAAGCATTCTGGAACGCGCCCCCAAGGACCGTTTGGGGGTACCCCCTCTCCCTGAATCTCATCTGTAACTTCCGGCGGTGGCGCCTCACTTCCGGACATGCTCTGGTCTATGGACTAATCAGCGCGAATTTTGAACAGTTGGCAAGTGGGTATATAGGGGGAGTGAGAGTGAGTGTGAATGACGAGAGGAACAGGACGCTATTGGGACGCAGTCTAACTGTAAGTAAGGACCGTTTATTGATAGCTGCATATGATCATCATGATATGCAATGTGTTTCATAGTGTATACAAAACTTTGTTTGCTCACAGCTTTATGGGTGAAGTATTGGCCCGTATCCTTTTGGGCCCTCTGGCTTCCTGACTGCACAGGACATTAAGTAAGTGCTGATTTACAGGAGTCTCAGGGTATATTGTATACCTGACACCCACATTTACAATGTCTTTATTCTCTACAGGTGGGACATATCAAATTGGTCCTTTGGTCCTATGCTCATCATTACCTGCGTCTCTGGTCCTGTGTCCTCTACTAATATCTTAAGTATAGTTTATTTATCCTGTTATTTGATGATGGTTGTATCTCTGACCGCTAATGCCCCCTGATGAACCTAGCAATAGGGGAAACGCGTAGGGGCTTATGGGGAACCAGCCTGGGAACGCACTCTATGTTGCCCCTGTGCTTGGCTCCTTAGTATAGGTGATATTTATCCTATTCACCGTTATTTATTTGGTCTACATTTATTGGTGTCCCTTAGGGTATCAAGTTATTAGGGACGCCCAATTACACCCGTCAGCTCTCTGGGGAGCTAATTTATTGTTGGAGAGGAGGGTAAACGCAGGGCAGTCAGCCCAGGCACGAGGACAGGGAGTCTCCACCATCAGGGGACGTCCCTGGGCTGAGGTTTTAGCCAGGGTGAGTGCAGGGATAGGACAGTTTTACCCACTGCTCCCCTTAGCTGCCGTGTGTTTACTCACCACCTAACCAGTCTATCTACGGCTGGCTCCCAGGAGCATTTTGTATCTGTAATTATTGTTGTTCGTCTCACTATTTTTCACTGGTGAACCACCACTGTGGTAATATTTTATAAGATTATAAGTAAAAGTTACGTTTTAAAGGGATCAATACTGCTGGACATTATATGAAGGATGGCCTTATGCCTATCCCATGCATGCTTAAACTCCTTCACTGTATTTGCAGCTACCACTTCTGCAGGAAGGCTATTCCATGCATCCACTACTCTCTCTCAGTAAAGTAATAATTCCTGATATTACTTTTAAACCTTTGCCCCTCTTTAAAACTATGTCCTCTTGTAGCAGTTTTTCTTCTTTAAAATATTCTCTCCTCTTTTACCTTGTTGATTCCCTTTATGTATTTAAAAGTTTCTATCATATCCCCTCTGTCTCGTCTTTCTTCCAAGCTATACATGTTAAGGTCCTTTAATCTTTCCTGGTAAGTTTTATCCTGCAATCCATGTACCAGTTTAGTAGCTCTTCTCTGAACTCTCTCCAAAGTATCAATATCCTTCTGGAGATATGGTCTCCAGTACTGAGCACAATACTCCAAATGAGGTCTCACTAGTGCTCTTTCCTGCTGCTCTATGACATTGTCTGCCTACCTTTAGGTCTTCTGAAATAATGACCCCTAAATCCCTTTCCTCAGATACTGAGGTTAGGACTGTATCACTGATTTTATATTCTGCTCTTGGGTTTTTACGCGCCAGGTGCATTATTTTGCACTTATCAACATTAAATTTTAGTTGCCAGATTTTTGACCATTCCTCTAGTTTTCCTAAATCCTTTTCCATTTGTTGTATCCCTCCAGGAACATCAACCCTGTTACAAATCTTTGTGTCATCAGCAAAACGACACACCTTACCATCGAGGCCTTCTGCAATTTCGCTGATAAAGATATTAAACAATATGGGTCCCAGAACAGATCCCTGAGGTACCCCACTGGTAACAAGACCTTGGTCTGAATATACTCCATTGACTACAACCCTCTGTTGCCTGTCCCTCAGTCACTGCCTAATCCATTCAACAATATAGGAGTCCAAGCCCAAAGACTGCAATTTATTGATAAGTGTGGGACAGTATCGAAAGCCTTACTGAAGTCTAGATAAGCGATGTCTACTGCACCTCCGCCATCTATTGTTTTAGTCACCCAATCAAAAAAATCAATAAGATTAGTTTGACATGATCTCCCTGAAGTAAACCCATGCTGTTTTTCATCTTTCAATCCATGGGATTTTAGATGTTCCACAATCCTCTCCTTACGTATGGTTTCCATTAATTTCCCCACTATTGATGTCAGGCTTACTGGCCTATAGTTGCCCGATTCCTCCCTACTACCTTTCTTGTGAATCGGCACAACATTTGCTAGTTTCCAATCTTCTGGGACGACTCCTGTTGCCAGTGATTGGTTAAATAAATCTGTTAATGGTTTTGCTGGTTCCCAGTACTGAGTACAGTAGGACAGATAAATAAAGTTGGCAGGCTTGCCCATAATATCATGCATTCAGCCTCACAGCCAATCAGGAGGGATGATATAGACATGTGTCAGAGGCACTATATAAGGTCCCAAGCAGAGTCGCCATGTGTATTTGCAGTTTGTCCACTGATGTGGCACAACATCTCTGTCACAGGCACAATAATTTAGAGCCAGTATTATGGGAAGACATATTTAGATTTATCTACTTGACAGAAATACAAACTTTAACACTAGGGACAGGACAGGTCAGGTAGCGTACTATGTGCATTACAAGGCTTGAGATGTTGACATGCATACAGATTACTAAACTGCACACCAGTTTTTAAAGCTACTGTACCAAATTTTACATGCAAGAACTTCCTTTCCGTTTTTGCCTTTTTGTTTTTTAACCCCTGCCTTCTTAGAGCCATAATTTTTTTTATTTTTCCATTCACATAGCTGTATGAGGGCTTGTTGTTTTGCAGGGAAATTTGTACTTTCTAATGATACCCTTTGTTATTGCATATAATGTAATGGGAAGCTGGAAAAAAATTTAAAATAGGGTGAACGTGGAAAAAATGCAATTATGCCACAGTTGTATGGGTTTGTTTTTACGGCGTTCCTTGTGAGGTAAAACTGACCTGGACACTTCATTCTATGGGTCAGTACAATGATAGTGCTACCACATCTGTACAGTTTTGCTTGTGTTTTAACACTTTAAAAAAGATTACAAATTTTGAAAAAGATACATTTTTTTTTCAATCACAATATTTTGACCCTCATAACATTATATACAGGTAAAACTCAAAAAATGTTAATATTGTGCAAAGTTCATTTATTTCAGCAATGCAACTTAAAAGGTGAAACTAATATATGAGATAGACTCAGTACATGCAAAGAGAGATATTTCAAGCCTTTATTTGTTATAATTTGGATGATTATGGCTTACAGCTTATGAAACCCCAAAGTCACAATTTTGAGGTACCCTTTGCTCAGGGGGTATGGATTAATTAGCTGACTAGAGTGTGACACTTTGAGCCTAGATTATTGAACCTTTTCACAAAATTCTAATTTTAAGCTGCATTAATGCAATTCCTTTTAAGTTGCATTACTGAAATAAATGGACTTTTGCACGATATTCAAATTTTTCGAGTTTCACCTGTATTTAAGTCTTCAGAGCCGTACAGGAACTCATTTTCTGCTCAGCAATCTGTAGTTTTCAGCTATACCGCACCTACACTGAGGAGGAACCCGGCCACCACCAAGCACTCTCCCCAACGCACTTGCGCGGCCACTGCTACCATTCATTTCTATGGGGCCAACGAAAATAGCCAAACCAGCGCAAGGCTATATTCGGCAGCCCCATAGAAAAGAATGGAGGGTAGTTGCGCATGCTAATTGCGCCCTCCACAACTTTCGGGGATCCGTTCTCTGTCTCTGTGTAGGTGTGGCTCCCAGAGGTGGGACCTGCACCTATCAGACAATGGGGGCATATCCAAGCGATATGACCCTATTGTCTCATATAGGAATACCCCTTTAATAGACAGAAGACGGTGACAACCATGATGAATAGCACCATTTTAAAACTAGACGTATCCAAAATTGGGCATTCAATGTATTTTGTTTCTAGAACCATCATTGAAATGCAGTTATCTGTCAAATTCTGCACTTTAAACCGTTTTGGATAACTAACTACACCTCAGTTCCATCAAGGCATATGTGTCTTTTCCTGCTCAGTTACAGGAACTTTCCGGAGTGGAATACACCAGCACTCTGTACATGTCTAAAGTATATTTGTTTTTCTGTGTAAGGTGTGTTGATATGTGCGTAGTTCCAGGCTTTCACATGGCTCTCCACCCATTCAGGTCAGAAAAACGCCCAATCATAATTCTACTGTGGAATATAAAAGGAATACTGTTAGTGGATTTAATCATAATCAATAATGAACCTGAATGATCTCATGTTATTTACATTTTGAAGTGTAGGTCAAGTAACTGAAAAGCAAGGAAAATAAATTCCATGGAGGGCTTCCTGATACTAAATTTAGAACGGAATTGGGCAATGTTTTAACTAGTGACATCTACCTGCTAATTCTAACAGCACACTTCTCCTGGCTGTGATAGCTCTCTCTGCTCTTCCCTTCTCTCTGCAGTCATAATTGCAGCAGGGATGGTGAGGAGGATGTACAAAGCAGATCAGAGTTTGGATGAGGGGAAAGTTTTCAAGGAAGAATGATCACACAGACTGTAGATAGGGAGAAACTGGGAGGAGAGCATACACAAGGCTTGCAGTCTTCAAGACCCCCCAGGTATTCAACAGAGAAGAATTAAATAACAACTGGATCGCAAGGAAAGATATATGAAGTACATATCAGATTGACAGACAACAAATACAGGATCATAAGCTCAGTGATAGATGACAGTAAACTGGATGAGAAAGGCAGCGCATAATGGAGATGGAGTCTATCAATGGAACTGACAGCAGTTTTCGCGCACTCTGCCATCTGACGTTACCACGTCATCACGTTGGCCGGGTGTGGTGAGGTAATCAGTAATGACGTCACAGCTTCTGCCTAGCGTGATGACGTGGTCATCATGTCAGCATGCAAAATTTGGCGCATTTTTTTCATTCAAGATGGCAACGATAGCCTCTCCACAAGCAAATGGATGCATTTTTTGGTTATTAACTCCTGATTAACCCCTGAAAGGCCATAATGTGACTGTGAGATGCAACGATCAGGGTTGAACGTGGCATCTGAAGGGTTCAAATAAGGGGGTGGAATGATCGCCGTTCCCCATCATTGCGCCCGCTACATTCAATGGAATGCGATTTGTGACAAAGTAATCAGTCACAAATCACATTTCTTTGTGAACTTCAGCGACGCAGCCGAATCGAATTTTTGCAAACTTCGCTTATCTCTAGTTATAGCTTATTCAATATACAGTCAGGTCAGTTCTAACATTTTTGGCTCTATAAACCACCACAATGGATTTGAAATGAAACGAACAAGATGTGCTTTACCTGCAGACTGTCAGCTTTAATTTGAGGGTATTTACATCCAAATCAGGTGAACGGTGTAGGAATTACAACAGTTTGCATATGTGCCTCCCACTTGTTAAGGGACCAAAAGTAATGGGACAGAATAATAATCATAATTCAAATTTTCACTTTTTAATACTTGGTTGCAAATCCTTTGCAGTCAATTACAGCCTGAAGTCTGGAACGCATAGACATCACCAGACGCTGGGTTTCATCAGTGGTGATGCTCTGCCAGGCCTCTACTGCAACTGTCTTCAGTTCCTGCTTGTTCTTCTGGCATTTTCCCTTCAGTTTTGTCTTCAGCAAGTGAAATGCATTCTCAATCGGATTCAGGTCAGGTGATTGACTTTGCCATTGCATAACATTCCACTTCTTTCCCTTAAAAAACTCTTTGGTTGCTTTTGCAGTATGCTTTGGGTCATTGTCCATCTGCACTGTGAAGCGCCGTCCAATGAGTTCTGAAGCATTTGGCTGAATATGAGCAGATATTGCTCGAAACACTTCAGAAGTCATCCTGCTGCTTTTGTCAGCAGTCACATCATCAATAAATACAAGAGAACCAGTTCTATTGACAGCCATACATGCCCACGCCATGACACTACCACCACCATGCTTCACTGATGAGGTGGTATGCTTAGGATCATCAGCAGTTCCTTTCCTTCTCCATACACTTCTCTTCCCATCACTTTGGTACAAGTTGATCTTGGTCTCATCTGTCCATAGGATGTTGTTCCAGAACTGTGAAGGCTTTTTTAGATGTCGTTTGGCAAACTCTAATCTGGCCTTCCTGTTTTTAAAACTCACCAATGGTTTCCATCTTGTGGTGAACTCTCTGTATTCACTCTGGCGAAGTCTTCTCTTGATTGTTGACTTTGACACACATACACCTACCTCCTGGAGAGTGTTCTTGATATGGCCAACTGTTGTGAAGGGTGTTTTCTTCACCAAGGAAAGAATTCTTCGGTCATCCACCACAGTTGTTTTCCGTGGTCTTCCGGGTCTTTTGGTGTTGCTGAGCTCACGGTGCGTTCCTTCTTTTTAAGAATGTTCCGGGTCTTTTGGTGTTGCTGAGCTCACGGTGCGTTCCTTCTTTTTAAGAATGTTCCAAACAGTTGTTTTGGCCACGTCTAATGTTTTTGCTATCTCTCTGATGGGTTTGTTTTGTTTTTTCAGCCTAATGACGGCTTGCTTCACTGATAGTGACAGCTCTTTGGATCTCATCTTGAGAGTTGACAGCAACAGATTCCAAATGCAAATAGCACACTTGAAATGAACTCTGGACCTTTTATCTGATTATTGTAATTGGGATAATGAGGGAATAACACACACCTGGCAATGGAACAGCTGAGAAGCCAACTGTCCCATTACTTTTGGTCCCTTAACAAGTGGGAGGCACATATGCAAACTGTTGTAATTCCTACACCGTTCACCTGATTTGGATGTAAATACCCTCAAATTAAAGCTGACAGTCTGCCGTTAAAGCACATCTTGTTCATTTCAAATCCATTGTGGTGGTGTATAGAGCCAAAAATGTTAGAATTTTGTCGATGTCCGAATATTTATGGATCTGACTGTAAATACCACAAGATGTAATACCCTTTTAAGAGTTATTTGCATAAAACTGGAAAATCATTTTAAAAAGCCACTGTCATTTCAACAAACTTTGCATAAATCTATGGTTCAAGCAAATATTAGAAAATAATTTATCTTATCAGTAAAAAATAAACTCACTAAGGTTACATGCTGCCCATAGAAGTCTATGGAGGGGAAGGAAGAGGGAACGACAGAGTGAGACAGAGAGATATGGACAGAGACGTTGCTGCTCACTCTGGTAAGTTTTGTATCTCATCATAATGTTTGATATACAGCTACTCTGTTTGGCACTGCTGTATAATGTTCCCCATGCTGATTCTGCTTCTGAAGGTTTGCTACAGGGAGAGGGGGAGCAAGATCTCCGGTTTTCCTAGTTTGCTGTGTATGGGAGACATATAGTAGCTAGTATTCACCCACTCTGGAGTTGAGCTCAGGGAAAACTGACAGAGATGGAAACCTACAGAGGGAAAACTGGTGAAATATGTAGAGTACAAGTCATATATTAACCAGTGTGGGGATTCGCTCTTGTAGACAGGATAAGCGGACGCAGTATAGAGGCACAAACCAGTTCTTAAATCAAACAGTTCAGTGTTTATTCACACTCTTGGCAAGTTCGTAAACAAAGTCACATTCAACACAAAAAGTCACCTTGTGGTTTTGGTGTTAGTTCACACCCTGCTGGCAGTTCTGCCTTAAAGAGTCCATGAACAGACTTTAGGCGGCCTGTTTCCCCTCACACTGGTCTCATCCCTCCAAGCCCGACACAAGCCTCAGATCACAATACAGAAATCTTTTCTGCTGAACCCAGCTGTCTTTTAAAGTCAGCTAGGTGTTGCCAAAACCCAGACCGGCACATGAGTTCAGTCCGGTGTTTGACCCCACCTGGCCGCTAATCAGTCCAGCAGCACACACTGGGATACAACTCCCTTTACTGTGTCACACCAGATATAATGCTACTCCTGATGTACACAATTGGCAGCTCATAATACACACTTATTGTACACCTGGTCTTTAGTGATGGGGTTGTTCCTAGGCTTAGTATTCTTTAGGGTCTTTGACCACAAAAATAACAGCTCCAATCTTGAGATAGGTACAATCTCACAACATGTACTATTTCAAATGTAGCCCTGTGACAGATGCCATAAAGTAGCATGCACCCATAGGGTCCCATTGTTAAAGGGGTATTCCCTTCTTGGACAGTGGGGGCATATCGCTAGCCATTTTGCCCGCTTCATACAAGTAATTTGTCACAAATCAAATTTCTTTGTGAACTTTGGTGAAGAAGCCGAATCCAATTTTTGCACCACACCCGGCCAACGTGTTGACATGGTAACGTTAACGTTGGATATACCCCCAATGCCTCATAGGTGTGGGCTATTTTTGGGCTATTTTCGGCATTCCCATGCAAATGAATAGAGGGGGACCCTGCTTGCGTGGTGTACCCTCCGTCACTTTGCGGGCTCTGTTCTAAGTATAGGTGCTAGAGATATGCCTCCCAATGTCCAAGATGGGAATACCCCTTTAACAACAGGACCCTATAGGTGTATGCTACTGTATGGCATCTGTAACAGGCCTACATTTGTAATACCTTTAAATAAATGTATACCGTACAGTGTACTTATTTATGGTGGCCCTCTGTATAGGAGAGCACAGCCTGCTGCACTTTCTTATTTAGTTATCAAGTGATCTTACCTTTTTTGGGGTATATATTTGGCAATGTTGACATGACTTCCCACGGGCGAGTTTTCCGCGCGGGTGCAATGCGTGAGGTGAACGCATTGCACCCGCACTGAATCTGGACCCATTCATTTCTATGGGGCTGTGCACATGAGCGGTGATTTTCACGCATCACTTGTGCGTTGCGTGAAAATCGCAGCAAGTTCTATTTTGTGCGTTTTTCACGCAACACAGGCCCCATAGAAGTGAATAGGGCTGCGTGAAAATCGCAAGCATCCGCAAGCAAGTGCGGATGCGGTGCGATTTTCACGCACGGTTGATAGGAGACGATCGGGATGGGGACCCGATCATTATTATTTTCCCTTATAACATGGTTATAAGGGAAAATAATAGCATTCTGAATACAGAATGCATAGTACAATAGGGCTGGAGGGGTTAAATTTTTTTTTTTTTTAAATTAACTCACCTTAATCCACTTGTTCGCGCAGCTGGCATCTCTTCTGTCTTCTTCTTTGAGGAATAGGACCATTGATGATGTCACTACGCTCGTCACATGGTCCGTCACATGGTGATGGATCATGTGACGGACCATGTGATGAGCACAGTGATGTCATCTAAGGTCCTATTCCTCAATCAAAGAAGAAGACAGAAGAGATGCCGGCTGCGCGAACAAGTGGATTAAGGTGAGTTAAATTATTTTTATTTATTTTTTAACCCCTCCAGCCCTATTGTACTATGCATTCTGTATTCAGAATGCTATTTTTTTTCCCTTATAACCATGTTATAAGGGGAAATAATACAATCTACACAACCTTGAACCCAAACCTGAACTTCTGTGAAGAAGTTCGGGTCTGGGTACCACAGTCAGTTTTTTATCACGCGCGTGCAAAACGCTCGTGTGAAAGACGCCTTAGTCATGTGGAAAAATCTAACGTGGAATCCACAGCAGGAATATAAGCCTGACCCTCATATTTGTGCCATTAATTTGCAGTTTGAATCGCTGTGGATCCACATAAGGATTAACCTCATTCGCATGTGGTAAACCCAACACAGTTTTCATGCAGAATCCACATCAAGAATTGACGTAATCACTTTCAGATCTTCACAGAAATTATCCCCAACAGTATGAACAGCAACACAGATCATTCATCCACATACAGAGGAGATGATTGCTGCATGAAAATGTTGCCAACGAGCAAGCAATCGTTAGGAATGAATGGTTCATTCCCAATCATTGCAGTGTGTATTAACCCTTGTAAATGGGCCTTACCTAGAGCTTCTAAATAGACTTCATTTTGTAATTATAAAAAGGAGCTATGGTCACTTTTTGAAGATCTGTTTCAGAATGTCTCTGTATATGCACCTTCATTGACGTTTAAAACAAATGGTGTATATCTGAATAAACTTTGAAATTTCAATGCAAAAAGAATAAAGGTGTTAAGAACAGCTGTATAAATCTATGTGGGAAAGTAAATAGACCATACAAAGACTGAGGGAAAGTAAATTATTTAAGGTGGGTTGTATCACAGACCATTGGGAAATAATAAAAGAATGGAAAAAGAACACAAAGAGCAGAAAAACAAGTCATGACAGAAAATGCATAATGGGCATGCTGTGTTACATATCATGGAAGTGCACAGCATAGTATTTCTGCTATGTGTATTTCCTTTTATTATTCTGCCCTTAGCCAAATCATAAGAGAAAGCAAAGCATTGTGTTGCTGATCACAGAATAGATATGTCAGTGCAACACACTGCTGCTACTTCTATGGCTACCCTATAAAATGTGTTTAAAAAATACATAATAAAATCACAGCAATTCACTGTAAAAATTTGTGCGGTTTTGGCGTATGGATTTTAACCACACATCACGTGTGCATTCCATATCACGGATGCGGACCCTTTCACTTGAATGGGTCCGCAAATCCGGAGATATGGTGCGGAACGGAACCACAGAATGGAAGCACTACGGAGGGCTTCTGTGGGGTTCCGTTCCGCAAAAAGATAGGGTCGCGATCCACATGCGGCTGGCCCACGGTTGATGCCTGTGCATTGCGGATCGCAATTTGCGGTTCACAGCACGGCCACGGTGGACACACGTTCGTGTAAAAGAGGCCTGAAGCTCACTGAGGCCTTCAGAAAGAAGATTATAGATGGCTATTGAACGAGATAAAAAAGATTTTCAAACAACTGGAAATCAGATATTCAGCTGTCCCAAACAAGTGGAGAAGATTTTAAAACTTGCTCAGACCACCGCAAGTCATAAGAAAGTGCATACTTTTACCATTAAAAAGCAATTTAGAAATTAGATCAGTATGGGATGTATGTTAAGAAACCTTAAAGGGGTTTTCCAAGACTTCACAACTGATGACCTATCCTCAAGATAGGTCATCAGTATCTAATCGATAGGGGTCCGACTTTTGGGACCATCGCATATCAGCTGTTTGAAAAGGTAACAGCGCTTGCAGTAGCACTGCAGCCTTCTATCAGCTTTTCCTATGCCAGTGATGACACGTTCATCGGTCACGTGGCCTAGGCACAGTTCAGCCCCATAGAAGTGAATGGGGTTAAGCGAGATACCAAGCACAGCCGCTATATAATATACTGCACTGTGCTTGGTAAGTTGAGAGAAGCTGATCAGCGGGGATCCCAGGTGTTGTACCCCCACTAATCAAATACTGATGAAAACCCTTTTAACTCTATGGCCACACAGCTCAGCTATGTAGTGACTGTGGGGAAGGTTATTACGTGGTTAACAATGAACAGTGGTGTGTGAAGAAACAATCAGTTTGTAATGAATTTGTCATGCCTTCGGCAGCTTCTATAATGTATTGTCATGGTGAGAAGATCGGATAGACTTGCTGCACGTGAGGCAGGTCTCACTGTTTTCCTCTTTGTATGTTGTTGTTTGGCAGGATCTCACCTCTCCTCAGGTTCTGCTAGTTATCAGTGATGAGGTTCTATTTAGGTCCACATCACACTGCTGACCATGCGGTTGATATTTCCTCTTGGAGTTGCTAGAGCTTGTTTGCCTTGGATCTACAGCTTCTCCATACATCTCAAAGCTAAGTACTAGTTGCCTTTTCTGTTTGTTATTCTCTGGTATGTTTTGGTTCTAGGCCTCAGGGAGACGCGGGTTTCTTCATCTGGGAAGGAGCCAGCTGTCTCAACTCCTGCTATCTTTCCTAGGGCTCATCAGTTTTAGCAGTGCATAGGTATACGGCGTATGAGGATTTCCACCATCAGAATCTGCTCATACTGGTAGGAGTTAGGGAAAGGCCTAGAGATTACTAGGAGGTCACCATCCCTCTTCCTTAGCTTTTGAGGTCTAGACTGTTGTCTATTTTCTTTTGTGTGCATTTGGTGTTTTCCCCTTCCCCATTACCCGTGACATGTATGTCACGAGAAGGGGGTGTCACGGATGATGTTGCAGATAGCTGGAACTTATGAATAAACGTCCGACTGGCTTGATCCCGAACTAAGGAGCATATCGGTGAGCCCTATAAAACCCTAAGAGCTCTCCCTGACTACTATGCCCATGCAAGGGTCTCAATGGTAGACGATTGCATGCCCACGTACCTATGACTGTGTGACACCTGAAAACCCTATAATATTGAGGGGACACGACCACCAGCTCCCTGCACTTAATACGGACGGAGTCAGGGTCACCTAGAATCAAGCCAGCAAGGAAACACAATACATTAAAAGACTTATCTGAGCAAACAGCAGCAGCAGCCTCCAGCAGTGAACATTTCATCCAGGTAGTAGTATAAACTGCAAAGTGAGGCAGTATGGGAGGGAATATAAAGAGAGACGATAAGTCTAAATAGGTGACACCTGGGAGAAGGAAAGGAGATGACAAAGTGAAACCAAAACAAAGAAAGTCATGCAAAAGGGTAGAGAAGGACGCCTGCCAGACCTTCTCACGTAACTGGCGGTGACAGGGGGTGGGGAAGGTGCAAACTGACTCCACCCACACCTTTGTCCCTGCCTACTTGCACTTACCTGTCCTAGGCAACGAAGCGCAACTTGGTGGCAATCCCTAACTTGAGTAAGTGCGGAGAGACAAACAAAACAGACAAACACAGAGAGGTCAAACTAGCAAGGTCAAAACCAGGAGGTCAAGGCGGTACCAGATGACAAGCAGAAGCAGCATCAATATACAAACCGAGAGTCAATACCAGGAGAAGCAAGTAAGACACAGGGAGCAGGTGAGGACAAGTCAAAGTCAAGCAGAAGTCAAATAGCAAGAGAAGCGACAGTACAAAAGGAGCAAGCAAGGGACGAAGTCAAAAAGGAGCCAAAATACAAATACCAAGAAGCAATGTCCAAGGGAATATATACATGGTATAGGACCTGTGGCCAGCAGGCTGCCTGTTAAGGGGAGAGAAGGAGTCATGTGACGTGGCCAGCGTCACATGACTCATCGCCCTGCATACTGCTGAGCGCCGAGTGACCAGTCCGGCGCTCAGACTTTTCGCCTGAAACTACGGGAGCGGAGGATGTCGACCACACTAAGGAGGCGTGTGCGGCCGGGTCCTCTCCGCCCCCCATTGCCCTGGAGACGAGGATACAGCGTACGTCCTTGCTCAGAAGTTATCGCAGGAGCACGATGCCGGCGCCCTGTGACAATGTATACCTTGTATTCATGCTGTTTTCATCTAGTGGCTATTTGTGTAAACAGTTTCTAGCTAGATAGTATTTATTTTCTTGTATGTCACATGCAAGCCACTGCATGTCATTACTTATGACCCTAGCAGCCATCTTTTCCAAGAACTGTTGAAGAACATGTAGCACATCTGTAATGATCCTCCTGATCAGACCTATGTGGCATCGCTGGTACGTTTTAGGCTGTTAGCATTGCAGGACGTATGTTTTTGCACATTTATATGCTATGTCTTATGTAACCTGTATTTTATACATGGCTGTTTTTGGTATAGCTTTGTACAGTAATGTGTTTTAGCATATTGCCACATGCTCATTCACTATAGTAAGCAGGTTTTCTTTCAGTTCTCAGTTTCACGCTATCTTTGCAATAAAAGTTTAATTGAATGTTACTCAGGAGTCAGTGAGTTACTAGGAGGGAGTTTAGCTGTCTGTCTGTCAACTTATGTTCCACTCACTCATAAGGGGAACAGAACAGAGTTAGCTGAATACTGCCACAGCTTGCATGACCGCATACACAGCCACATCTTTGCCATGCCCTTACTATCCAAAACAGCAGGTCAAAAATTTGCCCACAACTATCAATGGTAGCACCAGGACTTCTGGATTGATTTTCTCCATAAAGACAGCACTTCACCAAAATCCTGATACCATCTGTAATACTTGGTGGGGGATAAGTGCTGCTTATCTGCACTAGAGCCTTGGCCTAGTTGTTTTTACAAAATCAATACTAAGTATTAAAGACACAGAAATAAGTTAGATGAAGACCCTGTGGGATGCAGTGGATTTAGCCTAGGGTTAACCTGAAGAACAGAGCCTAATGGATTGCCTTATTCACCCTTTAATCCTTGTAAGTGGATTTTGCTGCAGGGAGTCCGATGAGTTGTTTCTATTAGTTAACAGGTGACAGACAGTTCCAGTACCCGATACCAAAGGAGCAAGTCGGATGTTAGATGGGATGAGTTCACTCTTTAACGAAGTCAGAAAGTTAGGGTAGGTGGCAGATGAGAAGACGGGGTCAGAATTAGTTGAGTCAATACCGGAGAAGTCAAAAGCAGTTGAACCCCTTAGCACCGAACAGAACACCAGACCTTACTGCTCAGGCACTGAGCTATGAGGGAAAGGTTCTAAAAAGCCTGGGAGGACAGGTGGAAAAATTACACTGCATGCACAGGTCCCTTAAGACCTGGATGCGCACTAGGGGCAGCTCTAGAGATCCCAGTGGTCGCGCACTCCTAACTAACCTGTGTGTCCTACAGGCTGATTTTAATTAGTGCAAGAATAAAGCTGAAGCCTGCTCTTGGAGGCCAGTTGGCACCGGGAGAGGTAAAATACAGAGTGGGCGCAGCATGCATGTGGAACCTGTATTTCCTGAATTTAATGGAAGTGAGTATGGCACCAAAAGAGGTAGTATTTAGCATAGGTTCCTATCCTAAAGAGATCACCTTGCTGGGGTGGACAGGAAAAATTTTTTGGGGGCAAAATGCATTTGCCAAGATTCTCACATTTATATGATGAGCATAGCATTAGCACTAGTATATTTTCTATACTGAGTATTTTCTTTATTTGTGTTTGCAGAGTACTGTTGCATTGGGTGCTTTTGCTTTTAGATAGGTCATCAGTATCAGATGGGCGGGGGTCTGACTCCTGGCACCCCAGTCGTTTACCTGTTTGCACGAGATCTGGCACCAATACCTACAAAGTGGTTGCTGCTAGCTACTGCAACAGTGCTCCCATTTGCTTGAACAGGAAGATAGGTCATCAATACCTCAGACTCCTGTAGAACCCCTTTAATATAACTAAATCTATATGTCTATGAGAGATCAGTGAGGATAATTAGTAATAGTATAGTATAATAATTGTATAGCATGAAACAGAACATGGATCATCAAGCTATAAAGTCACCGTTGTGCAAAAATATCCCAAATTATTTCCAGCTTAGGGCTTATTCATACATCAGTGAATCCCAGATGTGTGCTGCCTATGTTCTCTGCAGACAACACACGCATCCCTTGATTTTAATATATTTATTCACACATCCTTGTTTTGACCCACTGACCCACAGTCAGTGGAAAAAACAACACAGGTATGCATTACTTTGGTCCATAGTGAAAAGGCTGAAATGTGGATTTCCAGAACATCTTTTACTAATGGTCAGTGAAAACCACTGACAGAGCACTAATGTCATCCATGTTTTATCAGCGGTTTTCATGCAACTATAGACTTCAGTGCAATACACTCACTGAAGTCTATAGGTCCATGAAAACCACTGAAAAATCATGGATGACATTAGTGCTCTGTCTGTGTTTTTTACTGACCATCAATGTCGGACTGGGGTGCCTAGGGCCCACCAGTAAAATTTATTTGGGGGCCCACCGTAAGGATTATACTCAAATATTACCTGCTCACACAGCAGCAGGATGCTACATGATGATTGAATATGGGGGTCCCTGCAGAAACTTTGAGAAGGCAGGTCCCTGAAAAAGGGGATACTGGCTGACCTGCCTCTGTACCTTTAAGTCTGGTTGAGGTGCTGTACATTGAATATATGTATGTAGTGCAGTAACTCTATTGTGTTATGTGCCATTGTGCAGGGGGTGGGAGACTTGCGACCCACCTTGCTCAAGGGCCCTCCGGGGCATTCACTTGTACCCCTGTGGGCCAGTCCAAGCCTGCTGATCATTAGTAAAATATGCTTTGGAAATCCCCTTTTCAACCCTGCAGTGCATATGGCAAAAAGGAGATGACACATGGAGGGCACAAATTGTTGTCATGGATGAAACATCGACTATTTATTCATGAATGTTGTTATGGACATGGACGAGTGAATAAAGTCTAAGGTTACATTTGGAAGTTGTCCCAGAGATTCAATATACCTAAAGCAAGAAAGATTTTATGTCTCCCTGGATGCGTCTTCAAAGAAGTTTGGGAGCATTTAGTTCAGATTGATCCAATGGTCAGTAGTACCGCACAACAAACTTCCACTTTCAGTGCAAAACAAGGTCCTGTTTTTACACTGAACATGGATGTCTGTCCAAAGGTTACCAGTTTGTAGTGATGTGTCCCACTGTGCTGCAGATCTGAGAACAGTTGTGCAGCTCTGAACCTCCAACACCCACCTCCACCCCTACTGCCAATTACTAGTCTCAGATTTGGGAAACACTTGGCTGAGTAATGTCGTGCCAAGACCTCCTCCTTCAGACCTATAACAGTGGTGGCATTGCCTGAAGATACACCTCTGATCCTTACCATCTAAGCAGCAAACACTAATTGAGTCACAAATTTTTCTTTATACCGCATTTTGTGTGTTTTGGTTCTGAATACACAGAGCTCTATAATTTGTGTCCTGGGAGCATGGGATTTCTGCAATTCTAACACTAAACATAAACCATTCACTCTGTATAAACAAAGTCTCCAAACAGTCACAACTAGTAGAACATAACCCCCTTTTACACAAAGTGCACCCACCCATTTTTCTTCTGGTGCCTGGCAAGCAAACTAGGGAGAAATCCATACACTCCTCTATAAAGAAAATAGTTTTCAGGATTCATAATGGAACATTAAAACAGGCGGGATCTGAGATGAAAGGTCAAACCGCAACAGAAACAGGACCCAAATGTGCCTACAGATTTTCTTTCCAATGTCTGCTGGCAAGCAGTCTCCGGTTTCTCTGTTCTCCCTTTGTAGGGGTAATAAGATTTACAAAATAAAACAAATAAACATTCCGAACAAGCATGAAAATTGAATAAAACTCCTTGGTCGGTCTCTGCAGTGAAACACCAACTTACACAAAGCACAGACTTGAGTTCATGGAACCAACAAGGAAGGACTAGTGACCGTAACAGATCAAGTAATTTCATAAACACTTACTAGAGTCATTTCTTAAAGATGATGCAGTGTTTCTTCAATTTTCTACACGTCAGTAGACCACTTATCTGTTTAATTGAAGGTTGTTTGGTAATTGCCCTACCAGTTGTCAGTCATATTACGGATAATCAGCAAATTTTGACTCCTACATTGATGCACATGATTTGGATTATGCAACAAACAGAAGTTTGGAGAATTTGAGTAGTAGAGAATATCATAGGTACCTTTTTTACATCAATGCCATGGATGAAGAGATACCATATCTGGTCAAGTGGTCCAGCTCTCTGTAACTATGTTGGAATGTATGCTACCAGCTACAGTATATCGATTCTTATCTGCTGGTAGAATATGGAGTCCTCTCAATTCTGGATACTGACGACAGGGAAAATCTGTCAGTATTTCCAAAACCAGTATTTCGTTTATTTCTTTTTGTGGTTGTATTGTTATATGATGAATATGAAGAGGATGTTTAGCTGTGCTGTCAGTAAGGTAAAATAAGGCAGTTGTCGTTGATTGCAATCATCAATTTCCTCGCTGTAAAAGCTTGTAATTAAGAGGGATTTTATCAAGCTTTCCACTCCAGAAATCTGGCTTAAAAAAGTCCTAAAACAGGGCTTTAAGACTTTTTGAGCTTTCTTGACACAAATTTTGAGACATTTTGGGGCAGATTTATCAAAACTAGCATTTTAGACACCAATCTTAATCTCTCCCCGACTGGCATCAGATGCAACTATGACCGGGTTTACTCAATGTGGCTGCTGCATACTGCTGAGACCAACCCGAAGTGTTGAGCGAATCGAGCTTCAGATCATAGATTCGAAGGCGATTCATTCTAACACTTCATTTTAATGCAGAACGGAGTGGAGGCAAAAAAATATTTTCACCTGTAGTTGCTCGAGACTTCTGTGAATTAGGCCTCCTGCACGCAGCCATTCCGTGCATTGGGGACCGCAATGCACAGGCAACGTCTGTGTGGCGGCCTGGACGGATCGAGATCCATTCAACTTGAATGTGTCCGTGATCCGTCAGCACCGCAAACAATTTGAACATGTTGATTTTTTTGCGGGGCAGAGGCACAGACAGAAACACCACTGAAGCACTCTGTAGTGCTTTCGTGGGGCTCCGTGCCTCCGTTCCGCACCGCAGCTCTGGATTGCAGACCCATTCAAGTGAATGGGTTCGCATCCGTGATGCGGGGAGCACACGGGCGGTGCCCGCATATTGCGCACCCGTTGTTTGCGGGCCGCAATACGGCCATGGCCGGGCAACGGCCGAGTGCATGAGGTCTAATTCAGTATTAATTTTTACATCTTTAAAAACATTTCAAATTAGTAATCCGATGTCGGGCTTGGTACCGAGGTACCAGCCGGTATCAAACCAGACTTCTGAATTTCAAATGTTTTTAAAGATGTAGGAATGAATACGTAATTCATTCACTGAAATCTCACGCAACTTCGGGTGAAACAAATTTTCCCTGCACGAAGGTAATACATTTTAATGCTGTACAGAGACAGGTCAAGCTCAAGCCTATCAATAACCATACAATTTTGTGTCTAAATCCAAGGACTTACCTTCAAACTTGTGTAGCCATTGGCCACTGGGGAGGTAGGCTCCTGGTAGAAACTTGGAGCATGGGAATGTTTGACAACACTGTATCAGTAACTGTATTTGTCTGATTAGGCTTTATATAAAACTTAATTGCAATCAAATTGGTAGTGGTAAAGCCACAATTAACAACAATGGCCAATTTTAGCCATTGGGGTATAGATCATTTTATTAGTTTTTTCTAGGTGGTCATAACTTTTTTTTTTTCTATTTTTAATATACAGTATGTATGTAGTCTTTGTTCTTTTTTGTGGGACATTTGTATTTCATCTAGTTTCCATGCTTAGGCAAATTCTGTATTTCTGCAGGTTTTTTTTGTATTTACAGTGTCTTTATTTTAGAAAAATAAAATTATTTTTACAATCTATACCATATATCATGAGTCTATATTATTTTTGGTCTAGGAACGTATGTCTAATAATATACATTTTCTGTAAAAAGTTAAATGTTTTACTATTTTTATCATTTTACCCATTTCTCAATTCCAATGTGGGGGGGGTTTAATTTGGATTTTTACATTCTGTCAGGTAACTGCATAAATCTATACGTCAGTATAGCGAGTACTCATAGTAAATAGGCAGTTAGTACCTAAGTATGCCCCCTATTTTATGTGCTTACTTTGGCCTGGTGGTAGAAACAGGAAAACCAGACAGTAGTTAAGCGAGGTCCATGGTTTGACCTGTTATACTATGCCAATCTTAATCTCTCCCCGACTGGCATCAGATGCAACTATGACCGGGTTTACTCAATGTGGCTGCTGCATACTGCTGAGACCAACCCGAAGTGTTGAGCGAATCGAGCTTCAGATCATAGATTCGAAGGCGATTCATTCTAACACTTCATTTTAATGCAGAACGGAGTGGAGGCAAAAAAATATTTTCACCTGTAGTTGCTCGAGACTTCTGTGAATTAGGCCTCCTGCACGCAGCCATTCCGTGCATTGGGGACCGCAATGCACAGGCAACGTCTGTGTGGCGGCCTGGACGGATCGAGACCCATTCAACTTGAATGTGTCCGTGATCCGTCAGCACCGCAAACAATTTGAACATGTTGATTTTTTTGCGGGGCAGAGGCACAGACAGAAACACCACTGAAGCACTCTGTAGTGCTTTCGTGGGGCTCCGTGCCTCCGTTCCGCACCGCAGCTCTGGATTGCAGACCCATTCAAGTGAATGGGTCCGCATCCGTGATGCGGGGAGCACACGGGCGGTGCCCGCATATTGCGCACCCGTTGTTTGCGGGCCGCAATACGGCCATGGCCGGGCAACGGCCGAGTGCATGAGGTCTAATTCAGTATTAATTTTTACATCTTTAAAAACATTTCAAATTAGTAATCCGATGTCGGGCTTGGTACCGAGGTACCAGCCGGTATCAATCCAGACTTCTGAATTTCAAATGTTTTTAAAGATGTAGGAATGAATACGTAATTCATTCACTGAAATCTCACGCAACTTCGGGTGAAACAAATTTTCCCTGCACGAAGGTAATACATTTTAATGCTGTACAGAGACAGGTCAAGCTCAAGCCTATCAATAACCATACAATTTTGTGTCTAAATCCAAGGACTTACCTTCAAACTTGTGTAGCCATTGGCCACTGGGGAGGTAGGCTCCTGGTAGAAACTTGGAGCATGGGAATGTTTGACAACACTGTATCAGTAACTGTATTTGTCTGATTAGGCTTTATATAAAACTTAATTGCAATCAAATTGGTAGTGGTAAAGCCACAATTAACAACAATGGCCAATTTTAGCCATTGGGGTATAGATCATTTTATTAGTTTTTTCTAGGTGGTCATAACTTTTTTTTTTTTCTATTTTTAATATACAGTATGTATGTAGTCTTTGTTCTTTTTTGTGGGACATTTGTATTTCATCTAGTTTCCATGCTTAGGCAAATTCTGTATTTCTGCAGGTTTTTTTTGTATTTACAGTGTCTTTATTTTAGAAAAAAAAAATTATTTTTACAATCTATACCATATATCATGAGTCTATATTATTTTTGGTCTAGGAACGTATGTCTAATAATATACATTTTCTGTAAAAAGTTAAATGTTTTACTATTTTTATCATTTTACCCATTTCTCAATTCCAATGTGGGGGGGGTTTAATTTGGATTTTTACATTCTGTCAGGTAACTGCATAAATCTATACGTCAGTATAGCGAGTACTCATAGTAAATAGGCAGTTAGTACCTAAGTATGCCCCCTATTTTATGTGCTTACTTTGGCCTGGTGGTAGAAACAGGAAAACCAGACAGTAGTTAAGCGAGGTCCATGGTTTGACCTGTTATACTATGCCAATTATTTGGGTGCCAAAGAAACCACCTGGGAACTGCAATATTTGGGGCAAGGAGGTAACTACCTTTTGTAATCCTGATTGCAGTCTTGTTGTTCAGTGAAGGAACACAATTGGGTAACCATTGCACACAGATGGAGCACCTAGTGCACACAAATCCCCGCCCAGGCTGTCCAGCGGGTCTAAATTTTTCTCATAGTTTTCAGGGTGAGTTAAAAACAAACTTAAAAAGCAATACTCACCTCACTGATTTCCCAACACTCCCATTCCAATGCTTACTGGGTCCCCACAGGTCCTGACTTCCAAGTCCCATCTCACTACACAGGAAATGGCAAGAAATGCCTGCTCAGCAAATCACTCACAGCAATGCTGACCCCATTCTGCCATTGTTTGGATGAGCAGGTGTTTTCTGTATGTTAAAACAGGACTGGTAGTAGAGAACATCAGGGACTCGGCAAGCACTGGAACAGGAGGTGTGGGGGGTAACCTACTCTGAGCCCAATTTTTTCCTGCTGGAGACTGAGGAGGCTCTGGGTGGTATTATGATGGATTGATGTAGCACCAAAGGGAGTGAGTCCACCCACGGTGCAACAAAATCTTATTTGCAAAAAAATTATAGGAAATATTTCTCAGGATTAGAGGATTTTAACAATAAAGGTATGTTTATGTTTCAGGGCATCTACCCTAAATGTCAGTAAGCTTACTTTGAAAATGATTTTGGAGCTGACAGACTCCCTTAAATTACTGTACCTACAGTAGTACTAGTAACACCTGGTGTCCGAACCACTTATATAGTGACTTATATATAGCACCTAAATCATCTGCCACATGTTCAGAGCGGCAAATTCTGCTGGAGCAACTAACAAGCTTCACTTTTAGCTGAACCCTCGTCCACTGATCTTTCCTCAGGGGCTCGCTGTACCTGCATGTATGTAGATATTTAGATTAATGTAATAACTAAAATTGGATGGCTAACAGTAACCTAGGTAGAGAATGGCAATATTTTATATTAAAATGTTTCTATATACTAAGCAAATTCAAATAAAATATACAAATAGTGATAAGATACATATATATATATGCAGCTGTATTGCTGCTATTTGGTGAACATTTTACAAATACATTACAATTTAGATTATTTTCTCTGTCAGATGCTCACCCAGAGGATCCTCCCCTCCCTCACCGAAGTTTTTTGTCAGTATATGGCTACTTTCAAGTCTACATTGTTAATTCCTGTTTTGAGATCTTAAAACCGGAATTCAACAGATCCGTGCCACTTAATACATCCGGATACATAGGCCTCCTCTGGTTAAAGTAAATCAAAACTGAACAAACCGGATCTGGTATGAAAATCATTGTAAGTCAACAGGCGCCAGATCCGTTTTTTTTGCAAAAAAATTTTTTAAAAGTGAACTGGCACCATTGACTTACATTGATATTCATACCAGATCAAGCTTGTTCCTCTGCCGGATCTCAAAACCGCAATTGAAAACACAGATGTGAAAGTAGCAGAATGAAGGATAGATGGGGTATTTAGAGATCTGGTATGGAAGAAGGGGGTGCCCAGAATAAAATTTACAGCTTGCTAAAGATAGTGGTGGAGTGGCATTGCCGCTTCCCTGGACTTACTTCCTTGCTGCACAACTTCAACATATGCAGGGATGGAACCTAACAACAGTCCGGGACTCTAGAAGATCTATTATCATTACTCTTCTAGTAAATCATTTCCCTCTTGGGGCGCTGGAGGCACATGCTCTTAAGCTATACTCCCCTAGCTTGCCCACTTTTTAACTCATGCAAAAGGTATGGTGGATGGTCAGAGACCTGTTGGGCATTAAGGGCTGCACTAAATATTCCCCGTTATGGCAGAACGTATGTAATGACCCGGAGTGCCATTACCACTTCTTGTTGGCGCCTTGCTACCATTTCCATGTGCTAATCTATATCACTTAATGTATTTCCTATAATGTGCATATTTATTCTTAAAATTATTGTGTTCGCGTGTAATAACCTGGTCCACCAGCAGAGGGCGGCAACAACATTGGCAGTATTAGCTTCCCTGGAGAGGAACCTTCTGGCTCCTCCCAGCCCTCTGTAGCTAGAAGGAGGAGTTTTAGTTAGTTAGAGAGAGTCTAGCTTAGTCCCTGTAAGGGGAAGGCAGCAGGCCTGGTCCTGTCTGGACAGGTTCTGTTAGGCCTACGCCAACCTTATCACTGGAGGTTGTGCACATCCAAGCTGAGCCGAAGCTTGAGGTACTCTAAAGCCAGGACAAGAAGTTCCTAGGACCATAAGTAAGACTACAGACTACAGCTAACTTAAGTTCCAGCAGAAGAGGAAGAGTTTCCTATTTATTCAGCCAAGCATAGCAAAGCTGAGATTGTTGCAGAGGAGTATTTGCCTGCCAAAGTTAATGCCAATACCTGCTGATGACCAAGATATCGTAAAGTAAAAGCAACTGTTCAACGTTACTACAAAGTCTGGATTCCATTTATTCTACTCATCCACCATCCAAGTTCAACTACTCCTTTTGCACTGCTTAGGACCACATCACGTCTGGGATCCACAGGTATCCAGGTACACCGTGACATGTGTACATAACATCTACAGAGACTGTAGGCCACCCTGCACGACTCTGGCAATCCTACCTCTGGGTACCAAGATTACCATCTACAAAAGGAGCCTTGTGCTTCCGCTGCTTAACCGCAGCTGGCGTCACGTTAACTTGCTCTATAAGAGGGACATATTTAGTAGAAACCTCCTAAGGGGCGAGGGATACCCCAGACGCTGAACCCGTGGGCCCGTTGCACGTATACCTCTGGGAACTATACAAGTTGGAGGGGTTCGAGGGGTGGGCACTAAAAGGGATCCGCTATGTCCATTAGGTGTTTGACAATGGAACATTGAAAACATTTCAACAACTCCAAACGGAGTATGGCCTACATAGGTCAAGCTTCTATGCATATCTACAACTAAGACATGCTATACAATATCAGGACAAAGAAGTTTCTACATCTATCGCCAATACAGCATTGTTGGACCAGGTGGTACAAGCATCCGCGTCTTAAAAAACATATTTTTTTTGCATATGGGTTTCTTTTGGAGAGGTGTTTGGGGGACCCAAAAGCTGGTCTGAAGGAAAAATGGGAAACAGATATGGGACCTTTGACCTCTGACCAGTGGCAGTCCATTCTGGAGAGTACACCTGTGCTGTCCCTTAGTGCGGCCCAACACAGATTGCAGCTGTTCCTGCTACATAGGGCATATAGAACACCCTTTATGCTCTATAGGATGGGAGTTAGACCGGATGACCAATGTCCCCATTGTGCTGAATCAGAAGCTAACCTTATCCATATAATGTGGTCGTGTAGAGAGCTTGGCACTTTTTGGTCGGAGGTGTTCGACATGTTAGATATCATGTACAATATTGCAGTCCCCAGGACCCAAATAACTGGAGTGCTAGGTCACACGCAAGATCTGCCAGTGTCAGAGGGTCAAAAGCTGGCAATAGAGAAGATTCTGTACTCATCTAGATAGCTTCTAGCAAAGCATTGGATACAACCTCTTAGTCCAAACAAACAGGAATTGGTAGGGTCTATAAACCAAATGATATGGATCGAAAGGGGTATTTATTTGAAAAGAGGAGCTATTGCCAAATTTCAGAAACAATGGGAGAACTGGTTTACACGCTCAGGCCTGGCTTCACTAGATCTGCTGAGAGCTTGGTTGGTGGATAGCATGGGGATGATTAGCTCTACTTGGATTGGAAGGAGCGTAATGGCTGACCTTTAGATGCAACGGGGTAGGAATGGGTACACTCTGGCAAGATTGTAGAAGGTATACTGTTGAGGAGATGGTGGACACTGCACAAAGGTGGGAGGGAAAGGATGGGGGATTTTTTTAATTTTTTTTGCTGCTGTTGTTTTTGTATGTTATGTATTATGTCCTAATTGTAAAAATACAATACAAATTTTCTGATTAAAAAAAAAAAGTAGCAGAACCATCCTATCATTCTTAGGCCTCATGCACACGACCGTTGTTGTGTTCCGTTCCGCAAAATGGGGTTCCGTTGTGATCCGTTTCCGTTTTTGTTTCCATGTGTCTTCCTTTATTTTTGGAGGATCACCAGACATGAAGGAAAGTAAAAAAAAATCTAAGACAGGTTTGCCATGCAAATAATAGGAAAAAAACGGACGCGCGGACGACAATCTTGTGTGCCTCCGTGTTTTTTAGCGGTCCCATTGACTTGAATGGGTCCGCGAATCGTTTTCCCCGAAAATAATAGGACAGGTTATATTTTTTTGACGGACTGGAACTACGGATCACGGACGCGGATGACAAATGGTGTATTAGCAGAAAATCGCGAAAAACGGCAGAACGGACATGGAATAAAACAACGGTCGTGTGCATGAGGCCTTACTCTGCAGAATCATGCATAGTCGCATACGTGCCTGTACAGGGTGATTTGTTCAAATCACTAGAAATATGCTTCAAATGTATTACATAAGCGGAACTTCAGGGTTGATGTTCAGAAATAGAATTCTTATGAGAATTTCATGCAGAAATTTCTTGCTGCGTAGCAGTAATTATAAAAGACGGGGAATGACATTCAGATCCCAACTGATACATGAGGTTTTGAAGACTTTTCTCATGCGTGTTCTGCTAATGTATGTATATGTTTGAACTTTCCTATAATGGTATGTAAAACAGAGTTTCCAGATGGCCTAGAGGTCTTTATATCTGAAAATGAAGGCATTGCAGGGACCATAGAGCAATAGAAGGCACTTTGAAATACATGAAAAGTCCCACTTTCTTAAAATAAACCAATTATTGTATATCTACCTCCAGATTTTGCCTTTTAACAAGATTCAAAGGGGATAAGTTTAAACTCTCCTTTCAAATCCATCTGAAAATGATATTATGTCAGCACAAGAATGAGAATATGTGTAATTAATATGCTATTTTTCTTATATCCCTGCCGAGTGTTAAATAACGGGGCTATAACTCATGTATGTCACCCACACAGAGGAAGCAAGCGCGCAGGGACATTCTCACACTTGGGGCAGAATTGAGAACCAAAAGGGAATACGGATTTATGGGGAACTTAATGGAAATCATCTCAGAGATTCTGGCTCCAGTTTCCACTCTCACATCACTCAGCGGCTTCATAGGGACATTACAAAAACACATCTCAGCTTCCATTTGGTCTGGACTATGCAGTAGGTGAGATGAGAGTGGTTAGCCATACAACCTCTTCAATAATGCTAAAGGTTTCATGCTTAACGACACAGATATATAGTTACTGGGGTGCAAAACATTTCACATTTCCAAATTTTACCTTAGTCCAAGGGATGGCAGTGTACAGGAATAATGACAATTCTATTAAAGGGGTTATCCAACACCTATAATGCCCCCAGAATGCCTGGCCTCCTCATATATGTTATACTTACCCTGCTCCCAGGCACCCGCGTTGTTTCTGATGCCCACATGGCCGCAACTGCATCTCCCCGTCGCGCGGATGAAAACATCCGGCAAGGGGGGGGGGGGCAGCCAATAGCAGGCCGTGACAGGAACGAGCCTCCCTAGCATCGCTGGTAACGCTAGGGAGGCTCATTACCGTCGCGGCCTGCTATTGGCTGCCCCCCCCATCTCCGGATGTTTTCATCCTGATGTAGTGTAAATACATCCAAAATAATTCATCATTAAGTTCTCAGCAACGGTAATCCACATGTAATAGCTTTTGGAGGTGGAGATTGAGTGATCGTGACCAGACACCTCCCTCATTCCAATACAAATTTAATTTTGTTATCCAGATGAATGCTGCACAGAATGCAATTTCATAAAAAAGGAGGCATATTTTATAGGATTCCCAAGCATTTCCAATAAAAAAGGGTTATTTATTCAAGCCAAACACTGTCAATTGCAGCTCCCCTTTCAGCCAGACCTGAAAACAGCTTGATACAGCTATGTAAGGCCGGGTTCACATCACCGTTTACTTTTCCGTTCTTCTGATCCGTTATGCTCTGTTATGCACATTTTGCATCTCTTTTAGCCATTTCCATCTGAGATCCGTTATTTTAAACTAAATAAAAAGTCACGGCCAAGCAGTGGTAGATACAGAGAGGAGTCCGGTTGCTCAGCAGCCTGATGTGGCCAATAGTCATTGCAGTTGCTGAGCAGAGCAGTTGGGTAGTTGGGCGATACATCATCAAAGATGGACAATCTGTTAATAAGGGTGTATTCCCATGTAGCAACCACGGGTTAAACCCGCAATACTTTGCGGCCATCATTTAAAGGCGAATTTCCATCTCAGACTTTTCTGTGAATATGCCATAAAAGTCTTATAGACACTAACTCGAAAACAGGGCTTCATTTGCTTACTCCAGTGTATGGAGAGGTACTGTAGCTCCATATGTGTGGCTCTTTACTTCTATAGGAGAATAGGCCCGTGGAGGCACCTGCATCTATTGCACTCCTGTGGATAGATGCCATAAAAGTTTTATATACAGTCCTATGTAACACCACAGATAACACAGTGATAATGATGAATACAGATAATGTAGTAGATGTAACCTGCAGTCCTATATATCACCACAGATAACAAAGCAATAGCTCTTTGAGTGTAGATAATGTATTAGATGTTACCTGCAGTCCTATGTAACACCACAGATAACGTAGGGATAACTCTCTCAACACACATAATGTAGTAGACGTTACCTGCAGTCCTATGTAACATGACAGATAACAAAGGAATAACTCTCTGAGAACAGAGAGCGGCAAATTATTTTAACACTATGCCACACCTCTAACTCCATTCTTACCCAATGCCCTTTCTGGCCTCCTTTAATGCCCCCTTACAGCAGAATGCCTTCTTTAGTGTCCCCGCACAATAGAATGCCTCCTTTAGTAGCCCCTTACAGTAGTGCTTGCCCCTGAATCTAATATATAAAGCTGAGTGTATGTATGTGTCACAAAATTTGGCACACAGGTACAGTAAATCAGGTGTCCAGGAAGGTTTTAGACCAGGTCTCAGCTCTCTAGCACGTACCGACCCTGAGCCCTGAGATATTCTCAAAAAATGCAAATATGGCACCTCACATGACCTACATTAGCCAATAGAAGCCTGCAGGTCTTTCTCTTCATATCCCAACTGCCATACACATGGTCACATGTCCCTTATCAGCCAATAGAAGCTTGCAGATCCTTAGTCTCCACATACACACAGTTTTACACCAGGTTTCCATAACAACCCAGCCAATTTTCTTCACTGCTGCAGGTCAGCTTTGAAGGGGCAGGGCACTGTGGATGACACTGTTAAGAGAGCGGAGTGCTTCGGAGTTCACAGTTCAGGGGGCAGGTAGAGTGGCCATTCAGGCCACCCTCAAATAACGGACTTAAAAACCCTGCCCTGCTCTGTTATTCAATCCTATAGGTCTGATGAGAGCACTGGCAGTTGAATGGTGAAGCACGGAGTGGCTTTACCAGTGGCTTTACCATTGTAATGGAGGTTATGAGTAAGAGCCGGGAGGCTTGAAACATGTAAACCTTACCAGAGGTGGTTGGAGGTGATATCCACTGTTTGTTTTCCACGATTATGAACGCCGAATAAAGACAAGCTATGAAAATTTTATCCGGTGCCGGAACTTTTTTCATTTTTTTCACATGTGAGAAGAGCCGACCTTGACTCGTTCCGTGCACAGATGCTGGTGAGTGAGCTATAAAACACCGCAATTAAGGATACAATAGTAGTACCTTCAGGTCTGGGATACTACAAATGCCACAGCGGTCCTGAACCGCAGGAAAGCCAACGAACTCTGAGATTGTCTCACCAGATCCAGGATGGTTGAGAAGTATAGATGGTACCTGCAGTCCTTTGTAACACCACAGATAACACAGCAATAGTGCTCTGAGTGCAGGTAATGTAGTAGAGTTACCTTCAGTCATATATATAACATCACAGATAACATGCTGATAACTCTCTTTGTGCAGATAAAGTAATAAATGGTATGGTACCTACTATCCTATGTGCAGGGCTCAAACCTGGTGCTGCCTCCTCCTTCTTGCCACACTGCTGCTGTGACCTCCTCCGGGAGCAGCAGCGTGGTAAAAAGGAGGAGGCTCCATCAGATTCGAGCCCCACACAGAACGTCCTAATGCTAGTATCAGGATAATATGAGCGGTATCCTGAGGCCAGGCTTGCGCTGGTGAGTGGGCCTATAGAGATCCCAAGCAGAGGCACTATAGAAGCTGGCCATCCTTGCCACCACACAGCTTAGAGGGAACATTGGATGTGGCCAGCAGCTGGAGCCACTGGCTCCAGTGGGGACCCGATCCTGGGACAAGAAGAGGTGAATAACAATGAGAACTATACCAGGCTCTGTGAAGAAATCTCCTGTAGGGAAAAAAAACAATGCCCTAGAGTATATATACAGCTGTTGGAAAATTTTTTGCCCTTACCTATCAGCAAATTTTATTAAGGACGGTTAATGAAGGACTATCTCAATACAAATTCAATACAATATCAAGATGTGATATTAAAATCCTGAACAGGCTGCAATTCACATCACAAACACTAGATGGCTATACACTAGAAAATACTGCATATACATCTACCACTGACTAACCGAGTATAGACCTCCCAAGTGTCCCTCTTTTGGCGGGACAGTCCCTATTTTGGACCCAAGTCCCTCTTTTCTCCTTAACCCCTTAAGGACTCAGCCCTATTTCACCTTACGGACTTGGCCATTTCTTGCAAATCTGACCAGTGTCACTTTAAGTGCTGATAACTTTAAAACGCTTTGACTTATCCAGGCCATTCTGAGATAAAAAAAATTTCGTCACATATTGTACTTCATGACACTGGTAAAATCAAGTAAAAAAAATTCATTTTTATTTATAAAAAAATACCAAATTTACCAAAAATTTGTAAAAAATAGCAAATTTCCAAGTTTCAATGTCTCTACTTTTATAATACATAGTAATACCTCCAAAAATAGTTATTACTTTACATTCCCCATATGTCTACTTCATGTTTCGATCATTTTGGGAAAGATATTTAATTTTTTGGGGATGTTACAAGGCTTTTAAGTTTAGAAGCAAATCTTGAAATTTTTCAGAAATTTTCAAAAACCCAATTTTTAGGGACCAGTTCAGGTCTGAAGTCACTTTGCGAGGCTTACATAATAGAAACCACCCAAAAATGACCCCATTCTAGAAACTACACCCCTCAAGGTATTCAAAACTGATTTTACAAATGTCGTTAACCCTTTAGGTGTTCCACAAGAATTAATGGAAAATAGAGATACAATTTCAAAATTTCCCTTTTTTGGCAGATTTTCCATTTTAATAATTTTTTTCAGGTTACAAAGCAAGAGTTAGCCAAACCAAAATTAATATTTATGGCCCTGATTCTGTATTTTACAGAAACACCCCATATGTGGTCGTAAACCGCTGTACGGGCACACGGCAGGGCGCAGAAGGAAAGGAATGCCATACGGTTTTTGGAAGGTAGGTTTTGCTGGACTGTTTTTTTGTACACCATGCCCCATTTGAAGCCCCCCTGATGCACTCCTAGAGTAGAAACTCCATAAAAGTGACCCAGTCTAAGAAACTACATCTCTCAAGGTATTCAAAACTGATTTTACAAACGTCATTAACCCTTTAGGTGTTCCACAAGAATTAATGGAATATAGAGATACAATTTCAAAATTTCACTTTTTTGGCAGATTTTCCATTTTAATAATTTTTTTCCAGTTACAAAGCAAGGGTTAACAGCAAAACCAAACTCAATATTTATGGCCCTGATTCTGTAGTTTACAGAAATACCCCATATGTGGTCGTAAACCGCTGTACGGGCACACGGCAGGGCGCAGAAGGAAAGGAATGCCATACGGTTTTTGGAAGGAAGATTTTGCTGGACTGTTTTTTTTGACACCATGTCCCATTTGAAGCCCCCCTGATGCACCCCTAGAGTAGAAACTCCAAAAAAGTGACCCCATTTTAGAAACTACGGGATAGGGTGGCAGTTTTGTTGGTACTAGTTTAGGGTACATATGATTTTTGGTTGCTCTATATTACACTTTTTGTGAGGCAAGGTAACAAGAAATAGCTGTTTTGGCACCGTTTTTATTTTTTGTTATTTACAAAATTCATCTGACAGGTTAGATCATGTGATATTTTTATAGACCAGGTTGTCACGGATGCGGCAATACCTAATATGTATATATATTTTTTTTTTATGTAAGTTTTACACAATGATTTCTTTTTTGAAGCAAAAAAAATCATGTTTTAGTGTTTCCATATTCTGAGCCATAGTTTTTTTATTTTTTGGGAGATTGTCTCAGGTAGGGGCTCATTTTTTGTGGGATGAGGTGACGGTTAGATTGGTACTATTTTGGTGGGCAAATGCCTTTTTGATCGCTTGCTGTTACACATTTTGTGATGTAAGGTGACAAAAAATTGTTTATTTAGCACAGTTTTTATTTTTTATTTTTTACTGTGTTTATCTAAAGAATTAGGTAATGTGATATTTTTATAGAGCCGGTCGATATGGACGCGGCAATACCTAATATGTATACTTTTTTTTTATTTATGTAAGTTTTACACAATAATATCATTTTTGAAACAAAAAAAATGATGTTTTAGTGTCTCTATATTCTGAGCCATAGTTTTTTTATTTTTTGGGAGATTGTCTCAGGTAGGGGCTCATTTTTTGTGGGATGAGGTGACGGTTAGATTGGTACTATTTTGGTGGGCAAACGCCTTTTTGATCGCTTGCTATTGTACTTTTTGTGATGTAGGGTGACAGAAAAAGGTTTATTTAGCACAGTTTTTATTTTTTATTTTTTACGCTGTTCATCTGAGGGGTTAGGTCATGTTATATATTTATAGAGCCGGTCGATACGGACGCGGTGATACCTAATATGTATACTTTTTTTCCCCCCCTATTTTTTACCAATTTTTTTTTACTTTATTTGGGGAAAATAACGTTTTTGTTTATTTTTACTTGAAACTTGAAATTTTTTTCAACTTTTTTTTTACTTAATTTTTTGTCCCAATTTGGGACTTCAACTTTTGGGGGTCTAATCCCTTTTACAATGCATTCCAATACTTCTGTATTGGAATGCATTGGCTGTATGAGAAATACTGTGTGTATTACTCATACAGCTTCCGGCCTGTGAGATCCAGGGGGCTGGATCTCACAGGCTCGTCACCGGAAGGCAGCGCGATGCCTTCCTTAGACATCGCGCTGCCTTCCAGGCCATCGGGTCCCCCTTACAGCCGCATGGGGACCCGATGGGACCGCCACCAGCTGCCCGCCGCACCGGGTAAAAGCCGCAAACCGCAGGTCTGAATTGACCTGCGGTTTGCGGCGATCACCGACACGGGGGGGGTCACGGGACCCCCCCCCGGCGTTGTGACAGGATGCCCGCTGAATGATTTCAGCGGACATCCTGTTGCGATTAACCCCGGCCGCGCCACAATCACGATTTAAACCTAGGACGTACCGGTACGTCCTGAGTCCTTAAGGACTCAGGAAATAGGGCGTACCGGTACGTCCTAAGTCCTTAAGGGGTTAAAGCAGTTCTCCTTGAATTAGGAAAATGAAAATGCTTAAATATTTTCATTAGTTTTATTAGTTATAATGGCTAGTTTTGTCCAGGGAGCAATCATTAGGAGAAATAAAATAGCCGCCGTCCTATAAGTACACACAAAGCCTGTCCTAATCACACACCTGAATACAGGTGAATCTCTGTGGGAATGGAGATGACGAGGAGACAGGGAAGGATAATGAGCAGCAGCGCTTTTATGCAGTCACCATTACCGCAGTCTGTCCTGTCCGTCCTCTCTGTACTTCATGTCTCCTCATGAACTAAATTCCCGAAGGGATTCAGCTAAAGTTCTTATCAGTTGTATTCAGAGAGGAGGATGAGGCAGCCCTTTAGCTCAGTGTTCTGAAGTAACTTGTCCTGCTGTGTGATTAGGATAGGTTTTGTATGTACTAATAGGACGGCAGCCATTTTGTTTCCTCTGATGACTTCTCCCCAGACAAAACGAACCATTATAAATAATGAAAGGTATTTGGGAATATATCTGTTATAAAGTAACTAGAAATTAAGCCTGTTACAATAGTGCACAAACATTAGTAGGAACAGTATATTTTAAATGGCAAGGGAACTTGACCACATTGGCTGAGACTGCTGGCACTGACTGGTGGCTGTGGCTGAGACTGCTGGCACTGACTGGTGGGTGAGACTGGTGGCTGAGAGTGCTGAGGAAGGATCGCTATTGTCTCTGATCCGAAACATGTAGACTGGACTGTAACTGGCTTTTATCTGCACTGAAAAATAAAGGTAACATTTTAACCGAGCTGGACCTTTTTCTCTTTTTACTTAGGTAACGCTGTGGTTCTTGGCGTGGTCCGTGCTTGGTGTGACAGGGTTTGAGCACGCCTATACTCTCTCTTTGCCTGAGTGCTGGCTATGGCTGAGACTGCGGCTGGTGGCTGAGACTGCTGGCACTGAGTGCTGACTGTGGCTGAGACTGCTGACTGCGGCTTGTGGCTGAGACTGCTGGCACTGACTGGTGGCTGTGGCTGAGACTGCTGGCACTGACTGGTGGCTGAGACTGTGGCTGTGGCTGAGACTATTGGAACTGACTGGTGGCTGGTGGCACTGACTGGTGGCTGAGATGGCTGGCACTGTGACTGGTGGCTGTGGCTGGTGGCACTGACTGATGGCTGAGATGACTGGCACTGACTGGTGGCTGAGACTGCTGGCACTATGACTGGTGGTTGAGATGGCTGGCACTGACTGCTGACACTGACTGGTGGTGCTGTGGCTGAGAACTGCTGACTGTGGCTGGTAGCTGAGACTGCTGGCACTGACTGGTGGCTGTGGCTGAGAACTGCTGGCTGCGTCTTGTGGCGGAGACTGCTGACACTGAGTGCTGGCTGCAGCTGAGAATGCTGGCACTGACTGGTGGCTGTGGCTGGTGGCCGAGACTGGTGGCTATGGCTGAGACTGCTGGCACTGACTGGTGGCTGAGACTGGTGGCTGTGGCTGAGACTGTTGGCTGTGACTGAGACTGCTGACACTGTGACTAGTGGCTGTGGCTGGTGGCACTGACTGATGGCTGAGATGGCTGGCACTGACTGGTGGCTGAGACTGCTGGCACTGTGGCTGATTGCACTGACTGATGGCTGAGATGACTGCCACTGACTGGTGGCCGCGGCTGGTGGCACTGACTGATGGCTGAGATGGCTGGCACTGACTGGTGGCTGTGGCTGAGACTGCTAGCACTGACTGGTGGCTGAGACTGTCACGGAACCATGAACCAGACGTACAACAAGAGATAAGTGAAAATAAGAAGGCTTTATTGAAAATAAAGCTGTAAAGCAAAAGTCCAAACGAATGGAAACCGAAGCAGAGTCTTAGAGAGGCCAGAGATCAGGAACCAGAAGGGTAGTCAGACGAAGCCAGGATCAGGAACCAGCAGGGTAGTCAGACGAAGCCAGGATCAGGAACCAGCAGGGTAGTCAGACGAAGCCAGGATCAGGAACCAGAAGCAGCAGCAGTCTTAGAAGCATGTGAACACAGGAGGACCAAGCAAGGAACTGAAGCCACAGAACTCCTATATATATGAGCTAGGCATCCAGCTCCTCCCAGTGGGAAGGAGGAGCCGCAGGGTGGAAGGCTACAAGAAACCCAGAAACCAAGATGGCCGCCAGCACATGTCAAACGAAGGAGAACAGCAAGAAGGTAAGACCATGACAGTACCTCCCCCTCAAGGGCCCCTCCTCCGCGGAGCAAAAAACGGTTTCTGAGGGAAGCGTGCGTGGAAGGCTCGGAGCAAGGCAGGAGCATGGACATCTGCGGAGGGAACCCAGGAACGCTCCTCTGGACCATAACCACGCCAATGGACCAAAAACTGCACCCGACCGCGGACCAGGCGTGAGTCCAGGATATTGCTCACCTCATACTCCTCATGATTGCCCACTCGGACCGGACGAGGCCGAGGAACCGAGGAAGTGAAACGATTACACACCAGTGGCTTCAACAGGGAGACATGAAACACGTTAGAGATCCGCATGCCAGGAGGAAGCGCAAGGGCATAGGCTACCGGGTTTACCCTGCAAAGCACTCGGAAGGGACCAACAAAGCGAGGCGCCAGCTTGGGAGTGGGCACTTGAAGGTTGAGGTTGCGGGTGGACAACCATACACGGTCTCCGACCTGGTAGGAAGGAGCAGGCGCTCGTCTGCGATCAGCCTGGAGTCTCTGGCGCTGCGCAGAGGCCTCAAGGGACTTCTGGATCTGTACCCAAGAAGCACGTAGGACGGAAAGGTGATCCTCCACAGCCGGAATATCCTGGGGAGAGAATACCTCCGGTAACACGGCAGGTTGGAACCCATAATTGGCCATGAAGGGAGACGTCCCAGAGGAAGAGTTCACCGCCGTGTTCCTGGCAAACTCAGCCCAAGGCAGAAGGTCAACCCAATTGTCTTGGTGATCGGAGACATAGCAACGAAGGAATTGCTCCAAGGCCTGATTGGATCGTTCTGCGGCCCCATTGGACTGAGGGTGGTAGGCCGAGGA
Organism: Bufo bufo; assembly: GCF_905171765.1. Lineage (NCBI taxonomy): Eukaryota > Metazoa > Chordata > Amphibia > Anura > Bufonidae > Bufo > Bufo bufo. Next base: position 329,139,638 of record NC_053391.1, on the reverse strand, counting down.
GAAGGAGAGATGAATCCCCAACTGGGAGCAAAAGGCGCGCCAGAACCTGGACACAAACTGACTCCCCCGATCCGACACAATCTCCTTGGGCAAACCGTGCTACCGGAAGACCTCCCTGGCAAAAATCGTGGCCAACTCTTGTGCAGAGGGTAACTTCTTGAGAGGAACACAGTGGCACATTTTGGAAAACCGATCCACAATCATGAGAATGACCGTATTGCCTCGGGATGCAGGGAGGTCCACAATGAAATCCATCCCCAGGTGTGACCATGGGCGCTCCCCGGTGGCTATGGGTTGCAGAAGGCCCAACGGAAGGTGCCGAGGGGACTTACTCTGGGCACAAACGGAGCATGCCGCTACATATGCGGCGATGTCGGAACGTAGGGAAGGCCACCAGAACAGACGTGAAACAGCCCAGGACAGCTGATTCTTTCCAGGATGCCCCGCGGTCTTGGAGTTATGGTAGGTTCGCAACAACCGAGTGCGCAACTCCTCAGGCACAAAACATCTGCCGTTGGGTCTCCCAGAGGGAGCACCAGATTGAGCCGCCAAAATCTGCTCACCCAGGGGAGAGGTCAGGCTGGTGTGAATGGCGGCCAGGATCTGATTCGGAGGTATGACCGAAGTCGGATTCGACTCCTCCCTGGACAGCTCGGAGTACTGCCGTGATAGGGCATCCGCCCTGATGTTCTTGGAACCGGGTAGGTAGGAGACCACGTAATTAAAACGTGACAAGAACAGAGCCCATCTGGCCTGACGTGGTGTCAATCTCTTGGCCTCAGAAAGGTAGGTCAGATTCTTATGGTCCGTCAGGATGAGAACCGGAAACACCGAACCCTCGAGCAAGTGCCTCCATTCTTTAAGGGCCTGCACGATGGCCAATAACTCCCTGTCACCAATCTGATAGTTGCACTCCGCGGAAGACAGTTTCCGGGAGTAAAACCCACAAGGAAGCAGAGGACCCTCTGGTGTTCTACGCTGAGACAGAAGGGCGCCTACTCCCGTCTCAGACGCGTCCACCTCGAGGACAAAGGGCAACCCAGGGTTGGGATGCGACAGAATCGGAGCCGACACAAAAGCGGACTTTAGGGCCTCAAAAGCTCGGATGGCCTCGAGCGGCCAGACCTGGGAATTACTGCCCTTCCTGGTCAGATCCGTGAGAGGCTTGGCCAGCATGGAAAAGTCCCTGATGAACTTCCGATAATAATTGGCGAAGCCCAAAAAGCGCTGCAGGGAACGAAGACCACTGGGCTGGGGCCACTGTAAGACAGCCGAAACCTTCTCAGGATCCATGGAGAACCCCTCAGCGGAAATGATGTAACCTAAGAAGGTTACCTGGGATCGGTGAAATTCGCATTTCTCAAGCTTACCGAACAGCTTGTTCTCTCGTAACCGTTGCAACACTCGTCTGACATCCAGAATGTGGGTCTCCATGGATTCAGAATATACCAAGATGTCATCCAAATAGACCACCACACACTGCTGCAACAGGTCACGGAAAACATCGTTGATGAATTCCTGAAAGACTGCGGGCGCATTGCACAACCCAAAGGGCATAACCAAGGATTCATAATGACCGGTCCTGGTGTTAAACGCGGTCTTCCACTCATCGCCCGCCTTGATCCTTACCAGGTTATATGCCGCCCTCAGGTCGAGTTTGGTAAAGACCGTGGCCCCTTTAAGGCGATCGAACAGCTCGGAAATCAAGGGTATCGGGTAAGCGTTCTTGATCGTGATGCGATTGAGACCCCTGTAATCGATGCAAGGCCTCAACTTACTGCCCTTCTTTTTCACAAAGAAAAATCCAGCCCCTGCCGGGGACGAGGATTTGCGAATGTGTCCGCGTGAAAGCGCCTCCCTCACGTACTCCTCCATGGCCTCATTCTCCGCTACCGACAGTGGATAGACTTTGCCACGAGGAGGAACGGCACCAGGTTGTAACTCTATGGCACAATCGTATGGGCGGTGCGGAGGTAGGGCAACCGCGCGCACCTTATCGAATACATCCCGGTACTCCTCGTATTCAGGAGGCAACAGAGAGTCCGAGGAAGTACACAGCAACTTGACAGACCCATGGATGCAACTAGCCCCACACTGCGGTGACCACGAGAGGATCTCGGCCGATCTCCAATCGAAAGTCGGATTATGCTTCTGGAGCCAGGGGTAGCCCAAGACCACCGAGTAGTGTGGAGACGAAATAACCTGGAGGCAGACCGACTCTCTGTGAACGGCACCAATGGCTATCCCCACTGGAAGGGTCTCATGAGTCACGTGTGACGACAGAAGGGGTCTGCCGTCTATCGCCTCAAGAGCCAGTGGGGAACCTCGAGCCTGCAGAGGAATGGAATTGGCGGCAGCGAACACACTATCAATGAACAAACCACATGCACCAGAGTCCACCAACGCCTGGGTCGTCACCGAGCCCCCGACCCAGGAGAGGACAACAGTGATCAGTGGTTTGTCAACACGGGAAACCGGGGACGAGGAGACTCCACCCAAGATCTGCCCCCGACAGGATCTCAGGTACGAGCGTTTCCCGGACGGTTCGGACATGCCAACCGAAAATGCCCACCGAGACCACAGTACATGCATCGACCCTCGCGTCTCCGGAGTACCCTCTCCCCCTCGGACAGGCGAGCAAACCCCAGCTGCATGGGTTCACCCCCAGACAAGTCATCCCCAGGAGGCGTGGGAGGAGAGGGAGGCACGGGTGGGACAGCAAACGTAGGCGCCAATCTGTTAGAAGACCTCCGCAGGCTCTCCTTAAAGGAAGGTCTCTCTCTGAGTCTGGTGTCAATCAAAATCAGGAAAGAAATAAGAGACTCGAGCTCCACTGGTAGGTCCTTAGCTGCAACCTCATCCTTCAAGGCATCCGAGAGACCATGAGAGAAAGCAGCGACCAGAGCCTCATTATTCCAGCCCACCTCTGCTGCCAGGGTACGAAACTCAATGGCGTATTCAGCTACGGATCGTGAACCCTGTCTGATGGACATAAGGAGCTTCGCAGCAGAGGCAGCACGAGCCGGCACATCAAATACCTTCCGAAGAGAAGCAACAAAACCGGAAAACTCGGCAACCACCGGATTGTTGTTCTCCCATAAAGGGCTGGCCCAGGCCAAGGCCTTGTCCGAGAGCAGCGAGATCAAAAAGCCCACCTTTGATCTCTCAGTAGGAAAGGCATGTGGCAGCAACTCGAAATAAATGCCCACCTGGTTAAGGAAACCTCGGCACTGAGTTGGCTCTCCCCCAAAGCGCTGTGGAAGAGGGGCAGAACCGGTCATACCCCGAAACACCGCAGGCGCAACAACAGGTGTCGGGGTAGACTCTGGCGCAACAACCGGAGCGGCAGTAGGAGCGACAACCGTGCGTTCAAGCAGGGTTTGCAACGCCACAGCGAACCGACCCAACAGGTGATCCTGCTGATCAAGTCTGGCAACCAGCATGGGTAGCGAGGATGGCCCTGTACCGTCAGAACTCATGGCTTGGTCCTAATGTCACGGAACCATGAACCAGACGTACAACAAGAGATAAGTGAAAATAAGAAGGCTTTATTGAAAATAAAGCTGTAAAGCAAAAGTCCAAACGAATGGAAACCGAAGCAGAGTCTTAGAGAAGCCAGAGATCAGGAACCAGAAGGGTAGTCAGACGAAGCCAGGATCAGGAACCAGCAGGGTAGTCAGACGAAGCCAGGATCAGGAACCAGCAGGGTAGTCAGACGAAGCCAGGATCGGGAACCAGAAGCAGCAGCAGTCTTAGAAGCATGTGAACACAGGAGGACCAAGCAAGGAACTGAAGCCACAGACCTCCTATATATATGAGCTAGGCATCCAGCTCCTCCCAGTGGGAAGGAGGAGCCGCAGGGTGGAAGGCTACAAGAAACCCAGAAACCAAGATGGCCACCAGCACATGTCAAACGAAGGAGAACAGCAAGAAGGTAAGACCATGACAGAGACTGGTGGCTGAGACTATTGGAACTGACTGGTGGGTGAGACTGCTGGTACTGACTGCTGGCTGTGGCTAAGACTGCTGACTGCAGTTGAGACTGCTGGCACTAACTGGTGGCTGTGGATGAGACTGCTGGCACTGAGTATTGACTGTGGCTGAGACTGCTGACACTGACTGGTGGCTGTGGCTGAGACTGCTGGCACTGTGACTGGTGTCTGTGGCTGGTGGCACTGACTGATGGCTGAGACGGCTGGCACTGTGACTGGTGGCTGTGGCTGGTGGCACTGACTGATGGCTGAGATGACTGGCACTGACTGGTGGCTGAGACTGCTGGCACTATGACTGGTGGTTGAGATGGCTGGCACTGACTGCTGACACTGACTGATGTGCTGAGACTGCAGCTGTGTCTGAGACTGCGGCTGGTAGCTGAGACTGCTGGCACTGACTGGTGGCTGTGGCTGAGAACTGCTGGCTGCGGCTTGTGGCTGAGACTGCTGACACTGAGTGCTGGCTGCAGCTGAGAATGCTGGCACTGACTGGTGGCTGTGGCTGGTGGCCGAGACTGGTGGCTATGGCTGAGACTGCTGGCACTGACTGGTGGCTGAGACTGGTGGCTGTGGCTAGTGGCTGATACTGCTGACACTGTGACTGGTGGTTGTGGCTGGTGGCACTGACTGATGGCTGAGATGGCTGGCACTGACTGGTGGCTGAGACGGCTGGCACTGTGGCTGATGGCACTGACTGATGGCTGAGACGGCTGGCACTGACTGGTGGCTGAGACTGCTGGCACTGTGACTGGTGGCTGTGACTGGTGGCACTGACTGATGGCTGAGATGGCTGGCACTGACTGGTGGCTGAGACTGCTGGCACTGTGACTGGTGGCTGTGGCTGGTGGCACTGACTGACTGATAGCTGAGATGGCTGGCACTGACTGCTGGCACTGATTGGTGGTGCTGAGACTGCTGGCAGCAACTAGTAGCTAATACTGCTGGCAGCAGCTGCTGTGTGCGTCTTACAGTACTGGAATTTGTGCGACTCTATGATGGACATAATGGTGGCGCTCCGACTGAGAGAGCACACCAGTCGGGCGCGCAGGTGTGGGCGGTACGTGCGGCGTGTGGGGCGGCTGTGATAGGACGGCGCGCTGGTGTTGGCTGTGCGGGCAGTGTGTGGTGCGCCGTGTGTTGATTGGCCGGCGTAGGTGTGGGCGGTACGGGCAGCGTGTAGGGCGGCTGTGATAGGACGGCGCGCTGGTATGGGCGGTGCAGACGGCGTGTTGTGTGGTGTGTGTTGATTGAGCACGCACACAGGGCTTTTATTAGTATAGATATTTAAGTGTTTTCATTTTCTTAATTCCCAGAGAACCCCTTTAAATGTCCCTTTCTTTGATTTTAGGTATAGATTTGCATTGTTACATTTACAATATTGATAAAGAAAGTGTTTGTCTGGTTCCTATCTGTATATTTGACCCCACCATGTATATTATTTCATTATTTGATGCAATTTGAATTTAAAAACTTTCTATATTCAGATATTTTTTGCGCTATTGTGCGCTATGAAAGCTATTAAAGTGTATAAATATACAGGAAAAATGGGCACAGTTTTACACATTGAACCATAAGTGTCCCTATTTGACCGTCCAAAAAGGTGGAAGGTATGTATCATGAAACAATGGGGCATATCTAAAATGCCGGTCTCAATAAAGCCCTAAACTGGCAGTGGATCCGCCGAAGTTATGAAGAGGTGCCGGCCTCTTTATAACTTTGGCGCATCCAGTGCCAATTCTAAATGTAAAACCACTTCTGAGCGGTCTTACATTTAGACCTTTTAGCCCATCCCTGCCCACGCCGTGTCCACAATTTTAGATCTGGCGTGAGCGGGGCAAAGTCACAGATAGCAGCCTCTATCGGCACCTGAAATACGCCTAATTTAGGCGTATTTCAGCATAGTAAATGATCCCAATGTTTTTAGTTTTTCAGATCGGGTCAACTTGCGCCATTCACCTTGCCAAGGAGGGCACATCTTTATATATACTATATATACATATTCAAAGGCAAATATATCTTTTAATATTGTATATCGTTATATGTTTTAGTTAGCTACAGTGTGATTTTATATGTATATTCCATCTTGACAAATATGGAGAGCAGAAAATGTAATGTTTGCTCACATTGTACTTTGCCCTTTTTGAGAGAAATATTTTCAGTCCTAAGATTTCCAGACTGCACTTACTAAAATTAATAACTCTGTGCGTAAAGAGACCTTGTTTTTACAGATGGAAAGAGTGTTTTAACACTGGCACAATCCTTGGCCTTCCCCTCCTATGTTTAGGTCAGCCAAAATCTGGAGCTGATGCTAATGGCCGTCAGTTTTCACTGTTGCCTGCTTAATAAAATTTGCTTCATGACTGTCAGCTTCATGTATAAAATACAGCATGACCATCTTCAGTTTTGAAAGCTAAAATTACAGATCAGTTTCTCTAACAGCTAAGGCTACTTTCACACTAGCGGCAGCCTTCTCCGGCAGGCTGTTCCGGCGGGGGATCCGTGCTACCGCTAGTGCACCGTGCCGCTGTAAGTCCGCTCCCGCCCCATTCACGGCAAACAATCTGAGAGGCGCCCGGAATAAAACTGCAACATGTCGTAGTTTTATTCCTACCTCCTCTCGGCATGTTTGCAGTGCTACAGTCGAACCTCCGGCCCGACCTATGGGCCACCCCCATTATAGTGAATGTGGCCAGAGCAGACTTTTGGTGGCGCGGTGCAGTAGCAACGGCACGGATCCGACAGGCTGTTCCCCCACCGGAAAACTTTTTTCTCTTTGTGTTACATTGTGTTTTTTTTTTACCATTTACCATGTTTGATAGGTTTATAGAACTTATACTAACTGACCAACAGTTAGACTCCTCCAGATGATAGTAAAGACTATATGGACATCTTTGGGGGCATTATTATTATTGTGGGAGGAGCTGAGCGAGGAACAGAATAGGCATGCCTACGTACCGTCCTGACCTAACTGGCTGGAGTGTGCCCGACGCCAGTGACGAGGTAAGGCCTGAATAAGTGGGCCACCCAAGAGGAGAGTATGAAGAAGGGGATGGGAGGGAGGGGCAAGAACCGGGCGTCCTCCTGCTTGTAGGCCTGAATAAGTGGGCAAAAGAGAACTGGCACGTTGCGGGGTATGGAATATTTATTGAAGCATTGAGGCCTACAATGCCAAGGAACAAAAGGCTCTGGATATCTCAGCCCGTGGATTCGGAATGTACCTTGCGAAGCAGGACAACCTCCAACGGCCCATCTTGCGGATGATGTGCGCCGGTACCTGGTTACTAGAAGCTGCGGACGCGGCCCCTATACGAAAGGAGTGCCCGGATATCGTGCTAGGGTTGGAACCCAACCCTGCGGCCAGGGTGCGGATGTTGGAGATGAACAGGGTTGAAGACAGGGGCTTACCATTGATCGGGAGCAACGGGTCGTCTAAACCGGGAGATGGAGGGAGGCCAGGAGCTCCTGGAGCACCTTGATAGGACACCAACAGTTGGCCGTAGGGTAAAAAATTCCACCTCCATGGGAGGACCGGCTTGATTGGTCTTGGAGGACGGACTGGACAGGATGAAGTGGTCGGAGTGCCAGGCGAGATGTCGCCTGAGCAGGGTTGCCCGGGAGATGGCACTGCAGGTGAACTCCCCGGGTCTGAGGAACCCATAGAACCCGAGGTACATGGCCGTTTGTAATGATGCTTGCTGATTGGCCAAAAGGGAGACCGTCTAGGCCTACAGACAATCTGCGGAAACCCGCCCGACACTGGTTGCCTATGCACCCGGACCGCCGCGCTAACGCTGAGGGGCTTTGATGCCTCAAGCCTGGTGAAAAGCTGGAGCAACTAGCCCAGCCCGAGGGGACGCCCTGAGGTCCCCTGATCAGGAATCAGGGTGCAGACCGCCCAGGTGAGATTGAGCAAACCATGATGTAGCAAAGAACACAAGAATGCCGCTTGAGTGGGAGCAGAGTACAATACCTGATGTAACCATAGTTGTCGAGATAATGGATGACCATGTCCAAACCCCCGTGACGATCCGGATCCAATGCAATCAGGGATTCAAAAATGCGGAACCCGAACCGGATAACAGAAACCGCTGGATACTGCTGGAAAACCCAGAGCGTCTCAGGCAAATGTATTGGATCCCGAATGATTCAGGCAAATTTGTACCACCAGCGGGAAGAGACCTGAGTGATTCAGGCAAATGCGAACAACCTGCGGGAAAAAGAGCTGAGAGAATCATGCAGATGCGAACAGCCTGTGGGCAAAAAAGACCTGAGCGATTCAGGAAATACGTAACCTGGGTGAATCAGGAAAACATACGACCTGGAAATACCGCCAACCTGAAAGAGACAGGAAAATACAGAACCTGAGTGATTCAGGGAATACGTAACCTGGGGAAATCAGGAAAACATACGACCTGGAAATACCGGCAACCTGAAAGAGAGAGGAAAAATACAAAACCTGAGCGATTCAGGGAAACCTAAACCTGAGCGATTCAGGAAAATACCTGACCTGAGCGATTCAGGGAAACACCTGACCTGAGTGATTCAGGGAAACACCTGACCTGAGCGATTCAGGGAAACACCTGACCTGAGTGAATCGGGGAAAACGTAAACCTGAGTGACCTGGGCACATACATAAGGGCTCTTTCACACTTGCGTTGTTGGGATCCGGCGTGCACTTCCGTTGCCGGAGGTGCCCGCCGGATCCGGAAAAACGCAAGTGTACTGAAAGCATTTGAAGACGGAACCGTCTTCCAAATGCTTTCAGTGTTACTATGGCACCCAGGACGCTATTAAAGTCCTGGTTGCCATAGTAGGAGCGGGGAGCGGTATACTTACAGTCCGTGCGGCTCCCGGGGCGCTCCAGAATGACGTCAGAGCGCCCCATACGCATGGATGACGTGTCCAATGCGATCACATGATCCATGCGCTTGGGGCGCCCTGACGTCACTCTGGAGCGCCCCGGGAGCCACACGGACGGTAAGTATACTGCTCCCCCGCTCCCCACTACACTTTACCATGGCTGCCAGGACTTTAGCGTCCCGGCAGCCATGGTAACCATTCAGAAAAAGCTAAATGTCGGCTCCGGCAATGCGCCGAAACGACGTTTAGCTTAAGGCCGGATCCGGATCAATGCCTTCCAATGGGCATTAATTCCGGATCCGGCCTTGGGGCAAGTGTTCCGGATTTTTGGCCGGAGCAAAAAGCGCAGCATGCTGCGGTATTTTCTCCGGCCAAAAAACGTTCCGTTCCGGAACTGAAGACATCCTGATGCATCCTGAACGGATTTCTTTCCATTCAGAATGCATTAGGATAATCCTGATCAGGATTCTTCCGGCATAGAGCCCCGACGACGGAACTCTATGCCGGAAGACAAGAACGCAAGCGTGAAAGAGCCCTAACCCGAACGATCCAGAACATGAACCTGGGCGACTCTGGAACATGAACCCGAGAGATCCAGGTAAAACATGGACCCGAGCGATTCAGGGAAATGCATGAACCCGAGCGATCCAGGAAACATGCAACCCGCGCGACTCCGGGAAATTAGACCTGGGTGAAAGGGTAATACGTGAATTTTGAGCTAATCTGGGAAATACATGGACCATGTCCAAACCCCCGAACCTGAGAATCATAAGGAAACAGGAAGGAACATGGTATAGAAAGGATCGCAACCCAACCGAATCAACGGACATTGCTGCCAACTCTCCGGCGATACCGGAGACCTAGGAATGGAGGTTTGTGGTGAATGAAGGAAGGCTCTGAGCTGCGGAGAAGCGTCATGCCGCCGCCCGGCTGGAACTTACCTGAAACCCGGCACCGTGGAGTGACCGGGCAGGGAGGAGCGCTGCGACACAATTGAGGATGGATCGAAATTCCGGTGGCCTGAGGCCCTGCTTACATGAAAATAAGCTTGCGTTGGTACGAGACCCGCAGAGAGGTGCAATCTGGTTGCACTGGAAAGAGGCGACAGAGAACCAGGATGCAGCCTGGACGCCATGGCCAACTGCTGGGTGACCCTGGAGAGCCAGAATCAGAGCCCAAGTCGCGCTGCATGCCACAACCTGCGGAACAGGAATCCAGACACTAATCGGGCAACCAGGAACCAGCCGGACGTTGCTGAACAAACCCCTGAGCGCTACAGGCTGATGCATGGAAACCCGCGTAACTCCGGCGGTGCACTGAATCCCGAGCGGTTCAGGCAACATGGAATCCTAAGCGAAACAGGCAATGACATACACCTTCATGAAGATGATGGAACCTGGGTGAGTCGGGCAGTACCTTGGACCAGGTCGAACCTGGCCACTACCTACCCACTGGGAGACCAGGGAAAACAGAAGCCTGAGCTGATCAGGCCCACCTGACCTGAGCGAATCAGGGGAATACATAACCAGACTGTTCAGGAACATGTGCAATCTGGGAACAACCGACCTGGAAGAGGAAGGAAAAACAAAACCCGAATGAGGGAGAACATGACCCCCGAGCGATTCAGGGAACACACCAGACCTGAGCGATTCAGGGAACACACCAGACCTGAGCGATTCAGGGAACACACCAGACCTGAGCGATTCAGGGAACACACCAGACCTGAGCGATTCAGGGAACACACCAGACCTTAGCGATTCAGGGAACACACCAGACCTGAGCGATTCAGGGAACACACCAGACCTGAGCGATTCAGGGAACACACCAGACCTGAGCGATTCAGGGAACACACCAGACCTGAGCGATTCAGGGAACACACCAGACCTGAGCGATTCAGGGAACACACCAGACCTGAGCGATTCAGGGAACACACCAGACCTGAGCGATTCAGGGAACACACCAGACCTGAGCGATTCAGGGAACACACCAGACCTGAGCGATTCAGGGAACACACCAGACCTGAGCGATTCAGGGAACACACCAGACCTGAGCGATTCAGGGAACACACCAGACCTGAGCGATTCAGGGAACACACCAGACCTGAGCGATTCAGGGAACACACCAGACCTGAGCGATTCAGGGAACACACCAGACCCGAGCGATTCAGGGAACACACCAGACCCGAGCGATTCAGGGAACACACCAGACCCGAGCGATTCAGGGAACACACCAGACCCGAGCGATTCAGGGAACACACCAGACCCAAGTGATTCAGGGAACACACCAGACCCGAGCGATTCAGGGAACATCACCCCTAAGTGACTAAGGGGAGGCAACCCAGCGATTCAGGGAACCTGACCCCTGAGTCACCCAGGGAAGACATGACACATGCGACTTTGGGAACATGACATCTGTGAATTGGAGAAAACATAACCTTGAGCGAATCAGGCAAGACATGACACCTGCGATTCTTGGGTAGATGACACCTGCAATTTGGAGAAAAAACACGACGCCTGAGCGACTCAGGGAAGACAAACCTGACTGAATCAGGGAAGACATGACACCTGCGATTCCAGGAACATGACACCTGCGATTTGGGGAAAAACATGACACCTGCGTTTGAGGAAAACATGACACTTGATCGATTCAGGGATCCGGGAAGACATAACACCTGAGCGATTCAGGGAGACATTACACCTGAACGATTCACGGGGACATTGCACCTGAGCGATTCAGGGAGACATTGCACTTGAGCGATTCAGGGAGACATTGCACTTGAGCGATTCAGGGAGACATTGCACCTGAGCGATTCAGGGAGACATTGCACCTGAGCGATTCACGGGGACATTGCACCTGAGCGATTCACGGGGACATTGCACCTGAGCGATTCAGGGAGACATTGCACTTGAGCGATTCAGGGAGACATTGCACTTGAGCGATTCAGGGAGACATTGCAGTTGAGCGATTCAGGGAGACATTGCACCTGAGCGATTCAGGGAGACATTGTACCTGAGCGATTCAGGGAGACATTGCACCTGAGTGATTCAGGGAGGCATTACATCTGAGCGAAACAGGGAGACTTTGCACCTGAGTGATTCAGGGAGACATCACACCAGAGCGAATCGGGGAGACATTGCCCCCGAGCGACTCCGGGAAGACATACACTGGAGCGCTTCAGGAAGACGTTTTTCCCTGGGTGGTACTGGGAACATTGCAAAGCGGATTGGGGACCTTATTTCATAGAGTGAATACGGGATTACTAGCGCCCGAGCACCTCAGGGAGCACGTCATGCCTGAGCGAAACGGGGATGACATTGCACCTGAGAGAGTCAGAGGACAAATGACACCTAGTGGCTGCAGGGACTTATTAATTTATTATTATTTTTTCACCAGCATTGCGGGGGTTAACAGGTAGCAGGCCAACAGCCAGAACAAGCATGATATTGAATCAAAGGTTCCTTTTTTTTAATTTTTTAATTTTTTATTACAACAGCAGTGCGGGGGTTAACAGGCAGCAGGCCAACAGCCAGAAGCCGGCAGCTCGTCCAGGGAGAACGGGCCCCCTGGAGGCAGGCTGCCGCGCTGCTAGTCCCGGCGCCCGGAACCCCCGCACTGGGCACATGGCAGGAAGACATTCAAGTCATCAGTTATGTAGTCTCTGCAGATCATCTCAAGGTAAATGCAATAGGAAGGCCTGAAAGGAACACCAGAATGCCGCTGCCCACATTACCAGTGGGAACACCTCTGCAGAAAGAATTGAAGCCGCTGTGAGCCGTCCCCGCCGGCCAACTGGTGGCGCATGCGCCGGAGGGATCGGTACCCGGGGGGGGGGGCCCGCGATGAGCATTCACCGGAGCAGCCGCGGCGGCGGGCAGTGCGGGGGTTTGACGGGCAGCTGTGCGCCGCCAAGCTCGGACCCACTGAACAGGGAACACGAGGTGGCGGCGCGTCCGACCAGGCCGCAGAGCGGCTATACCTACAACAAGAAACGCGGCTGGCAGCACGAACGGGCTGCGGGGAGATGCACCGACGGGAGACGCGACCGGAAGTGACGTCTGGCGCTGGATCAAGAAGCAAACAGGCAAGAACCGGGCGCCCTCCTGCTTGTAGGAAGGGGTTTAAATACGCTAAGTGCGCTCCTCCCACAATTACAGGCTGCAAGCAGCCTTCAATATTTGTTATTATTATTACATTCTACTCATTTTAGGCTAAAGATAATTTTCATTCAGTTGGACTTTATTAAAAATATGTAAATTTTTCTTTTACATGTTTCAGTTTCAAAGTATTTGCAGACTTGCTGGCTTTCTCTTTTACAGTGACTCCATCAGGGAACTGTTTTGACTGTTCGATCTGTTGCCCTTATCTTTGAACTTCTAACAGCTTGTAAAACTCATTTAAGTCAAACTGATAAGAATTTAGGTATAACCAGTAACAGTAATATACACAGTGGCATCGATAGGGCAAGAGGTTGAGTCACACTTTAGTTTTAACACCAGAAGGAGTCTAGCATTAGTGGATTCCAGTGCCATGTGGTGGTGGATTGTTAATTGGGGTCTAGTAGCTTCAATTTGCGCATCTGATTGTATATAAAAGATTATTATGCATAAAATTACATGTGCAACAAGCCCAGGAAGGGAGACGTAAAAGATGAGAGTGGTGGTGGCAGATATAGGTGCAGTAGTAGTCACTGTAGCAGTCCTCACTCCCTGGGCCATGCAGTGATGGCAGGGATACAAACCTTTTTCCCCTCAGGGCACACCTTGGTTTTAGGGCTCCTGTCTGATGTTAGGTGGGGTGTCCTTGATGTCATCGGGTTTTCAGGTGTTAGGCAGGGCTCCCTCAGAACTATTGGCAATAAAGGCAATGGTGTGACAGGGAAGGTAGGCGATGCAAGGCAATATGGAGGCCGGCCTGCCCACTGGTTCTACTCTGTGTGTTAACACATTTGATTTGTACATGTTGTAGAATAATATTAAAGGGAGATTGTCACCACCTTTATCCTGACCTCCCATGAAGTAGTTTTTTAAGAAATTCACCTTCCAAGAGCTGTAGCACTGGAATCCTGCTATGAGGAAGCAGTCCTTATTGAGGTGACCCCAATAAATGAATTGGTCCATTCTAAAGCCACCCTTGTCTGGCCTTGTATAGAGATTCCTATGTGTACGTTATACAGTATATGCTCTGAGTTCTATTCCCTAAATCATGATAATCTATCATTATTGTTATGATCACACTTTTCGGAAAATGTCAGAACTCAGAACCAAAATGTCGATCCTTTCAAAATGAATTTGTTCCTTATTCTCACTTCTTTTATTTTAGTCTTTGACATGTCTGTTGACAGGCTATTATTCCAAGCCAGTGTTTTTTTATCTACATTCTTAATGCTCTTTCCTATTGGGAATCCAGGTTCAAAAGCTTTACTTCCTCAGGCATCAGTAGTACTTCAAAGCCATTATTAGGCATTATGTTGATACGCAATGTGCTAAATAAAAATATACATTCATCTAAAGTTCTCTGCTATGTTAATCATTCCAGAGCATGTTTAGGATAACCAGACAGATCAGACACTAGCCAGGGTGCCTGCCAAGACATCCATATGAACAGTTTATCATTTATTAGTTTAACATTTTTCTAAAAGAATGTCTCTTATCCCCTCAACAACCAAACACACACAATACACTTCCTCTCAACTAATGCAAATGCCTAGAGATTAGCAAAATTTTCACAAATTCTATTTGGATGCTTCGCCACGAAGCGTGTTAAATTTAGTGATATCCCAGCCTGCAGGGAGAATGTATCCTGGTGTACATTACTGCGTATTGCAGCAACATGCATAGCTAGTCCTTTCTGGTTGTGAAACAGTTACTGTGAGTCAGTATGACCTGCAGGTCTCATACAGTATAAGGACGTGCGCATCGTCGTGCAGGCCACCAAAAATGCTAGCTAACCCCGAGCTAAACCAAAAGAAAAGCATACAGCAGCCTTCAGTAAAGGAAAAAACACTGTGCGCCCCTGCAGGAGCTGTGACCCAATGACTCTTTAGTGGAACAAAAGAAGGACATGGAGGCAGTGCCAATAAAGTACAGGTGTAATGGACAAAGAGAAAGGTTCTTTTAAACCATGTTGTGGCAGTGGAAACAAATGCTTTTGAATCTCTTCTATTAGCTGGAAAATGATTGTGTGTCACTAGTAGACTCAGTTCACGCTTCACTCATTTGGTCAAAAACACAGAACAGGTGAAGATTTTTTTTTATGATAGTTTATCTAAGGCTACTTTCACACTTGCGGCAGAGTGATCGGGCAAGCAGTTCCGTCGCCAAAACGTATGCCAACTGATGGCATTTGTAAGACTGATCAGGATCCTGATCAGTCAGAAAAATGCCTAATCAGTCAGAAAAATGCATTGAAATGCCAGATCTGTCTTTCCGGTGTCATCCGGCAAAACGGATCCGGCATTTATTTTTGTCATCTTTTTTTCGGTCTTCACATGCGCAGACCGGAAGGATGGATCCGGCATTCCCGTATTTTGACTGCCGGCACTAATACATTCCTATAGAAAAAAATGCCGGATCCGTCATTCAGGCAAGTCTTCAGTTTTTTTGGCCGGAGATAAAACCGTAGCATGCTGCGGTTTTATCTTTGTCCTGACCAGTCAAAAAGACTGAACTGAAGACATCCTGATGCATCCTGAATGGATTACTCTCCGGATTCACAAAACACGGACACTGGCAATGTGCATTCCACAATTTGCGGACCGCACATCGCCGGCACTATAATAGAAAATGTCTAATCTTGTCCACGGACAAGAATAGAACGTGTTCTATTTTTTGGCGGAAACGGAAGCACGGATGCGGAAGTGCTGATCCGCAAATGAGAATGCGGACAGCACATTCGGCCCTATTGAAAATGAATGGGTCTGCACTCGTTCCGCAAAATTGCGGAACGGATGCGGACCCATTTTGCGGACTTGTGAATGGACCCTAACATATCAGGGGATGTGTCCTTTCTCAGGGGGTGTCCTTTCTGCTGCAGTTCTCTCACTATAAGGCCTCTTGCACACGACTGTATGCCCTCCGAGATATACGGTCCGTGAGCAGGCCATATGTCCCAGAGCGGCATTGATCGTGCGAATGGGAGTACACAGCATCATAGATTACAATGATGCTGTGGACGTCGGGCCGCCCACAGGGCTATTGTCCCACACTCTTATGATCTTATGAATGCGGGACAATAGTCCTGCGGGCGACCCGATGTCCACAGCATCAGTGTAATCTATGATGCTGTGTGCTCTTGTGCACACGATCAATGCCGCTCTGGGACATATGGCCTGCTCACGGACCGTATATCGCGGAGGGCATACAGTCGTGTGCATACAGTCGTGTGGCCCTAACTGTCATAGCTTCTAACAGTAGATCCCGCTGGTGGTAGTTGAAAGATGGAACTGAACATGGCCCGAGGCAGGGGGTTCACCGACTTCAGCCATGCCAGGGACAACTCCCCCCTATACATCTCTTAGAATTAGGGAACACGTACTGTGAGCAAATGGGACTAGATACAGTACAGACCAAAAGTTTGGACACACCTTCTCATTCAAAGAGTTTTCTTTATTTTCATGACTATGAAAATTGTAGATTCACACTGAAGGCATCAAAACTATGAATTAACAAATGTGGAATTATATACATAACAAACAAGTGTGAAACAACTGAAAATATGTCATATTCTAGGTTCTTCAAAGTAGCCACCCTTTGCTTTGATTACTGCTTTGCACACTCTTGGCATTCTCTTGATGAGCTTCAAGAGGTAGTCCCCTGAAATGGTTTTCACTTCACAGGTGTGCCCTGTCAGGTTTAATAAGTGGGGTTTCTTGCCTTATAAATGGGGTTGGGACCATCAGTGGCGTTGAGGAGAAGTCAGGTGGATACACAGCTGGTAGTCCTACTGAATAGACTGTTAGAATTTGTATTATGGCAAGAAAAAAGCAGCTAAGTCAAGAAAAACGAGTGGCCATCATTACTTTAAGAAATGAAGGTCAGTCAGTCAGCCGAAAAATTGGGAAAACTTTGAAAGTAAGGGCTATTTGACCATGAAGGAGAGTGATGGGGTGCTACGCCAGATGACCTGGCCTCCACAGTCACCGGACCTGAACCCAATCGAGATGGTTTGGGGTGAGCTGGACCGCAGAGTGAAGGCAAAAGGGCCAACAAGTGCTAAGCATCTCTGGGATGAGCATCTCGCGCTCATCTCCATAGTCATCTGTATCGTGCCGCTTGAGCCGTACAGCACGGGACACAGGCCGGAAGAGACCTGCATCGCATCGCTGACATGGAGGTAAGTATAAGTGTTTTTTTTAATATATGTACAATAGTTTTACAGGCACATTAGGGGGGGCTCTAAGCTCTTGTTACTTGGCTAGCACATGATGGGAGGGCTCTTATTACTGGCACATGGGGGGCTCTTGTTACTGGCACATTGGGGGGGCTCTTGTTACTGGCACATGATGGGGGGACTCTTATTACTGGCACGTGATGGGGGGCTCTTGTTACTGGCACGTGCTGGGGGGGCTCTTATTACTGGCACGTGATGGGGGCTCTTACTGGCGCATGGGGGGCTTTTGTTACTGGCACATGATGAGGGGGGCTCTTATTACTGGCACATGATGGGGGGGTCTCTTGTTACTGGCACATTGGGGGGGCTCTTATTACTGGCACGTGATGGGGGTCTGGGCTCTTATTACTGGCACATTGGGGGCTCTTATTACTGGCATGTAATGGGGGGCTCTTATTACTGGCAAGTGATGGGGGCTCTTGTTACTGGCACATTGGGGGGCTCTTATTACTGGCACATGATGGGGGGGCTCTTGTTACTGGCACATTGGAGGGGCTCTTATTACTGGCACATGATGGGGGGCTCTTGTTACTGGCACTTGATGGGGGGGCTCTTATTACTGACACATGATGGGGGGCTCTTTTTACTGGCACATGATGGGGGGCTCTTATTACTGGAACATTGGGGGGGCTCTTATCACTGGCACATGATGGGGGGCTCTTGTTACTGGCACATGATGGGGGGCTCTTGTTACTGGCACATGATGGGGCTCTTATTACTGGCACATGATGGGGGCCCTTATTACTGGCACATGATGAGGGGCTTAGTACTGGCACAGGATGGGGGGGCTCTTGTTACTGGCACATTGGCGGGGCTCTTATTACTGCTACACGATGGGGGGCTCTTATTACTGGCACTTGATGAGGGGTCTGGGCTCTTGTTACTGGCACATTGTGGGGCTCTTATTACTGGCATGTAATGGGGGACTCTTGTTACTGGCACGTGATGGGGGCTATTGTTACTGGCACATTGGGGGGGCTCTTATTACTGGCACATGATGGGGGGGGGGGTCTTGTTACTGGCACATTGGAGGGGCTCTTATTACTGGCACATGATGGGGGCTCTTGTTACTGGCACATGATGGGGGCTCTTGTTACTGGCACATGATGGGGGGCTCTTGTTACTGGCACGTGATGGGGGCTCTTATTACTGGCACATGGTGTGGGGCTCTTATTACTGGCACGTGGTGTGGGGCTCTTATTACTGGCACGTGATGGGGGACTCTTATTACTGGCACATGATGGGGGGGCTCTTGTTACTGGCACATGATTGGGGGCACTTATTACTGACACATTATTGGGGGCACGTATTACTGGCACATTATTGGTGGGCCCTATAGTGGCATCTACTGAGGCCACAAAGAAGGGGTATTTTATATGGGGGGCTCTGTACAGTAGCATTTTATACTGGGACACATTATGGTGGGTAGAGATGGCCTCGCAGTTCGCCGGGCGGTCGTTTCGTGGCGAACTTTGCGTGTTCGCGATTCGCCGAACATGCGAACATATGGAGAAATTCGCGCCCGCCATATTCTTTTACATTATGAAGAACTTTGACCCATGACACATCCATCAGGTGGTACAGGACAGCCAATTAAGACATTTCAGCACATAGACATACCGCCTACCATATAAATAAACCTGATCTGGCCGCCATTTTACATTCAGTGTTTTGCTAGTGTAGGGAGAGGTTGCTGTGTGGAGCAGGGACAGGCTGTTAGGGACACCAAACGCTAGCTAATAGGGCCACAAAAGTCATTTTAAGGACTAGTATAGGTGTGCTATCTATATGTGTGATACACAGAGAGGTGCGATATACCTATACTTTTATAATAAGTCAAAAACACCTAGATCTATATAGTGATCACCTGGAAGTCAGGGGCCTAGGGTCTAGGGGCTTATTAGGGCCATTTTTATATAGGGTAAGGTTCCAGACAGGGTCGCTCTTATCAGGGCGGTTGGTCTGTGGTTAGGCTATCAGGGCCAGAATAGCACCCCCCTGTAGGGCAATATCAGGGACAGTTCTTTGCCCACCCTGTCCTTCAATACCACATCATCATCTAGCCCAGGGATAGATGGTTTTTGCTTTCCCTCCGGGATTAATGGATGTGCACTGGAACCCCCGGATTGTGGTAGGACATATGGTTTCTGATTTGGTGCCGCCGAGCACCTGATTTAGTGCCGCCGAGAACTTGTTATTGCCTACCACATCTATGCTTTTTGCTTAAAGGGGTTCTGCACTTTGTTTTAACTGATGATCTATCCTCTGGATAGATCATCAGCATCTGATCGGCGGGGGTCCGACACCCGGGACCCCCGCCAATCAGCTGTTTGAGAAGGCAGCGGCGCTTCAGCAGCTCTGTGGCCTTCTCGCTGTTTACCGCTGGCCCAGTGACGTCACGACTAGTATCAACTAGAGTGGGCAGGGCTAAGCTCTCTTCACTTGAATGGAGCTTAGCCCCGCCCACACTAGTTGATACTAGTCGTGACGTCACTGGGCCAGCGGTAAACAGTGAGAAGGCCGCGCCACTGCTGGAGCGCCGCTGCCTTCTCAAACAGCTGATCCAGAGGATAGATCATCAGTTAAAACAATGTACAGAACCCCTTTAACTTTAATAATTTAATTTATTTTCATTTTGAGGGATATCTTTTCCATTCACACGTCCGCAAAATAGGTCCGCATCCGTTCCGCAATTTTGCAGACCCATTCATGTTCAATGGGGCTGGAATGTGCTGTCCGCATCTGCATTTGCGGATCCTCATCCGCATTTGCGGATCCGCACTTTCGCATCTGTGCTTCCGTTTCCGAAAAAAAAATAGAGCATGTCCTATTCTTGTCCGCAATTGCAGACAAGATTAGGCATTTTCTATTATAGTGCCGGCGATGTGCGGTCCACAAATTGCGGAATGCACATTGCCGGTGTCCGTGTTTTGCGGATCCGCAAAACACTTACGGATGTGTGAATGGACCCTCATAGTAAAATTATTAAAGGTTACGTTTTATCTTTATGTATATTCTAATGGATTGCCTTCCTTGTACAATGTTATAATATACTTTCTATGTTAGAAAGTATATTATAGTGCATTTATATTGTGCGGCAGTTGTGTGCGGTTCTGCTGCTATACTGCAGGTATATAGAGGGACAAGCGTTATTGGAACAAATAATTTCTACTGGTGTGATATACCAGTCGCCCCCCAAAAAAACTGATTGAAGCGGGGTGTTATATACCAAAATACTTTCTTTATAGTGCATTTGGGTACTGTATAGTGCATTTGCGCATGCGCATACGCGAAAATTATATTGCCGATATTTTGCATTGAAAACAATTATAAATGGAGATCGCAAATTTGAATAATACACCTGGTATGTCACTGTCCATGTTGTGGGACTATTTGTGCACTTCTAGTAATTATTTCTTGGCTGCAAATATGAGCTGAAGGTTTTTCAGGTTCGCCTGCCATTAAAATGAATGGGACCCGCCGTTCGCAAACCGTCCCGGCAGATGTTCGTTCATCACTAATGGTGGGTACTATGGGGAAGGGGGGAGAGGAGTACTATGGGGTCATCTACGGGGGGCACTAAGAAGGGGCATTTTATACTGGGGCATTTTATACTGGTACATTATGGGGGGCACTAGGAGTAAGGGGGGAGAGGAGCACTATGGGGGCATTTACTGGTGCACTATATAGGGGTATTTTATACTGGCACATTATGGGGGCACTATGGGGACATTAGCTCAACTGGGGGCATTACAAGGAGGTATTTTTTGCACTGTCACATTATAAGGAGAATTATTTCTACTGGGAGGGGCATTATGGTGGGCTTTATTACTCCCCCATGGTATGAGCCCCCTGGTAGCAGCACCAGCCTCTCCCTGCTCTGCTATCCCTCTGCCCCTTCTCCAAATCCTTATTATGAAATCTTTCTCATTAGGATAAAACACATCAGCTCCACCGAGCCCCCCAGCCAAGTGTTGAAGTGGTGTCCGAGATCCCCAAGGGCCAAGCCAAGTAACTGTAAGTTTTCATGTGAAATATGTTTATGTTATACACATATAGCCTACACTGTGCCACACAATATGCAGTATACCTCTACACTGTGTAGTCTGTTCTATAAGCACCATTGTTTTCTGTCCGCCACCACAAAACAATGTGGAAGTGTCCCTCCCGAGACCAGGCTCTGGATCCGCCACTGGACCGCTCACAGGAGTGTACATTTCTTCTAAACTGTAATCCGTATACTCTGACCTGCAGAAATCAGCGCTCGCTCAGTAACAACTTACAGGCAGTGCCTGTAGGCTGTAGCCTGGCCCTGTTACCGAAGCTAGATGAGTGGTGTAAGGTTAAGGTACTAGTAGAGATGAGCGGCCGCTGAATCCTGATTTAAAGTTAAAGTTACTGCAGGATATGGATTACAGTTTAGAAATGTCAAGTGTACACTCCTGTGAGCGGCAGGGAGGGAGATCTGTGGATGACACTGTTATAGGGAGGGGGATCTGGGGATGACACTGTTATAGGGAGGGGGATCTGTGGATGACACTGTTATAGGGAGGGGGATCTGTGGATGACACTGTTATAGGGAGGGGGATCTGTGGATGACCCTGTTATAGGAAGGGGGATCTGTGGATGACACTGTTATAGGGAGGGGGATCTGTGGATGACACTGTTATGGAGGGGGATCTGTGGAGGACACTGTCATGGGGTGGATCCAGGCTCGGACTGGCCCACAGGGGTACAGGGGAATCCCCCGGTGGGCCCCTGAGCAAGGTGGGCCCCTAGTCTCCCACCCCCTGCACAAGTGGCACATAACACATTAGATTTACTGCACTACATACATATATTCAATGTACAGCACCTCAACCAGCCTATGTTCATATAAAAAACTTGTTAAATTATTTATTATATTCGACTGTACGGTACGGTGGGCCCCCAAAATAAATTTTACTGGTGGGCCCTAGGTACCCCAGTCGGACACTGGGTGGATCTGTGGATGACACATATAGCATAAGATGCTATATACGGTATGTGTCATCCACAGATCCCCCTCCATAACAGTGTCATCCACAGATCCCCCTCCCTATAACAGTGGCGGATCCAGAGCCTGGTCTCGGGAGGGACACTTTCAGATTTTTTTCTGTCCACCGCCACAAAACAATGGTGCTTATAGAACAGACTACACAGTGTATGCTATATGTGTATAACAAACATATTTCACATGAAAACTTACAATTACTTGGCTTGGCCCTTGGGGATCTCGGACGCCACTTCAACACTTTGGCCATGGGCTCGGTGGAGCTGATGTTGTGTTTTATCCTAATGAGAAACATTTCATAATAAGGATTTGGAGAATGGGCAGAGGGATAGCAGAGCAGAGAGAGACTGGTGCTTCTACTAGAGGGTCATTCCATGGGGGAGTAATAAAGCCCCCCTTCCCCCGTAGAAATAATTCTCCTAATAATGTGACAGTGCAAAAAATACCCCCTTGTAATGCCCCCAGTTGAGCTAATGTCCCCATAGTGCCCCCATAATGTCCCAGTATAAAATACCCCTATATAGTGCCCCTAGTAAATGCCCCTATAGTGCTCCACATCCTCCTCCTAGTGTCCCCCATAATGTACCAGTATAAAATGCTCCAGTAGATGCCTTCAGTGTCCCCCATAATTTGCAAGTATAAAATTCCCCTTCTTAGTGCCCCCCGTAGATGATCCCATAGTACTCCTCTCCCCCCTTCCCCATAGTACCCACCATAATGTGTCCCAGTATAAAATTGTACTGTACAGAGCGCCCTATAAAATATCCCTTCTTTGTGGCCTCAGTAGATGCCCATATAGTGCCCCCAATCATGTGCCAGTATTAATAACAGCCCCCCATGTGCCAGTATTAATAACAGCCCCCCATGTGCCAGTATTAATAACAGCCCCCCATGTGCCAGTATTAATAACAGCCCCCATGTGCCAGTATTGATAACAGTCCCCCCCGTGCCAGTAATAACAGCCCCCCGTGCCAGTAATAACAGCCCCCCGTGCCAGTAATAACAGCCCCCCGTGCCAGTAATAACAGCCCCCCCGTGCCAGTAATAACAGCCCCCCCCCCTGTGCCAGCAATAACAGCCCCCATGTGCCAGCAATAACAGCCCAGCCCCCCTGTGCCAGTAATAACAGCCCCCCCGTGCCAGCAATAACAGCCCCCCTGTGCCAGTAATAACAGCCCCCCCCTGTGCCAGTAATAACAGCCCCCCCCCTGTGCCAGTAATAACAGCCCCCCCCCCCTGTGCCAGTAATAACAGCCCCCCCCGTGCCAGTAATAACAGCCCCCCCTGTGCCAGTAATAACAGCCCCCCTGTGCCAGTAATAACAGCCCCCCTGTGCCAGCAATAACAGCCCCCCCGTGCCAGCAATAACAGCCCCCCTGTGCCAGTAATAACAGCCCCCCCCTGTGCCAGTAATAACAGCCCCCCCACTGTGCCAGTAATAACAGCCCCCCTGTGCCAGTAATAACAGCCCCCCCGGCAGTAATAACAGCCCCCCTGTGCCAGTAATAACAGCCCCCCTGTGCCAGTAATAACAGCCCCCCTGTGCCAGTAATAACAGCCCCCCTGCCAGTAACAACAGCCCCCCTGCCAGTAATAACAGCCCCCCTGTGCCAGTAATAACAGCCCCCCTGTGCCAGTAATAACAGCCCCTCTGTGCCAGTAATAACAGCCCCCCTGCCAGTAATAACAGCCCCCGCCAGTAATAACAGCCCCCCTGTGCCAGTAATAACAGCCCCCCTGCCAGTAATAACAGCCTCCCTGTGCCAGTAATAACAGCCCGCTGCCAGTAATAACAGCCCCCCTGCCATTAATAACAGCCCCCCTGTGCCAGTAATAACAGCCGCCCCGCCAGTAATAACAGCCCCTCTGTGCCAGTAATAACAGCCCCCCTGTGCCAGTAATAACCGCCCCCCTGCCAGTAATAACAGCCCCCCTGTGCCAGTAATAACAGTCCCCCCGCCAGTAATAACAGCCCCTCTGTGCCAGTAATAACAGCCCCCCTGTGCCAGTAATAACAGCCCCCCTGCCAGTAATAACAGCCCCCCTGTCAGTAATAACAGCCCCCCTGTGCCAGTAATAACAGCCCCCCTGTGCCAGTAATAACAGCATTGTATATATAAAAATAAAAAAAACACATACTTACCTCCATGTCAGCGATGCGATGCAGGCCTCTTCCGGTCTGTGTCCTGCGCTGTATGGCTCAGGCGGCGCGATGACGTCTGCGCCGGCCTCTGATAGGCTGCCGGCCTAGTGCCTGCAGCCTATCAGAGGAAGGGAAAGGGACACGCCTCTCCCTCCCCTGCCGCAGCACAGGCATCTATATCCACACAGTATTAGCTTGCTAATCATAGCTTGCTGCTTTTCCAAGGCTGCTATTTCAAGTGCTGCTGTTATAAGTGCATTGGAGATATTCAGGAGATACTCAGGAGGTAATCTGGAGGTGGATACAATCTAAACAAGTAAGATTTGTTTGTTTAAAATCTTTCCCCTCTTTACAATGGCAGATCTGGTTCTGTGCAGGAATTGTTGTGCTTTTATTTCAGGTTCCACTCTTCAAAGGTTTGGATACTGTCTGATCTGTAGACAGCTCTCCATAATGCAGCAGGAAATTACCTTTTTGAAATACAGGGAGTGCAGAATTATTAGGCAAGTTGTATTTTTGAGGATTAATTTTATTATTGAACAACAACCATGTTCTCAATGAACCCAAAAAACTCATTAATATCAAAGCTGAATATTTTTGGAAGTAGTTTTTAGTTTGTTTTTAGTTTTAGCTATTTTAGGGGGATATCTGTGTGTGCAGGTGACTATTACTGTGCATAATTATTAGGCAACTTAACAAAAAACAAATATATACCCATTTCAATTATTTATTTTTACCAGTGAAACCAATATAACATCTCAACATTCACAAATATACATTTCTGACATTCAAAAACAAAACAAAAACAAATCAGTGACCAATATAGCCACCTTTCTTTGCAAGGACACTCAAAAGCCTGCCATCCATGGATTCTGTCAGTGTTTTGATCTGTTCACCATCAACATTGCGTGCAGCAGCAACCACAGCCTCCCAGACACTGTTCAGAGAGGTGTACTGTTTTCCCTCCTTGTAAATCTCACATTTGATGATGGACCACAGGTTCTCAATGGGGTTCAGATCAGGTGAACAAGGAGGCCATGTCATTAGATTTTCTTCTTTTATACCCTTTCTTGCCAGCCACGCTGTGGAGTACTTGGACGCGTGTGATGGAGCATTGTCCTGCATGAAAATCATGTTTTTCTTGAAGGATGCAGACTTCTTCCTCTACCACTGCTTGAAGAAGGTGTCTTCCAGAAACTGGCAGTAGGACTGGGAGTTGAGCTTGACTCCATCCTCAACCCGAAAAGGCCCCACAAGCTCATCTTTGATGATACCAGCCCAAACCAGTACTCCACCTCCACCTTGCTGGCGTCTGAGTCGGACTGGAGCTCTCTGCCCTTTACCAATCCAGCCACGGGCCCATCAAGACTCACTCTCATTTCATCAGTCCATAAAACCTTAGAAAAATCAGTCTTGAGATATTTCTTGGCCCAGTCTTGACGTTTCAGCTTGTGTGTCTTGTTCAGTGGTGGTCGTCTTTCAGCCTTTCTTACCTTGGCCATGTCTCTGAGTATTGCACACCTTGTGCTTTTGGGCACTCCAGTGATGTTGCAGCTCTGAAATATGACCAAACTGGTGGCAAGTGGCATCTTGGCAGCTGCACGCTTGACTTTTCTCAGTTCATGGGCAGTTATTTTGCGCCTTGGTTTTTCCACACGCTTCTTGCGACCCTGTTGACTATTTTGAATGAAACGCTTGATTGTTCGATGATCACGCTTCAGAAGCTTTGCAATTTTAAGAGTGCTGCATCCCTCTGCAAGATATCTCACTATTTTTGACTTTTCTGAGCCTGTCAAGTCCTTCTTTTGACCCATTTTGCCAAAGGAAAGGAAGTTGCCTAATAATTATGCACACCTAATATAGGGTGTTGATGTCATTAGACCACACCCCTTCTCATTACAGAGATGCACATCACCTAATATGCTTAATTGGTAGTAGGCTTTCGAGCCTATACAGCTTGGAGTAAGACAACATGCATAAAGAGGATGATGTGGTCAAAATACTCATTTGCCTAATAATTCTGTACACAGTGTATGAGATTTTTAAATTAACCACTAAACAAACTCAGGCTGAGAACATTGCAATGCCACTGCCACAGAGGCCCCCTAGAAATGGAAGATGGGTTTCTGTAGGTTCAGGTAGACTGAGAGTTGTGGATAGAAGGCATGTCCCACAGTCTGTGGCTCTCCATAATTCATTTGCAGCACTTTCAGAGTGCAAGAGCAACATGGAGGATGGCTCAAGCACAGTGGGTGAGAAACAATCATCTCCCATGCCTAAAGTATGTAAGACTGCAGCCAAAGACAAAAAGGAGAAGGTGAGGATTGATAGTAAGCAGCTGTTGGTGGGCGATTCCATCATAAGAGGTGTGAAGTTTGAGGAGAATGGTGTTGTGAGATGTCTCCCTGGTGCTACCGCTAGCAGGGATAGACGACGAATCCTAAATATTGTTAGGCAAGCAAAGCAGGAAAGGGAAGTGGATGTTATTCTCCATCTTGGGACAAACGATCTGGCTTGCAATGAGGTTTCAAAGGTGAAAGAAGCTTTTCACACACTTGGAAAGGATATACAGGA
The DNA here is from genome assembly GCF_905171765.1 of Bufo bufo. NCBI lineage: Eukaryota > Metazoa > Chordata > Amphibia > Anura > Bufonidae > Bufo > Bufo bufo. The sequence continues at coordinate 329,112,649 of NC_053391.1, read as the reverse complement.
GGTTGCATCAACTGTTTCATTCTCTGCAGTTTTGCCTGTGCATAACCTTCAGCATGACAGGAAGATGCGCTTGGTGAATGGTGTCTGAACCAAGGGTTTGGCTTTGTGTCTCATGATAGCTCTTGTTGGAATGGAAAAGAACTGTACAAGAAAGATGGCTTGCATCTTTCTCTCAAGGGAACGAATGTCCTCGGTGAACAGTTCCAAGTATTTGCTAAGAAGCATTTAAACTAGGAAAGGTGGGCAAAAGAGTGATAATCCAGCAGTCCGACTGCCCCCCGGAACAATGCCAGAAGAGGCCAGTAGCACAAAGGTTAAGAAATGACAAGCTCAGAGTCTTGTCTACAAATGCTCGCAGTCTAGGGAATAAGATCAATGAGCTTGAGGCTATAATGGCATCTGAGAATATAGATGTAGTGGCTGTTACTGAGACGTGGTTCAAGGGGAGTAATGACTGGGATATATCAATACCAGGGTTCTCTCTATACAGGAAAGACAGAGAAGGCAAGAAGGGGGAGGGGTGGCCCTGTATGTGAAAGATAGCATAAAATCTAATTTGATACAAGTTAGCGAGAATAATTTAGAGTCAGTTTGGGTTACCTTGCAGCTTGATAATCATAAGGTAACGCGTGTAGGTGTTATATATAGACCACCTACCCAAGTCAAAGAATTAGATGATCTACTAGTTGAGGAAATAGCTAGAATGACATTGAAGGGGGAAGTTATCATTATGGGAGACTTCAATCTTCCAGATGTAAACTGGAAAACCAAAATAGCTAGTTCTGCCAAGAGTACAGATATTCTAAATTCCCTACTGGGATTATCTCTACAGCAAGTAGTGGAGGAGCCAACCCGGAAGGAGGCCATTTTAGATTTAGTATTCACAAATGGGAATTTGGTATCTGATATTACTGTAGGGGAAAGCTTGGGATCTAGTGATCACCAGTCAGTGTGGTTTACTATAAGTACAGTGACTGAGTCACACCACACAAAAACAAAAGTTTTAGATTTTAGAAAAACAGACTTTTATTGAGTCCAGGAGAAATGGAACTACTTAAAAGTGGCACTATTGAAGGCAACAGAAGATTGCATTAGGCTTGTCAGTAAAAGCAAAAAAAGGAAGAGACCACTGTGGTACTCAGCAGAAGTGGCCAAAATCATTAAAAACAAAAAGATAGCATTTAGGAATTGTAAAAAAAAAATAAAACGAGGATGACAGACAAATTTATAAGATTAGGCAGAGAGAGGCCAAACAAGTTATAAGAGCTTCTAAAGCACAGGCAGAAGAGAAATTAGCTCAGTCAGGGAAAAAAGGCGATAAGGCATTCTTCAGATACATAAATGAAAAAAAGGAAACTAAAACAAGGAATTACCAAATTAAAAACTAAAGAAGGAAGGTATATGGAAGAAGATAAAGAACTAGCTGACTGCCTCAATGAATACTTCTGTTCAGTTTTTACAAAGTAAAATTAAGGAGAAGGACCTCAGTTGGGAAAGAAGACTAATGAATCTTTTGACGCATGTGTCTTTACAGAGGAAGAGGTTCTAAGTCAACTGTCTAAAATTAATACAAATAAGTCACAGGGGCCTGATGGGATACACCCAAAGCTATTAAAAGAGCTCAGCGGTGAACTAGCAAAACCATTAACAGATTTATTTAACCAATCACTGGCAACAGGAGTCGTCCCAGAAGATTGGAAATTAGCAAATGTTGTGCCCATTCACAAGAAAGGTAGTAGGGAGGAATCGGGCAACTATAGGCCAGTAAGCCTGACATCAATAGTGGGGAAATTAATGGAAACCATACTTAAGGAGAGGATTGTGGAACATCTAAAATCCCATGGATTGAAAGATGAAAAACAGCATGGGTTTACTTCAGGGAGATCATGTCAAACTAATCTTATTGATTTTTTTGATTGGGTGACTAAAATAATAGATGGAGGAGGTGCAGTAGACATCGCTTATCTAGACTTTAGTAAGTCTTTTGATACTGTCCCACATAGAAGGCTTATCAATAAAGTGCAGTCATTGGGCTTGGACTCCCATATTGTTGAATGGATTAGGCAGTGGCTGAGGGACAGGCAACAGAGGGTTGTAGTCAATGGAGTATATTCAGACCAAGGTCTTGTTACCAGTGGGGTACCTCAGGGATCTGTTCTGGGACCCATATTGTTTAATATCTTTATCAGCGAAATTGCAGAAGGCCTCAATGGTAAGGTGTGTCTTTTTGCTGATGACACAAAGATTTGCAACAGGGTTGATGTTCCTGGAGGAATACACCAAATGGAAAAGGACTTAGGAAAACTAGAGGAATGGTCAAAAATCTGGCAACTAAAATTTAATGTTGATAAGTGCAAGATAATGCACCTGGGACGTAAAAACCCAAGAGCAGAATATAAAATTAGTGATACAGTCCTAACCTCAGTATCTGAGGAAAGGGATTTAGGGATCATTATTTCAGAAGACTTAAAGGTAGGTAGACAATGTCACAGAGCAGCAGGAAATGCTAGCAGAATGCTTGGGTGTATAGCAAGAGGAATTACCAGTAGAAAGAGGGAGGTGCTCATGCCGCTCTACAGAGCACTAGTGAGACCTCATTTGGAGTATGGTGCTCAGTACTGGAGACCATATCTCCAGAAGGATATTGATACTTTGGAGAGAGTTCAGAGAAGAGCTACTAAACTGGTACATGGATTGCAGGATAAAACTTACCAGGAAAGATTAAAGGACCTTAACATGTATAGCTTGGAAGAAAGACGAGACAGAGGGGATATGATAGAAACTTTTAAATACATAAAGGGACTCAACAAGGTAAAAGAGGAGAGAATATTTAAAAGAAGAAAAACTGCTACAAGAGGACATAGTTTTAAATTAGAGGGGCAAAGGTTTAAAAGTAATATCAGGAAGTATTACTTTACTGAGAGAGTAGTGGATGCATGGAATAGCCTTCCTGCAGAAGTGGCAGCTGCAAATACAGTGGAGGAGTTTAAGCATGCATGGGATAGGCATAAGGCCATCCTTCATATAAGATAGGGCCAGGGGCTATCCATAGTATTTAGTATATTGGGCAGACTAGATGGGCCAAATGGTTCTTATCTGCCGACACATTCTATGTGTCTATGTTTCTATGTTTCTATCTGTATCGCTGTCCTGAGGACGGCGATACAGATGACTGGAGATGAGCGCTTTCACAATGGAAGCGCTCATCTCCCTGTGCCCCGCCGCCGCTGCCAGCTCGGGGGGGGGGGCAATTGCCCCGTTGCCCCCCCCCCTGGATCCGCCACTGCCCTATAACAGTGTCATCCACAGATCCCCCCCATAGCACTGTCATCCACAGATCCCCCTCCCTATAACAGTGTCATCCACAGGCAACTAGGACATGTTGAAATATGAGTGACTGTTTTTTTTTAAAATCACAGACAGTAGGACTTTTCTTCCCTGTTGCGGTTTTAGGTATTGGGTAAAGTATCGCAGCATTTCTAAGCATACTTGTGTAAATGTATCGTTGTTATAGCTGCCCCCCCTACTTTTGTCCTGGCCCCCAGTGTGCCCCCCCCCCCTAAAAAAAAATAATTGAAAGCTAGAGACGCCACTGGATACCATTTATATTGTATTAATCCCCTCTAGGAGAGAGGTAGGAAGTAACTTCACATAACCAACAATATTCCAATCCTATAATGTTTAATGAGTATACCAGTAATAAAAAAATAAAAAAAATAAAAACTAAATATCTGTTAAAAAAGAGGAATCTATTCACTATATTTTAATCCATATAAAACAGCCTGAAAACTGACATTCAAATACTCTGGATAACTCACCAGGGAGCCCTAGGGGTTTGGGGCAATAACAATAAATGTCCTTTGAAGAAAAACAATCAAAAACAATGTCTACTGGATGTGTTGAACTTGAAACATATGTAATCCATATGATATTTATATATATTACCAGTATAGTTTGTGCTTGATGCCACAAATATCACAAGCGAATCACAATTGCTTATGGCACATAGACTAAACAGCTGAGTATTCCCCATTTGTAGCAATGCTCCCACGAATATCCATCTACTGTATGACGAAGATAACAATCCACTGTGGCATATACATGCAACAGCTAAGGGTGCTGCCACGTATCATAGCTGTGCTGCAGTTTGGGTGCAACAAATAATAAAAGCGCATAAAACGTATACGGTTTTTGCAGAAGCATATCTACGTTCAGTGTGCAAGCACGGCCACTGCTGCTGGATTGCAAGGTGGTCATAAGCCCTGGATATGAGAAATACAGTACAGACCAAAAGTTTGGACACACCTTCTCATTCAAAGAGTTTTCTTTATTTTCATGACTATGAAAATTGTAGATTCACACTGGAGGCATCAAAACTATGAATTAACACATGTGGAATTATATACATAACAAACAATTGTGAAACAACTGAAAATATGTCATATTCTAGGTTCTTCAAAGTAGCCACCTTTGGCTTTGATTACTGCTTTGCACACTCTTGGCATTCTCTTGATGAGCTTCAAGAGGTAGTCCCCTGAAATGGTTTTCACTTTATAGGTGTGCCCTGTCAGGTTTAATAAGTGGGATTTCTTGCCTTATAAATGGGGTTGGGACCATCAGTTGCGTTGAGGAGAAGTCAGGTGGATACACAGCTGATAGTCCTACTGAATAGACTGTTAGAATTTGTATTATGGCAAGAAAAAAGCAGCTAAGTAAAGAAAAACGAGTGGCCATCATTACTTTAAGAAATGAAGGTCAGTCAGTCAGCCGAAAAATTGGGAAAACTTTGAAAGTAAGGGCTATTTGACCATGAAGGAGAGTGATGGGGTGCTGCGCCAGATGACCTGGCCTCCACAGTCACCGGACCTGAACCCAATCGAGATGGTTTGGGGTGAGCTGGACCGCAGACTGAAGGCAAAAGGGCCAACAAGTGCTAAGCATCTCTGGGAACTCCTTCAAGACTGTTGGAAGACCATTTCAGGGGACTACCTCTTGAAGCTCATCAAGAGAATGCCAAGAGTGTGCAAAGCAGTAATCAAAGCAAAAGGTGGCTACTTTGAAGAACCTAGAATATGACATATTTTCAGTTGTTTCACACTTGTTTGTTATGTATATAATTCCACATGTGATAATTCATAGTTTTGATGCCTTCATAGTCATGAAAATAAAGAAAACTCTTTGAATGAGAAGGTGTGTCCAAACTTTTGGTCTGTACTGTAAGTCGCAGCTGCTGACAAATCAGTGGCCTCGGCAGTGGTAGCGGCCATGTCCTGTGCCTTCACATATCACCGATGTGGTTATTAATTAGCCAGCAGGGGTGACTTGTGTGTTATACCTCTGATCCACCAGGGAACAGAAGTGGATGAGAAAATAGCCCAGAACTGGAACCAAAGCATCAGTGACACTAAACCTGTACATAGCAAAAGGGGTTCCTGATCTCAGAGAACTTCTCTCAAACCCAATGCATGAACTATGTGAAAATAGGTTTTCTAAACTAGTCAAACCCAGCTCCATTTTCCCTTGAAATTACATGAGCATATCAGTCATAACTACTCATCAAGAAGATATATATTTACATAAAGAGTAAGCAAGTGGTGGAATATGTGCCGTAAATAACATACAAGCAGTGCTATTGTAACCTCTGTGCCCTGTAAGTAAGCTCCCACTGAACTGACCTAAGATTCTAACCTCATCGGAAAGGCCCCCTCCTCAACCTCTGCTCCCACACCCTGCTGTCTGATTACCTCATGGTAAACCACCTGTGTTATCAGAGAGGTGAATGGAGCAGTGTTTGCCAGGCCTCCATACCATCAGACCTCTGTTTAGCCCTACCACCAGGGAAGAACCAGACCTGGAAACTGTGAGCAAACCCTAAATGTTCACCAATATTTATACACCTTTGTCTCTAGGCTTTTAATGCTCTGGAATCTTGTTGCTTGGAGCACAGCCACAGTGATCTAGGAGATGCTGGTGGAAACAGCAATGCAAGAATAGTTTTTAAAATTAAAATAGTGAATAGTTGCCCATTTTTGCCAAATTCATGACTATTTAAAAAACAAAAAGGAGCAGTGCGGGGGAGCCTGAATATTTCTGTGCCTATGGCACTGTCTTCTTGCTTTGTCATGCGTCATTTTGTAATTTGAGATGTGCCAGGGAATATGTAAACCATGAGATTTGTAATTTCTACTCCTGTTTCAATTTCCCGTCATGCTTTCTCTCAGGCTCGATCACTGGTAAGCACGCAAGGCTTTCATTCACTTTGAAAGAAATATAGAACAATTTGAAGGGAATCGTTAACTAAATTAGACATTCAATCAAGAGGGACTTTACATGTTCAAATAACTAACTGAGAATGTCACAAATCATTACATTGAGTTTATTTTGTTAGTATTGTATATGTGATCAGTTCGTATGTCCCTATGCAACGTGCAGTAAAGTAAAATTAAATCCAAGTAGCGATGAGCGAACTTCTGTTTTTAAGTTCGTCGTACAAGGTTCGGGTTATGTAAGAATTCCGTTATGGATTCTTTTACTACGGACAATTCGTGGTTGCGGAATCCATAACGGAATTCTTAAATAACCCGAACCTGAACCGTGTACGCCAAACTTGAAAACAGAAGTTCGCTCAACACTATATCCAAGCAAATATAGTGAAACCTGTCCAAAAGTCCACCTCTTAGGCTCCTCTCACACGAGCGAGTTTTTCGCGCAGGTGCGATGCGTGACTTGAACGCATAGCACCCGCACTGAATCCTGACCAATTCATTTCAATGGGTCTGTGTACATGAACGTTGTTTTTTCAAGCATCAGTTCTGCATTGCGTGAAAATCGCAGCATGTTCTATATTCTGCGTTTTTCACGCAGCCCTGGCCCCATAGAAGTGAATGGGGCTTCAGTGAAAAACGCATCGCATCCGCAAGCAAGTGCGGATGCAATGCGTTTTTCACTGATGGTTGCTAGGAGATGTTTGTAAACCTTCATTTTTTTTATCATGTGCGTGAAAAACGCATCAAAACGCATTGCACCCGCGTGGAGAAAACTGAACAACTGAATGCACAGACAAAACTGACTGAACTTGCTTGCAAAATGGTGCAATTCGTCACGCTTGTTTGAAAGAGGCCTTAGGCTTCGTCCACACTTCTGTTTTTCACGGACGTGTGCAGTCCGCGTTTTACACAGACAGCCCATGTACCCATTGATTTAAATATGTCTTTTGACACATCAGTATTTTTTTACTGACCGTGGGTGAGTAAAAAAAAATCACGGAGACATGCACTACTTTAGTCCGTAATGTGGAAAAAACATGCCATTGAAGTCTATGGGTCTGTGAAAGTCACGGACACAAACGGATGGCATCCATGGAGTGTCCATTTTTCACAGAAGACAGATGGCAAATGCTCTTAAAATTTATTTTCAGCCAAGCAACGTCTGTGGATTACGGATGACATAATACTAGCATGAAAATGTGAATGAGGCCTTAGAGAGGACCACCCCTTATCCAGACTAGATTACTGGTGATAGATTTTCACCCTCTATTAGGGCTCATGCACATGCAACGGGCGCCTGCCCCTAGGGCCCTCTATATTGCATGTCCCAGGTGTAGGAATGCCGAGTGCTATGTTGTGTCCTAAAATGACTCTTTATGTGTGTCACGGTGCTCCTACCTGGAGATGGCTGGACCCCAGGCTCTGGCTCCGAACCAATCAATAGGGGGAATAATTGAGGCTTTGGCCTCTATGGCCAGCAGAGCTTAAGGTTCTCTGGCTGGCGTGGGCACGTCCAGCAGGGACGTGCTCCTGTACACCCTTCGCCTAGCTGGGGGTAAGCTAGACTAACTTCTAACTGGTCCACACCCTTCCTGCAGGAAGTAGGGCTAGCCCACTTCTCTCCAGATAGGGATTAGAATGGAATAGAGAGTTCCATTCTACCTACGTACAGCTCTGCCATGTTTGCTGCCACCTGCATTACATGAACAGTTACATAACATTAGAAATGCACATTGTGAAGAAAATTGAAAAAATGCATAAGATGACATGAGGTTAGACCAATAAAGACAGTAGCAGAGTGCAGAAGTGGTAACACCACTCTGGGGTGTTACACACACAAATGTATTTTTTTCCGTGTCCGTTCCAGATTTTTGGGGCCCGTATGCGGAACCATTCACTTCAATGGGTCTGCAAAAAAAAACTAATTAACTCACTGTGCATTCCATTTCTGTATGCCTGCATGGCCATTCCGCAAAAATGATAGAACATGTCCTATTCTTGTCCGTTTTGCGGACAAGGATAGACATTGTTACAATGGATCTGCAAAAAACAGATGCAATACGGATGTCATACGGACGTCATCCATATTTTTTGAATGTATACAAACATCTCTTAGCAACCATCCATGAAAAACGCATCGCATCCGCACTTGCTTGCGGATGCGATTTTCACGCAGCTCCTTTCACTTTTATAGAGCCAGCGCTGCGTGAAAATCGCAGAATATAGAACTTGCTGCGATTTTCACGCAACGCACAAGTGATGCGTGAAAACCAACGCACATGTACACAGCGCCATTGAAATGAATGGGTCCGGATTCTGTGTTAGCGCAATGCGTTCGCATCACACATTGCACCCGCGCGGAATACTCGCTCGTGTGAAAGGGGACTTAAGCTCTTCACAACCGGGCAATTTTCTGTTTTTTCATTTTTGTTTTTATTCCCAGCCTTCCCAAAGCCATAACTTTTTTATTTTTCCATTCACATAGCTTCATAGCTTGATTTTTGTGGGACAAGTTGCACTTTCTAATGGCACCAATTACGGTTGCATACTGTAGTACAGTAGTAGTAGTATACAGTTTTATCGGTTTTGTTTTCAACGTGTTTCCTATGTGGTAAAACTGACCTGTTAAGTTCATTCTCTTCATTCTCGGTCAGTACAATTACAGTGACACCACATTTTGTATATTTTCTTTTTCTTGTGTTTCAATGTTGAAAAAAAAAAACTTTAGACCAAAATTATTATTTTTTGCATCGCCATATTCTGGGCCCCATAACGTTTTTATTTTTATGTGTACAGAGCTGCGTGAGGGCTCATTTTTTGTAGGGCGATATATACTTTTCATTGATACCATATTAGACTTTTTCATCACTTTTTCTAAAAAAAATTGTGGGAGGTGAAGCAGACAAAAAACAACAAATCGGCCATTTTGACTTTTTTTCTTAGTTTTGACATTTTCCATATGGGATAAATATTTTTATGTTTTAATAGTATGGGCGTTTTTGCATGTAGCAATACCCATGATGTTTATTTTTTTATTGTTTATGTATTTTAATTTTGGGGAAAGGGGGGTGATTTGAAATTTAATATTTTTTTAATATATTTTTAAAACCCTTTTTAAATGTTTTTTTTATTAATTTTTTAGACTTTTTAACAGATCTCTTAGGAAACTTGAACAAGCAATCATTAGATTGCTTCTCTCATAGACGCCCAATGCATTAGCTATGAGAATTTTACTGTGTTTCTGTGGAGCCTTGCCACAGGCAGTCTCTCCATAGGAACCTATGTGTGGCAGACTTGGATTATTCAGGAGGACTGACGCTGCCGCACACACCATCCAGCTCCTGGTTTTTAGCCTCACAGATGCTGTGGTCATATTTGATCACGGCATCTGAGGGGTTAAATGTGTGCGACTCCCGTTATTGTTGATCGCATACATGAGCCCCGGATGCCTGCTGTTTAAAACTGCAGGCACCCGGTGGCTCTGGCACCCACTGTGCTTGCGAGCAGATCCCATCTTTAAATACAGACCACCGACATAAATTTAGGTTAGGCAATTGGGAAGAGGTTAAAAGGGATGTTTGATATTGATATTGACAACCTATCCTAAGGATAGGTCATCAGAATCTGATTGACGAGGATCTAACTCCCAACACCCCTGGCCTAGGTACAGCTTAGTCCCATTCAAGCGAATGAGGCTGAACTGCAATCCCAAGCACAGCCGTTATCCAATGGACAGTGATGTGCTTGGCAAGCCGATCAGCAACCGCGACAATCTGATATTGATGACCTATCCTGAGGATGGCCCTTCAATATTAAACACCCATTAAACCCGTTAACTCTATTAAAAAGTACAATCAATATGCGTAGTCTGATTTGAGAGGCATAGGAAACGTCTTCATAATTTATTAATATAAAAACTGCATGTAAATTACAAACCATACCAATTCAAATTCTTTCTTATTGTCTAGATTATTTGTTTGTTATTGCATTATTTAACACTGCAAAATTATTGTGAGAATATATATTCATTCAAGCAGTTTGGAAGTAAATAGTTCATTTTTGGGTTTCTCTAAATAGTTCTCTTACAGTTAATAATTGAATGGTTATTGTTTTACCCGTTTTCTCTGGGACTGCAAATTGGGCACCTATACTTTTTGATATACCCAGTTGGCAATGGCCAAAAAGCATAAACCATATTATGCTCTCCCCTTGGATGTTTTAGCTTGGATTGGGCAGCATGGTGGCTCAGTGGTTATGGTTAGCACTACTGCCTTGCAGCGCTGGGGGTTCTAGGTTAAAATCCGACCAAGGACAACATCTGTTTGTATGTTGTTTGTGTGGATTTCCTACAGGTACTTTGGTTTCCTCCCACACTCCAAAGACATACTGATAGGGACCTTAGATTGTGAGCACCATTGGGGACAGTTGGTTGCTAATGTCTGTAAAGCGCTGCAGAATATAGTAGAGCAATATAAGTGCATAATAGACTGTTCAACTGAACGCTGTGAAAAAAAAAGCTAACCAGCTTTCATTTTTGTACCCAGTGTGAAAGATTTAATTTGCAATTGTAGGAACTTATCGCCTAAGGCATTCATTGAATAATGTAGCCATCAATAAATGATCTACTGTATTGAATGACGCCGTCTGAAAGCTAGAATAAATTTTTCCCTGGAGTTGGTGAACTCCACCCTCTCCTATAATACATATCTAGTGTGCAGGGTCAGAGTGGCCGACCAGAGGCCCAGGCTCTGATGCAATAGTAGGCTCCAAAAGTCAAGAAGAAAAAAAAACATTTGCAGCCACCTTTGGAGATAATCACATGCCACTATGGTCTATTTTGTTTATTCAAAAACTTTTCGACTGTATTGATGATATAGGGGTTGGGTCAGAAGAATAATTTCCTCTGGTGGGCCCTAGAAACCCCAGTCTGAAACTACTCGTGTGTGCTTGAGACCCCGAGGCATTCTTCTGTAGTCAAGGTTATTCGTTTAGTTCTGAACTCTCAGCTATTGTAAGTTACTATAACAACCACTTCTTGTGAACTATCAAAAGACGCAGACGTAAGAGAGGTCTTCAAGAACGTACGAGGTCTTTAAATTTAGGTTGTCCAGGCCTTAAGGGGTATTCCAGAATTTTTATATTGATAGCCTATCAGCGGGGGTCCGACACCTTACATCCCTACTGAATAGCTGTTATCAAGAAGACTACTTCAATGGGAGCCATGCTGAAGTTACCAGCTACATCCATTACACAGCCGACAGAGCTATGAAGTTCCAGCATTGACACTACTCAGTAACAGTTTATTGGCGAAGGTGCCTGTGACATTATGCCCATTAGTCAAATGGTCATTCTGAAACTCAGTATACAATGTTTGATAGTGTACTTGGTATATAATGAAGAAACCTCAGAGCTTGTCTGAGCAACACGGCCCCGAACAGTTGATGCAGGGGTGCTGGGAGTTGGACCCCCACCCATCTGATATCATCTATCCTGAGGATAGGTCATCAATATTTAAAAGGTTTTCCCATCTCAGACAATGGGAGCATCCGGCAAAGTAAAGGAGGGCGGACCACGGATGCGCCACTGTTCTCCCTTAAGTTATATGGGGGTGCCAAAAATAGCCGAGCACTGGCGCGGCTATTTCCATCGGACCAATAGAAGTGAATGGAAGTGGTGACCGCACAAGTGTGGTGCACTCCCATTCATTTGTATAGGGATTCTGCACTCCTATTCCGCACTGCTATTTTCGGCGAGCCAATAGAAATGATTGGTGTTGGCCAGACCCAGCCCTGCTGACCACCACTTTGCCAGCTTTGTTTTCATCTATGTTTACGAGATAGGTGCGGGTCCTACCTCTGGGACCAGAATCTATCAGACAATGGGGGCATATCCTAGCGATATGCCCCCATTGCTGAGATGGGAATACCCCTTTAAGTCCCGGAAAACTCTTTAAACCAACTTTTTTTTATCCTAGGTTTAAAGGGTTGGTAGAATCTATGACACCAGGCAAACTTACCAGGTTACATTCAAACTTCTGAACGTTGTGTTGTCTCAAAATAAATTTGCAGATGATGTCAACAGAAGACTTACAGTTGCCTAACTGCCTGACCTCCATAACTGTGGTTGCTCTGCAGGAAGTATTTTAATGTCCCATAGCTGAAACTAACATGAATTTAATAGAGAGGTGAATAAAAATAACACACTGGAAATCTCAGAAGTAAGCCTAAACAAAAAGAATGAGTTGTTTGCAGGTATTTTAATTACTGTTGTGGTCACAGTCGTCCTTGTTTCATAATGCAGGATTTTCAGGGTTGACCACAAGATCCCAATCAGTTCTGCAGGTTACTAAACATAAGTTTTCTAGAACAAGAAGTAAAACAATTAAATGCACTATTTTTTCAGTATGTTTGTAGCAGTAAAGAAAACTTTTTAAAACAAACATAACAGAAGAGAACTCTCTGGTCACACCATTAGCTTATTACCTTTTAACTTCATAGTATCTGATAAAATACACTTTTTGTCCTTACAACAGCTTGTTCTTCAATTCAATAAGTGCCACAAGCCCAGGAGGAGTGGATGGTGGTCGTAGTAGTGGCTCTGACTCTAACAGTCAATCACAATGGCAATCCTCACACTGATGCTTCCTAGGGCCATTGCAGTGAAAGGAGAGTGCCCCTATTTTCCCCTGGGGTACACTCTGATGTTGGGCCAAAATAAAGGAATTGAAACAAGGCCGGCATGATTAACATATATAAATAGCCTATATTTAAAAATATGATGAAAAGCTGTTCCATTTAAAATCCCCACAAAAGACAAGGCTTCTTTACCATAAAAACTGTGAACCTGCGGAATAGTCTACTTCAGGACATTGTCACAGCAGAAACAGTGGGCTGCACACTGGCGTACATGCAGGGGTTGCAGTTGGGACCGGGCCCAGCACTCCAGGGGGCCCGGCCGCCTGTGGACCCTCCCCCCCAGGCCGCCCTAAAGCATGTTAAAAACGACCGCTGGCAGGAGCCCCGCTGTGCTCACATGTAATGGAGCGCTCTCATGGGGCCCGGCATGAAGTACAGTGGCAATTTCAGGCCCCATCAGAGCGCTCCATGCCTCCATTACATATATAATATGGGGGGGAGCACGCACTCACTCACACATACCCTACCAGGCAGTTTGTTTCCATAGTGAAGCAGGGAAACCTCTCTGCTCCCTGCTTCACTGTTCTTCAGAGCTCAGGAGCTCCCCCTGCTGGCCCCACCGCGCTGCTGGCTGTGGGAAGAGAGCTGAAAGCCCAGGAATCTGCCTTCAGCACAGCCAGCAGCGCGATGAGTGTGGGAGCCTGTCATCAGGGAAGAAGGTAAGTATGTGTTTTTTTTTTTTTTTTTCTAACCCTGCAGACTGGGGGCAAGGTGGGGGGGGGGGTTGATGGGCACAGCTAGAGTGAGGGGGCACAAAAGTGGGCATCTCTACTGAGGGGCACCTAATCTGCCATAACTAATCTGAGGGGGCACCTCATCTGGCATAACTACTGTGAGGGGGGCACATATGAAGTCATAACTATGAGGGGGCACATATGAAGGCATAACTACTGTGAGGGGGTATGTAATCTGGCATAACCACTGTGAGGGGCACATATGTGAGTATATCTAATGTGAGGGGCACATAATCTGACATAACCACTCTGAGGGGGCACATATCTGGGCATATCTACTTTGAGGGGGCACATAACCGGGCATAAATACTGTGAAGGGGCACATAATCTGGCATTACTACTGTGAGGGGACACATAATCTGGCATAACCACTCTGAGAGGGCACATATCTGGGCATATCTACTTTGAGGGAGCACATAATTGGGCATAAATACTGTGAGAGGGAACATAATCTGGCATAACTACTGTGAGGGGCACATAATCTGGCATTACTACTGTGAGGGGCACATAATCTGGCATTGCTACTGTGAGGGGGCACATAATCTGGCATTACTACTGTGAGGGGGTACATAATCTGGCATTACTACTGTGAGGGGACACATAATCTGGCATTACTACTGTGAGGGGCACATAATCTGGGCATTACTACAGTGAGGGGGCACATATCTGGGCATTACTACTGTGAGGGGGCACATATTTGGCATTACTACTGTGAGGGGGCACATAACTGGGCATTACTACTGTGAGGGGACACATAATCTGGCATTACTACTGTGAGGGAGGCACATATCTGGGCATAACTACTGTACGGGGACACATATTTGGCATAACTACTGTGAGGGGGCACATATCTGGGCATAACTACTGTGACAGGAACAAAGGTGGGCATAACTACTGTGAGGGGCCACAAGGTGGGCATTAGTACTGTGTCGTTGCACTTAGGGGAAATGTCCTAGATTACCCTGCTATACATGGGCATGGCTCAGTCTTACAGGCCAGCACAGCGCCCCCTGCTGGTGATTTCACAGGGGGCAGTCACCATCCCTTCCTTATGTGATTATTCTTTTTTTTCTCACCACAGGGACCTTGTTCTGGATCCAGCAGACATCACGCCGACGCCCGTGACACCCTGGATGAGGTAGGACCAGATTTTATTAGGACTGGGTGAGTGTAGCCATGCATTGGGCTTAGGACTCTTTAACACGAGCGGATCCCGTGCAGGTAATCCGCTGCGTGAAAGAGAGCCAAGCCCCATTCCGGACAGCAGAGACACGGAGCATTAACATGATTGATAATGCTCCGTGCCTCTCTGTGACCTTTTTACTACAAAATCTTGAAGCTAGACTCCCTCCTGAGACTGAGAGCTGCCTGCTGCACCTGCTACATAAGTATGCTGAAATTGGGGACAGACCTGGAGGGCATGCTGCTGCAGAACACAAGGGGGGAAGCCACTGTCAGGGACACACCATCCTATCCATGATAGTCTATCACTGGGATGGTGTGTTCCTGCCAGTGGTTTCACCCCTTGTGTTCTGCAGCAGCATGCCCTGCACTTATATACAGCCTATACCTATGTACAGCCTATACCTATATACAGCCTACAACTATATATTGCAGTACATAGGTGTAGACTGTATATAGATATAGGCTGTATATAGGTATAAGCATACCTATCTAGCTACCTATCTATCTATCTATCTATCTATCTATCCCACAGGGTTTATATTGTTTGGCATGGTGTAACCTCCAAACATTTGCTGTACAGTATACATTATAATCCCTGTAACATGCTGTACAATATACATTATAATCCCTGTAACATGCTGTACAATATACATTATAATCCATACACCATGCCGTTCAATATACAGTATAGGGTCTCATGCACACGACCGTTGTTTTGGTCCGCATCCGAGCCGTTGTTTTTGCGGCTCGGGTGTGGACCCATTCACTTCAATGGGGCCGCAAAAGATGCGGACAGCACTCCATGTGCTGTCTGCATCCGTTGCACCGTTCCGTGGCCCCGCAAAAAAAATATAGCATGTCCTATTCTTGTCCGTTTTGCGGACAAGAATAGGCATGTCTACAATGGGCCGCCCGTTCCGTTCCGCAAATTGCGGAAGGCACACGGGCGGCTTCCGTTTTTTGCGGATCCGCGTTTTGCGGACCACAAAAAACAGCACGGTCGTGTGCATGTAGCCTAACACTGCCTTCCCTGCGATAATCACTTATGAAGCAGCCGCTGGAAGTTGAAACACTGTATGCAGTGAGCGCTTACTTCCGGCGGCTGCTTCATGAGTGATTATCGCAGGGAAGGCAGGTTAGTAAGTGTACCGGAGCATTAGATTTAATAGAAATGGTGAATATACATATTATTTTAACCCCTAAGACGCCTGTGGCCACCGGGTAGCACGGGAGGCAGAAGCACAGCACCCGCACATCCCGTCTCCCCTTTTCAAATAGAAGACGGATGGCCCTTAGCAACGCTCATTTCTGAGAGCGCTGCTAAGGGCCATTTTAGCCCCAGTTTACTACTAAAATTAAACGTTTTGGCTAAATAAAGTATATTAGAAAAATGTTACCTATCACTTGCCCTACACTTTATCAAAAAAAAAAATTTCAATGGCAGTTACACTTTAAGCTTTACATGAATACGGTATACTTTACAGTTGTGTGCAGTTATGTACAATTAGAGTTGTTGCGATACCAAATTTTTGATACCATAAAAAAGTATTGCGATACTCGATACTATTCGATACCACGCGAAAAAAATAAAACATCAAAAAAGCCACGTGCATTCCGCATTTAAAAAAATGGCGAATCGTGCAGTTTTTATTGATTTATTTTCTGTTCCGGCGTTCACCGCATAGATTTTTTTTATATTTTAATAGTTTGGACTTTTCGAACGTGGCTATATGTGATATGTTTATTTATTTATTGTTTATATATTTTATATGTAAAACTGGGAAAGGGGGTGATTTATACTTGCTGTGTTTTTTTTTTTTTTACAGTTTATTTAATAACTATTTCCCCCCTTAGAGGCTAGAACCTGGGATCTTTAAATCCCTTGTCCTATTCACCCTGATAGATCTCTATTAGGGTGAATAGGGCCTCACACTCTCCCTGCTGCCCTGTGCATAGTGCACACAGCAGCAGGGAGCTGACTATGGCAGCCAGGGCTTCAGTAGCGTCCTGACTGCCATGGTAACCGATCGGAGCCACAGGATTACACTGCTGGGGCTCCGATCAGAAGTTGCAACTGCCACCAATGAGGGGGAGGGGACCCTGTGGCCACTGCAACCAATGAGAAGGGGTGGGGACCCTGTGGCCACTGCCACCAATGATTTTAATACTGGGGGGGGCACACTGCGCCACCAATGATAATTAACCTTTAATACAGGAGGCTGGTACTGGCAGCAGATCAGTGGCAGTTAATCCCTCAGGTGCCACACCTGAGGGGTTAACTGCTGCTGATCACAGCTCCCTGTCAGAGGCAGGGTGCCGGCTATGCGATTCTGCTGCAGGCACCTGCCTCCTGTATTAAAAGTTAAAGACGACCTTTCATGAGCAGGCTACATAGAGCGGTGCCCAGGGATCTCCTTACTATTATTCCTGAGCGCCGCTCCGTTCGCCCGCTCTGTATGCTAATTACTACCATCGGAGCAATGGAGAGGATACATCAGTTTCTCTCCTGGGCGTTCCTTCTCCCTGGCTGTGACGCTCTGCGCTGCGATTGGACAGCGCTACAGCCAGGGAGAAGGAACGCCTAGGAGAGAAGCTGATGTCTCCTGCCCATTGCTCCGATAGTAGTAATTACCATACAGAGCAGGAGACGGTAATGGGGACACAGCGGGCGAATGGAGCAGTGTGCAGGAATAATAGTAAGTGCAGCGAGATCCCTGGGCGCCGCTCTATGTAGCCTGGTTACTTAAAGTCCAGACCCATTTAAAGTCCTGCTATCATTGGTGGCGCAGTGCGCCCGCCCCTCCCTCCTCATTGGTGGCCGCAGCGGCACAGGGGGGAAGGAGAGAGCACTTCCTTTTCCCCTGTGCTGCTGAGGGAACATGAGCGTTCTGTGATACTAGACTGCGCAGCAGTGCAGCCCAGTATCGAAAAAATGGAAATCGTATCGTATCGATACCGGGACAAAAGTATTGATTGGGTATCAAAATTTCGATAACTGCAACAACCCTAATGTACATATACATACCTCCCAACTCTTGCCCCAGGCAAATTGTGCAGAGGTAGAGCTTGGCAGGACAGCAGGATTGCCATCCAAAATCGGCCTGCCCCGCACAAAGCGGTACTGTTGGGAGGCATGTTGGGTGAATGGTAGCGGAGGTAGTGGGGGGGTGGAGGCAGGTTGGGGGGGGAGGGCGACGGGAAGGGGGCCCCATGGATCAGTTTTGCATCGGGGCCCCATGGATTGTGTGTACGCCACTCAGTGGGCAGTTTAAAAAAAGGCTTAGATTATTTCTTAGAACTAAACAACAATAGTACTTATGAAAATGGGTAGAATTCAGTTTTTTTTCACTTCCCTTCCCTTAATCCTCATGCACACGACCGTTGTGTGCATCCGTGGCCGTTGTGCCGTTTTCCGTTTTTTTTTTTTGCGGACCCATTGACTTTCAATGGGTCCATGGAAAAATCGGAAAATGCACAGTTTTGCAGCCGCATCCGTGATCCGTGTTTCCTGTCCGTCAAAAAAAATATGACCTGTCCTATTTTTTTGACGGACAACGGTTCACGGACCCATTCAAGTCAATGGGTCCGTGAAAAAACACGGATGCACACAAGATTGGCATCTGCGTCCGTGGTCCGTGGCTACTTTCACACAGACGGATCCGCAGATCCGTCTGCATAAAAGCTTTTTCAGAGCTGAGTTTTCACTTCGTAAAAACTCAGATACGACCGTATATTCTAACACAGAGGCGTTCCCATAGTGATGGGGACGCTTCTAGTTAGAATATACTTTGAACTGTGTACATGACTGCCCCCTGCTGCCTGGCAGCACCCGATCTCTTACAGGGGGCTGTGATCCGCACAATTAACCCCTCAGGTGCTGCACCTGAGTGGTTAATTGTGCGTATCATAGCCCCCTGTAAGAGATCATGTGCTGCCAGGCAGGAGGGGGCACCCTCCTCCCTCCCCAGTTTTAAATTCATTGGTGGCCAGTGGGCCCCCCCTCCCTCCCCTGTAGTTAACACATTGGTGGCCAGTGCGGCCGACCGGGCGCTCCTCCTACTGGTAAGTGACAGGTCTGTGCTATAAGCAATGCGCCGCACAGACCTGTCACTTACCAGTAGGAGGAGTGCCCGGCCGGTCACAGACATCGCAGCTCGCAGGTAAGTATAATGCTTCTAAAAATTGCTAAGTAACCATGGCAACCAGGACTGCAGTAGCGTCCTGGTTGCCATGGTTACCGATCGGAGCCCCAGCGATTAAACTGGGACTCCGATCGGTACTCTCCGCTGCCACCAATGATAGGGGGGAGATTTTAATTAGGAGGGGGAGGGAGGGGGGCTGATGAATCTACAGGGAGGGGGGCCAATGAATCTACAGTACTACAGGGGAGGGAGGGGGGCCGGCCGCACTGGCCACCAATGTGTTAACTACAGGGGAGGGAGGGGGGCCGGCTGCACTGGCCACCAATGTGTTAACTACAGGGGAGAGAGGGGGGTCGGCCGCACTGGCCACCAATGTGTTAACTACAGGGGAGGGAGGGGGGCCGGCCGCACTGGCCACCAATGTGTTAACTACAGGGGAGGGAGGGGGGGCCGGCCGCACTGGCCACCAATGTGTTAACTACAGGGGAGGGAGCAGGGGGCAGTCATGTACACAGTTCTTTTAGTATATTCTAACCTGAAGCGTCCCCATCACCATGGGAACGCCTCTGTGTTAGAATATACCGTCGGTTCTGAGTTTCACGATCTAACTCAAATCTGATGGTATATTCTAACATAGAGGCGTTCCCATGGTGATGGGGACGCTTCAAGTTAAAATATACCATCGGATTGGAGAAAACTCTGATCCGATGGTATAAAAGGGACTCCTGACTTTACATTGAAAGTCAATGGGGGACGGATCCGTTTGCAATTGCACCATATTGTGTCAACGTCAAACGGATCCGTCCCCATTGACTTGCATTGTAATTCAGGACTGATCCGTTTGGCTCCGCACGGCCAGGCGGACACCAAAACGACTTTTTTTTCATGTCCGTGGATCCTCCAAAAATCAAGGAAGACCCACGGATGAAAAAAAACGGTCACGGATCACGGACCTACGGACCTATTGCACAGGCCAATGCAAAGTGACTGGGAAGGAATGATTGCTATCACAGTCATTGCTTCCAGATTCAGCTCTATTGATTATCGGTAGCACATTCCTACATCTTTCATCCTGATAAAATATGCAAATTAATTGACAAACGAGTGATTTCTTGTTTATCAGCTGATAGGTGGCACAATTATGCAGGCCAGATATCAGAAATGAGCATTTCTATGAATACCGGTTCCTACTAATTGGCCCAAACATCATGCAATGTAATAGAGGCTTAAAGGGATTTCCTGGTAAAAATGATTTTAAAAAAAGTTCCCACAGCATGGCTCCTGAAACAGAAGATTCATACTTTCCGGCACCCTGCTACTCCCGCTGTCTCCATCTTGCGGTCCCAGCTCTGTCTACATCTGGTTAGCTATGGGCATAGTCATACACCGCTCCAGCCAGTGAGCCTGAATTTATGTCAGTTTACGTTTAGTTTTACTTCTCACAACAGTTATATAGTTAAATGGTTGATATAGTTGAAAAAAGACATGTCCATCAAGTTCAACCAGGGCAGGGGTGCACAACTTGTGGCCCGTAGAACCAAAGTTTACCCCCCCCCCCCCCCCCCCCTGTCGTTCTGGGCAGAAACACAGCTGATCCTGCCAGTAGACCCTCATCAGCTCTGCCTTGTACAAAGCCCCTACAGCAGGCTGGTTTCCCCTGTAACTGGGGCTCTTTTGGATGCCCCATTTACAGTGGAAATAATGTAAAAAAAGAAAAAAGTCATATAGTCTCCCTTAGGTCTTTTAGTGACCTCTTGGGGACAAATTATGTGGAAAAAATATAAAAAAAAGAAGCTAAAAAAAAAGAAAAGTCAGTGTTCCCCAGAGGTCTTTTAAAGATCTCTTGGGGGACATATTATGTGGCAAAAATGTGGCCACAAGCAACATTTCACCGCTGAAGCCAGTCATTGGCTGGAGAGGTCCATGTAACCATACCCATAGCCTGCCGGATGTAAACAGCGCGGGGACCGAAAGAAGGAGACAGCGAAGGCAGCACGTGGCATGGAGCAAGTAAGTATGAATCTTCTATTTCAGGGGCCATGCTGTGGGAACTTGTTAAAAAATCATTTTTACCAGAAAAGTGGCGACATTTCCTTCCATCCTGCCTCCTATTCTTATATCAGCGCTTTCCTTCACTGCAGAGGATGGCGCTCACTGGTTATTACCACCTTCTGCCCCCAGTTATAGGTGCCCTGCAATAACCAGTAAGCACTTTACCTTACTAGTGGGAAGAGCACTTTTTGTTCAACTGTCACGAACGTACCGAGATATATGGACATTCCCGCGACAGGTGGCAGGAAATCTGTGGGACTAGCAACACGTGGTTTGATCTGACATGTTTTCCTTTTGGATCAAATAACGTTTGTGTTGTTTCTGGTGCTTGCCACACCTTCCTTCCCCAGGTGTGGCTACTGTAGTCATTTTACCTTCTCTATTTATTTATTTATGTTGTTTCTCCCATTATGCTTTGCGGTTTATAGCTTCTGTTGGACTTGTGGTTAGTTTGTGTTTGGTTCTCGGCTGAGTTCCTTGTGCTACCAAAGCCTCATTGAAGATAAGTGTTTCCTTTCCCTTTTGTATTTTGTTTATATATATGTGTGTGTTGCCTTTCCCTGTTGTTTGTCATTAGGCTTGAGGGAGACTCCTGTTCGTCCTTCCCTTTGGAGGAACAGGTAGACTGAGTCCTGACATTAGTTCCAGGGTCCTATAGGGTGAGATAGGATTTTAGGTATCCAGTGTATGAACTTGCCTACCTTTGGGGCCTGTTCATACTGGTAGTCTGTCAGGACTGGAGTTAAGGTTTTCTCTAGGAGGTGTCCATCTTCCTTCCCTAGTTTCCAGGCCTTATTCCGGTATCCCCTTTCCCTCCTATGCTTGGTGTGGTGTTTTCCTCCCACACACGAGCGTGACATTCACCCTTTAATGACCATGCCTGAAAAGACACTAATGGCCAGACACTTTTTTTGTGATGTAGTGCACTTGGTTCATACGTTTGTAACTTTTTTATTTGTTGGGACTACCAAAATAATTCTTGTAACATTTTTTACGTGACACATAGGGCTTTATAATATATTTTTTTGTTTTATTTGGGGGAAACTGTACAAAACATTTTTTAAAAGTCATTTTGTTTAAACTATAGCTCCTTTTTTAACTTCGTTTTTAATATATTTCTGCTACATAATATGTCCCCCAAGTGGTTATAAAAAGGCCTTTGGGGTACGATGATACTTTTTTTTATTTTGCACTTTTTTCTTCATTTTTTTTTCAAAAATTTTCTTTTATTATTTTTTAAAATATTTTTTGCCACATAATATGTCCCCCAAGGGTCTTTAAAAGACCTCTGGGGGACACTGACTTTTATTTATTTTTTGCACTTTTTTATTTTATTTGTATGTTATTATATTTTCTATTGTATTGTGTTTTGAATTCATTTTATAATTTTTTAGCTTTTTTTATATATATATATTTTTTCCACATAATTTGTCCCCAAGAGTTCACTGAAAGACCTATGGGAGACAATATGACTTTTATTTTATTTTTTCACTATTTCCACTGTAACAGTTACAGGGGAAACCAGCCTGCTGTGGGGGCTTTGTACGAGGCAGAGCTGATGAGGGTCTACTGACCCTGCAGCTCTGCGCTATTCTTCTCCCAAGACGCCCAGTGATCACGTGATCCAAACTACATAGCGCATATTGAGCATTATGTATATGTATCTGAGGAGAAGACAGAAATGCTGATAAACCGTTTGTCTTCTCCTTGGCCTACCTGCTGTCACTGACAGCTGGGGGCCAGTCCTGCTCCTGCTACAGCACAACAGCAGGAGATGTAATCTAGCGTTGTGCAGCGCTCCAGGCAGAAACACAACTGATGGTAGGATCAGCTGTGTTTCTGCCCAGAAGGACAGGGGTCTTAAACCTTGCTTCTACGGGCCACAAGCTGTGCTCCCCTGCCCTGGTTGAACTTGATGGACATGTCTTTTTTCAACTACAGGGAGTGCAGAATTATTAGGCAAGTTGTATTTTTGAGGATTAATTTTATTATTGAACAACAACCATGTTCTCAATGAACCCAAAAAACTCATTAATATCAAAGCTGAATATTTTTGGAAGTAGTTTTTAGTTTGTTTTTAGTTTTAGCTATTTTAGGGGGATATCTGTGTGTGCAGGTGACTATTACTGTGCATAATTATTAGGCAACTTAACAAAAAACAAATATATACCCATTTCAATTATTTATTTTTACCAGTGAAACCAATATAACATCTCAACATTCACAAATATACATTTCTGACATTCAAAAACAAAACAAAACAAATCAGTGACCAATATAGCCACCTTTCTTTGCAAGGACACTCAAAAGCCTGCCATCCATGGATTCTGTCAGTGTTTTGATCTGTTCACCATCAACATTGTGTGCAGCAGCAACCACAGCCTCCCAGACACTGTTCAGAGAGGTGTACTGTTTTCCCTCCTTGTAAATCTCACATTTGATGATGGACCACAGGTTCTCAATGGGGTTCCGATCAGGTGAACAAGGAGGCCATGTCATTAGATTTTCTTCTTTTATACCCTTTCTTGCCAGCCACGCTGTGGAGTACTTGGACGCGTGTGATGGAGCATTGTCCTGCATGAAAATCATGTTTTTCTTGAAGGATGCAGACTTCTTCCTGTACCACTGCTTGAAAAAGGTGTCTTCCAGAAACTGGCAGTAGGACTGGGAGTTGAGCTTGACTCCATCCTCAACCCGAAAAGGCCCCACAAGCTCATCTTTGATGATACCAGCCCAAACCAGTACTCCACCTCCACCTTGCTGGCGTCTGAGTCGGACTGGAGCTCTCTGCCCTTTACCAATCCAGCCACGGGCCCATCCATCTGGCCCATCAAGACTCCCTCTCATTTCATCAGTCCATAAAACCTTAGAAAAATCAGTCTTGAGATATTTCTTGGCCCAGTCTTGACGTTTCAGCTTGTGTGTCTTGTTCAGTGGTGGTCGTCTTTCAGCCTTGCAATTTTAAGAGTGCTGCATCCCTCTGCAAGATATCTCACTATTTTTGACTTTTCTGAGCCTGTCAAGTCCTTCTTTTGACCCATTTTGCCAAAGGAAAGGAAGTTGCCTAATAATTATGCACACCTAATATAGGGTGTTGATGTCATTAGACCACACCCCTTCTCATTACAGAGATGCACATCACCTAATATGCTTAATTGGTAGTAGGCTTTCGAGCCTATACAGCTTGGAGTAACACAACATGCATAAAGAGGATGATGTGGTCAAAATACTAATTTGCCTAATAATTCTGCACGCAGTGTATATGAACCATTTAACTATATAACTGTTGTGAGAAGGAAAACTAAACGTAAACTGACATAAATTCATCCTCACTGTACCCAAAGCTACAGTATGTGCCTCTACTCCTAAACCATGTGTAGTAACTGAAAAGCTAAACAATAGAACAATTCACTTCTCCCAGTATAAAGGTGACTTTCAGGAGAGAGATCATGAGCTACTTTTCGGCTGGAAGCTTTAGAACCAAATCTTCCATCTGCTTTCCTGGAAAGGATTTATTTTTCAATTGTGAACTTTAAATCCCACTTTGGCCTGGAAAAAAACATATACATATATTGTCAGAAACTTAGCAAAGGACAAAGGTTACCATAAATAGTTCTGATCTAACAGCGATCATCTGAAAATGTTATGCTAACTGTGCCCATATGTGAGACCACAAACAACGGGTACACATTAAAAAATGCTCATTCTAGTGCAGAAACCTTTAGATTTGTAATTATGGTTCTTTCGGAGAATTAATTTTGCATTGTTCCTGTAATACATAGTCAAAGGAAAGTCACTTTATTACCATGTGCATAGAAACAAGGATTCAGAATTACAGATAAGGTGAACAATTTTTTGTGTCACATAATCTTTTTGTGCATATTATTAAAGAATATTTCCATCAAAATAAAAATTCCATGTTCATAAATGCCACTCT
Organism: Bufo bufo; assembly: GCF_905171765.1. Taxonomy (NCBI): domain Eukaryota; kingdom Metazoa; phylum Chordata; class Amphibia; order Anura; family Bufonidae; genus Bufo; species Bufo bufo. Next base: position 329,087,638 of record NC_053391.1, on the reverse strand, counting down.
TCTCTTATTCTACATAGCATTTCATTCATTAGGCTGACAGTCTGTAATACAAAGTTTTCTTCTTTTTATAAGAAGCACACAAGGGACATGCCCTACCATCTTGACACTACACATACTGTAACAAATAATAAGCACAAGGGTACAGTACAGCACTGCGGACGAGTACCATGTGTCTATGGGCTGCAGCTGGCTCTTGTTAACTAATGAAGACTGCATTGTTTAGGCTGTTTGCATTGTTAATGGCCGCGCCGTATTGAAGGTACCACATTGCTATACACTTATTTATATGTATGTTAAGCTAGTATGTATTTATGATGTTGCTATGTGTACACATTTGGATCGTGAGTTGCTGGATTGGTGGGTCATGGTACATGCTGGCTAGAGATGGCCTTGCGGTTCGCCTGGCGGTCGTTTCGTGGCGAACTTTGCATGTTCGCGATTCGCCGAACATGCGAACATATGGAGAAATTCGCGCCCGCCATATTCTTTTACATTGTGAAGAACTTTGACCCATGACACATCCATCAGGTGGTACAGGACAGCCAATTGAGACATTTCAGCACATGGACATACCCCCTACCTTATAAATAAACCTGATATGGCCGCCATTTTACATTCAGTGTTTTGCCAGTGTAGGGAGAGGTTACTGTGTGGAGCAGGGACAGGCTGTTAGGGACACCAAACGCTAGCTAATAGGGCCACAAAAGTCATTTTAAGGACTAGTATAGGTGTGCTATCGATAGGTGTGATACACAGAGGGGTGCGATATACTTATACTTTTATAATGAGTCAAAAACACATAGATCTATATAGTGATCACCTGGAAGTCAGGGGCCTAGGGGCTAGGGGCTTACTAGGGCCATTTTTATATAGGGTAAGTTTCCGGACGGGGTCGCTTTTATCAGGGCGGGTGGTCTGTGGTTAGGCTATCAGGGCCAGAATAGCACCCCCCTGTAGGGCAATATGAGGGACAGTCTTTGTCCACCCTGTCCTTCAATACCACATCATCATCTAGCCCAGGGATAGATGTTTGCCCACCCTGTCCTTCAATACCACATCATCATCTAGCCCAGGGATGGATGTTTTTTTTGCTTTCTCTCCTGGATTCATCGATGTGCATTGGAACCCCCCCGAATTGTGGAAGGACATATGGTTTCTGATTTGGTGCCGCCGAGCACCTGATTTAGTGCCGCCGAGCACTTGTGATTGCCTACCACATCTATGCTTTTTGCTTAACTTTAATAATTTAATTTATTTTCATTTTGAAGAATATCTTTTCCATTCACACGTCAGCAAAATGGGTCCGCATCCGTTCCGCAATTTTGCGGAACGGGTGCCGACCCATTCATTTTGAATGGGGCCGGAATGTGCTGTCTGGATCCGCACTTCCGCATCCGCACTTCCATTTCCGCCAAAAAATAGAACATGTCCTATTCTAGTCCGCAATAGCAGACAAGATTAGGCATTTTCTATTATAGTGCTGGCGATGTGCAGTCCACAAATTGCGGAATGCACATTGCCGGTGTCCGTGTTTTGCGGATCCACAAAACACTTACGGACGTGTGAATGGACCCTCATAGTAACATTATTAAAGGTTACGTTTTATCTTCATGTATATTCTAATGGATTGCCTTCCTTGTACAATGTTATAATATACTTTCTATGTTAGAAAGTATATTATAGTGCATTTATATTGTGCGGCAGTTGTGTGCGGTTCTGCTGCGATACTGCAGGTATTAAGCGGGACAAGCGTTATTGGAACAAATAATTTCTACTGGTGTGATATACCAGTCCCCCCCCAAAAAAACTGATTGAAGCGGGGTGTTATACATCAATATGTGTAAGGCCGATTCATTGGCCTGTATTTGTGGGAGGGGCTTGGCTGCCTACTTCAACGGCCGGCGCCCTCCCACAATCGTACGACGTGCAGAGTTTCGCAGGAAGCGTGCGCTCGTACCTGGCACTTCAAGTCAAGCAGGCAGGGTAAGTGGATGTCCGGTCGGCGGTCGGCCCTTAGGTGAGCAGGGGCCCTCATGCTCCGGACCACATCACGGCAGGGATCTAAGCAGCAGGGGGCGGGACCTCGACGGAGGAAAGGTTCCCTCATACCCCGTCCACGGCTACGGTGCACTGTCTGTCTCCGGCGGAGGGGGCGGAGCCCGACGGAGACAGCGCTCCCCTCCTCCGCCGCCCGGAGTACCAGCGTGGCAGTCACTTACCGGCGGGGGGCGGGGCCTGTGATTGAGAGGGGACCCCGCCCCCCCCGCCGCCACCTCTGATGTCTGGCCAGTGCTGCGCCGTTCCCTCACGTAGTGGGCGGGCTCAACCAGCGGTGGGTCGGCCCCCTAAGTGGAGGGGAGGCACTCCTGCACCGAGCGCCCTGCCAGGGAACGAGGTAGCACCACGTGGCACCTCTTTTTTCGATAAAGGGGTGGGGCCAAGCCACATAAGGCCTCCCTCCTGTCCCGACTCAATGCCAGGGGGCGGCGCCGTTTCCCCACGCGGTGCGTGTTCCCAGCCGGCGGTGGGTCGGCCCCTCAAACGCAGGGGGGCACCCCCGCACTGGGCGCCCTGCCAGGGAGCGGTGAAGCCCCCGACGCGGCACGTCTTTAAATTGGTGAAGGGTGGGGGCCGTATCATATAAGGCCTCCCCCCTGTCCCAACTCTATGCCAGGGGGCTGCACCGTTTCCCCACGCGGTGGGTGTGCCCAGCTGGCGGTGGGTCAGCCCCTCAAACGCAGGGGGGCACCCCCGCACTGGGCGCACTGCCAGGGAGCGGTGAGGCCCCCCACGCGGCAATATCCACTGATCGGTAAGGTGGGGCCCTCGTTGTCTGAGGGCCCCCCCTATGCCGGTTTCATGCCAGAGAGCTGCGCTACTCCCCACGCGGTAGAAATGCTCAGCCGGCAGGCGGGTCGGCCCCTTGGGCAGAGGGGGCACCCCCCGCACTGGGCATTCTACCAGGGAGCCGCGTTAGCGCTCCACGTGGCGCCCAATCCGTGTCGGTGTGGGGGCGCGGGCCGTTGCCCAAGGACACCCCCCACCCTAGTCCACGGTGCCAGGGAACTCTGCGCTCCCCACGCGGTTATCATGGAGGGGTGCGGGGGACGCAATGGCCCCGCTCCTCGCCTACACTAAAGTCTGGCACGGGCCGCTATGCCGCTTAGATAGGTAGGGGTCCGTCACAACGCCAGGTACAGCCGGGGGGGGGACAACGTCAGTCAGCAGCTACTCCCTTCCACCAGTCAACCCTTGGCTCGCAGCTCACGTTTTATGCATTGATTGTTTTTTTTTCCCAGGTCCGAATTGGTCTTGATCTCTTTCTGTGATTGTGGCTTATCGGCAAGGTAGTAGGGGTACACGTTGGGGGAGGGAGAGGTGCTGCCCATTAGCAGGGTTGTGTCTCATGCACTATTTCACGTCCAGGTTGTTCTATTTTCATAAACATCCGCGGGGGTCAGTGTGTAGAGTTCTGAGTAGGTAAGTACATCATATCTCCTCTGCGTGCACTTCTGGGTGGCGGTTCCTGGCCACTCCTTCACGGCTCTTCTGGTGTTAGTGTGCGTTACTACACAGGGACAGTACACCCTTTTCCATACGTTGCTAAACAGTTTCACGGATACTGGTGGTCGTCCAGTTTAGCCGGTCACTTTACGTTACTGTTTTCACAGCTGTGATGTCACACGCATCAGACATTGTCGAGGCGTCCGTGGACGAGAACGTAGCAGGAATGTCCGAGGGGGGCAGTATACCGTCCCTACGTGCATGGACCATCCCCAGGCTTATGGCGGAACTGACGAAGCGGGGCATCCCTTTCCCGGCATCCGCCAGAAAGGCGGAACTATATCGGCTATGGAAAGACTCCTTGGTGCCCAGTAGTGATGATCCCCCCACGACCACGATGCAAACGTCGCTTGCTCAGTTGCACGTTATGCTGAACAGTCTGACATCTGCTGTCACTTCAATGCAGGCGAGATTGGAGTCAGTCGAGGCTCACAGCTCGGTCTTTCCAGTTTCTTCCCCCGAGGTTCCGGTCGCTACCACCTCTGCTATAGGGGAGATCCGTACTGTCCAGGCCATCCCTAACGTGACTCCATCTCATTTCGTCCCGATCAGCATCAGGAAAGATATCCTAGAGGGTAGGGATGTTAACCTCGCTTCACTGCTGATAGCCTCCAGGGACTTATCTGACAACAAAGTCATAGCTTGCGGGGAAGTCTCGGTGGTGCTGAGGAGCCGCGACCACAGGCTCAACCGCAAGTTAACCATCCCTGAGTTCGTCATGGCCTTTAGCCTGTTCAGGGATGTCATATGTACTGCCAGGCCGGACAGGAGGGAGGAACTTGATCTGTACCTCTTTCGGGTTACAGAGTTGGGTCATAGGTATGGAGGGACCTCATTCTACGATTATCACTGTTCATTTTCAGCCAAGGCGGCAGCTGCTCTCTCTCAGTTCCAACATGTCACAGATTGGTCCAACCTAGATACAGAGCTATTCTGCAGGCACTTTGCAGGCCTGAAAGCTCCCTCCTGTTCCGCCTTTCAGTCTATCTTCCACTCCGTAGAGTGGTGCCACAAGTCAGCTGCCAGCACTTCATCATACCCCTCCAGCTCGTCAGCTGGGCCACTCAACGTTTTCAGACCCCCCAGTTCGGTGGATAAGCTAGGCCGGCCCATTGTTCAGTTGGGAAGGGCTCAGATCTGTAACAATTACAATTACGCGTCTTGTAATTTCGGGCAATGCCGTCTGTTACACATCTGCACCAACTGTTTCAGGGCCCATCCCCGAGTCGCATGCTCATTGAAATCAATGAAGAATTACATGAGTGTGGTCAATACCAGTTGTTTACAGGAGTACTTGCGAGGTCACCACAATCCAGGATTCGTACAGTTCCTGGTGTCAGGGTTTCACGAGGGCTTCTATACGGGGTTAATCACGACTCCAGAATTTACATACGAGTGCAGGAACCTTCAGTCAGCTGAAAGGAATCCCGCTTCTGTAGACATACTAATAGAGTCCAAGTTGAACAAAGGGTTCTTTATCGGTCCTTTCAAAGTACCTCCTTTTCAACGGTGGAGAGTCAGTCCTGTGGGGGTGGTCACGGGCAAGTTCAGCAAAAAGGAGAGACTCATTATTGACTTGTCTGCCCCACATGGCTCCCAGGTCCCCAGCCTCAACTCCCTCATTCCTTCAGAAGAAGTGGGCATGAGATATTCTTCAATCGACCAGGCTATCGCCATCGTCATGAAAACGGGTCCCGGGTCCATGTTGTCCATAGCCGACATATTGGATGCCTTCAAATTGCTTCCCATCATGCCAGCACTCTGGCAATGGCACGGCATCAAGTGGAAGGGCCTGTATTATTTCTCCACCAAACTCACCTTCCAAGTTCCAAGAGCAGCCCGTGGCTCTTCGATCAGTTGGCTCAGGCCCTCCACTGGGTTTTGGAACACAAGATTCGCTGTGAATTTGTCATCCACTACTTAGATGACTTTCTGCTGATCGAGAGGCCAGGGGCAGCCCCCCTAGGGTTGGGGAAGTTGCTGAGGTGTTTTTCCCAGTTAGGTGTCCCGGTCTCCCCCAAGAAAGTAGAGGGCCCGTCCACAGTTATCACCTTTCTGGGCATCGAGTTAGACTCCCAGGGCATGTTAGCTAGGTTGCCTGCGGATAAACTAATAAGAATTTGAGAAGTCATCCATAGGTTTGCAATCCCAACCGTGGTCACTAAGACTGATTTACAGTCACTACTGGGCATGTTAAATTTCGCCATGTGCATCATTCCGCAAGGCAGGTCGTTCATATCCCGCCTGCTGGCGCTCTTAGGCACTGCCCCGGAGCAGGACAGCCCAGTGTGTCTGGACAGTCAGGCCTTAGCTGATCTCCACATGTGGGATCAATTTCTGGGCCGGTGGAATGGGGTTTCCCTATTCGTGCCCGAGCTGTCGTGTCAATCTCCTATAGTCTTCTCAGATGCGGCCGCGGGCTCAGGTTTTGCCGCCATTTTTGGCACCCACTGGGTTGCAGACGAATGGCCTGCCGAGGTGAAACAGATCCCAAGGTTCCTCGAAACCTCGGCGCTGTTCGAGCTGTACCCCATTGTGGTAGCCGCCCACATATGGGGCAATCTCTGGGCGAATCGGTCTGTTTTGTTTGTGACTGACAATACAGCAGTGGTAGATATTGTAAACAGTGGGTTGTCAAAATCAGCCCACATCATGTGTTTCCTTAGACGGTTAGTGCAACTCTCCCTACGTTACCATTTCCATGTTTATAGTGCGCATGTGCCAGGTGCGCAAAACTTGGCTGCTGACGCCTTGTCGAGGGCTAATTTCTCCCTTTTCTTACAGGTCATGCCAGAGGCGGATGTAGCAGGCGCTACCGTCCCTCCTCACGAGTCCTTAATGCTAGCGTAACCAGTCACCTTGAGACGGCCCACGATTTGATATCCAATTCCCTTTCACCTAACACGACCAGGGCATATAACACTGGGTGGAAGGCGTTTTGCAGATTTGAGGGGGAATGTCCTCAGGGAGAATCCAGTTTTGCAGAGTACATCCTGGCGTTCATTGGCTACTGCCACTCAGTACACAAGCTCTCCCACAATACGGTGAGGTCATACCTAGCGGGAGTGCAACATTTCCTCTCCGAACGAGCGTCGGTGTTCTCCATGCATGCTGTCAAAGCCGCGCTTAAGGGTTTGAGCAAATGTGGACCCCAAGGCCAAGTGCGTAGGCAAGCGGTCACCGGGCCCCTTTTCCGTAGGCTATCTGACGTCCTGGACAGTAATCCTTTCGGGGTTTTGCCCAGCTTGGTGCTCAAATCCGCCATCTATTTAGCCTTCTACAGCTTCTTGAGACCTGGGGAGTTCACTTGTTCTCCTGGCAGTAGCAGGTTTCTCACGGTCGGCCAGCTGGTCCAGAACACCGAAGGGTATGTACTACTGCTAAAGACGTCCAAAACCTCACAGGTGGGCCCCCCAGTCCCGGTGTCCTTTTTTCCCACGTCTCACCAGTGGTGCCCCGTCACGGTTCTCCGTCAACTACGGTCAGCCTTATCGGGGTCCGGGCCAAATAGTCCACTGTTGCCCTTCGGGTGGTTCCACTCACCACCCAACAGTTCGTATCCCATGTACGCTCCCTCGTGGCCAGCTTGGGCGGCAACCCTGCCACAATTTCAGGACATTCATTCCGCATAGGCGCTGCGTCCGCGGCCTCCAAAAATCAAGTGCCTGCGCACGTCATTCAGAAATTAGGGCGTTGGCACTCGTCGTGTTTTAGCCGTTACATACCTCACCCCGAAACTGAAATGTCAGCAGCTTTTCAGAATTTGGTTTTGTAATTACATTGTAATAAATTACTCCTGCCAATCAGTATGTCTTTTTGCCCTCTTTCAGGCGTCCCTCCACGACGCGGTTGCGGCACAACTCTAACCGCTTAGGGGTAGGGTATCCCAGGTAGGACCAGGTACGTACTTGGTTGCCACGACCACAAGTGTAAGGCCGATTCATTGGCCTGTATTTGTGGGAGGGGCTTGGCTGCCTACTTCAACGGCCGGCGCCCTCCCACAATCGTACGACGTGCAGAGTTCTCCCTCCCACCCACCCTTTTCACCTGTTACTCTCAAAGGGGATGCCCTCTTTCAGGCGTCCCTCCACGACATGGTTGCGGCACAACTCTAACCGCTTAGGGGTAGGGTATCCCAGGTAGGACCAGGTACGTACTTGGTTGCCACGACCACAAACTTTCTTTATAGTGCATTTGGGTACTGTATAGTGCATTTGCGCATGCGCGTAGGCGAAAATTATATTGCCGATATTTCACATTGAGAAAAAAAATTAATGGAGATCGCAAATTCGAATAATACATCTGGTATGTCACTGTCCATGTTGTGGGACTATTTGTGCACTTCTATAAATTATTTCTTGGCTGCAAATATGAGCTAAAGGTTTTTCAGGTTCGCCTGCCATTAAAATGAATGGGACCCACCGCGAACTTGCGGTTCGCGAACATTTGATTGCGTTCGCGAACCGTCCCGGCAGATGTTCGTCCATCACTAATGGTGGCACCACTATGCCTTTTCATGGCAATTGGCAGCGAGAATGACCAGTTTCTCAGCTGGCAGGAGCAGGGTGCAGTGTCAGTGTACGATGGAGCGCTGTGACATAATAGATAGAAGGGACAAAGATGAGCTAATCAAAAAAGGTATGCTTTGGTGCCAAGAGGCCAAGTGTGGTTGTACTGCATGACGTGTAAAGTTGATCTGAGGTCAAAACTGCAACCACTAAGCTTCTGTCCCTTATCTGAGAGTTCTAACCATCAAGTGCATTGTGCCGCTATTGTGCGATAAAAGAGAAAGTTCAGTTATTCAGTTTTTTTTATCAAAATGCATGACACCAGCCTCAGCTAATCAATGTTAACCTACCACTATACAGCTTCAAATTATAGTGCCACATGTGCCCAAAATAAGATTTCCACAACGTGCACAGATAGTGGTGCCATTCAGTGCCTTCTCTGCTCTGAGTCATATTGGTTACTATCATATATGAGTCATATAGTGTGTGCCTTCCACTGAACTATTAGCCACTACTGTTTTAGCAACTGCAAGAGCATTACCAAAAACCAGACCTCACACATAAATATGTCAAAAGTGTATTGTGTTAATCCAGTATACTCTAGTAGAATTGCTTTGAGTGGCACATGTCACAGCTTACAGGCTCTTTGCATCATGGCCCAGATCCTTTGTGCCTTGCTAAAATTTGCATTTCCCAAGACTTTCCTACACCAGTTCACGACCACCCAGAATTCTTATCAGTCTGAACCAGCTGACAGCCCATTTCTCTGATATATAATATAAGTTTTGGCAGGAAAATCTAAAACCTCTGGAGGCACAGCTGTAAATGAGGAAGTTGTTTTTCCTTCTGCATTGTTATTCTAGCCTGTGAAAAATACAGGCATAAGGGAAAACCTTCCCTTCTAGTGGGAAACTGGAATTTAATGCAAGTAGTAGCTGATCTGCCAAAGAGTTATATGGTAAAAGACTATATTATAATGGACAGTATTTTGTATTATTTGATAAATATGTTTAAAGGGGTTTTCAGAGATTTTTATAGTGATGACCTAACCTCCGGATAGGTCATCAGTATCTGATCGGTGAGGGTCCAACACCTGGGATACTCACTGATTAGCTTCTGGATAGGTCATCAGTATCTGATCGGTGGGGGTCCAACACCTAGGACCCTCACTGATTAGCTTCTGGATAGGTCATCAGTATCTGATCGGTGGGGGTCCAACACCTGGGACCCTCACTGATCAGCTTCTGGATAGGTCATCAGTATCTGATCGGTGCGGGTCCAACACCTGGGACACTCACTGATCAGCTTTTTGAGAAGGCACTGTCACCCTGGTGAGTGCCGCTGTCTTCTCTCTTCTTTTCCAAGGCCGAGTGACAACAAGTTCATGTGTCATGTAGCCTGCGAACAGCTCAGCCCCATTCACGTGAATAGGGCTGATCGCGATGACAAGCACAGCTGCTGTACAATGTAAGTCATGGAGGTCAGCGCCACTCAGAGGAGCCAAAGCAATCAGATACTGATGACCTATCTGCACTCCTGATCCATCAGAATCACAGAAAAATGAAAGAAAAAAAACGGGACTTGTAATGAAACAGGTCCTGAGCATCAGTTATACACATTTAGCATCCGTTTGAGTCATTTCTGTCAGAGATCCATTTTTATTTTTATTTTTATCCAATAAATATTTTATTTTATTCAATAAAGGTAACAAAACATTTAAACAGAGCCGAGAAAAGTACACACAAAGTGAACTTATACACGTATAAAAAAGATATTACTATTATTTTAACATCATCACAAATCATTACAGTACATCCGGCTCTGTGGACTCCAACCTAGTACCTTTAATCCCAAATATTCCCCCCCTCCCTGGCCTTGGCTGCTGTCGCTGAATAGCCCGAGCCCCATACTCCCCCCTCATACCCGTCCACGTACATCACCCAAAAAAGCGAGGTGATCAGTCCACCTCCCTGATACAAATGGAGGAATATCGCATATCTTGCCTTCTCCGCCTCTCGATCTCCTCAAACAACTTTTATTTGGGACATAATCCGTCTCCACTCCTCAAATGCGGGGGGTATGGGGGAACCCTATCTCTTAACTATCAGAACCTTTGCAATCAAGCAGCCCTTCAGCCAGATCAAATGATGCACAGAAGAATTTGGCTTTTTTGGTATATAAAGACCCAAAATCACAGAACTCATATCCGGTACACAAGGTTGGGGGAAATCCCCCTGAAGTGCTATAAATACCTGCTCCCAAAACCGCTTTATCACAGGACATTCCCATAAAAGATGGATATATCCAGCCTTGGGCCTGCCACACTTTCGACAACAAAATTCACGACCTTTGTTATTAGCAAACTTGGCCTGGATTTGCGGTGTATAATATAACCTATGCAAAATTTTGAACTGGATCAATCTATAACTGGTTGCAGATATTACCCTTTTTATATTTTGAAAAATCTGTGGCCAGGGGAGGGGGGGGGGGGGTTCCCAGTTCCAGCTCCCATTTTGGCATAGCTTTAAAAGAAATCCCCGTGGACAGTGAAGCACGTACTTTCGAATAAATCTGTGCCATTTTGATCTTTTTCCCTAAGTGAAGAAAACAATAATCGAAAAGTAAGTGTTATTGAGTAATCATATATGTTTTGTGTAAATCCGGTCTCTACCAGAACTCCTCAGAACTCCCTCAGTGCGCCTGCGCCGATGACATCACCGAAAGAGAAGACGTCATCGGCTCAGGCGCACTGAGGGAGTTCTGAGGAGACGAGCCTCCTCATCTCAAAGCGCCTGCGCCGAATGAACAGAGGCGCGCGATTTTTGAAATACTGACAGGGCCGGCCGGAGGAGGAGATCACGGCTGGCCCTGTCAATCAACATGGCGAGGGGGCGGTTTTCTGCTGCGGCTACCAGCAAGTAGACGCCCTACTTGCTGGTAGAGACCATATTTACATATTATAAAACTTCGTTTTCTAAAGAAACGGCCGCATGAAAGTAAGTGATAAGATTATATTCTCCTATATCGCGCTATAAGGAATGTAACTATCCAAAAAAAAAAGACTTTTGTGGGGTGACAGAAGCCCTTTAAAGGGACTCTGTCACCACTTTCTAACCCCCCCTTTTAAAAGTATTGTTATCTCCATGGCGCCCCTGTGATTACAAAGGTGTTGTTAGAAGATAAATTCGCAGTCTCCTTTTGATAAAAAGAGCTTTTATCTAACCTGTCAATCTTCTTGATAAGGTGCCCAGGGCGTTTCTGTTGGTCTCAAGCTGCCGCCCGCCGCCACCGTTGGTGCCCAGCTCCTCCCCTGATGCTTTCAGCGCCGCCTGAATGTAATGAAATACGCCTCCGACTCTCGCTCAGTGCCCCCTCCTCCTTTTCAAAGATCCCGCGCGTGCGCACAGGCCTGTGCCTGATGCGCCCGTGCGGACATTTACAATCAGCCTCATTGAGCGAAGTGCGCATGCGCGCACTTCGCTCAACCTCCTCATCAGACGAGCACTGCAGCCAGCCGGAGGAGGGGGCACTGAGCGAGAGCCGGAGGCGTATTTCATTACATTCAGGCGGCGCTGAAAGCATCAGGGGAGGAGCTGGGCACCAACGGCGGCGGCGGCGGGCGGCAGCTTGAGACCAACAGAAACGCCCTGGGCACCTTATCAAGAAGATTGACAGGTTAGATAAAAGCTCTTTTTATCAAAAGGAGACGGCGAATTTATCTTCTAACAACACCTTTGTAATCACAGGGGCGCCATGGAGATAACAATACTTTTAAAAGGGGGGGTTAGAAAGTGGTGACAGAGTCCCTTTAAGTGTAGCTTCGTATGCATGTTTTAAACGTGCATACATAAATTGATCTAAAAACTAGCTATTTGTGGAATTAAAGTCCCCTAAGACTTTAAAACGATCTACGACAAACAAATGTGCCACTTTAGTGATACCCCTACGACTCCAATAAGTGTGATCAGATATTTTCAAAAATTCTGGTAAGTTCTGATTCTCCCACAGCGGGGAAAAATGAAACACATGTGACACTTGCAGAGTAATTTTCAATCTATCCCAAACCCTCTGCAGAGTTCTCGGGATTAAACAACTCTTATCCAACTCTCCAAACTGTGCTGTTTCTAAGTGTATAAAAATATTATCAAGTGCGCTACCGGTTACCCTAGTTAGATATTGACCAAGTGCATTCTCTCTAAAATTACAGCATCTTTGTAGCGGCACAGAAAAAAAAATACCCTTGAAAGAAGGGAAGTGACAATCCCCCCTCTGACTCGGCCAGCCACAAATACCTCTGCTTTATACGGACCCTCTTCCTCCCCCAAATTAAGTCATTTATTAAAGCTTCCAATCTATAGAAGAAAGCATCCTCTATCCAAATGGGGGAGGCGCAGATCGGATACAAAGCCAGAGGTAATATAATCATTTTAACTAATGCCAGTCGATCGGATTGCGATATTGTAAATTTTTGCCAGGCTCTAATTTTCCCCTTTACTTTATCTATAACCGGGGAAAGATTTAACTCATGGAATCTACCTATAGGAACACCTATCTTTATCCCCAGATAGTCCAGAGAGTCATCCAAAGACAACATCTGGACCCGGGAACCCCCTTCGGGGGCATTTCGATTTAGCGGAAGGAGTGAGGACTTAGCCCAATTATTTAAGTAGCCGGAGAGTAGACTAAACTCCTCTATCACCTGCATAACATGGAGGAGGACTTTCCAGCCCTGATCAAAAAAGAGAATAACATCGTCTGCGTAGAGCCTAATTTTGTCACTCTCTCCCGCTACCCCGAAGCCCCGGATCTGCCCATTCGAACGGATCCTACAAGCCAATGGCTCCATAAATAGCGCAAATAGAAGGGGAGAGAGCGGACAACCCTGTCTCGTACCACGTTGAAGCTCAATAATAGAATAGTTAACCCCGTCAATATTAACTTGGGCTGTTGGTTGAGTATATAACAATTTAGTCTTTGCTATAAAAGAGGCCCCTAATCGAAAATGGGCCATAGTTCGCCACAAGAAAGATCACTCCACCCTGTCGAACGCTTTAGCAGCATCCAAAGACAGGATGGAGTGGTCCGGTCCCCCCCTACTGCCAGGTTCAAATACACCCCATAAAGATTCGTCTGAATCTGTCTCCCGGGAATAAATCCTGTTTGATTAGGGTGAACCAGGGTTGCAATTACTCGTTTAAGACGATGTGCTAAGGACTTTGCAAAGATCTTATAGTCTGTATTGAGGAGTGGTATGGGCCTATAAGACCCAACATCACTACCATCCTTGTCTTTTTTTAAATTAAAGTAATAGTTGCCTCCCTGAAAGATGGAGGGAGAGATCCATATCTATATGATTCATTTAGAACCTGCAACAAAATAGGGAGAAGTGCCTTAGCATGGTACCTGTAGAGTTCAAATGGCAAACCATCCGCCCCAGGGGAGGAATTAAATTTAACCGAGCGGAGAGCGTCCACCAACTCTGCCTGTCGTATTAGATGATCGAGCGCTCTGGTTTCCTGAGGCGAAAGGAAGGGCATTTCTAATTGATCCAAATAATCGTCAATTTTTGAGGGACTACATACCGTTTCAGATCTATATATCAGAATAATACTCTACAAATTCCTGTCTGATCTGCTCTGGATCCTTAACTATCTGACCCCAAGTATTTCTGACATACCTAATTTTAGTTCCACCCCTTTGATTTGCAACTAGTGCGACTAACAATTTCCCTGTTTTCCCCTCCTCACTAAAATGTCTCTGTCCTTGAAAAAAGAGTTTATGTTGGGCCTTATCCACCATAAAAGTCCTATATTGTTGGTTAGCTTCTTTCAGTTCTATACGTAGTGAATCCATACCATGTTTCATCAAAGCCCCCTGCAACTGCCTAACTCTCTCCCTCAATGCGTTTTCCTGCTTATGAAACTCCACTCGTTTTCTCCTTATTTTAACGCAATAAAGGCCTCTAATGTAGGCCTTCAAAGCGTCCCATACAAAATGAATATGAGCGGAGCCCTCGTTCCGATGCCAAAATTCAAAAATCTCTGCATTGATTAAATCCCGCTCACCAATAACCTCCAACCAATAGGGATTCACTCTAAAGGTTCTATTGGGGCCCGTATTTACCCCCACTCCCCTGAGCAGAAGCAATACCGGAGAATGATCGGAGATCCCATGCAGTTCATATTTCATCTTCACCACTTGATAAGACATAGCCCCATTTGCAAACGCTAGGTCAATTCTTGACATTGACCTGTACGTCCGGCCAAAACATGAATACGCTCTTTTTTCTCCATACAAATGACGCCAGACGTCAACCCATGCAAGCTCCTGAGTAATACTACACAGGAGAGACCGTGAGTGCCTCTGCTCAGGGGAATGAGATATCTTATCCAGTCTTGAGTCCAATACAGAATTAAAATCACCTACCAGCAACAACGGGCACGGGGATTTACTGCAAATAAACGTGGACAGCAAAGAGAGAGCCGCGGAGGCAAAGGGAGGAAGCACATAGACAAAAGCTAAAATAGTCTCCTGTCCACTCCACTGACCATGGAGAAACACAAATCGGCCCTCCCTATCCACCTTAACATCCAACGGCTGAAAATCAACCCCGTGATGAATATACACACTCACACCCCTCAAATATGATGACAGGTATGAGTGGTATTCCAATTTCGCCCATCGTCTCTTTAATTGGGGGAGCTTATCAGCCGTTGCATGCGTCTCCAATAAGGCCACAATTGCTGGGAGGTGCCGAGCCATAACATCCAACATCACTGTCCTTTCAGCTCTATCCCCCAACCCTCGCACATTCTAACACAGAACCCTACGCGTCATTCCAAGCTATCCAGGGACCAAACACTCCGCAGACCGGCAGGAGGGGGAAGAGAGGCCCCCTAGGCCCAGCGACAGCAGCCAACCCCCCCACCCCCTCCCATTCCCTCCCACTCCCTAATTACCCCCCCACCCATACCCACTACCCCAACCCTCCTCATGGCTCACCGAGAAAATTATCCCCGTCAACCTCTTCCACTTCACCAACCCCAATTCCCACTCCGACCCCGCTCCTCACTCCAGCCCACCATACAGCCAGCACATGTAAATATAGCCACCATCAGAAATTAGACCGCAACAGAGGCTACATACCGGCCAAATCAAGCCACTGTGCAGCCTCTGTAAATGTGGCGAACAAATGCAGAGAACCATTATAGACAACCCTGAGTTTGGCCGGGTATAACATCGAGTACTTTATATGGGCTGAAATGATTTTTTTTTTTACCTCATAGAAAGAGCGCCTTTTATTTTGTGTTTCACAACAAAAATCAGGGTATATTTGGATGTCATATTACCATCAAAAACTATTTTAGGGAGTTCTCTTTTACGTCTGAGTACCCAATCACGGTCCTTAGAACAGACCAATCTGGCTAGTAAAGCTCTGGGGGGTGCACCTGGGGGGAAATTTCTCAAAGGGATTCTATGAGCACGCTCTACACAGAACGAGGAAAAATCATAATCCGATCCCAGAATTTGCACCAGCCATTTTTGAACAAAGTCCACTGGATTATCTTGTTCCACCCCCTCAGGGAACCCCACCAGTCTTATATTATTCCTACGCGATCTATCCTCCAGGTCTATCAATTTATTTTTCATCCCTAGACACTCCTGATCAACATCGTCTAAATGTTTATTTGTGAGACCCAACTCCTTTTTTACAGCCATCGTCTCCAACTCCAAATCTTTAACTTTTTCTCTTAATTTTGTGATTTCATCCCTAATTATTGTAACATCCCCCTGTAATGCAGCCAATGTGACTGTTAATTGTACTACAGTACTGTTAGTCATATTCACAGTCCCCAAGATTTCAGCTAATTTTTTATTAACAGTGTCCAGGCCTTCCCTGTCAATTTCCTTAACCTCCATCGCGGCCAGTTCTGAGGAGGCAAGCTTATTTCCTCCCGATTCCAAGTGATTCCCCATTTTTTGGGATCCCCCCTGGTTTTAGACGTTGGTGACCTTAAAAATTTATCTAACCACGCCTGCGGACTACCACCTGGGCCTCCTTTCGGGGAGCTTGTCGCTAGATATGTTACTACAAAAGTGCAAAAGCAGGGGGCGGGTTTATCTTACAGACCCACAATCTACATAGAAAAAAAACGTTGGATTAACGCAGGATAAACCAAGGGCATGAAGCTGCAATCACATCAAGACATACTAACAGGGCACATGTTACAGACAAAGACAGAAGGGATCGAGTTAGATGTTAGATATGTTAGATATTATTGTACCACATATGCAAACACAGATCTCAGACCCAAACCCAAATAGTCGACGTTGATCTGTGTTAGTATGTGGGTTATATACAGAGTTTAATAACTGAGACAACGGAGAGGACAGAGTCACAAGTCCAACACTAACGCAGGGTGACCCTGCGGGTCTCACCAGTCTTCGGCCCCTTTCTCTTGGATTTCGTCGAGGGGACAGCAAGGGGAGTGCCGTGGCGACCTGTAAAGTTCCAACGATACAGTTCAGTGCAGTTCAGGCAGTACGAGCTCATCCAGGCAGGAGAAGATAGACAGGAAGGTCTCTCCCTCTCTCACAGGGATCCCATCTTCACCCCCTCACCATATAATGCAGTGTAGAAAAAAAAGTCAGTGTGTAAAATACACGGTCAAGCCGGTATTTGGGGCAATTGAGGCCCAATTTTCGGGGCTGGGAGTACTCTCACTCTCACCAAGAAAGCCCCTCAGCCCTAGACACCAACAGCCACACCGCTGGAAAAAAGGGGGCCGCCTCCTTGTACCTGCAGCACGCACCTGCAGCGGCAAAGACAGACTGAGTCCGCACGGCATCTGAGTTCTCAGACCACTACCGATCGTACCGAGCCACCCGAAAGGTCAGGCATGGGAGATAGCGGCATCTACGGCCAGGTATATACCTGCTTCAGTATCAACGCCACCGTAGATAGAGAGACCTCACCGGCATGCTGACTCGACAACCAGACGACACGGACCAGCCCCACGCACCTCCGGAAAGGCTCTCCTCATCGGGACATCAAACGCACTTAGATACCGACACCCAACTCACAAGAATGCTTACGGCACCAAGCTGGAGATGATAGCAGCGGCTAGCCGGAACCGAAGAGACCAAAGCTGAGCACGCCGGGGAGAGATCACAGCCGCATGATCAATGTCGCCCGATCATTCCAGGGATGCACGGAGGGCATGGAGGGCTCGCAGATGCTGGAGCTGGACGCTGGAGCTACAGAGCGAGGTAGGGAGGCGGGGCGCAGCACGTCCCACTTCCTACCTCATGCCGCTACGGATACATTTTTATTTTTAAAGACTGAAAAAAAGCCCTGCAAATGGCATCATTTAATAAATGCAGGGGGTAATTTATCATAGGGATAGTTTTTTTTATTACTTTAGATTTTGTGACAGTTTTGGTGTACTTTGTGACAAACGTTGCACATTGTTTATGTTTCGTGCATCTTTAAACCTAACTGTCACGGCGGGTAGGATACAACATACAATAAACACACAGAAAACCTCAAAACAAGCATCTAGGCCAGAAGCTGGGGATAAAGGTCACCTTCTGACAATTCCCTACGAGCTCTCCCTGGACTTCTGTGCCCACGTTCAGACGCTAAAGGTGGGAATAAACGTGCCCCCATGCCTAAGCCTGAAGATTCCCTAAAATCTCTGAGATGGTGGAAAGGGTGAAAGAGGCAGCCTGCTTCCTCAGGTCCTGGAGGAGCCAGATGTCTCTCTAACAGCCTAGACAGAACACCAAAAGCAAACCAAAACCAACTTATCTTGTAGCAGAGCAGAAACAGCAAATCCACCTTTCCTCAGAGCAAGATATAAGCTATAACCCGCACAGGACACTGGGAAGGGGCCTAATTTAAACTCACACAAATGAGCCCACCCAGTGCACCTGAAGGGAGGCAGATACAGCTCAACTTCAAACCCAAAACAAACAAAAAACTACACACGTGCTGCTAACTTGGCAGCCCTCCACACATAACCTGAGCAGGGCATG
Organism: Bufo bufo; assembly: GCF_905171765.1. Classification (NCBI taxonomy): domain Eukaryota; kingdom Metazoa; phylum Chordata; class Amphibia; order Anura; family Bufonidae; genus Bufo; species Bufo bufo. Next base: position 329,069,528 of record NC_053391.1, on the reverse strand, counting down.
ACAGTACCCCCCCTTCTACAGGTGACCTCCGGTCACCCCGGCCCAAATTTATCTGGGTGGGCCCTGTGAAAGGCCCTCACCAGTCGGCTGGCACTAACATCCACAGCCGGAACCCACATCCTCTCCTCGGGGCCGTATCCCCTCCAGTGTACCAGGTACTGAAGGGAACCACGAAGAACACATGAGTCGAGAACCCTAGAGATCTCGAACTCTAAATTGCCATCAACCAGAACAGGGGGAGGAGGCAATGGCGATGGTTCCACCGGTTTCACATATTTCTTCAGTAAAGACCTGTGGAACACATCATGGATCCTCCAGGTCTGCGGAAGATCCAGACGAAACGCCACTGGATTGACAACCGCAGATATTTTGTGAGGTCCAATAAATCTTGGACCCAGTTTCCAAGATGGTACTCTCAGTTTAATATTTTTAGTAGATAACCACACCAGATCACCGACACACAGGTCCGGACCAGTCATACGTCTCCTGTCAGCCATTCGCTTATACCTCTCACCCATCTTCTCCAAATTAACTTGGATCCTCCGACAGATAGAAGACAAGGCAGAAGAAAATCTCTCCTCCTCTGGCATCCCAGAGGAACCAGTACCAGAAAAGGTACCAAACTGAGGATGAAAACCGTATGCACCAAAAAATGGCGACTTACGTGGACTCCTGCCTACAGTTATTCAAAGCAAACTCTGCTAGAGATAAGAATGAGGACCAGTCCTCCTGGTTCTCAGCCACAAAACACCTCAAGTAGGTCTCCAGTTTTTGGTTAGTACGCTCTGTCTGCCCATTCGACTGCGGATGAAAAGCCGAAGAGAACGAAAGTTGAACACCAAGACGAGAGCAGAACGCCTTCCAAAACCTGGAAACAAACTGCGTGCCCCTATCAGAAACCACATCCGAGGGAATGCCATGTAATTTCACAATGTTATCAACAAAAACCTGAGCAAGAGTCTTAGCATTGGGCAGACTAGCTAACGATACAAAGTGAGCCATTTTACTAAAACGGTCCAAAACCACCAAAATCACAGTTTTCCCGGAGGAACTCGGCAGATCAGTAATAAAATCCATAGACAAGTGCGTCCAAGGACGAGATGGAATAGACAAAGGAAGAAGTGAACCAGAGGGTCGAGTGTGAGCAACGTTTGACCGTGCACAGGTCTCACAAGCTGCTACGTAATCCTCCACACTCTTACATAACCCGGGCCACCAGAACCTCTGAGAAATAAGATCAAAGGTGGACTTGCCACCAGGATGTCCAGCAAGGACAGTATTGTGATGTTCCTTGAATACCTTGTATCGAAGTCCAGCAGGAAAAAACAACCTCCCTGGGGGACAATAATCAGGAGCCCCCTCCTGGGCTCCTAACACCTCCATCTCCAACTCGGGGTACAGAGCGGAGACCACTACCCCATCAGTCAAAATCGGAGCAGGATCCTCTGAATCACTTCCCCCAGGAAAACTACGAGACAATGCATCTGCCTTGACGTTTTTAACCCCCAGGCGAAAAGTAACCACAAAATTGAACCTAGTAAAGAACAGTGACCATCTAGCCTGTCTAGGATTCAGACGCTTGGCAGATTGCAGGTAAGCCAAATTCTTATGATCAGTATATACCGTAATGGGATGAGATGCCCCCTCCAACCAGTGACGCCATTCCTCAAAGGTCAATTTGATGGCCAGCAATTCCCTATCTCCTACATCATAATTCCTCTCGGCGACCGAGAGCTTCTTGGAAAAGAAAGCACACGGACACCATTTACCCGGAGATGAACCCTGCAACAACACTGCTCCAACCCCCACCTCTGATGCATCCACCTCCACCACGAATGGCTGAGACACATCGGGCTGCATCAGAATGGGAGCAGACGCAAAGCATTCCTTAATAGCCGAAAAGGCCTGCAATGCCTCAACCGACCAGACAGAGAAGTCAACGCCTTTCCTAGTCATATCGGTCAAAGGTTTTACAATGGTAGAGTAGTTCAAGATACATTTTCTATAATAATTGGTAAACCCCAAAAACTGCATCAAAGCTTTCATATTCTCCGGTCGGTCCCATTCCAGAACCGCCCGGACCTTTTCGGGGTCCATACGAAAACCAGAGTCAGAAAGCAGATATCCAAGAAACGGAAGCTCCTGAACAGAAAATACACATTTCTCCAATTTATCATATCATTTATTCTCCTGAAGGATCAATAAAACCTGTCTCACGTGATCCTGATGGGTCTATAGATCAGGAGAGAAAATTAGTATGTCATCCAAGTAAATTACAATGAACCTTCCCACAAAATGATGGAAAATGTCATTGACAAATCGCTGAAACACCGCTGGTGCGTTAGTTAACCCAAAAGGCATAACCAGATTCTCGAAATGACCCTCGTGCGTGTTGAAGGCCGTTTTCCACTCATCCCCCTCCTTGATTCTGATCAGATTGTAGGCCCCTCTTAAATCTAACTTGGAGAACACCTTGGCTCCAACAATTTGATCAAAAAGGTCAGAAATCAAAGGAAGGGAATACGGATCACGGACCGTAATGAGGTTCAATTCCCGGAAATGCAAACAAGGTCTAAGCGATCCATCCTTTTTCTTTACAAAGAAAAAACCAACTGCGACCGGAGACTTAGATGGCCTAATATGACCCTTTTCCAAACTCTCGGCAATATACAGTACAGACCAAAAGTTTGGACACACCTTTTCATTCAAAGAGTTTTCTTTATTTTCATGACTATGAAAATTGTAGATTCACACTGAAGGCATCAAAACTATGAATTAACACATGTGGAATTATATACATAACAAACAGGTGTGAAACAACTGAAAATATGTCATATTCTAGGTTCTTCAAAGTAGCCACCTTTTGCTTTGATTACTGCTTTGCACACTCTTGGCATTCTCTTGATGAGCTTCAAGAGGTAGTCCCCTGAAATGGTTTTCACTTCACAGGTGTGCCCTGTCAGGTTTAATAAGTGGGATTTCTTGCCTTATAAATGGGGTTGGGACCATCAGTTGCGTTGAGGAGAAGTCAGGTGGATACACAGCTGATAGTCCTACTGAATAGACTGTTAGAATTTGTATTATGGCAAGAAAAAAGCAGCTAAGTAAAGAAAAACGAGTGGCCATCATTACTTTAAGAAATGAAGGTCAGTCAGTCAGCCCAAAAAATTGGGAAAACTTTGAAGTAAGGGCTATTTGACCATGAAGGAGAGTGATGGGGTGCTGCGCCAGATGACCTGGCCTCCACAGTCACCGAACCTGAACCCAATCGAGATGGTTTGGGGTGAGCTGGACCGCAGAGTGAAGGCAAAAGGGCCAACAAGTGCTAAGCATCTCTGGGAACTCCTTCAAGACTGTTGGAAGACCATTTCAGGGAACTACCTCTTGAAGCTCATCAAGAGAATGCCAAGAGTGTGCAAAGCAGTAATCAAAGCAAAAGGTGGCTACTTTGAAGAACCTAGAATATGACATATTTTCAGTTGTTTCGCACTTGTTTGTTATGTATATAATTCCACATGTGTTAATTCATAGTTTTGATGCCTTCATAGTCATGAAAATAAAGAAAACTCTTTGAATGAGAAGGTGTGTCCAAACTTTTGGTCTGTACTGTACTTCCGCATGACCTCTCTTTCAGGTTGAGAAAGATTGTATAGCCGAGACTTTGGCAATTTAGCCCCTGGGATGAGATTAACCGGACAATCATATTCACAATGAGGAGGCAACTCCTGAGCCCCACCCTCCAAAAAGACATCCGCAAAATCTGAGAGATACTGAGGTAGAACCGTAGTAGACACCCCTGAGATAGATGCACTAAGACAATTGTCCGAACAAAATTCACTCCAACCAATGATCTGCCTCGCCTGCCAATCGATAGTAGGGTTATGTTTTATCAACCATGGTAAACCTAAGACCTTAGGAGCGGGCAAGTCCTTCATGACAAAACAAGAAATGATCTCAACATGTGAATCAGCCACCCTTAACTGAATACCATGAGCAATATGAGTGATACTCCTTTGAGAAAGAGGGGAAGAATCAATTGCGAACACCGGAATCTCTCTTTCTAAAGTGCAAGTACTTAAGCCAAGATTTTGAAGAAAAAGAAAATCAATAAGGTTTACCCCAGCACCACAGTCAATGAATACTTCAAAATTAAATTTTCTAGCGCCACCGTAGCTGGAAGGAGAAAACGAGTATTGCAGGGAGATTGCATACCTGGGATGTTTTTTTTTTCTTTATGTAAACCTCTTTGTGGTTCTTTATCATCAACTTGTGGTTTAACAAAAGGACAGGCATAAACAAAATGACCACTTTCTCTATAGTAATAACATAGCTTATGCAACCTCCTAAAGTTCCTATTACCAGAACGGAAAGACACCTGACCCAGCTGCATGGCTTCCTCCCCTACCCCAGAATTACATGTCATATTACCCTGGGGAACCGGTGAGACGAAACCACTCCCAGAAGGAATCCCTTGCGCAGAAGGCACCTTACACCTCTCTCTAATGCGTCTATCTAACTGTACTGCTAAAGACATAGCATTCTCCAACGTATCCGGATACTCATGAAAATCAAGGGCATCTTTCAATCTCTCAGACAACCCCTGACAAAACTGACTACGTAGCGCGGGGTCATTCCACTCAGACTCCGTAGCCCATCTCCTAAAGTCAACGCAGTACGCCTCTGCAGTACATTCTCCTTGTAATAAATTACGCAACTTAGATTCCGCCATCAAGACCCGATCTGGGTCATCATAAATTAATCCCAAGGCTTTAAAAAAATTCATCCACCGACCGGAGGACCAGAGAACCGGTCGGCAGAGAAAAGGCCCAGGACTTCGCATCCCCTTTAAGCAGGGAAATGATTATCCCTACTCTCTGACTCTCATCACCAGAAGAAGACGGCCGCAGCTGAAAATACAGCTTGCATGACTCTCTAAAGCGGATAAAGTCATCCACACCCCCTGAAAGTCTATCAGGGAGAGCGACTCTAGGCTCCCCAAAAATTTGACTTCCTCCTATAGGACCTGATGCCAGAGCATTCTGACACTGTGTGACAGAATTACGCAGATCAGCAACCTCTAGGGATAATCCCTGCATACGATCAACTAACGCATCAATTGACTCCATCTCAAAGCAGCTGAGAAATGGCAGGCTAGGTATTGGCGGGTTATAATGTCATGGCGGGTAGGATACAAGATACAATAAACACACAGAAAACCTCAAAACAAGCATCTAGACCAGAAGCTGGGGATAAAGGTCACCTCCTGACAATTCCCTACCAGCTCTCCCTGGACTTCTGTGCCCACGTTCAGACCCTAAATGTGGGAATAAACGTGCCCCTGTGCCTAAGGCTGAAGATTCCCTAAAATCCCTGAGATGGTGGAAAGGGGGAAAGAGGCAGCCTGCTTCCTCAGGTCCTGGAGGAGGCAGGTGTCTCTCTAACAGCCTAGACAGAACACAAAAAGGAAACCAAAACCAACTTATCTTGTAGCAGAGCAGAAACAGCAAATCCACTTTTCCTCAGAGCAAGATGGAAGCTATAACCTGCACAGGACACTGGGAAGGGGCGTAATTTAAACTCACACAAACGACCCCACCCAGTGCACCTGAAGGGAGGCGGATACAGCTCAACTCCAAACCCAAAACAAACAAAAAACTACACATGTGCTGCTAACCTGGAAAACCTCCGGACATAACCTGAGCAGGGCATGACACTAACACTTTTGTCTAGAAATGTTACTCCAGTTTTTTTTTTTATACCACCCCCTATTGGAGGGATTTTTCTACTTTGCAACTTAAAAAAAATGTTTTGGTGATAAACCTGGACCTATCAATGGAAATCACACCAACTATCCCACTTACATTAAGAGTGGCATACCATGGCAAAAAGTCACAAATGTTGGTGCAAAAGGAAACTTTCGCCATTTTTATTTTTTGCATAGAACTTTGATATATTACCCTAACAGACTCAAGCTAATCTGACTTAAAAAAATTCCCCTCATGATAACTTCCCTAAAGGGATTAGCCTATTGCATATACTAGCAACTGCTCTTGAGGTGAAGTTTCAAGTTATACTGCATATACAATACTACAGTATGAACTCTTCACCTATTACAGATGTCTAGTTGTGTTTTTCTCGTTGCTAGGTACAGTGTAAGCTATATGCATTGTTTTTGATTAAAGTAGCTTCACCTTTTTGATGTAATCAGTGTCCTGGCAACATCATGACCTCCTCCTGTGAAATGTTCCGTCCTTAGTCTGTTCACATACTTCTTTCTATACATTCCATTCAGATTTCTAATTACAGTATCCAGATGTGTGTAGTATAAAACAATAATCTAAAATGTAAAGAGATATTCATCATTATTCTATTCTATGCTAAATTAAGAGACCCCTATAAACATTAGATGGTCAGCCAGCCCCACAAAATTGGTAGGTTTGGCCAACATTTATCTAATATGTACAGTATGGCCAGCTTTACACATTACACCCAAATCCCAAGCATGCAATTCAGTGTCTGCTACCAGAAGACCATTCATATGTGCAAAACTGTAAACATTTTTGGTCCAGGACTCCATGGTAAATACACTGCGTGCAGAATTATTAGGCAAATGAGTATTTTGACCACATCATCCTCTTTATGCATGTTGTCTTACTCCAAGCTGTATAGGCTCGAAAGCCTACTACCAATTAAGCATATTAGGTGATGTGCATCTCTGTAATGAGAAGGGGTGTGGTCTAATGACATCAACACCCTATATTAGGTGTGCATAATTATTAGGCAACTTCCTTTCCTTTGGCAAAATGGGTCAAAAGAAGGACTTGACAGGCTCAGAAAAGTCATAAATAGTGAGATATCTTGCAGAGGGATGCAGCACTCTTAAAATTGCAAAGCTTCTGAAGCGTGATCATCGAACAATCAAGCGTTTCATTCAAAATAGTCAACAGGGTCGCAAGAAGCGTGTGGAAAAACCAAGGCGCAAAATAACTACCCATGAACTGAGAAAAGTCAAGCGTGCAGCTGCCAAGATGCCACTTGCCACCAGTTTGGCCATATTTCAGAGCTGCAACATCACTGGAGTGCCCAAAAGCACAAGGTGTGCAATACTCAGAGACATGGCCAAGGTAAGAAAGGCTGAAAGACGACCACCACTGAACAAGACACACAAGCTGAAACGTCAAGACTGGGCCAAGAAATATCTCAAGCCTGATTTTTCTAAGGTTTTATGGACTGATGAAATGAGAGTGAGTCTTGATGGGCCAGATGGATGGGCCCGTGGCTGGATTGGTAAAGGGCAGAGAGCTCCAGTCCGACTCAGACGCCAGCAAGGTGGAGGTGGAGTACTGGTTTGGGCTGGTATCATCAAAGATGAGCTTGTGGGGCCTTTTCGGGTTGAGGATGGAGTGAAGCTCAACTCCCAGTCCTACTGCCAGTTTCTGGAAGACACCTTCTTCAAGCAGTGGTACAGGAAGAAGTCTGCATCCTTCAAGAAAAACATGATTTTCATGCAGGACAATGCTCCATCACACGCGTCCAAGTACTCCACAGCGTGGCTGGCAAGAAAGGGTATAAAAGAAGAAAATCTAATGACATGGCCTCCTTGTTCACCTGATCTGAACCCCATTGAGAACCTGTGGTCCATCACCAATTGTGAGATTTACAAGGAGGGAAAACAGTACACCTCTCTGAACAGTGTCTGGGAGGCTGTGGTTGCTGCTGCACGCAATGTTGATGGTAAACAGATCAAAACACTGACAGAATCCATGGATGGCAGGCTTTTGAGTGTCCTTGCAAAGAAAGGTGGCTATATTGGTCACTGATTTGTTTTTGTTTTGTTTTTGAATGTCAGAAATGTATATTTGTGAATGTTGAGATGTTATATTGGTTTCGCTGGTAAAAATAAATAATTGAAATGGGTATATATTTGTTTTTTGTTAAGTTGCCTAATAATTATGCACAGTAATAGTCACCTGCACACACAGATATCCCCCTAAAATAGCTAAAACTAAAAACAAACTAAAAACTACTTCCAAAAATATTCAGCTTTGATATTAATGAGTTTTTTGGGTTCATTGAGAACATGGTTGTTGTTCAATAATAAAATGAATCCTCAAAAATACAACTTGCCTAATAATTCTGCACTCCCTGTAGTTATAAAATTGAATTGTTGTGCTGCACCTATTGCAACAGCTACAGCAGGAAGGGGCTTAAAAACAACAAGTAGTTTAATTACTTAATTAGTTAATCTCAGCTAAGCTCTCCAAGTGGGGATTGCGGGAAATTGGCGGTCAGGGTGGATGTTTGTTGCAGAGGTGGCTGCTTAGCTGATAAATGGGAGAGGTTCCTCCATAAGGGGTTAAAGAAATTACCTAAGCATAAAGAGCCTATCATCCTCTTTTTTACTTTGAATCACACAGACTTATTAGTAGGAGTGGCCACTAATTTATTGGGTGAACTATATAGCATGTGAGTTAATATTTGCTTAAGGGTACATTCACACGACTGTATAATTTTGCGGAATAGATGAGGATCCATTCATTTCTATGGGTGAATAAAATGAGCGGACAACGTTCAGTATGTTGTACGCATCCGTGTTTCCGCATTTCTAGTCCGCAAAAATATGAAGGTTGTCCTACTATTGTCCGCACAGATCAGTCCGCAGCCCCATTCAAGTCAATGGATCCGCAAATTGCGGATGACATACGGAATGGTTTCCGTATGTCATCCGTTTTTGCGGATCCGTTTTCGTATTTTTTTTTTTTTATCACAAAGTTTTTATTGATTATCTCCAAAAAGTAAAATTACAATATCACATACAGGGCGTAATAGCGCCTAAACAATAGTTATTCAATAGCCAACGTTTTCGTATTTTTGAAGGCATAAATCATTCTTTTTTTTTTCTCTCTATTTTTTTTTTCCTTCCATTTTTTGCGGACCGTAAAAAACGGAAGACATACGGAACACAAACGAAATTCATTAGTCCGCAAAATGCGGACACATGGTTCCGTTATTTGTGGACCGCAAAATGGAAAGGATTACACACAGTCGTGTGAATGTACCCTAAGAGTAATATTTGCTTGAGCAGGGCCGGGTATAGAAATCTTGAGCAAGAATCTAAATTGGCCCTCCATGCCCTGGGTTCTCCCACTGCCTGCCCTGGCTCATTCCTGCCCCTGTTACAGTGTTTGCAGCTATTCGTAACCATAAACTGTAACATCATCATCAAGATGGAGACTACCAGAGATAACCTCTACATCATCACCAGACAGTACATACACTGGAATAACTGCACTTGAATAAACAGTGTGGATTAACACAGCGCCATCTACTGTCAGCTTAACATAGTTCCTCCAGCATTTAGCTGCAGCTGTTGCTGCATTACAAAACCCCTTCTCAACATCTAAGACATAATCTTTAAGGCCCAGCTTCTTCATCAGCCTGGAGTACCGTTCAACACTCAGCGGCTTTATATTATTCTACTGTACCATCTGTACCATCTGCCTATGGCTTTTCTTCCAGGTGGCAGTTCTGTCAATGTCCATGTTTTAGTGTCATACATGGATCAAATTTCTTCTCCTCCTGCCTTGTTTGGATATTCCTTCCCAAGATGTAGGTTCATATACGATGACTGTGCTCATCTTGTATGAGACGCACTGGTGGTTTACCTTAGTTTTCTCTTGTTGAACGCCGCAGCTCTGTATCTGGGTTTGGTTTTATCTGCTCATTAGCGGGGCTTGGAGTTGCATTTACTTCAGAAGATTCACAGGTAGTCTGTTTGGTGTCACTTTCAGTATTTTGTTCTGCTCTTGATTCCAGCGATGCCATGACCCTTTAAAGTAGTTACTACTCTGTTTTGGAGTTTAGTGTGCTTTTCTTCTGGAATATACTCAAATGTTCTGCATGCAAACACTCTTAAATGTTTTACACTTGGCTTCTCACCATGCCATAGTTCATATGGAGTTTTCTGATAGACGTAAGTATTGCAGACCTCACCTGTGTATCTCTTTGGGAGGCACGGACAAATGGCACAAACACGGTCATGTAGAAGTTGCAAAAAAGTTGTAGAGTCCAGCTTCCCACAAAAAGATTATTTTATTCATTCAACGTAAAATCCAGACATCCAATACAGTATAAAATGTCTACGCGTTTCGGACCCCAATATATATAGGTCCTTCATCATGACAAACTGAGTTTTCTCCACCTTTCTAAAAAAGTCTGTTTTCTATAAATAAGTAGCTATCATTGTGGCTTCCCTCCAATACTTCTCAGGTCAGAATCTGTCAGTAGAGATGGCCTTGCGGTTCACCCGGCGGTCGTTTCACGGCGAACTTTGCTCGTTCGCAATTCGCCAAACATACGAACATATGGCGATATTCGCACACACCATATTTTTTTGCATAGCGCCGAACTTTGACCCATGACACATCCATCAGGTGGAACAGGACAGCCAATTGAGACTTTTTTAGTACAGGGACACCCGCCCTACCCTATAAATAAACCCGATCTGGCAGCCATTTTACATTCAGTTTTTTTGCCAGTGTAAGGAGAGGTTGCTGTGTGAAGCAGGGACACACTGTTAGGGACACCAAACGCTAGCTAATAGGGCCACAAAAGTCCTTTTAAGGACTGGTATAGGTGTGCTATCGATAGGTGTGACATACTGAGGGGTGTGATATACTTACAATATACTTTCTAACATAGAAAGTATATTATAGTGCATTTGTATTGTGCAGCAGTTGTATGCGGTTCTGCTGAGATACTGCAGCTAGATAGAGGGACAAACGCTATTTGAAGTAACTAATTGCAACTGGTGTGATATTCCTGTTGCCCCAAAAAATAAAAACTGATTGGGGGTTTGATAAACATATAATATACCTTCTAACATAGAAAGTATATTATAGTGCATTTGTATTGTGCAGCAGTTGTGTGCGGTTCTGCTTAGATACCCCAGCTATATAGAGGGACAAACGCTATTGGAATAACTAATTGCAACTGGTGTGATATACCTGTTGCCCCCCAAAAAAAACTGATTGAGGGCTGTGATATACCTATAATATACCTTCTAACATAGAAAGTATATTATAGTGCATTTGTATTAGTAACATAGTACATAAGGCCGAAAAAAGACATTTGTCCATCCAGTTCGGCCTGTCATCCTGCAAGTTGATCCAGAGGAAGGCAAAAAAACAAACTGTGAGGTAGAAGCCAATTTTCCCCACTTTAGGGGAATAAAAATTCCTTCCCGACTCCAATCAGGCAATCAGAATAACTCCCTGGATCAACGACCCCTCTCTAGTAGCTATAGCCTGTAATATTATTACACTCCAGAAATACATCCAGGCCCCTCTTGAATTCCTTTAGTGAATTCACCATCACCACCTCCTCAGGCAGAGAGTTTCATAGTCTCACTGCTCTTACCGTAAAGAATCCTCTTCTATGTTTGTGTACAAACCTTCTTTCCTCCAGACGCAGAGGATGTCCCCTCGTCACAGTTACAGTCCTGGGGATAAATAGATGATTGGATAGATCTCTGTACTGACCCTTGATATATTTATACATAGTAATTAGATCTCCCCTCAGTCATCTTTTTTCTAAAGTGAATAACCCTAATTTTGATAATCTTTCAGGGTACTGTAGTTGCCCCATTCCAGTTATTACTTTAGTTGCCCTCCTATGGACCCTCTCCAGCTCTGCTATGTCCGCCTTGTTCACAGGAGCCCAGAACTGTACACAGTGCTCCATGTGTGGTCTGACTAATGATTTGTAAAGTGGTAGGACTATGTTCTCATCACGGGCATCTATGCCCCTTTTGATGCAACCCATTATCTTATTGGCCTTGGCAGCAGCTGCCTGACACTGGTTTATGCAGCTTAGTTTGCTGTTTATTAAAATTCCTAGATCCTTTTCCATGTCAGTGTTACCGAGTGTTTTACCATTTAGTATGTACGGGTGACTTGCATTATTCCTTCCCATGTGCATAACTTTACATTTGTCAGTGTTAAACCTCATCCGCCACTTATCTGCCCAAGCCTCCAGTCTATCCAGATCGCTCTGTAGCAGTATACTGTCCTCTAGTCTTCAGTGTTAATTACTTTACACAGTTTAGTGTCATCTGCGAAAATTGATATTTTACTATGCAAGCCTTCTACAAGATCATTAATAAATATATTGAAGAGAATAGGGCCCAATACTGACCCCTGAGGTACCCCACTAGTGACAGTGACCCAATCTGAGTGTGTACTGTTAATAATCACCCTCTGTTTTCTATTGTGCAGTAGTTGTGTGCGGTTCTGCTGAGATACCGCAGCTATATAGAGGAACAAACGCTATTGGAATAACTAATTGCAACTGGTGTGATATACCTGTTGCCCCCCAAAAAAACTGATTATGGGGTGTGAAATACCTATAATATACCTTCTAACATAGAAAGTATATTATTGTGCATTTGTATTGTGCAGCAGTTGTGTGCGGTTCTGCTGAGATACCGCTGCTAGATAGAGGGGCAAACGCTATTGGAATAAATAATTGCAACTGGTGTGATATACCTGTTACCCCCCAAAAATCTGATTAGGGGTGCGATATACCTGCTTCCACAAAATACTGAGTAAGGGGTTTGATATACCTGCTTCCACAAAATACTGATTGAGGGGTGTGATACACCAGCTTCCACCAAATATTGATTAAGGGGTTTCATTTACCGGCTTCAGGCAAATACTCATTAAGGGGTTCTATATAGCTGTTTCCACAAAATACTGATAGAGGGGATTGATATATCGGCTTCCACCAAATATTGATTGAGGCCTGCGATACACCAGCTTTCACCAAATATTGATTAAGGGGTTTGATTTAGCAGCTTCCAGCAAATACTCATTAAGGGGTTCTACATACCTGTTTCCACAAAATACTGATAGAGGGTATTGATATACCAGCTTCCTCCAAATATTTATTGAGGCCTGCATTATACCTGTCTCCACAAATACTGCTCTTATATAGGGACTTTGTCACAGAGTCAGTTAGAAAATTACAGGCAGAGGAAGAGGCAGGCCATTACGCAGGGGTGGTAGGGGACAGGTAGGTGCACCAAGCCGGAACCTAAGTGGGAAGTTGGAGAAGGTGCATGCGATTACATCAAAGGACGCACCAGAGTTGGTTGAGTGGCTCACTCAGCGTTCTGCTTCTGCACCTTCCTCATCCTCTGTACAGTTGCAAGAAAAAGTATGTGAACCCTTAGGAATTATATGGATTTCTGCACAAATTGGTCATAAAATGTGATCTGATCTTCATCTAAGTCACAACAATAGACAATCACAGTCTGCTTAAACTAATAACACACAAAGAATTAAATGTTACCATGTTTTTATTGAACACACCATGTAAACATTCACAGTGCAGGTGGAAAAAGTATGTGAACCTTTGGATTTAATAACTGGTTGAACCTCCTTTGGCAGCAATAACTTCAACCAAACATTTCCTGTAGTTGCAGATCAGACGTGCACAACGGTCAGGAGTAATTCTTGACCATTCCTCTTTACAGAACTGTTTCAGTTCAGTAATATTCTTGGGATGTCTGGTGTGAATCGCTTTCTTGAGGTCATGCCACAGCATCTCAATCGGGTTGAGGTCAGGACTCTGACTGGGCCACTCCAGAAGACGTATTTTCTTCTGTTTAAGCCATTCTGTTGTTGATTTACTTCTATGCTTTGGGTCGTTGTCCTGTTGCAACATCCATCTTCTGTTGAACTTCAGTTGATGGACAAATGGCCTTAAGTTCTCCTGCAAAATGTCTTGATAAACTTGGGAATTCATTTTTCCTTCGATGATAGCAATCTATCCAGGCCCTGACGCAGCAAAGCAGCCCCAAACCATGATGCCCACACCACCATACTTCACAGTTGGGATGAGGTTTTGATGTTGGTGTGCTGTGCTTCTTTTTCTCCACACATAGTGTTGTGTGTTTCTTCCAAACAACTCAACTTTGGTTTCATCTGTCAACAGAATATTTTGCCAGTACTGCTGTGGAACATCCAGGTGCTCTTGTGCAAACTGTAAACGTGCAGCAATGTTTTTTTATTGGACAGCAGTGGCTTCCTCTGTGGTATCCTCCCATGAAATCTATTCTTGTTTAGTGTTTTACATATCGTAGATTCGCTAACAGGGATGTAAGCATATGCCAGAGACTTTTGTATGTCTTTAGCTGACACTCTAGGATTCTTCTTCACCTCATTGAGCATCCTGCGCTGTGCTCTTGCAGTCATCTTTACAGGATGGCCACTCCTAGGGAGAGTAGCAGCAGTGCTGAACTTTCTCCATTTATAGACAATTTGTCTTACCGTGGACTGATGAACAGCAAGGCTTTTGGAGATACTTTTAGAACCCTTTCCAGCTTTATGCAAGTCAACAATTCTTAATTGTAGGTCTTCTGAGAGCTCTTTTGTGCGAGGCATCATTCACATCAGGCAATGCTTCTTGTGAAATGCAAACCCAGAACTGGTGTATGTTTTTTATAGGGCAGGGCAGCTGTAACCAACACCTCCAATCTCATCTCATTGATTGGACTCCAGTTGGCTAACACCTCACTCCAATTAGCTCTTGGAGATGTCATTAGTCTAGGGTTTCACATACTTTTTCCACCTGCACTGTGAATGTTTACATGGTGTGTTCAATAAAAACATGGTAACATTTATTTCTTTGTGTGTTATTAGTTTAAGCAGACTGTGATTGTCTATTGTTGTGACTTAGATGAAGATCAGATCACATTTTATGACCAATTTGTGTAGAAATCCATATAATTCCAAAGGGTTCACATACTTTTTCTTGCAACTGTATCTGCACCCTCCTCACTCTCTGCTGTGTGCACCCCCAAAGACACCACCACCACCATAGCCCCTCCACTCGAGTCAGAGGAATTATTTTCCCATCCATTCCCAGACCTTACCGATGTGCAGCCATTCTTGGCATCGGATCAGGAAGAGGAGGTAGCAACGGCCGCCACCCAGCGGTCTGACAACAGTACCCAGATCAGCCCAAGGATGGAGGTCCCCGCTTTTGCTGCCTACTCCGAGATCTCTAATGTCAGTGGTGGTGAAGGTGACGATGATGACGTGTCGATGGATGTCACGTGCGTGCCCACAAGAGAGGAAGAGAAGGGGAGTCCAGAGGGAGAGACAGAGCAGCAGATAGGGGGTAGAAGGAGGAGAAGCAGGCAGAACTCGCAGTGCACAGGAAGCAAAAAGCAGACTGCAAATATATCTGGAGCGAGCCATCCACCATGCACGGTCACATCTGGCACTCCCAGGACACCGGCACATGGATCCGCAGTGTGTGCTTTTTTTAACGTGTTAACTGCTGACAATAGTGTTGCCATCTGCATAAGTCGCGGTAAGCCCAACACTCACCTAGGGATGACTGCCTTAAGAAGGCACCTGACCTCCCATCACCGACCCCAGTGGGAGCAACACCATCAGAACCCACAAAGCCACACTCCCGGCGCTCCACGTCCTGCCTCTTCTTCTTCTCCTCTCCCTTCCCATTTGTCCTCCACTCCACCTTCCACCTTGCCGTCGTCGCGTTCATCTGGCAAAAGGCAGGCTTCCGTGGCCCAAATGTTCGAACGTAAAAAGTTGATGACGTCGGATAACCCTCTTGCCCAACGGCTGACCGCTGGCTTGTCGGAACTGCTAGCCCACCAACTACTCCCATATGAATTGGTGGACTCGGAAGCCTTTAGAAAATTTGTGGCCATTGGCACACCGCAATGGAAGGTCCCCGGAAGGAAATATTTCTCCCAGAAGGGCATCCCTGAACTATATGGCCACGTTCAGCGGCAAGTGAATGTATCTCTGGCACACAGTGTCGGTGCCAAGATGCATCTGACCACAGATATGTGGTCTAGCAAACACGGGCAGGGAAGGTACATAAATTTTACTGCCCACTGGGTGAACCTTCTCATGGCTGTCAAGCATGCAACCCGTGGCACACGTGTGGATTTGGTGTTACCGCCATGGATTGCATGCAGGCCTGCCTCTTCTTCTCCTCCTCCTACTCCATCCTCCGTCTCCTCCTCGGCTGACTCCTCCTTTTCCACTGCTTCCGCCTCTTCCACTGCACCCCCCAAGCTCCCCAGAACCTATTCGACGTGCCATGCTGTGCTGCGGCTGTTGTTCCTGGAAGCCACAGGCCGATCAGTGGCTAACCCCGCTCAATTTGACAGTTGGCAAATTGGTATGCGACAACGGTGCCGATCTGCTGAGCGCATTGAAACAGGGCAAAATGACTCACGTGCTGTGCATGGCACATGTCCTGAACTTAGTCGTGCAGCGATTCGTTTCCAAATACCCCAGGGTCTAGGACGTCTTGCGGCAGGCCAGGAAAATCTCTGGCCATTTTAAAAGATCTTACATGGCCATGGCTCGCCTTGCTGACGTTCAGCGGCGACACCATCTGCCCGTCAGACGTCTCATTTGTGACAGCCTGACATGCTGGAACTTCACCTTGTATATACTAGATAGGCTGCTCCAGCAGCAACGTGCCGTTAACGACTACCTGTACGAACTCTGCAACAGGACAGGTTCTGGGGAGCTTGGTTTCTTTTCACCGCGCCAGTGGCTGCTCATGCGCGACGCATGCAGACTTCTGTAGCCATTTGGTGAGATCACCAAAGTGGTCAGTCGCAGCCAGGGTGCCATCAGTGACTTACGCCTTCTTTCTGGAGTGTGCATTGCGTCATGTCATTGATCAAGCCATCGAGGAGCAGGAGCTGGAAGATAAGGGAGGCGCAATGCTGAATGAATTCCCAGGGGGGCTACTCCATCTGAGACAAGTCAGCAAGAGTCTGAAGAGGAGTCAGAGGATGGTGCCTGAGGGGAGGAGGAGGAGCAAGAAGTGCAGGCTTTAAACTTTTCAGGGATCCCTGGTGTTGTCCGTGGATGGAGGGGGGAGACCGAGGACAACATTCTCCTGGGCGATGAACAGGAGCCAGGGCGCTCCACCGCTTCCAATTTAGTGCCAATGGGTGCCTTCTTGCTCCAGTGTTTGAAGAGGGACCCCCATATAAAAAGCATAAAGGGCAAGGAGCAGTACTGGGCGGCAACGTACTTAGACCCCCGGTACAAACACAAAATGGTGGACATGTTACCAGCATCATAGAGGGCTGTCAGAATGCAGCAATTCCAGGCCTTGCAGCGAGAGATGCTGCATTCTGCTGTTGCGGGTGCTGGCAGAGGAATTTCCACCCACAGAGAAACAGTTGCGGGTACCAATCCTACTGTGCATGCAAGAAGAGGGCGGTTTCAAAATGTGTTGGTCACTTCGGATATGAGATCATTCTTGCAACTAACCCATTGACAGCCGCCCTCCGGATCCAGCCTCAGGGAATGCCTAGACCAACAGGTGTCCGACTACATCGGGTTAACAGCCGATGTGGACGCTCTGAGAAGCAAGCAACCCCTGGACTACTGGGTGTGCAGGCTTGACCTGTGGCCAGAGCTGGCACAATTTGCCATGGAACTGTTGGCTTGCCCCTCGTCCAGTGTCCTGTCCGAAAGGACATCCAGCGCAGCAGGGGGATCGTGACCGATAAGCGCACACGCCTAGCTCACGACAGTGTGGACTACCTCACATTTCTAAAAATGAATGAGGCATGGATCTCGGAGGAATTCAACACCTGTGACGACCACGTTTAATTGACTTTCCTCATGCCAGCCTACACATATCCGCCACCACCCAGAACAAAGAATGGTCGCTGTCTTATGTAAATATAGCGGCATATAAGGCCTTTTCTGTCCAGTGAATGCCTAATGTTTAGGGCCTGTACTCCATTGGCCTGCAGTAAAATTGGTATCCAATGACTGTCTAATATACCTCCAGCCACATAATCACTTGATCTTTTCTGTACGGTGAATGCCTAATTGTTGGGGCCTAAGAGGAATTCAACACCTGTGACGACCAGGTGTTATCGAATTTCACCTATTATCATTTGGGGTTTATTCAAGAGGGGGGATTTCATTAGCTAAGTTTTTAATCCAAGTTTATATTTTTAGTTCTTTTAAACATATGTATTTAACACGTATTTGTACTGGCCTACAGTAAAATTGTTATCCAATGACATCCAATGACGTCTAATATACTGTACCTTCAGCCACATAATCACTTGATCTTTTCTGTACGGTGAATGCATAATTTTTGGGGCCTGTAATCTAACTGGCCAACAGTAAAATTGTTATACGGTGACCGCCTAATGTACCTCCAGCCACATAATCACTTGTTCTTTTTTGTCCGGTGAATGCCTAATGTTTGGGGCCTGTACTCCACTGGCCTGCAGTAAAATTGATATCCATTGACCGTCTAATATACCTCCAGCCACATAATCACTTGATCTTTTCTGTATGATGAATGCCTAATGTTTGGGGCCTGTAATCTAACTGGCCAACAGTAAAATTGTTATACGGTGACCGCCTAATGTACCTCCAGCCACATAATCACTTGATCTTTTCTGTCCGGTGAATGCCTAATTGTTGGGGCCTCAGATGAATTCAACACCTGTGACGACCATGTGTTATCGAATTTCACCTATTATCATTTGGGATTTATTCAAGAGGGGGGATTTCGTTAGCCATGTTTTTAATCCAATTTTATATTTTTAGTTATTTTAAACATATGTATTTGACATGTATTTGTACTGGCCTGCAGTAAAATTGATATCCAATGACCTTCTAATATACCTCCAGCCACATTATCACTTGATCTTTTCTGTACGGTGAATGCCTAATGTTTGGGGCCTGTACTCCAGTAAGCTACAGTAATATTGTTATTCAGTGACCGCATAATGTACCTCGAGCCACATAATCATAATTTCTTTTATGTCAGGTGAATGCCTAATTTTTAGGGCCCGTATTCCCTGTGGCCTAAAATAAAAAATTTCTAGGCTCCAGCTCCAGAGCACATTTTTGAGAATTTCCCTTTAAGACGCATAAAAATGGCCCATGATTAAAATACATATTTTTTGTGGGAATTTTTGTCATTGATCCCCCTCTAGTACCGTATGTCACTGTCCATGTTGTGGGACTATTTGTGCTCTTCTAGTAAGTATTTGGTGGCTGCAAATATAACCTGAAGGTTTTTTAGGTTCACCCGCCGCAAACTTGCGGTTCGCAAACATTTGATCACGTTCGCGAATCGTCCTGGACGATGTTCGGCCATCACTATCTGTCAGCATGCACCCGATCATCTCAGTGAGGGTTCTATTTTTCCTTTCATCTACCCCATTTTGTTCTGAGTTATGTGGGACTGTCTTTTGATGCTCTATCCCATGTTGTCTTAATATTCTTCTACTTTGTGTCCTGTGAATTCACCTCCATTGTCACTCCGCAGTATAAGAGGATTCCTCTGACACTTGTTGCTTGCCTTTATTACATAGTCTTCTTTTCTCTTCATTAGGTAAGTGAGTGTGTATCTAGAGTAGTCATCTATGAAGGTCACTATATACCTGTTGCCACTGGGTGTAAGCACTTTCATAGGACCGCAAACATCACTGTGTATTAGGTCAAGTGGTCGTAAGGCTCTCATCTGGCTTTCTTCAGAAAGTGTCCCTTACATTTTGGATGTAATTCAGCATTCACATCTAACAGTTACTGGACAAGTGGACACTTTAACATCCATTGTTAGGTTTTGTCTTTGTAGTTCCTGCATGCTGTCTGGATGTCTGTGGCCTAAGCGTCTATGCCACGTATGGATATAATCATTGTGTCCATGCATGAAGATCCTCATCTGTTTTTTCACAATGTTGAGATGATATAAATGCTCATCTACCTTAGCACTAGCTATCACCCGCTTTCCATGTAGGATGATGCAACTGTTGCCTTGGAATTTCACAGTGAGTCCTTTAGCTGTCAAATGAATAACTGTCCTCCTAGACTGGGAACATACAGCACGTCATTCACTGGTACAACTATATTATGTCCATTTTGCCTGGGGCACACTAAGTCCAAGTCCAGTTCCTTCTGCATTTATTCTGCTTCCATCTGCCAGATTGTCTCTGTTATTTAAAGGGGTTTTCCAAGATTTTTATACTGATGACCTATCTTTTGGATAGAATGTAAACAGTGGCTTGGATGCAGGCAGCAGTTGCTGAGCTCCGTCGCTGGAAGTAAGGTTCCTACCCCGTTAAATGTAAATAAAAAATCTTTTGAATAGGTTAGCAGTCTCTGATCAGTGGGGGTCTGACACCTGAGACCCCCGGCGATCAGCTGTTTAAGAAGGCACCAGCGCTCCTTTGGCCATTTGACATCATGTTCATCTGTCACGTGGCCTAGGAGTAGCTCAGTCCCATTCAAGTGAATGGGGCTGAGCGCGATACCAAGCGTAGCCACTATACAATGTACAGCGCTGTGCTTGGTAAGCTGCCTCACAGGAGCACCATTGCCTTCTCAAACAGCTGCTCGGCGGGGGTTCATTAAACATGTATGTACTATTGTGGATATCAACAGATCTGAGTGGTGGCAATCTGTGTTCAGTGCAAGTAAAACTGATGTATAGCACTGTAGAAATAATAATCTTCAACCATTCAGTCAGCAAGTAAAAATCTTGTAGAATACACTTCTTAAGGGGTAGTCCAGCCTTTCCCGAGTGACGACAGGGATCCCATACTCCACAACCCCGCCAGAACTACACCGCACCATCAACCTTGTGGAGGGAACTCATTACTACAGATGTAGTAATAGAGTAATGAGCGAGCACTCATACACTTGGCAACCAAATTGACATGTGCAGAAAATATTTATTATATCCCCATAAAATACAAGTAATAAAATTTATAAGAACAATGTAGCAATAATATACAACATTACAATCACATATATTGTGGTAGATATGATCAACACTATATTCATATGACTCAATAGTGTCGATAAATTCAATAATATATATCACACCAAGAAACTTCAAGTATATGCTGTTATTTGGGAAAGAGGGGGTATTATCTTCTAGCGCTCTGTCCCAATTTGGGAAACTGAATGTCACTGAAAATGTTGTAGGTGTATTCACTGGGAGCGCAATATGTTCATAAAGTGTCCACAGGAATCCTGATAATGTGAAAAGTCTCTTATAGCATATCCTTTTAAGCTCGATATGAGCTTTGGATTGGAGAAAACTTTAAATCGATGTTTGGCTTACCGTCTAGCGTCTGCTGTCTCCCTATTGCTTCAATGGAGCTTTAAATATTTGCCGGCTTATTCAGTCGCTCCATACAGCAAGCTGGTTTAAATTTCGCGGGAGTTCCAAAGATCGCAGGAGTTGCCACTCTGTTCCGCAATTTCCTTTGGTGCAGCTTTCGACGATAAGAATAGTTAATCCTTTACTGTAGAGATTTTCTTCTGTATGGCCATACAATATTATCGGAGGCTTTTCAATGCAGGTACATCACTTGTTTCACCATACGCGTTACGGGTAGATTCACTCTCCCTTCCTCAGTGGTCAAGTGTCTGCCTGCTCTGCCTCCATTTTTATCCATTCCTTTGATTGCTTCCCAAATCTCGGACACCTGTTGTTCATGCTACTCCCAGTTTGCAAGGGAATCCTCCCACATAATCAAGGGATAATTCTATACAGCCTTGATTTTTTTTTTTTTTTTTTCCTCTTGCAGTTTCCATGCGTTTTTTATGCGTTTTTTTTGGGGACACATGCGTTTTTTGGCCCAGATGTCCCAATTGGTGTGATATATCATTATGTGAAATATAAACTTGATATCTGATTGCCAACACTTATAAAATGACTTTTTATAATAAAATATTATTAAACAAATTTTCAAGATTAAAATATCAATATAAGAATATAAAACAATAAATAATAAATGTGAGGAATCTTGAAAGTTTCATAGGAATCCTAGAGTTTGATACAATTATTCGGATTTGATAGAGAAAGAAGGGTGGGTATCTCGGAGCCAAGGACACGTCGCAGCGCCGATAGACGGCCTAGCATGCGACGTGCCGTCGGCCACGAGACATCCAACCTACATAAATCCAAAAATTTCCAACTCCGAATTAAGGCCTTTCGGTTGTAGAGATCCAAATTCATAAATGCGTCTGGATTCTATCCTAGACATTTGTCTGATAAAATCACCGCCTCTCCAGTGTTTCTCCACCTTCTCCAGTGCCGTAAACACCAGACTTGATGGATCCTGATTATGCATCTCTTTATAATGTTTAGATAGGGAATGTTTATCGTACCCCTTCCTGATGTTGGCAATATGTTCGGCCACTCTTTTTTTGAATGGCCTCTTGGTACGTCCTATATATTGTCTGTTACAGGGGCACTGGAGAAGGTAGATAACTCCACTGGAGTCACATGTAAGACAATCTTCTATCTCCCAATTATAGTTGTTCTGAGTCGAGGGGACATTAGTCGTCAGGCGGGGTTTTTTATTCATTCTACAACCCATACACCTTCCACATTTATAAAAACCCTTCAAACTCAGCCAAGTTCCTGAAAAACTCAACTTATTCTGTTTCCACGGTTTTACGGTAGGGGCCACCTTGATACCTAGATTGGGTGCCCTAGTGAAGGTAATCGTCGAAACAGTCGGGAGTAAGTGTCCCACAATTTTGTCATTCAACACATGGTGCCAATGGGTTTTAATAATTTTCTGAATCTTCCTATAATTCTCATTGAATGGAAGAACAACTCTCATGGCTTCTTTATTTTGTGTTTTATCTTCCTCATTATCCATCTCATTTTTATCTTTATTGTCCTCCTTATTAAAGAACTCTCTTCTATCTAATTTCCTAATTTGGTTGAGTGACTCCTCCACTAAGTTTTCAGGATATTCCTTCTCAATAAATTGTCTTTTCATCTCAATGGCTTCCATCTCAAAAGTATGTCCCTCTGTGCAGTTCCGCTTAATCCTACGGAACTGACCAGAGGGAACATTTGTCAGCCATTTCGGCAGGTGACAGCTAGAAAAATCGATATAACTACTGCAAGAGTTGATTTTAAAAAATCAAGGCTGTATAGAATTATCCCTTGATTATGTGGGAGGATTCCCTTGCAAACTGGGAGTAGCATGAACAACAGGTGTCCGAGATTTGGGAAGCAATCAAAGGAATGGATAAAAATGGAGGCAGAGCAGGCAGACACTTGACCACTGAGGAAGGGAGAGTGAATCTACCCGTAACGCGTATGGTGAAACAAGTGATGTACCTGCATTGAAAAGCCTCCGATAATACTGTATGGCCATACAGAAGAAAATCTCTACAGTAAAGGATTAACTATTCTTATCGTCGAAAGCTGCACCAAAGGAAATTGCGGAACAGAGTGGCAACTCCTGCGATCTTTGGAACTCCTGCGAAATTTAAACCAGCTTGCTGTATGGAGCGACTGAATAAGCCGGCAAATATTTAAAGCTCCATTGAAGCAATAGGGAGACAGCAGACGCTAGACGGTAAGCCAAACATCGATTTAAAGTTTTCTCCAATCCAAAGCTCATATCGAGCTTAAAAGGATATGCTATAAGAGACTTTTCACATTATCAGGATTCCTGTGGACACTTTATGAACATATTGCGCTCCCAGTGAATACACCTACAACATTTTCAGTGACATTCAGTTTCCCAAATTGGGATAGAGCGCTAGAAGATAATACCCCCTCTTCCCAAATAACAGCATATACTTGAAGTTTTTTGGTGAGATATATATTATTGAATTTATCGACACTATTGAGTCATATGAATATAGTGTCGATCATATCTACCACAATATATGTGACTGTAATGTTGTATATTATTGCTACATTGTTCTTATAAATTTTATTACTTGTATTTTATGGGGATATAATAAATATTTTCTGCACATGTCAATTTGGTTGCCAAGTGTATGAGTGCTCGCTCATTACTCTATTACTACATTTGCCTTTAAGAGAGGGTGGGGTGATTCCCTCTATATGAGCTTGCAGCACCATACCTTAACTACTTGCTAGTGAGCCACCACAACCTACCACTATTCATTACTACAGAACTGCTCCCATAGACTTCAATGGGAGCACTGCTTTAGTAACGGGCTCCCTCCACTGCAAGACTGACAGAGCTGTGTACTTCTGGTAGCAATTTGTGGTGATGAAGCTAAACCCAAACTGGTGATCTGTGGGGGTCCTCGGTGTCAGACCTCAGCTGATCAGCCAGTGATGCCCTATGGTAAGGATAGGCCATCACTTAGTAAAGGCTGGACTACCCCTTTATAATTTTTGTAGTTGCACAAACATCGTAGGTCATAGGCTCACTGAGAAACAGGCTAAATCCTGCTAAGGCCTCATGCACACGACTGTTGTGTGCATCCGCGTCCGTTCCGTCTTTTTTCACAGTTTAGCGGAGGTCCCATTCATTTCTATGGAGCTGTGAAAAAATCTGATAGTCCTCCGTTTTTTCTCCGCGTCCGTGATCCGTGATTCCAGTCCGTCAAAAAAATATTACCTGTCCTATTCTTGTCAGTGGAAAACGGAGGACGGACCCATTCAAGTCAATGGGTCCATCAAAAAAAACGGATGCACAACTGGTATGTCATCCGTGTCCGCGTACGTTTTTTTCTACAAGACCTTGGTGCAATAAAATTACACTTTTCATTAACCTTCCTTTTTTTCCCCTGTCAGACAAAAAAAAAAGAAGACACAAGGAAACACAACTGAAGCAAAATCGGACACGGACCACTGAAGCCAAATCACTGACAGTGAAAAAACACGTGTGCATGAGGCCTTATTTTGTTAACAATAACATGATAATGAATACTTTAGAGTTATGTACATATGCCCATTTCCAGTTGTGTAATACTGTATGCCATACAATACATTTATTGTTTTACCTAATAATGAATAGACATGAGTTCATTTTAGTTATAAGCACACATGATCTAAAAAATGGATGAAAAAGAGCTGATCTTCAAGATTATCTTGGCTTAAGGAACTGGCGTGAAGTTTTGGTTCTGTCTTCAGCTACATGTATCCAGACGTTGTGTATATTTCTAAAGACCATTTTCCTTTGGCAGATTCTATCGGTTTATTTAATTGTAGATACACCTGATGGTTCCTGATGAGAGTTGAAGGATAAATTGCTGATCTCTTGTGAGACTTCATTTTCTTTCTTTGTTTCCTGCGATTTGTCTCATTTTCTATATGTACAGAACAGACAGCATGTCCTTTCCTGACCTCTTGTCTGCTAGTTATCCTCTCTATCAGCGCACAATGGGCATTAAAGTTAGTTCAATATCTGTGCAACCTCTGCATGATGCAGTCTTGTACTGGACAGGTATCAGCTGCATCGCCCCTTTGTCTTCTCTATTGCATATACAGAAAAGTAACTATAGCTCCCTTGTTCTTCAAGTTCCAGCCTGAGGTAAAAATTCTGCTATAACACCAACTTATTTTAAACAGAGGTACTTCAAATGCCCATAAAGAGTTAAACTAGTTTGTGCCAAGAGCTCACATTACAGCATTCACAACCAAGGTGATGGGGCTGTATACTGTGCTTGGCATTCAGCTGATAAAAACAAAAAAAGGAGTTACTTTCTTGCACTGGTGGTCAGTGTCCTGCCCCTGGTGGGCACAACCATCGGGATTTCCTGTCACCCTGATGCTCCAGTAGGTTGTGTGCTGTATCCTCCTGATATCTCCCAGGGGGCATGGCTGCCGAAGCTCTGTTAGTTCTATCTGCTCAGCTCTACTGCCTCGTCACTTCCTGCCTGCAACTCTTTACACGTAGGGAGCAGGTCCTCTCTATCTGGCTCTTAATGGGCCAGAATACATGCTCCCTAATCTGTCCCCAGCCTATGGCTAGCCTTCCTTGGATATTTAAGGCACCTTCCACTAAGCAAAAAAGGTTCCCTAGATTTTTGGTACTTGCAAAGATATTTGTTGATCTCCGTGCCTGACTTCTGCTTGTTAGCCACATTGTACCTGTTCTGACCTCTACCTCTTTACTGGATTAACCCATACTCTGCATGCCAGACCTTGACTTATCCAATGGCTATGATTTTTCCTGTCCCCTTTTGTGCCACGCATTGGTGTCTCTTGCCCCTTGGTCATCTGACACTGAATGGACTCTACTCCAAAAGGTAGCATCAAGGTGGTCCCCCTGCAGTAAAGACCAGATCCCTGTATAGGGGTGAAAAGGTAAAGATCAGGGGTCCATTTAGATAATGCACTTAGGAGTAGCCCTAAGCTAAATCCATTCAGTGACGCAGTTGGTCCACACCTGCTGTGTTGCCTACGTTATGCAATATTGACTGATTGAGAGCAGCTCCTCCCAAATGGCCTATTTCACACATCACATTGGTGGCATATTGTTAAGATATGCCACCAATGTCAGATATGTGCTGGTCCCACCTCTGGGACCTGTATCTATCTCTACAACAGGGCCCCAAAAGTGAACAACCGCACCCTCTATTCACTTCTATAGGTGAGTTAAAGATAGCAAGGGCCCTCACTGAGCTATTTTTGGAACTCCTATAGAAGTGAATGGAGAGCACGCCGTGCATGCGTAGCGCACACCCCTGCGCTTTAGGGGCCCTGTTCTAGAGATAGGTGTGTGTCCTAGAGGTGGGGCCCACACGTATCTGACACTGATGGCATATCCCTTTTAATATTTATACAGAAATTATTCAGTCTCCAGCCAAAACTGCATTTTCAGTTGTCACCTGGAAGTTGACTTTAATACTAACTGAATATTGCAAATGAGCAACTGCATATGGATCTTTTCCTGCTGTAGGCTGGACATTTTATATTGTCTAAGACAGGATAGTTTTTTTTTTATTAACTGTGAGAAGCTCTGTTCAGTGAAACAGCCCAAAATTAGTGTCAATTACAATTACTCTAAACAGCGACCTCAGGAAATCATGTTCAACCTGTAAACTGTCATAGTCCATGTTCATTTATCATAGCACAGAACAGACTAAGCAATGTGAAAAGATATACTTTCCTTAAGGTCTGAATGTATTTTGTAACTATCTTACTAGCTTTCCTACATGTTTAATTCGGCAAACTATTTTCATATGGTCATAACTTTTAACTATATGCTTCTACTGTAGTTTAGTGATTACTCTGGATAGGTCATCAGTATCTGATCAGTGGAGGTACAAGATCTGGGACCCCCAACGATCAACTGTTTAAGAAAGGCACAAGCGCTGGCAGTAGTACTGCGGCCTTCTCACAGCTTAACCTAGGCCATGTGATGACACATTCATTGGTCACATGGACTAGGACCATTAACTTCAATGGGGCTGAGCTGCGATACCAAGCACAGCCACTGTACAATGTATGGTGCTGTGCTTGGTGAGCTGAGAGAACACCGCAACGCTACTGCGAGTACTGATGCCTTCTCAAACAGCTGATCAGTGGTGTCAGAAAACTCCTTTAAGGATGTCAATAATATTTAGAGGGGTTCTCCAGTCTTTTCATAAAATCCTGGCATCTTATGTTCTGTGTAGAAAAGATAGTTTGGTCAGTACTTACCTGTCCCTCTGTTGTCTCTGCTGCGCTCAGACTGGCTCTTGCATGCGGGTCCCAACTGGATGTAATCCTGAGTCTTTTTGTTCAGCTGCATATACATATACAGTATATGCAGCTGAACAGTAAGATTTGGGAAAACATCCGGTTGGGACCCAAGTGCGCAGCCAGTCTTAGTGTCAGGGAGACAGTGGCATCAGTAGCGTAACTGATGGCTAAGTACGGACCAAACAATATTTTCTTCACAGGAGGGAAGATGCCCAAATATTATGAAAAGTCCAGAGAACCCATTTACATCCCAGAAAAACCCCTTGAGGAGTTCATGAATCTAGCTTAAATATTTTTTTCTATTGGTAATCCAAAAGTGAGACATCACCAAAGTCTCTGAAATATAACCAAAATTGGGCATTAAAGGGTTTATATAGAAACATTTTGGGAAAACATTTTATGAGCTTTGCACTACATGGTATATTATCATTAGCCAGGTGAATTTATTTTTTTGCTTTTTTTTTGCTTGGCTTGTTATTTGCATCCCTAATAAGTGAAGCATCAAAATGTTATACATGTTTTTATGGCTCTGGATTTCATTTTAAAAACATTCCACACCTGCATGAAATTGTCCAAATAAGAACTGTTCCATTCACTTTCATTTGTTTCACATTTAATCTGTTCTTCATCTGGTTCTCATATGGGATAATTCACACAAAACCCAAATGAGAAAAGTCAAATGTAAACAAGTCTTACGGGTACATTCACGCAAAACATCTTTTTCCCACGACTCAGTTATAAGTTTACCATCACCAATAGTCGTTGTATCAGACTGTTGATTAACATGACTGTAGGTCAAAAACTATGAGGTCCCCAATTTTGAAGTGGGAAGCTGCAGTCCTACAATTTTGAAGTGGGAAGTTGGAGCTGGTGAACCATACTATAAAAAGTCTCTCTCAGTTATTCTGTGTGCGTAGGCTGTGAAGTTGGAGACAGAGTTGTGAAGTTAAGAGTCGAGGCTCGTTTTGGATGGAGTTGGACTGGAGCTTAAATTTAAAAAATGTTTTATGGATATCAAAAATAGATTTTATACACATATCTCTTTAAAAGAATTGCCAAAATTGTTGGCCTTGTATATAACTTAAAAAAAAATTATATTAATAATATTGTGTAATATTAACTTTCATAGGAATTTAGAAAAGTTTAGAAATGATAATCATAAAGATATTTTATATTCTATTAATCTAACGCCCATGTTTACAGTGATAAGCAGGGTGTTCTAGTGGTGATAGAAAATCAGTTCTCATCTCTCCTGTGTTCTATCCTGTCTTTATACTATAAACAGTGATACGCAGAGAGTTCTAGAGGTGATAAATAATCAGTTCTCCTCTCTCCTGTGTTCTATCCTGTCTTTATACTATAAACAGTGATACACAGAGTGTTCTGGAGGTGATAAATAATCAGTTCTCCTCTCTCCTGTGTTCTATTCTGTCTTTATACTATAAACAGTGATACACAGAGTGTTCTGGAGGTGATAAATAATCAGTTCTCATCTCTCCTGTCTATATTCTATAAACAGTAATAAGCGGATTGTTCTAGTGGTGATATATAATCAGTTCTCACCTCTACTGTCTTTATACTATAAACAGTGATAAGCAGGGTGTTCTAGTGGTGATAGAAAATCAGTTCTCCCCTCTTCTGTATTCTCTCCTATCTTTATACTATAAACAGTGATAAGCAGGGTGTTCTAGTGGTGCTAGAAAATCAGTTCTCCCCTCTCCTGTATTCTCTCCTGTCTTTATACTATAAACAGTGATAAGCAGGGTGTTCTAGTGGTGATAGAGAATCAGTTCTCCCCTCTCCTGTATTCTCTCCTATCTTTATACTATAAACAGTGATAAGCAGGGTGTTCTAGTGGTGATAGAGAATCAGTTCTCCCCTCTCCTGTATTCTCTCCTGTCTTTATACTATAAACAGTGATAAGCAGGGTGTTCTAGTGGTGATAGAAAATCAGTACTCACTTCTCCTGTGTTCTTCTATGCCTCTTATACTAGGAATATGCATAATGCTCCAAGGCCCTTAGGTTCAATGCCTGAAACTGTGGTGCACATGCTTGGTAGAGAGAACCACAGTAGGAAATTCACCACTGGGCATGCCTGTAGTTGCCTCAGAACATCTAGACAGAACAGTATGACACTCAGTATTAAAGGGGTTGTCTCTTGTGGACAAGTCACCACTAAAGCCAGTCATTGGCTGCAGTGGAGCAGATGATTATGCCTATGCCAGACCGCAAGATAGACACAAGGAGCCAGAACTTTTTTCTGGAGAAAATTTCATAGATTTCTTGAAATTTTTAAATGTACAACAGTGTTGTCATGCCTTCAGAAAGATGTTTGTAGGAGTACACATTTAATGTGCCAGTAATCATGTTGTTTTAGCACCATCTAGTGGCCATTTGTGCAAAGAGTGGCTGGCTAGCTAGCATTTCTTACCTTGTATGTCCCAAGCAACCCACTGTATTTATTATTACTCTGATGGCATCATCAACTCAGCTCATAGCAGCCATCCAGCCTTTTTCCAAGAACTCAAGGATGTACAGCATCTCTAATCATCCTCCACACACAAACTTTGGCTACTTTCACACTTGCGTTGTTAATTCCGGTATTGAGATCCGGCAGAGGATCTCAATACCAGAATTAAATGGATCCATTTTGATTTTGCACATCATAATGCATTTGTTCCGTTAGAATGCGGTTGTGTGAAATCTAAATGGTAAAAAACGTATCCGTCACTAAATACATTAAAAGTCAATGGGTGACGGATCAGTTTTTTTAGGCTCCTAAGAAAATGTATCCGTCATCATTGACTTACATTGTTTTCAGTGACGGATCAGTTTTTTTTACAGTTTTATGACTTTCCATTCAGAATGTATGAGAACTAAACAGAAACTTTTTTCCAGTACTGAGATCCTGTGCCGGATCTCAATACCGGAAAACAACAACGCAAGTGTGAAAGTAGCCTTAATGTGGTTTCACCTATGTTTAGGCCAGGGGTGCACAACCTGCGGCCCGGGGGCCACATGTGGCCCTCGATACCGTTCTGTGCAGCCCCCAACATTCTGGTAACAGACAAGTATGTATATGTCTTACGGCTGCTCACATGTATCTTTCATGTATTCTCCCATTAGATAGGAGTACTAGAAGAGTAACTAGACATTAATGATATATACTGTATGTTCAATATGCCAAAAATATAATTGGTAATACCTCTTTAAAGGATAACTGTCACATTTAGACCCTAATTTCAATTTTCATATATGTAGTTACTAATAACATGATATTCCAGAATTAGTTACTATTAGACTGACTTACCCCATATTTAATAAGATTTAGCCCTTAGCAAACAGTCTGCATAAAACTGCAATTTCACTATTCAGTTAAAGGTATTCTGTCATCAGGTTTGGGGCTATAGAGCCTCAGGGAAAGAACTGCGCATGCGCGAGCTCGCGCATCGCGAGAATACGGCTTTCTATCGTTGATGAAAGGAGGAGACATAGGCGGTGCTGGGCTCCTTCACAGGTGGGCGTGGCTGGGCACAAGGAAGGTTAGTACAGCCCCTTGGACACATTCAACACTCATTTACATATGTATAAAATCCTTTTTTAAAGAAATTAAAACCACACAGCCCTATAGGACACATATATTGCGGACATGCTAGAAGCGATCTAGCCGTGCATGTCCGTATCTCTATAGCCCCAAACCTGATGACAGAATCCCTTTAAGTTTTATTTTCGGCCCTGGAATTGGTTTAGGCTGACAATGTGGCCCCCAACCAGAAAAGGTTGTGCACCCCTGGTTTAGGCTATTAGCATTGAAGGATGTATATTTATGTGTATTAATATGCTGTATTGAAAATAACCCTTATTTTATGCACATGCTTATGTTTTCATGGCTTATTACTGTAATGTGTTATAGCCTAATGTCACAGGCCGATCAACACAGTGAGCACCTTCCCTTTCTGTTCTTCATTTTCACCCTGTCGTTGCAATAAAAGTTAAATTGGAATTTACTCTGGCATCAATTAGTTTTTAGCAGGGAGTTTAGCTGCTTGTCAACTTATGCCGCACACACACCAAACGAGGACAGAACAAGTGTTTTCCAGTTATTAAATGCATAGTGGATTACATATTTGCACACAGGAATTTAGAAAAGTTACTTGTTCAAAAATTATATTCCAATAAAAGTTATATGTATCTAAATAGTATTATTACCTACATGAATGTGAGAAAAAGTCCTCCAATGTTATCATTTTACTATAGTAAATTTGTTATGACTAATTATTGACCGTTTATAAAGTAGATGGAGCTGGAGTCAGAGTATGATCAAATCCAGTAGTCAAAAGTTTAGCTTACTTACTCCACAGCCCTAGCGTAAACCTACATTGCTGCCCATAATTATTAATACCCCTGTCAAATTTTGACAAAGTTACTTTTATTCAACCAGCAAGTAATTTTTTGACGGGAAATGACACAGGTGTCTTCCAAAAGATAATAAGACGATGTACAAGAGGCATTATTGTGGGGAAAAAACATTTCTCAGCTTTTATTTACATTTGAGCAAAAAGTGTCCAGTCCAAAATTATTCATACCCGTCTCAATAATCAATAGAAAAGCCTTTATTGGCTATTACAGCAATCAAACGCTTCCTATAATTGCAGATCAGCTTTTTGCAGGTCTCCACAGGTATTTTTGCCCATTCATCTTTAGCAATGAGCTCCAAATCTTTCAGGTTGGAGGGTCTTCTTGCCATCACCCTGATCTTTAGCTCCCTCCACGGATTCTCAATTGGATTCAAGTCTGGACTCTGGCTGGGCCACTCCAAAACGTTAATGTTGTTGTCTGCTAACTATTTCTTCATGACTTTTGCTGTGTGTTTTGGGTCATTGTCATGCTGAAATGTCCACTGGTGCCCAAGGCCAAGTTTCTCTGCAGACTGCCTGATGTTGTCGTTGAGAATCCTCCTGTATTGCTCTTCTTTCATGGTGCCATTTACTGTGATTAGGTTCTGTTGAGGAAGGGTTGAAACGTGTGTGTATATATATATATATATATATATACTTGCAAACACGTGCATGCATGTATAATATATATGCATGAATTAACAGCCACATTACAGGATGATGTGCGCAGATGTGCCCAGCATCTGCGCACATCTGCCCGTGGTGATCCACAGGGGCTCATTGTGGCCCCTGTTGGGAATATGTGCCCCCTCATATGTCCCTTTGTGTGTGTGTGTGTGTGTGTGTGTGTGTGTGTATATATATATATATATATATATATATATATATATATATATACAGTACAGACCAAAAGTTTGGACACACCTTCTCATTCAAAGAGTTTTCTTTATTTTCATGACTATGAAGGAATCAAAACTATGAATTAACACATGTGGAATTATATACATAACAAACAAGTGTGAAACAACTGAAAATATGTCATATTCTAGGTTCTTCAAAGTAGCCATCTTTTGCTTTGATTACTGCTTTGCACACTCTTGGCATTCTCTTGATGAGCTTCAAGAGGTAGTCCCCTCAAATGGTCTTCCAACAGTCTTGAAGGAGTTCCCAGAGATGCTTAGCACTTGTTGGCCCTTTTGCCTTCACTCTGCGGTCCAGCTCACCCCAAACCATCTCGATTGGGTTCAGGTCCGGTGACTGTGGAGGCCAGGTCATCTGGCGCAGCACCCCATCACTCTCCTTCATGGTCAAATAGCCCTTACTTTCAAAGTTTTCCCAATTTTTCGGCTGACTGACCATTTCTTAAAGTAATGATGGCCACTCGTTTTTCTTTACTTAGCTGCTTTTTTCTTGCCATAATACAAATTCTAACAGTCTATTCAGTAGGACTATCAGCTGTGTATCCACCTGACTTCTCCTCAACGCCACTGATGGTCCCAACCCCATTTATAAGGCAAGAAATCCCACTTATTAAACCTGACAGGGCACACCTGTGAAGTGAAAACCATTTCACTCTCCTTCTAGCTACGCATCTGAGTGGGAGGTCGGGAGCCAAACATGTCCGGGGTAGAGCACCTGCTTCGCAGCAGCCTACCTATCTGGGAAGTAGCAGGGGTTCATGGAAGTAGCGGCAGTAGCAGTCAGTCAGTGCAGCGGTTATATGTGGTAAAATCTTTATTGAAGTATTTCGGTCGAAAAACTAAATGTATTCAGCGTTCAGCGCTGTAGTTATATGCGGTTACATTTCCATGATGTCTCCATGATAAATCTGCAGCGTTGGGGCCCCATGTGACTTCTACACACTTTCAAAATAATCCTTTAGCGGAGTGAATAGATGCCGGATGACCGGGACTCAATGACTTTCCCAGGAGCTGCAGTCAGGAGCAGCGGTTCATTTGTGAGACGTCCGTATAGTGTGGGGGGAATCCGAAGACCCTTTCCATCTCCGTGCTCCGTCATATGTGGTAAAATCTTTATTGAAGTATTTTGGTGGAAAAATAAATTTTATTCAGCGTTCAGCGCTGCACTTATATGCGGTAAAATCTTTTGTGAATTATTTTGGTGGAAAAAAAATAGTATTCAGCGCTGCAGTTATATGTGGTAAAATCTTTTGTGACTTATTTTGGTGGGAAAAAAATTGTATTAAGCCTTCAGTGCTGCAGTTAGATGTGGTAAAATCTCCATGATGTCTCTATGATAAATCTGCAGTGTGGAGGCCCCTGTGTGGCTTCTACACACTTTCAAAATAATCCTTCAGCGGGGCGAATAGATGCCGGATGACCGGGACGCTTCATGACCTTTCCAGGAGCTTGTATTCAGCGATGCTGGTATATGTGGTAGAATCTTATGTGATTTATTTTGGTGGAAAAAAAATTCTATTCAGCGTTAAGCGCTGCAGTTATATGCGGTAAAATCTTTTTGGAATTATTTCGGTGGAAAAAGAATCTTGTATTTAGTATTAAGCGCTGCACTTACTGTATATGCGGTAAAATCTTTTTAAAATTATTTTGGTAGACAAAAAATCTTGTATTCAGCATTAGGGTACTTTCACACTTGCGGCAGAGGATTCCGGCAGGCAGTTCCGTCGCCGGAACTGCCTGACTGATCCGGCAATCAGGACACAAACGGATGGCATTTGTCAGACAAATGCATTGAAATACCGGATCCGTCTCTGCGGTGTCATCCGGCATGCACAGACTGGAGAGCCGGATCCGTTTTGCCGGAACACTTAATGCACTAATACAATTCAATGTAAATGAATGCCGGATCCGGCATTCCGGCAAGTGTTCAGTATTTTTGGCCAGAGAGAAAACTGCATTAATGCTGCAATATTTTCTCCATCCAAAAAACGTAAAACGGACTGAACTGATGCATCCTGAACGGATTGCTCTCCATTCAGAATGCATTAGGATAAAACTGATCAGTTTTTTTTCCGGTATTGAGCTCCTGTGATGGAACTCAATACCGGAAAACAAAAACGCTAGTGTGAAAGTACCCTTAAGCTCTGCACTTATATGCGGTAAAATCTTTTAAAATTATTTTGGTGGAAAAAAATCTTGTATTCAGCATTAAGCGCTGCACTTATATGCAGTAAAATCTTTTTTTTATTATTTCGGTAGACAAAAAAATCTTGTATTCAGCATTAAGCGCTGCACTTATATGCGGTAAAATCTTTTTTTAATTATTTCTGTGGAAATACAAATTTCTACCCCCTCCATTAACTTCCTCATCTCTTCATTAGCATTGGACACACTAACTTTACACCCCCTTCCCAGTTATATATATGTGGTGCAGGCACCACCTATGGGCGAATAAAGGTAAATGACACTGCCAGCCTGTTAAAGGGAATTACAGCATCATACAACAATACTTTTGATATGACATTTAACAAGAGTTTAAAGTGCCCACATATAGCACATAGTGGGAAACTGCATCAAGATGAATCAGGCGTGGATCAGCCAGGATTTCCACACACCAATGCCTGATGCATCAGACTAGATCATCCATGGTGCCACACCAACAATTTGACAAAAGAGACTGGTTTCTTCTGGCTACCTGACTCAGCTACTATTCTGATGCTGTTACCCGCCTGATGCCACACATCTGAAGCCAAGTGCTCCTTCTTTCACTCACCATCTTCAGCGGGTACTGGTATTGCCACCCACCTCCACAGTATGTCACCTTGCCACTCTGTGGCCTCCTGATGCTGCTGTTGCTGCCGCCACCTCCAGACTCTGTCATTGTGGTGCTCTGTGGTCTCCTCATGCTGCTGCCACCTTCAGACTCTGTCATTGTGCCACTCTGTGGTCTCCTCATGCTGCTGCCACCTTCAGACTGTCATTGTACCACTCTGTGGTCTCCTCATGCTGCTGCCACCTCCAGACCCTGTCATTGGGCCACTCTGTGGTCTCCTCATGCTGCTTTCACCTCACCACTATGTCATAGGTCCACTCTGTGGACTTCTCATGCTGTTCCCATCCTCCCCACTTCATGACTGGGCCACTATTTTGGCTTTTGGCCTGGTTACATCATCATTTATTTGACACTTTTTCTGATCTGTCAGAAGGAAGGAAAAACGAGACGCATGACGGATCCTGTCTGTGTAACAGCTTTAAGGCCTGTATGGTCTCATCAGTATTGGCTTATGATTTGGTAGCCAAAAGCAGGAGTGGGTAGAAAACACAGAAGACATGCAAATATTCCATTCACGTGTCATCTCTAATTTGGATCCACTCCGTTTTTTTTTTGCCTTTAGCATTACTGATGGATTATTGAGCAAATACTAACCGAGTGAAGGCGTATGTTCCACAGACAGGATCCGCATTTTGTGGGTTATTGTTCTTACGGATCAGAGGAAGGGCAAAATAATCAGTGATGTCAAACTTACTGCTGACACCCTCTCCACTCTGTCAGGGGGTCTCTACTTGTATAAGCGTTTAATAGAACAGGTTCAGTAGACATCTATGTGGAATCAGCTCATGAGGGTGTAAAAGGAGTGTGCTTCTTCTTGACGCTAACATCTACCTATAAGGCTGAGTTGATACTTGAGTTATTTGGTCAGTGTTGGCCCCGTGACCGCCCAAATAAGCAAAGTATGCTGTCATTCTAAGAGCAACGCCTGTCATCTGCATCACAGTATTATTTCACTACCACAGCAGACTCCCTATGCGTGTTACTACAAGGCACAGTGTTCTACACCACTATAAAGGCTCTCAGCAGCCAGGAAATAGCCGTTTTTTAACGTAATTATCTGCAAATTTATTCAGATCAGACCGAATTTTTCCTGAAAAATTCAGCGAACCGGCGAATCGAATTTTTGAAAAATTCGCTCATCTCTAGTACTGACCTTCCACTTACACATAGTAGCAAAATTGAACAGACAGTGCTGCATTGTAAAGCATGAGGGAGATACAGAACAGCAGACCAAGTTTATATGGATACAGGACCTCCTATACACAATGCAGCTAAGCTGCAGTCACTGATTATAGTCACAGCACCTCAACCAGCCTATATTCAGATAAAAAACTTGATTGATTATTAAAGAAAGTACCCAGTTTATTATTATACACACGATTAAAGCTGAGATGTCTTCTAGGTATAGAGGAAAGCTAGCCAGTGTCTTCTTTTCCCCAGGACCTACCTTCTCAAAGGTGCTGCAGGGACCGCCATATTCATTCATCTGGTAGCATCTAGCTGCTGTGTGAGCAGGTAATATTTGAATGTATCTTTAAGATGGACCCCCAAAATAAATTTTACTGGAAGGACCTAGGCACCCCAGTCCAACACTGGACATGAGCCCTTATCCTGAGGTAATTCAGGATAGTCTCACCTGTTCTGAGGTACGGCAAGTTGCGAGCCAAACAGTGGTTCCCAGATCCACAATCCCATCAGAGATCAGGGGGTGGGGGACTAGGGGCCCACCTTGCTCAGGGGCCCCTAGTCCCCCCACCCCAGTACCCCTGTGGGCCAGTCTGAGCCTGTATATAAATATATATATATATATATATATATATACAGTCAGGTCCATAAATATTGGGACATCGACACAATTCTAACATTTTTGGCTCTATACACCACCACAATGGATTTGAAATGAAACGGACAAGATGTGCTTTAACTGCAGAATGTCAGCTTTAATTTGAGGGTATTTACATCCAAATCAGGTGAACGATGTAGGAATTACAACAGTTTGCATATGTGCCTCCCACTTGTTAAGGGACCAAAAGTAATGGGACAATTGGCTTCTCAGCTGTTCCATGGCCAGGTGTGTGTTATTCCCTCATTATCCCAATTACAATGAGCAGATAAAAGGTCCAGAGTTCATTTCAAGTGTGCTATTTGCATTTGGAATCTGTTGCTGTCAACTCTCAAGATGAGATCCAAAGAGCTGTCACTATCAGTGAAGCAAGCCATCATTAGGCTGAAAAAACAAAACAAACCCATCAGATAGCAAAAACAGTAGGTGTGGACAAAACAACTGTTTGGAACATCCTTAAAAAGAAGGAACGCACTGGTGAGCTCGGCAACACCAAAAGACCTGGAAGACCACAGAAAACAACTGTGGTGGATGACCGAAGAATTCTTTCCCTGGTGAAGAAAACACCCTTCACAACAGTTGTCCAGATCAAGAACACTCCTGGGAGGGGCCTTTACACTGATCAGAGACTGGTTTATATCTGCAGCAATACAGTGGGAGTTTGAATAGCAAGGGAGTAGTAGTTTTGGATATGGTTATGGTGTCCACGGAGGCTGAGCTATCTCTGCCAAACCTCCCTCACTCCCAGGACTGGTGCAGTGAGGAGGGGGTCACAATGAGGATGCTAAGACCAGTAGTTTCCTGTGGAGCACACCCTGTGTAGAGACTCCTGGCTGGTTCCCATGATGTTCAGGTGTGAATGATAGGCAGGAGACTGAGATAAAGGTGATCAAATTACTTGTAGTCTGTTCTGAGTAGAAAGGTGCAAAACACGTCCACACAAATGATGGAGGCACACAGTCTTTGCAAAGTAGTTTACAACAATGTTCTTGCGGAGCTGAAGCAGGGTCCCTTTACTTCCCATGGCCTCCGAGACGCAATTCCTAAAATCCCACCTCTTTGCAGTTCCAGAAGCACACATTTCCAACATTTATTTAAAATCACAAGCAGCAATGCAAGTTGTAGACAAATATGATCCGGCAGCTAGAAGCTCTGAGGTCTGTGGCCAATATGCGCTCACCTTAACGGGAATCTGTCGCCCTGATTTTGGACTATTATCTACAGTAATGCATGCATAGTACTTCAGATAAAGGACTCCAGATCACTATTTCATATTTTCTTACTGGTTCCCCGACTGTCAGCACTCAAAGCAGCACTAAAATACACAGCCTGTACAATCCCGACAATGTATTTCAAAGCAGCTCTGAGCGCTGACAGCGGGAGATCAGGGGGCAGTAGGGAAATAGAAAATAGTGATCTGGACTTTATATCTGCAGTACAACTCATGTATTACTGTAGCTAATGATCCAAAATCAGGGTGACAGTTTCCCTTTAAAAGAAACATTAAAAAATTCTGACAGTGCAGTGTGTTATTAAACAGACTGTTTGTTACCACTGGCTCCCGTCCATTTACCCATAGCCATATATGTCCCTGGCACTTTGACAAAATTCCAATAGCAGAAGACACCATGTGAATGGGCCCTTAGGATATGTTCTCACTTTCAGGTTTCTGAAGTCGTATCTGTCCTTAATACTTTCTCTCTTTTTATGATCCACTCCTAATTTTGGCTTCAAAAACCTGAACATGTGACAGCACCCTAACATGAGATTAGCACCTCCTTTCTAAAAAGACTAGAAGTAATTATAAAAGCAGGCTGCCTGTTTACGCCATAAAGATGGTGAGCAGACGTATATCTGGGAAATGAGAATACACGCCTGTTATGTCTCGCTCCGAGAAATCACAGTAATGAAAGGCAGCTGCTTTGAGAGGAAATAAAGGTGTTCTATGAACTTGACAGAAGAACTTTACATCCAACCACTTTTCAATACAAAGAGGCTAGATCCCAGCAACACAGACGATAATTACGACATTAATAATAATAACAATCACTACTGTGATATACAGGAGTTTCTTACATATATTATCAATGCAATCAGTGTAATGCTATAAATCATGGCCAGTGTCATACAGGAAGGGCATAGAACCTGGAGCGGTGGAAACACTGATCCAACAGTAGTGTGCTTTACAGCACTTCAGTCAATGCTAGGCATTGTACATGGTACCGTAGCTGCTCAGGTTTAGTGCTTACATAGATTTTTGGCTTTTTCCCCCCTGCATTTTTTGTGCATCTTATACGTTTTTGTTCAGGTATTTTATGGTTGAGGTATTTTTCGTTCACATAATTTGTATGCATTTTTTCATGCATTTACCTGTCCCAGAGGGAAGCCTATGGGAAGACACATGCCTAGGGCATACAGCATTTTGAAAAATAAAAACACCTTTAGGCCCCCTACACATACATTTGCTGTGCTAAAAAATGAACTGTACTGCAGCATTAAATGTAACAACAGCAGTCCATGCCTGCTGGCATCCCTCTGCCTCTTTCTGGTTGGCATGGCCACCGGAGTAGTATTCTATACCGTTGGTGTCAGACCACTCCAAGAGGTAGCAGCCTGGTGGTTCCCCTGCAGCAGGGAGAAGATCCCTGTATAAGGGTTAAAGGGTGAAGACCAGGTGGACCACTTAGATGCTCTTAATAAGAGTAGCTCTAAGTCAGATCCATTCAATAGACCGCAGACCTTTAAAGGGCACCACTGTACTCAGTATGCCTCTGATTCCACATGAAGTTCTTTCAGGATAGATTCATGCAAAACCCGACCAAAAAATTCATGCATGTTCTATCAGATGCTGTATTATGAAGCTATCCTTCTACCCTTTGTATTTCTCTCATCAGTGAGACCTATAGCATTTGTTGATGTTACCTGCTTCCAGCTTTTATGGTTTGGGCAAAAATTGTGAACTTTTAATTGAAATGAAGACAGACCAGACACGAATGGGTATAGAAGCCCTACTGTTGAATTGATGTATACTAATTTAGATTTTGCATGGTACTCTGTATAGGAGGTTTTCCATATACGTTTGTGAATGTGAACAGTTTTATGACAGTCTGAAGGCCAGCTTTATGTGTTTTTGTTATATTTCTTTTATGTTAACTTAGTTGCAATGCATTACACACATTTCTGGCAGTCAGAGGTTTGGTGGTATTTAGCTATTTCATTAAGGATGAATGATCTATCTCCTGCAGGTTATATACAGTCAATCTGCAGAAATAAGGTGCAGGTGCAAAGAAAACTTCAAACGCTGCTCGCTAGTAAAATAATCTTTCCACATATTATCTAAATGGTTACTTGATTGCTGGATTTCCTGTAGACTGAATTGATGTAGATGTGTCAAGTCTTCTGGAATGTGTTTAACATATTGTTTCATTGTTTCAGTCTGAAGAACACTTTTAACTGTTGCCCATATGGGCTAATGATAGGCAAAGTAGTAATAAAACAGCACTTCTTGTAGCCATATGCTGACATGTGTCATTCGCTGGTATGACAAAGAAACATATTTCCCCTTTCATTTCCGTTGTAGCAACACTGTGGAATGGCATGGTACTTTGTTATGAAACCTATTCATTCAAGAACATACGGGGATGACCTTTCACCATCAAAATGCAATGTAATTTGCAGGCAGCAAGTAATAGAGCAGAAGGAGCTGAGCAGATTGATATATAGTTTTGTAGGAAAAGATTCAGTAGGGTCCATTCACACGTCTGCAAAATGGGTCCGTATCTGTCCACATCTGTTTTGCGGAACAGGTGCGGACCCATTCATTTTCAGTGAGGCCGGAATGTGCTGTCCGCATCCGCATTTGCGGATCCGCACTTCCATTCTGCAGAAAAATGTAACATGTCCTATTCTTGTCCGCAATTGTGGACAAGAAAAGGCATTTTCTATGAGAGTGCCGGCGATGTGCGGTTCGCAAAATGCGGAATGCACATTGCCGGTGTCCGTGT
This sequence comes from Bufo bufo, assembly GCF_905171765.1. Taxonomy (NCBI): domain Eukaryota; kingdom Metazoa; phylum Chordata; class Amphibia; order Anura; family Bufonidae; genus Bufo; species Bufo bufo. The sequence continues at coordinate 329,028,005 of NC_053391.1, read as the reverse complement.
TTTGCGGATCCGCAAAACACACACGGACGTGTGAATGGACCCTAACTTGTAAGCTATACATTTAAATCTCTGTTTTCTTAGATCAGTAGTCATGTGGGCCCTCCTATCAGTGACTGACAGCTATGTATACACAGTTACCCAGGGATAGCTGTCAGTCACTGATAAGACGGCCCACTTGACCACTAAACTAAGAAAACAGAGATTTAAATGTAAAACAAGAGGGGGCATGGCCGGCGGAGCATGGAGTAGGTTGCGTTGAGCTTCGGTGCTAATTAGCAGCTCACAGAATTTGCCCAGTGACTTGGGTCACCTGTAAGGACATAGTCTTGATCCTGTGACCCACCGGAGATTGTGAAAACTAAAAAGAAGCCAAAATCCTCAAAACTCACAGAGTCTTATCCGGCGGTAAGCGCTCCTCAAGATGGAGGCGGTGGCGTCATGACTCCTGCTGGTGAACCTACGGCCACGGCTCTCGCCTCAACAACATCTTCACGCACTTGAGATCCAGGCTGACCTCTGAGTACTGTGCCTCCTCACCACTTCACACCGGGGCCCTGCAAGGACCCGGAAGCATCTCTCCGTCAGGACTTTTGCCTGTTCAAGGTACAGAGGGATTTTAAACACATCAGTATCAGGGCCACGGTAGCTGCTTAGAGGGACATGGAGGGAATCATATGGCATCATCACATTTGTGCCAACACTCCTTACAAAGGCAGGAAGATGGAGAGAGACCTATCCCTGAAGCCTTATTGAACGCTTTAATGGGGGACCTGAGGAAATCCCTTCAAGCTGATATAAAAGAAATGTCAATCCCTTAACAAAAGGACATCACTGGAATAGGTCACAGAATCTCCCGTTTGGAAAACAAAATGGTGAAATTTGCTAAAGCTCATGATGAACTGGTTGACTCTACAAATGATAAAGATGAGGAGTTAGCCCCTCTCAGGGCAAAATTAATCGACTTAGGGCTCATGCACACGACCATTGTTGTTTTGCGGTCCGTTTTTCACTGATCTGTTGTTCCGTATCTGAGTTATTTTTTTCTCTGATCTAGGGAGCATTCACACGACCGTGTGACGCCCGTGCCCGTATTGCGGACCGCATTTGCGGTTCCGCAATACACGGGCACCGTTCCGTGTGCATTCCGCATCACGGATGCGGACCTATTCATTTCAATGGGTCCGCAAATCCGGAGATGCGGAACGGAAGCACGGAACGGAACCTTACGGAAGCACTACGGAGTGCTTTTTGAGATTCCGTTCCGTGCTTCCGCACCGCAAAAAGATAGAGCTTGCTCTATCTTTTTGCGGAACGGAGGAATCGCGGACCCATTCAAGTGAATGGGGCCGTGATCCCTATACGGCTGCCACACGGCAGGTGCCCTTGCTTAGCGGACCGCAATTTGCGTTCCACAGCACGGGCACGGGCTTCACACGGTCGTGTGAATGCTCCCTTAAGTCCTCTTCAGTTCCGTTATTCCACAAAACATATCCATATGGTTTCCGTATGCAATCCGTTTTTTGCGGATCGAAAACAGAAACAGTACCTTATTAATCACCAAACACATGAGCAATATGGGCTGGGCATAGCATTTCTACAGTATTGATCCGCAAAATACTAATGAAATAGGGATGACATACAGATGTGTTCCGTATTTTTTGCGGACCCATTGACTTGAATGGGGCCTCAGACTGTGATTTGCCGACAATAATAGGACATGCCCAGTTTTTTTGCGAAACGGAAATATGTAAATACGCAAACGGAATGCACGCGGAGTACCTTCCGTTGTTTTTGCGGACCCATTGAAGTTAATTGTTTCCCATACGGTCCACAAAAAAAAATGGAAAGAAAATACGTTTGTGTGCATGAGCCCTTAGAAGACTGCTCCTGCCGAAATAATATTTGATTCCACGGCATCCCTGAAACGGTCAAGCAAGAAGACCTGCAGGATTTTTTTATTCATTTATTCACTGCATTGCTACTCTGGGTTTTGCAAAGTGAGCTGTTTATTGACCGGGGACACAGAATCCCAAAACCTAAACGCCTACCAGCTGATGTACCTAGGGATGTGTTGGCGCGTATTATTTTCTACCATGTCAAGTAAAACTTAATGGCCGCTGCCCGTAACAATCCGGTATTGCCTGACAGGTTCTAACCGGTTCACCTCTATACCACATTAGCCAAGAGGAGGGAATGTCAAGATGCCACCAGAATCTTATGCTCCCATAAAATACCTTATAGGTGGGGTTTCTCAGCCAAGCTGCTTATTTCCTGAAATGGAGGAAAAGTTGTGGCAGCGAATCCTGAAAAAGCCATCAACTTAGTATCCAGCTGGCATTTAATGCCAGGAAAGGAAAAATATCCGACACTGGAATGATATTCAGTAAAAACTTCCTCTTTACTAAGAGAAAAAAAATTTAAAATAAAGAGGAAGTTTTTACTGAATATCATTCCAGTGCCGGATATTTTTCCTTTCTTCACATTACCTGGATAACCTGTTTCTTCCGTGCACGTGGAGTTCCCACACAAGGTGAGCTGTATATGTAACATTTTGGGCATTTAATTCCCTCTTTAAATTCTCGCTTGCCTTCAAAGTCGCTGTCTCCAATGCGAATGGAAGAAGAATGGTCAGAGGTCCTGAGGAGTAATATCCCCGATACCTGAAGGACCTACACGCTGGTGACATCCTTATTTTTTTTATGTTCCATTTAGGCTTGATCGGCTGTGGTCAAGTGTTTACGCCCCCAACTTGCGACGCTAGTTAATCTGATGCATCCCATATTGGAGTATGATGTGGACTGGAATACGTTTTTACAGTTTCTTTTTTGTTTGGGGGGAAGAGCAGCCAATGGCTGGCGGGGACGGCGATGAGCCCCTCTACCGTGACCCACGGCGCTAGGGAGGCTCGTCCCCGCCTGCCATTGGCTGCTCCACCCCCTTTCCCCCGACACCGGATGTTTTCATCCGTGTACAGGCAAAAGCAGCAGCGGCGGTGCGGGGACCAGGAGCAGGGCAGGGTGCGGGAGGCGGGGTAAGTATATTCCCACGGAGGGGCCCAGCACATGGGGGGCTGTTGTAGATACTGGATAACCCCTTTAATTGTAATCCTAGATAATGGTATTTAAAATTACTTCCATTAATGCAAAGGGGCTAAATAGCCCTTTTAGGAGTACACAACTTTGGACATCAGCCCTTACAGATAGATCTGATATACTATGTATTCAGGAAACACATTTGCTCCGAGCCAACACCTCTAGATTAAAGCATAAGCGCTTTCCACATATATGTTCTGCTGCATTATCAGACAAGAAGAAAAGAGGAGTTTCCATAGCTATAGAGGATTCCTTGGCCTGTAAGTTACTGGATTCAAAGATAGATGAAGGGGGGAGATATATAATTTTGATTTGTGAAATCAATAATGCTCTCTTTACTTTGGTAGCACTTGATGCACCCAACAAAGGCCCACTTAGGTTTTTGAACAAGGTGTTTAAAATAGTCTTGACAGGTAGGAAGGGATCTCTCGTGATCATGGAGGATTTTAATTCTCTAATGTGGCCAGCATTAGACTCCTCTGCGCCACCAAAATCTGATAGACCAGTGGTGCCTAACCATTTTCCGTCTGACGGCCGCACAAGACATGGTATAAATTTTGCGGGCCAGAACCAGGTAGCTTTGCCAGAAAGAAATGCAAACACTGTGAGAGGGGCACGTGTGTGCATTACTACTGTGAAGGGGCAAATATCTAGAAATTTTTCCTGTGAAGGGGGTGCATCTGGGCATTTTTACCATAAGGGCGGCACATGTGAGCATTACTACTGTGAAGGGGGCACATGTGAGCATTACTACTGTGAAGGGGGCACGTGAGCATTATTACTGTGAAGGGGGCACATGTGAGTATTATTACTGAGAAGGGGACACATCTAGGCATTTTTACCATGAAGGGGGCACATGTGAGCATTACTACTAAGAAGGGGACACGTGAGCATTACTACTGTGAAAGGGGCATATGTGAGTATTACTACTGTGAAGGGGGCACATGTGAGCATTACTACTGTGCAGGGGGCACATGTGAGCATTACTGCTGTAAAGGGGGCACATGTGAGCATTACTACTGTGAAGGGGGCACATGTGAACATTACTACTGTGAAGGGTGCACATGTGAGCACTATTACTGTGAAGGGGGCACATGTGAGCATTACTACTGAGAAGGGGACACATCTGGGCATTTTTACCATAAAGGGGGCACATGTGGGCATTACTACTAAGAAGGGGACACATGTGAGCATTACTACTGTAAAGAGGGCATATGTGAGCATTACTACTGTGAAGGGGCACATGTAAGCATTACTAATGTGAAGGGGGCACATGTGAGCATTATTACTGTGAAGGGGGCACATGTGAGCTTTATTACTGTAAAGGGGGCACACGTGAGAATTATTACTGTGAAGGGGGCACACGTGAGCATTAATACTGTGAAGGGGGCACATGTGAGCTTTATTTCTGTAAAGGGGGCACATGTGAGCATTACTACTGTGATGGGGGCACATGTGAGCATTATTACTGTGAAGGGGGCACTCTCTCTACTGCCAGCCACAGCGCAGACCACCGCTACCAGTGTCACAATTCCAACCAAGACCAATGAACACCACTCATGTCCTGGCCTTCCCAAACAACAAGGAGGGGTTCCCTTCTTACCCCTTAAAGCCATGTACTGCCGGACCCCTGCCACATGGACTCCACTGGCTCTTCAGGATATCCCAACTGTCCTCACTAAGGTAACAGCCACACTCACAGGGGTAGCCCTCCTGAAACCACACTGCCCACACACACTGTCGCCTATGCCCGCCATTAAGAGTCAGCCCTTCCTTCCTCCGGTACAGTCCGGTCACAAGGACCAGCACAGCGCACGCACCCAGACACAGCACTCGCGCAAAATGGGGAATTGTGAGTCCTCCGCACAGTAGGAGCCCAGCACCGCAAGCAACTACCCACGTGAACGACAGCGGTGAGAGACGCGCTGAGTCCACACACACAACGCACCCCGCAGAGTCAACACACACAACGCCCTACACTCACAGAAATTATTTACTACTCACATTCGTTCCCTGATTTGCCTCCAGGCTTTCTGTACTGCGCCACTGCAGCCCCCAGGCGTGTACCTCCTTCTGCTTCTTCAACTGGGAGCAAGCTCTGCCTCCCGTCATTGTGCGGGCTGGATCACACAGCTTTGCAATGCAACTCTGCCTCACGTACTTCATGGAGTATAAATGGAAGTCTCTTGCACTCTGCTAAATACCTTCCTAGCTCCACTAGAATTATTGGGGAATTTTTTGCTCTCAATGATACTGGTGAGGTTGACATTAAGTCGGTTTGGTGTGCCCATACGGCTTCTGCAAAAAGACACTAGATCGGTATAGCCTCTAGGGACAAGAAAGAAAGAGAAGTGCTTATGGTACAGATTACTAACTCCATTATCAGACGCAGTAACTTAAATAAACACACTTTCTGTCCAATTATACAACAAAAACTAAAGGACCTTCATCACAGACTACATAATTTAAACCTTTATAAATATGATTTGGCACGGAGACTCCTTAAACGCGAATATTATGCGCATGACAGTAAAGTAGGCTCACTTCTGGCCTCTAGATAAAAAGTAAAGCAATCCAAGATTAAATTCCCCTTTATGTGTGACTCTCAGGGTCATAAAATATTTGACCCGCAACAAATTGCTAACTCTATTGCTCTGTTTCATTCTTCGTTATATAATTTAGGTAAAGATATTGGCACCTCCCAAACCTACGACAGATGCCATTGACCGCTTTTTAGGATCAGGGACTTTGCCCCAGCTGCAACCAAACCAACTGGACAAATTAAGGTCAGAATTTACTGATGAAGAGATTAGTAAAACTATTCAGTTGCTAAAATCCAATAAAACCCCAGGTCCTGATGTGCTTTCAAATGACTACTATAAACAGTTTCATGAGATCATAACACCCTCCCTCAAGAAACTCTTTAACCAGGTGAGATCCAGTGGAGTTTTTCCAGCAGAAATGTTGGAGGCAACCATTATTACTCTTCCAAGGCCTGGCAAATCTCCTGACAAACCGGAGAATTTCCATCCAATCTCACTGCTCAACACTGATTTAAAGCTTTATGCTAAATGTATAACAAGATTTCTGAATCTTTTCTTTTCTGAATCTGGTCTATACATGTACTGCATTTTCATGGTGACAGGTTAAAGAGGACCTTTCATGTTTTTTTTTTAGTTTAGATAAATACCTTTTCTCGCTGATGCTGCCACCCTGCCTTTTCTTTTCAAATATCGCTCCTGAGCCCTGCTGTGCCCCCCTGTAGTTTTCCTGCTCAGTATGTTAATACTGAGCATCGGTACAGGGAGGCGGAGATGCCAGGGTTTCTTAATGGGCGCCTCCTTCTCCCTGGTTGTGCCGTGATCCAATCACAGCAGAGAGCGTCACAGCCAGGGAGAAAAAAAAGCTCCCCTTCTCCTGTGACGCTCTCTGCTGTGATTGGATCGCGGCACAGCCAGGGAGAAGCAGACGCCCATTGAGAAACCCTGATGTCTCCTCCTCCCTGGTTATGCCGTGATCCAATCACAGCAGAGAGCGTCACAGCCAGGGAGAAAAAAAACTTCCTGGTTGTGACGCTCTGTGCTGCGATTGGACAGCGCTACAGCCAGGGAGAAGAAGACGCTCACGGAGAAAGACTCTGTCTTCTCCTCATTGCTCCGATGCTCAGTATTAGCATACTGAGCAGGAGAAATCAGGCGGGGCATAGGAGGCATATTTTAAAAAATCAAGCAGGGTGGCAGCATCAGCGGGGGGTACCCCGCAAGTACAGGTATATATCTCCCTTAATAAAACCGCATGAAAGGTCCTCTTTTAAATCTACTCCAGCAAGGGAGCTGGTGTAGATTTAAGTCTGTCCCATAGCCTGTGCCTATACAGAACTTTGGTGCTTCCTCCAGCAGGGCAGAGGAACATAAGACTGGCATGGAAAACACTGATCTTACTAAATGTCCCCCTATATACTTTTATTTTTACATATATTGAATAACTGTAATAGATGTAGAGATTTACAGGTGACTCAAGACTTACTGTATATGAAGGAATTACATAAATAGCAACTCCCTATTTTTTGTTTATTTCACCATAAATGCTAAAAACAAATAGTGGTACAGGTTTTGCACAAGAATATCCCTGTATTTAGCACCATCCATCTTTCCCTCATCTCTGACCAGCTTCCCAGTCCCGGCTTCTGAAAAACATCCCCACAGCATGATGCTGCCACCACCATGTTTCACTGTGGGGATGGTGTTCTTTGGGTGATGTGATGTGTTGGGTTTGCGCCAGACATAGCATTTTCTTTGATGGCCGAAAAGTTCAATTTTAGTCTCATCAGACCAGAGCACCTTCCTCCATACATTTTGGGAGTCTCCCACATGCCTTTTTGCAAACTCACAACGTTCCTTTTTGTTTTTTGCTGAAATTAATGGCTTTCTTCTGGCCACTCTGCCATAAAGCCCAACTCTATGTAGCATACGGCTTATTGTCGTCCTATGTACAGATACTCCAGTCTCTGCTTTGGAACTCTGCAGCTCCTCCAGGGTTACCTTAGGTCTCTGTGCTGCCTCTCTGATTAATGCCCTCCTTGCCCGGTCCGTGAGTTTTGGTGGGCGGCCGTCTCTTGGCAGGTTTGGCTGTTGTGCCATGTTCTTTCCATTTGGTTATGATAGATTTGATGGTGCTCCTGGGGATCATCAAAGATTTGGATATTTTTTTATAACCTAACCCTAACTTGTACTTCTCAACAACATTGTCCCTTACTTGTTTGGAGAGTTCCTTGGTCTTCATGGCAGTGTTTGGTTAGTGATGCTTCTTGCTTAGGTGTTGCAGCCTCTGGGGCCTTTCACAAATGGTGTGTATATGTAATGACAGATCATGTGACACTTAGATTGCACACAGGTGGACATCATTTCACTAATTATGTGACTTCTAAAGGTAATTGGTTGCAGCAGAGCTTTTTTATGGTCTTCCTAACAAAGGCGGTGAATACATACGCACATGACAATTTTATGTTTTCTATTTCTAAACAATAGTTTTATTTATATATATATATTTTTTCATTTCACTTCACCAACTTAGACTATTGTGTTCTGATCCATCACATAAAATGCAGATTAACAAAACACCGAAGGAGCGAAAAAATGCCAAAAAGGACTGTGTGTGAAACCAGCTATTAGCCTTTTTAACAGATTTTTTTACAATTGCATTTGTGACCTCCTTTCCTCAGCCAGTGATTGACTAGGCAGACATTTCCTGTTTGTCAAGAGGTTACATGAAGAAGAGACTGGAGGGTAAACTGGGAAAGGAATGTGTGTGGCAGCTGGGTGATACTGTGTAATAATATATATTGATATAAATGTATATTAATATATATTGATCACATGTCTAATATCCACAACAGAATTTAGTAACTTAAGAGTTGTGCAAATGAAAAGCCTTTAGTATCAATATTTCATGAGCTGTACCAACCCTACATCAACTTCTAACAGTCTTGCATTTTAGACTGTGCAATTCACATAGACCACTATTTTAAAACAGTCCCCTATAAAATGCTCATGAGCACTAAGAATAGTGTGAACAGTGAAAATGTAGGTGGCTGTTGATAACAAGGGTCTTGAAAGTGTTCTCCAGTCAGAGGTTTTGATTATACTAGACTAATAATGTCTACAATACTATTGTCTAATGGCAGTGGCACTTCAAAGACCATTTACTTCTCTTAAAAGGAGATATTTTTTTTGCATATATTAGTGGTGTACTACACAGTCAAATCATTATTATGACCACCAGCTAAAATCCAGAGCAACCGCCAGATGCAGCACGGACAGCAGCTACCCAGACAGAGTGATTCAATAAGGTCCTGATAGGTTGTCACACATATCTGGACCCATACTGACTACAGTGCATTCCACAGCTGCTGGAGGGTGCTTGGGGAGGATCCATAGACTAAACATTGGGTTCCAGTCTGAGGAATAGGGGGCCAAGGTAGTACTTGGAAGTCTTGCTCATGCTCTTCCAACCAATTTCAGACATTTCTAGCCATGTCACATATTACATTGTCTTGCTGGAAGATCCCATCTGCCCCAGGGAAGACAATCAGCATCTATGGGTGTACATGATCTGCAAGCATTGATTCATACCCAAATGTTAGTGCCTTCTACATGGATGAGTGGGCCCACAGAATGCCAGAAAAATATTCCCCAGACCATAACGCTGTTGCCACCAACATGTGTTCTTTCAGCAACGGTTGCAGGGTGTTTGTTCTTTGATGTTTCTCGCTTGACATGTCAACTTATATCCATTCGATGAAGCAAAAAACGTGACTCATTGGAGGTGCCAACACTTTGCCAATCAGCAGAGGTCCAATTCTGATACTGCCACAAAAGATTAAGCCTTTTAAGCCAAAACTACATGATAAGAGATGCAGTGACCATCTGTCTGCTTCGGAGCCCCTTAAGCAGTAAGGTTCTCTAAACTGCTGTTTTAAACACGTCTGGTAGCCCCCTGGTTCCTTTTGGTGGTAAGCTGCTCCACTGTAGCGTCAGTCTGCCCTCATGCACCTTTGTAGCAGACGTTCACCTTTCACATCAATGGCACGTGGTACTACACAGTTTCCACGTTACTTATTCACAATGGTGCCACTTACCATACACTTTCACCACAGCACCATGCTAACATTTCACACACTGTGCAGTTTCAGATATACTGCCACCCTTGGCCCAAAAGCCAATAATCACCCCTTATTGCTACTTGATAAACCGTACCTTTTACCCATTACAGCAACTATGGATATGTGTGCAGACAGCCTATGGCACACCTTATATACCCACAAGCTATCTCAGGACACATGACTTCCTTCATTAGCTATACACTGCCAATGTCAGAAGTAGGAAGTGGTCATAATAATGTGACTTGACTGTGTAAGTTTCAAGCTATACTAAGTGAAGTCTGTCCAGGGTGCTGCACTGTGCAGCCCCCCTTGTTTCAGCATAGCTTTATTCTTGTACTGTTTACCCTATAAAGTATAGTCTCCTTATCCCATATGACAGACACTGATGATGCCTGCGAATATTTCTTCTTGCTCCTTCAGGTTCTGCTATGCCTCCAACACAGCAGAAAATATCACTTGACTGCAAGGAAGTGCAGGAAAACACAGCATTGCAGATAAACATTCACTATCAATAAGTGATAACTTGCCTTGTTTCTTGGCAGTTGATGCTGAAATTCACAAAACCAGAATACCCCTTTAAATAACCTTCTCTGTATAACCTCCATGCTGGTATCTCAGCTCTGTGCCCACAGCAGCTAGGAGCAGTGTAATCAGGGGCGCAACTACCATAGCTGCAGACCATGCGGCTGCTATGGGACCCAGAGCAAGAGGGGGCCCAGTTGGGATCATCTCCTCTTCTACTGGGGGTGAAAACTTGGTCAGGCCTCTAAAGGAACAACTTTTAGCAAATGAGGCAGTGGAAAAAATGGCCCAAGGGTCATTGAAAAGGGTTTAGGCAGAAACCCTTCTGTCCTGTGTGTGTGGGGGGGGGGGGGGGGGGGGGGGGGGGGGGGGCTGGTTTGATCCTTGCTATGGGGCCCTTACTTCTCTATGTATGTCACTGAGTGTGATGCTTGGTTTATGCTATGTGAAGAAGTAGCACAGACTGCACAGGAGTAAAATAGTAGGAAATTTAGATTATTTGGAAAACTGGTTGATTTTTTGTAGTTTTTAAGTAATGTACATACTTAAAATGCCTGCCTGCTCTAAAAATAAAATAGAATAAAAGTAAAAAGATATCTTAGTGTGCAATAAAATTCATTACTTACAATCTTTATTTTCTGCAACAATCTTCTCCCAATTACAGTACAAGATGTCTTCAAATGTGTGGGGCCCGCTGCTATTTTAAGGGGGTAATTCAGCCCAGAGTTGTCTATGTTATAGATTAATACAAAAACATGGGGTGCATGAACTTAGAAAAACACAGTCTACAACAAAATGGTTGCATGTTCTATAGACACATTTACACCCCTTTGGCACTATTGTTTCAGTTACTGGAAATCTAAGACACAGTGTTCTAAATAAAGCAACCATCTCCGAGTGGTGGCAAGAAGGTTCAGGCACTATAATTTGGGAAATTGTTGGATGTCTGAGCTCTGAGTCTGAATCTTTTTCACATTTCTCTTTTAGAAGATTGGTGTCTGCTGTACATTACTGATGCATCCGCGCTCTGCAGTCTCATGTACTCTTTCATGTTTTGAATCCAGTTGATTATACCAAAAAAGAACAAGGATGTTTTATGATGAAAAATATAATTTTTATTCAATACAGTAACACAATCAATATAAGTAGAGTCAAAAGGGACAGGACATGAAGACTGAGCCTCTACGGGGCTCAACAATGTGGAGAATCACACTCGAGGTAGGTTGCACCACGAACAGTTAAGATTGCAACAATTATACAGGAACTGAAGACACTGGAGTGGTTGGGGGTACCAATACTTATCCCCACAATGTATAACCTAACATCCGATCTGTCTCAGTGTCCCACATGTGAACACTGTAGGGTAATAGGACCGCGGTTATGTACTGACATAACTGATGACTACTATAAACATGACTGGTGCCGCCCGTCCACCCCACACAGAGTATCACGTTACATACCCATGTTGCTGCTGTTCACTGGTGACAACAAGACCCCAAGCGTCTCAACCTCGACACGTGTTTCGCCACGCAGGCTTCGTCAGGAGGTACAATACTAAGACAAGTTGGGCATATATAGGCAAAAGAGGAGGGATCAATCAATGCTTACCACGATCACCTGCATCGGGGGGTGGTCCGGCGCGGTCCCGCCCATGTTGCGTGAGTGCTTCCTTCAGCGCCTCCTAGTCGCCCAAATTCGCGACCTAATTGGAGCACTTCCGGATAGCAGCCACACAGCACATGCGCCGGCCGCGTCATCCCCAACCACATGATCGCGGAACGGATCCCGACGTCATGATCACATGACCGCCTCACAGGTGCTTCAGCCCCAGTTACACTGTCCTAGGATCCTGAGCGTTCATACACACTCTAAGGGGCCCTGTGAATACCAGCTGTCAGCGGATCATGATGCCAGCATACCGCGACCGCTGTGAAAGTCCCGTACTGCCACAATCCTTAGATACAAAGTCATTTAATCATATAAAAATTTACAACGTATTACCTAAATCCTAAGGATGTGCTGATGTTATCATCAACTAAAATGCAGGGAGGAGATACACTATCCGATCATCAACTAGAATACAGTGAAAAAACATGCCATAGTTCATAAACAAAGAGTGCATATATATTCAACTTTACTCATAATGTCTGAGATAGTGTCAGGGAATAATCTATATCTCTAAACCTTTATATTCTTTAAAAAAAGACCCTCGAATCACGAGGGATAAAGTGCATAAGTGCTTCACTGAAATCAATTAATACTAAATAAAAACTGGCAAAGCTTTATAACTATGCGGATTGCACAAAATACTGTGTTGGCAAGTTTTGCCAGATGTTTGTGTACGGCGGCTCCAACCGCAAGTGGCGAGCAGCAGAGCGGTCGACCCTAGGATAAACCTGGATGTCCATCCCTCCGCTGCCGCCAGTGGCAAGTTGGCTCCGCCTCAACCATGGTAAAGTGAGGGTCAGCTGTCCGGGTGGGAGGTAGAGCGGGACCCCCGGTTCGGGTGGCCCAGTCCCCCATCAGACAGACAGCAGTACCCTATGACCAAAATCATAAATAAGTGCTGAATACATGAATCAATAGATTTCGGCGACCCCGATGCCCAGCGGTCAGCAGCAGAAGTCTCAACCCCATAATCTTGGGTGTCGACTCATCCGCTGCCACCAGTGACAGGTCGGCGCCGCCCAAAAAACATAAAAATAAAAGGGTCGGCTGTCCACATGGAGGCGGAGTGGACCACCCCCAGACACGCGGCAGCCATACCCTGGTGAGTGTGTACTATACTTATAATTCATAGTGACATTCATAATCAGTATTGTGACCATCAGCGTTGACATAATTTCAACTCCCACTATTCTCATACTAAAAGTGTCATCATATGACAAGTGAGGGCTAGAAGTCCCTACACTGTCAGTGCTTTCCCACCACTGGTGAACAAAAGTTCTGAGGAGTGTTTCTTCACTGATAGTAGATGACAGTCTATCATGAGGACAAAGTCCGTGTTTCCCTTTCACGTCCCGTCATCCAGTTGGCAGACTTGTTGCAAATTTAACTGTTCGTGGTGCAACCTACCTCGAGCGTGATTCTCCACATTGTTGAGCCCCGTAGAGGCTCAGTCTTTATGTCCTGTCCCTTTTGACTCTACTTGTATTGATTGTGTTACTGTATTGAATAAAAATTATATTTTTTATCATAAAACATCCTCGTTTTTTTTTTTGGTATAGTTTGTAGTTGCTTTGAGGAGTTTTGTATTGCAGTTTGGGTTGTTGTAGGTTTAAATTGAATCCAGTTGATCACTAATAGGACTAGGTCACGGAGCAGCAGCAGCTTAGTATTAACATATTGAGGAGAATCTTTAAGCAAACTGCATAAGTAGAGGTTTAATTAACTGTTAATCTTCAGGGTCTGTGGGAATCCAATGCACCATGAGCAGAATGCAGACAGCTTGTATTCTGTTTGCACAGGGATTTAGTTGGAACAAGATGACATGGGCTATCTTCACTATTCACAGGGGACATATCCTCTTTACAAAAGCTAAGTTGGAAACCTGTCTTGCATTTTAGACCAACCTCAAATGTATAATGTCTGGCTCAGTCAAACACACAACACAAGGTGAATTAGCAATTTTGGTTTTCTCTGCAAGCTGGTTCAGTGAGGTTCTAGCAATAGAGTATAGAGCCCCAAATGTTGGCTGAGACAAAAACATGAAGAAGGTACCTTGTGGTTAGACAGTCTGAAGTCCTAGGATTCTTAAGTACAGAGTCACAAAGACATTATAATAATGACATCTACAATAATACAGAAGTCAAAGCCGCCAGTGCCAGGAACAGTTCAAAATCCGAGGTCATTTTACATATAAAATAATGCACCAACCATGTTAGGGAATGTGAGCAACCATATTCTCTGTACAAATCTGCTGAGTTTATTACATTTATATAAGCAACAGGAAATACAAAGATCATTTATTCTCATTTGTGTTGCTTGTGAGATGGTACTTGGTACCTACCAATCTAGTACCTGTAAACCTGCTGGGCACATACACTGCCTGTCCAAAAAAAAAGTTGCCACCAAAAAAAAAAAAGGTCACACACTAATATTTCGTTGGACCGCCTTTAGCTTTGATTACGGCACGCAATCGCTGTGGCATTGTTTCGATAAGCTTCTGCAATGTCACAAGATTTATTTCCATCCAGTGTTGCATTCATTTTTCACCAAGATCTTGCATTGATGATGGTAGAGTCTGACTGCTGTGCAAAGCCTTCTCCAGCACATCCCAAAGATTCTCAATGGGGTTAAGGTCTGGACTCTGTGGTGGCCAATCCATGTGTGAAAATGATGTCTCATGCTCCCTGAACCACTCTTTCACAATTTGAGCCCGATGAATCCTGGCATTGTCATCTTGGAATATGCCCGTGCCATCAGGGAAGAAAAAATCCATTGATGGAATAACCTGGCCATTCAGTATGTTCAGGTAATCAGCTGACCTCATTCTTGGAGCACATACTATTTCTGAACCTAGACCTGACCAACTGCAGCAACCCCAGATCATAGCACTGCCCCCACAGGCCTGTACAGTAGGCACTAGGCATGATGGGTGCATCACTTCATCTGCCTCTCTTCTTACCCTGATGCACCCATCACTCTGGAACAGGAACTCTGGAACAGGGTAAATCTTGACTCATCAGAACACATGACCTTCTTCCATTGCTCCAGAGTCCAATCTTTATGCTCCCTAGCAAATTGAAGCCTTTTTTTTCTGGTTTGCCTCACTGATTTGTGGTTTTCTTATGGCTACACAGCTGTTCAGTCCCAATCCCTTGAGTTCCCTTCGCATTGTGCGTGTGGAAATGCTCTTACTTTCACTATTAAACATAGCCCTGAGTTCTACTGTTGTTTTTCCTTGATTTGATTTCACCAAACGTTTAAGTGATCGCTGATCACGATCATTCAGGATTTTTTCCCCGCCACATTTCTTTCCCGAATACGATTGGTCCCCACTGTCCTTCCAGTTTTTAATAATGCGTTGGGCAGTTCTTAACCCAATTTTAGTAGTTTCTGCAATCTCCTTGCTTGATGCATGCCAATGATTTGACCCTTCTCAAACAGACAAACATCTTTTCCACGACCACGAGATGTGTCTTTCGACATGGTTGTTTAAGAAATGAGAAGCAACTCATTGCACCAGTTGGGGTTATATAACTTGTTGCCAGCTGAAAGATAATCGCCCATGCAGTAATTATCCAATAGGAGGCTCATAACTATTTGCTTAGTTAAATCCAGGTGGCGACTTTTTTTTTGGACAGGCAGTGTATATATTTGGTGGAATTGTCCCAAAGTCATCTGCTTCTAGTCCACTTATGAAAGACTTTTCCACCCCTTGATGACTGTTTTACATATTTTGTTACCCCACAAAGGTGACTTACACCTAACACCTTACCCATACTTCCCATTTTTCTCTTTACCTACAATTTTCTTTACCTTCCCCCTTTCCTCTTCATCCTCTTTGCAAAAACACTTGCTTATCACCCCCTGGGGCTAACTTCCCCTGTCTGGACACAGAGACCAACTACAGTATATTACTATCTTCACAATTACAGCATAGCATATCCTAACAACTTTATCCCTCTGTTATTCCTCCTACAAAGTTAGGAATAAATTCATAATTGGGTGTTACTAGGGGTGTGCTTCCTACATAGTAAGCACTGATTGGACAGTATCAGAATGAATACACAACACTCAGTTGTCAGTTGATTTATTGGAGAAATAACAGAGTACAACAAGTATTTACCAAAATAGACAGGTCAGGAGAGCTGACGGGTCCCCTTTGAGGGCTTTTTCACATGACCTTTTTTCACTTCCATGTGGTGTTAATTTTCAAAACCAAAAGCACACTGACCCACACAAGTCAATGGGACTATTCACACATTCTTTTTTTTTTATGGATCTTTGTACCCAATCCGAATAATTCAGTGCATGTCCTCTTCTGGTCCATTTTTGCAGATTAGATCTGCCAATCAAAGTCTATAAATCCAGAAAAAAACTGAATGCACATGAAAGTCAGCCATGTGCTATCAGTTTTTCACTAATCCATTTCTTGTGGATGGAAAATCAGACACTGTGATGTGAATACGGCCTTGTCACACAAAGACAACTACTTGCCACGGGCTTCTCTCAGTCCCAAACAGGGGACCTCCCACTATAATGTGAATATGGAGCAATACACATTTTGAAACATTATAGAAATATTGTTGATCATTTTGTGTATTATACTGTGCATTTACTGTATATCTATGGATGCTTAAAAGGGGTTGTCTAAGGAGGACAACCTCTATAGGCAGCAGTGCCAGCGATTAAGGAAAAATGTAGTATTAAATGCCAATCACACAAAAGCCGGCAGATCAATGTAATACATGAATCTGTTGAATCTACCAGAGCGTGAACCACTTTTACTTATCAGCTTTGTGTTCTAGCTCATAAACCAAGGAACCACTCCCTTCTAGTCTCCATATACTAATAGCGAATATGGATAGTAGTTATCGCTTTAAAGAGACTCCTTTTACTTAAAAATGAGATAATTATATGTTTTTTAAACAATCCATACCCCTACTATTACACCATCTAGCATGCAGACCTTTTGGACAATAAGAATCAGTGCCTCACAGTCTTCATTCTTTGCATGGCACTTAAACCTCTGCATAGACGCTGCCAATAGTAAAACACAAGCCATTCTATTGAATTTTTTTCGCATAACGAGAAATTCCTTTCTGACCCCAGGAAATGTCACAGAAGTCCGGTGCTGAAAAGGCAGGCAGAAATGATTGTAGACTAACATACTTTGCCCAAACATGGGCAGCATTGGACTTGCATGGCCATGCAGGATGTTCATGTCTGTATGGTTTGGAATCAAGATTCCCCCAGCTATGCAAACATAGACCCTGGATCAGTAAGCTGGAGATCTGAATTCTGTGCCAAGCTACTGAAAGTTGTCTGTATCAATCTTCCCACACACCAAAGTCTGCAAAACAGAGGATTCTAGTGACTTAACAGCTCCCAGATGGAAGGAGATATGGAGTCGTGAGATTAGACGAAACCTAGATTGCCTTATAAGGTACAATGCTAGAGATGGGCACATTTATTCCTATATACTGATAACTGTGCCTGAATAGAAAGGACTTTCTGCTTCTATAGTGTAGAAGAAGAATCACTAGAATAGAGACTAGAACAATACAGAGTCCTGGACAGTTGTGTACTATGGAACCATATACACCTCTATAGAGACTCTGGGCCAGATTTATCATTAGCTCAAGTCAAAATAATGGAGTAAAAAAGTCGCACATTTTTGAGCAATCGCTGAAACTGCGCAAAAATATGCAACTTTTATTGGCTCTGCGCTATGCTCGCCAGTTTTCTGAAAGTGGGCGTGTTTTCTTATGTAAATTAATATCTAGACAGATTTACTATTGTGACAATTTAAAAAGTCGAAAAAAATTGCGCAATTTCACTCCAGTGAGGACCATGCTTATCTTATGCAAATTTTTTATAGAACATGCGACTTTTTCGTAAAGACGTGCGACTTTTGTAAAGCCGCTTACTGAAGGATAAACTGCTACCGTCAAACCACATTTATCACAGTATTAGGGTCCATTCACACGTCCGTGTGTGTTTTGCGGATCCACTGATCCATGGATCGGCAAGAAACAGACATCGGCGATGTGCGTTCCGCATTTTGCGGACCGCACATCGCCGACACTTAATAGAAAATGCCTATTCTTGTCCACAATTGCGGACAAGAATAGGACATGTTCTATTTTTTTCGGGATCGGAATTGCGGACCCGGAAGTGCGGATCCGCAATTCTGGGTCCGGGCAGCACATTGTGCTGACCCATAGAAATAATTGGGTCCACAATTCCGTTCCGCAAAATGCGGACGTGTGAATGCACCCTAAAGGCCTCTTTCACACTACCATATGGCTATTTCAATGTTTTGCGGTCCGTTTTTCACGGATCCGTTGTTCCGTTTTTTTGTTTTCGTTGTGTTTCCGTTCCGTTTTTCTGTATGGCATATACAGTACACAGTAATTACATAGAAAAAATTGGGCTGGGCATAACATTTTCAATAGATGGTTCCGCAAAAACTGAACGGATACGGAAGACATACGGATAAATCTGTCCCTCTGTGTATTGCTAAAGGACTTGTTCATTCTTTATAGTCATGGCAAATCCTCAGGATAGGCCATCGATATATGATCAGGAGGGCTCTGACACCCCCAGCACTTTAACGGGAGCAGCACTGAAGTTACCAGATCTGTCCACTATACAACAGAAGAAGCCAGAGGTGTAGCTAAGTTAACCTGTACCCGGGAAAAGGATTCAGGATCGCCCCCCCCGCACACGTGTCACAAAAATTTACATAAAAAGTAAAAAGTTAGGCAATTTTTTTTTACATTAAGCCATTCCTCTAACTCGACCCAATGCATAACTATACTCACCCAGTCCCACCTAATAAAATCTACCACATAGTACACAGCAGTACCAATACACCTTGCAATAAATGAAAGAATCAACTGGTCCTACTGTAATGTCCCGGAGTGCCATTACCACTTCTTTTTGGCACCTTGATACTGTCTCCTATGTGCTAATTTATATCACCTAATGTGCTTCGTGTCATCTCCTAATAATGTGCATATTCATTCATGTAACTGGTTATGTTCATGTTTTGGCTGGTCTCCTTAAGATCAGCTATTGTTTTGTTTCAGTAGTCTCCAAGGCTTTGCTCCTGGTTAGCCAGAATCCTACTCCACACTGATGAGGGGCAACACCCCAAAACAGCTGTCTGTGGATGGATAACTGGCTTAGGTCTTCCCCGTCATCCTTAAAGCTTGTAAAAGAGCAGGATCTTGACATAGGGGCCACTTAATATGGTGGATCTGGTGATCTCTGTAATGGAGACACCCCTTTGCTTGGTTTTCCTTCCTTTGAAGGATTTCTGTCTTTCTCTGTGTTGAAGACCCATAACTGGAGCTCCACAGGTATTTTGCATATGTTCATGTAATTGCCTGGTCTACCAGCAGATGGCAGCAACATTGACAAGGTTAGTTTTCCTGGAGAGGAACTTTCTAGTTCCATTCCAGCCTTTTTTAGAGAGGGAGGAGTTTAGGTAGTGAGTAAGTCAGTCTACCCTACCCCCTCGTGGAGAGAGGTTGTGTGAGGAGTTCATCTGACTTAACCCCTGCTAGGGGAAGGCATCAGGCCTGGTCCTGTCTGGACAGGTTCTGTTAGTCCTATGCTAGCCTTATAACTGGAGGTTGTGCACATCCAAGCATAAGTGAGCTTGAGGTACTCCAAAGCCAGGACAAGAAGCCTCTTCCCAGGTTTTCTCTTCACTACTGAGAGCCATCCTCTCCTGCACTGGTCACATCATGGTGACATCATCGCAGCTCCTTTCAGCTACTCCATTTAGAACTGATCACATGACCTGTGATGTCACCACAGGTCCTACAGCTCTTGCAGGGCATTAGATTCAATTGTATTGCAGTCCTGAGGACGGCAATACAGTTGTATCTATCTGGCAGGCAGGACATTCGGGGCCTGGGACAAAACATCAGGGGCCCAGGCCCCGAATGTTTTAACCTAGCAACGCCCCTGGTTTGCACAAATCCGTAATTTAGTCTAGAGGTCAGGGCAGACGGCACAGGGTCAGAACAGTGAATAGGCAAGGTCTAGCAGAAACTAAGGAAACCTGTTGATCAGGCAAGTGTGGGCACACAGCACACAATATATACAGTAGCAGAGCAATCAGCACCACACAGCCAGAGCACCTATACACACAACAAAGGGGGACAATTTTACACCACTTTATCCCCCTTTGTTGTGTGTATAGGTGCTCTGGCTGTGTGGTGCTGATTGCTCTGCTACTGTATATATTGTGTGCTGTGTGCCCACACTTGCAGTAGGGATCGACCGATATTGATTTTTTAGGGCCGATACCGATAATTTGTGAACTTTCAGGCCGATAGCCGATAATTTATACCGATATTCTGTGAAATTTCATTTTTGAAAAAAAAATAATCCTACACACATCTGCTGAAAATGAATATTTTTATTGTTAATGTGTAGTTGTTTTTTTTTTTGTAAATCTTTCTTTTTTATTTATACTTAATATTTTGGTGTTTATTTTTTACTAACTTTTAACCCCCTTAGGGACTAGAACCCTTATCCTATTCACCCTGATAGATCTCTATCAGGGTGAATAGGATCTCACACTGTCCCTGCTGCTCTGTGCTCTGTGCACACAGCAGCATGGAGCTTACCATGGCAGCCAGGGCTTCAATAGCGTCCTGGCTGCCATGGTAACGGATCGGTGCCCCAGGCTTACACTGCTGGGGCTCCGATCGGAGGAGGAGGGGAGAGGGGACCCTGTGGCCACTGCCACAAATGATTAAAACTGGGGGGGCTTGGGTGGGGGGCGCACTGAGCCACCAATGTTTTTAATACGGGGGTGGGGGGCGCACTGCGCCACCAATGATTAATACTGGGGGGCATGGGGGGCCACACTGAGTCACCAATGAACATAAATCTCTCATTCATTCATATACAGGAGGCGGGAGCTGGCTGCAGAATCACATAGCCGGCCCCCGACCTCTATGAGCGGTAGCTGCGATCCGCGGCACCTAAGGGGTTAACTACCGCAGATCGCAGCTACCGCTCATAGAGGTCAGGAGCCGGCTATGTGATTCTGCAGCCAGCTGCTCCCGCCTCCTGTTCAATTTGAATGAATGAGTAAGTCAACATCATTGGTGGCGCAGTGGCCACAGCCCCTCCCCTCCTCTTGTCTTCTCTCCTCTCATTGGCGGCAGCAGCAGCAGCATCACAGGGGGAGGGAGACACTGCTTCCTTCTCCCCTGTGCTGCTGAGGGAACACAGAGAGCGCTGAGAGCAGCCCGATCCTTGTTCCCAATACGTTATCGGAATATCGGCAAAATAGATGCCGATACCGATAATCAGTCGATCCCTACTTTGCAGCACTGCAACCAAGGTGAGATACACTTGATACCAATCCCAATTCACACACAAGCAGCCAACACCTGTGCGCACGGGACAGCAGCAGCATGAACTGCCATTGTAACAATGTTATTTGAAATGAAACATTTACTGTAATATAGTGCTTGCAGAATGTGGAATATCAACGTTAACGTAGGCTCAGTTTCACTGAGCTTAAAAACTGCCACTTACCAGTATGGACTGTTGCCAGACACTGGCATAAATACATTGCTAAATCTCCTCAATATAGCTCTATGTCAAGTGGTTCCCCTTAGAAAGTATAACAATGGGTACATGCAGGCACCAATAGAGTGATTTCAGCGTATAGGAATTTATACAGCTACTACTGAACTCAATGAAAGCTGTAAAATCTCTTTGCACTGAGCTCCTCTTAAAGGGGTCGTCCGGGTTCAGAGCTGAACCCGGACATACCCTTATTTTCACCCCGGCAACCCCCCCCCTGAGGCTAGCATCGGAGCATCTCATGCTCCGATCCGTTCCCTTGCCCTGCGCTAGATCGCGCTGGGCACGGGTTCTTTTGTTTTCAATAACACACTGCCGGGCGGAAACTTCCGCCCGGCAGTGTGTTCAAGTGTGTGCAGTGTGTTCGGTGATGTCACCAGCTCTGATGGGCGGGCCCATGTAGAGCTCCGATACGTCACCGGAACTCCACAAAATGCCTTTGCCCTGCGCGATTTAGCGCAGGGCAAAGGAGAGCATCAGAGCATGAACTGCTCCGATGCTCCTGTCAGGGGGGCTGCCGGGGGGTAAAATGGAGGGATGTCCGGGTTCAGCTCCGAACACGGACAACCCCTCTAAGAGTGGTTGAAGAAAAATGCCAAGGATGCTGGGAAGCAAAAGAAGGATTTCAGCCCCAGGCACCCTTTCACAATGGGCACCTTAGCAGGTACAGTATTAGGATACTGCCACAGGGGAGGGAAATACTGTAGATTTTCCACACCAGATTTGTGTGTGGCAAATCCACAGCCTTTTACAGTAGTCAAGTAAATGAGATTTCAAGAAGTCTCATCCACATGCAGTAGAAAAAAATTTGCAGCGTTAATTGACCTGCAACATGAATTTTAAAGCCACAGCATGTCTATTTATGCTGCAGTTTTCTGCTGTAGCTTCACTCTTTGCCATACAGAGGGTGAATTCCATGGCAAATCTGCAGGAACATCTTCCCCAGGTGGCTGTAGCCTTAGGGCTCTTTCAGAAGAGTGATCTGAGACCTTTTCTTGTACCGGCTGCAAAAAACATGGGGGTCATTTACTAAGCTGAAATACGCCTAAATGCGTCTTCACCCCGCTCATGCCAGGTCTAAAATTGTAGGTGTGACGTGGGCGGGGAAGGGGTCGGGCTGGCATGTCCGACTTATTCACCATTTTCTACGCCTGTTTTAGCCATGGAAAATGGTCTAAATGTTAGACAGCTCGGAAGCTGTCTTACATTTAGAACTGGCGCTGGATGTGCCGAAGTTATGGAAAGGACAGCGCCTCTTCATAAGTTCAGCGGATACACCGCCAGCACACGGCCTGTATTAAGACCAGCGTCTAAAATGCCGGTCTTAATAAATGTGCCCCGTGATTTTTAAAGTACCACACACAGAATGGTGTCCATTTTCTTTCCATATCATTGCATGCCCATTCACTTAAATGGAAGAGACTTGTCTGAAAATCAGACCTAAATGGTGTATGTGTGTATGCTATGATTCTTCCTGCACGGACCAATGGGTAGTGCTAAAAAATCTCACATGTGGGTTGTCCTGTTGACTACCATAGGTCTGTGTTCAGTCTGGGTCCTACCCATTCTACACTTTCAACAGTGCCTAGATGCGATCATCACCCATCGGAATGAACCCTTATAGTCCAAGCTGTCAAACTCAGTCTGTGTCTGAGTGGGAAACATGGCCTCTTTACGTTGTTGTGTCTGTGCTCACAGCTCTAATGAGTTACATGCAAGAGATAATTGTATTCAGCTCATGCCTACATTCCTAGAGCCTCCTACATCAAAGTAGCTGTCCACTCCTTAGGCTACTTTCAGACTAGCGTTCAGAGCGGGTCCGTCTGGTGTCTGCACAGACGGATCCGCTCCTATAATGCAGACGTTTGTATCCGTTCAGAACGGATCCGTCTGCATTATAGTTTAGAAAAAATTCTAAGTGTGAAAGTAGTTCAGACGGATCCGTCCAGACTTTACATTGAAAGTCAATGGGGGACGGATCCGTTTGAAAATTGAGCCATATTGTGTCAACTTCAAACGGATCCGTCCACATTGCCTTACATTGTAAGTCTGGACGGATCTGTTTGCCTCCGCACGGCCAGGCGGACACCCGAACGCTGCAAGCAGCGTTCGGGTGTCCGCTTGCTGAGCGGAGCGGAGGCTGAAGGCTGCCAGACTGATGCATTCTGAGCGGATCCGCATCCACTCAGAATGCATTGGGGCAGTACGGATGCGTTCGGGGACGCTTGTGAGACCCTTCAAACGGAGCTCACAAGCGGAGCCCCGAACGCTAGTGTGAAAGTAGCCTAATTAGCTGTAGTCCTAAAGACCAGCTCTTTTCAGCATGAAAATGCAAACTATAGTGGTGGGACAATTTTTGATGGCCACAATGGGGCAAATTTATGAAATAAAATGTACAAAAAATAATTAGTATTGGGGGAAATGTATCGAGTGTTGTAAGATACATTAGTCGAGGAATAAGAGATTTTGTGTACTACTACTGGTATTAACAGTTTATTGGGGGAGTTTCATCCATGGTGCCCAGGTTCTGCAATCCAGTGGCTACTTGCATGCACATGACTGCCTTGTGGCTTTTTTATACTGTAGTTATGGAGCTCATTGGTGCCTCTAATATCTTTATAATTATAGTATAGTCTACATTGTCTAGTATATAAATAGCCTTGATCACATACATTTTTGCAGTGTTTATTTCTAGTGCATGTGTTGTATGTTGAAGCACACCATGCTGTGAACCTCTATGATACTTTCACTAGAGTTTGTGAGGGATATCACAGCAGCATATTTATAGTCAGAGGTCTGCTGCCCTAGCCTGATTTGGTTTAGAGTTATGTGGTTTCTGTGGCTAAGCCATCTCTTGGGTAGGATATGATGTGCAGAGCAGACCTCAAATATGGGCCACACACATTGTAGCGTGAGCATTTAAATCCAGACCTTGTAATGGTTCACGATCCTAACCATCCTGGAACTAAGCCAGTGACAGCGAGATATAATTATATCTCGTTGACAGAAAGGTCTCAAGGAAGCGATATACAAATATTAAATCCAAATAATAAAATGCTGATTTAAAAAAAAAGTCTATTGGGGAAATTTATCATGAGGAGTCTGTGTTGTTGTACTTTATGCCACATTTATTACATGACATGTTTGATAAATTGGTCTTATCCTTAAGAAAAGCTGCTCCAATTTTTCTACACCAACCTCCTACTGGAGTTAGAATGCAACTTTTTTTGCAACTTTTTAAATAAGTGTCAATGATAAATCTGGAGTGAAACTCATTAACATAGCTAACAACACCCAAAACCGGAGTGAGTGGTGTAAAACCACAAAAGTAGCAATTTTTTTTTTGGCACCAGGGGGTTGCCTGACGTAGGGTGCGACTTTTTTGTGACTTTTGCAACAGTCGCACATAGTAAATGAGACATAATTCTGGTCTGATCTCACTGGCGAAGATTACAAAATTACACAAAAATTGACCAATTGTCGCAGAAAATGTCGCAGTTTCCATGACTTGCGACTTTTTTATATCACAAAATGAATGTATCTGATTTCATTAATGTCCCCCTTCTTATTTATAAATTGTCAGCAAGAAGACATAATTGAAGCTCAGTCGTCAATGTAGTTAAAATGAATTCACCAACTCTGCCCTAACTCTATTCAGACATTGTATAACACAAAAGTTACACTTTAGAAAACCAATGTTAGTGTAATTAACCTGGTTTCTGAGATACATACATTTCTTCTATCAGGCCATACATTTTGCCTTTAGCAACCCCTTTCCCTGCTACTTTATTTGCGGTGTTGCCACTCGGCTCCAGGACCTCAGAGCAGGTTGCTTGTCCAGTAATTCATTCTTTGAATAGCCTTTAAAAGAATCAGGGTTTGGGGGAAGTGGTGTCGGTGGTTACTGGTAGCAATGGAATATTTGTAGTCATCTAGAACTGTGAAACCATTGAAACCATAAAAACAGATATAGTACCAAAGGGGAAAGCAATGCATGGTCATTAGGCTAGCTGGGGTCAGAAGCTAAATGCAGTATCGGGAGACACATACAGGTATGCGATCAGAAATTTTCAAACACAGAAGGTGGTGATGCCATTGAAGAAAAGAGGGTCCTTAACCAAGTAGTGTAGTGAGACAATCAAGGGTAAAAACATAAGGTAAGGAGTGCAGATAAATGGATCCTCTGGAGTGATTGGATCAACAGCCATGGACAATATGCCATTCAGTATCATGAGAGCGGCCGGGATAAAAAGATGTCACTAGAGTTCAGACGGGTTACTTTACTATTGTAAGCAGCTTGATGGGCAGGTTTTCAAAGGCTGGGTTCACATCATGTTTTTGTCTTACGTTTAAGGTATACAAAATAAAAGATATATGTTAAATGGATGCCTCTGATGCCATACAGTGGCATCCATCGCCATAGAGTTCCATTGTAAAAACTTGTATACGTTAAACTGATGCTTCTGACAGATGCCATACTGTGGAATCTGTCACCATAGAGTTCCATTGTGAAAAAAACTTGTACATTAACATATACTTTTTATGCTGGACTCTACAGGAGGGAAAAGCATATTGTATTGCTCTATTACATCTTCTTTTTTCCCAACATATTTGTTAGATGTAGGGCAAAACATGTTCAAATATAGTGCAGAGTTGGTGAATTTATTGATGAGTGAGCTTCAATTTATCTTCTTGCTGACACTTTATAAAGAAGAAAGAGAGATACATTTGGCAAGACTATTCCCCATTTTTTGCCTAATTATTACAAATGGGGTGGTTTATAGGAGTTTGATGTCTAGCTTAAACTAAGGCCTCCTGCACACGACAGTATTTTTTCACGGTCCGCAAAACGGGGTTCCGTTGGTCTGTGATCCGTGACCGTTTTTTCGTCCGTGGGTCTTCCTTGATTTTTGGAGGATCCACGAACATGAAAAATGAAAAAAAAAATCTAAGTCAAGTTTGCCATTAAAATGATAGGAAAAAACGGACACGGATCACGGACACGGATCACGGATGCGGATGACAATCTTGTGTGCATCTGTGATTTTTCACGGACCCATTGACTTGAATGGGTCCGCGAACCGTTGACCGTGAAAAAAATAGGACAGGTCATATTTTTTTCACAGCCAGGAAACGCGGATCACGGATCCGGCTGCCAAACGGTGCATTTTCCGATTTTTCCACGGTCCCATTGAAAGTCAATGGGTCCGCGAAAAAAAAATGGAAAACGGAACCACGGACGCGGATGCACACAACGGTCGTGTGCAGGAGGCCTAAGGCTGTATATTGTGGTTCACAAAAATACCTTGAGAACTGATCACCTTGTAAACTCAAAATAATTTAGGAATGCTGTCTTGAGAAGCTTCATAAAAAGATTGTGGTAGGCCATCAGGTCCAGGACATTCCCCATTTGGCTACTACAACAAGGAGGATAAGTGTTCAGAACAAAAAACTTGCAAGCGAGTCTTTTAATGTTTTATGGTCAAAGACGGACAGAAAATTTGATTTATGGATTGCTTAATAGTTCCTGTGTGTAAGACTTCAGTGGATACGATTTCATCTTTTCTCAAGTGTGAAATAATAGCCGTGATTACACAGACCATATAATGGCATACCGAGCAACAAAATACCAGCAGCAAATGCCACAGCTGGAGCAAAATTCCTTATTCTTATTCTATGGAATTCATATTAATCTCTCAATCTCTCCTCCATTAATCATTCATGCAAAGAATAAGGAATCACAATATGTGTCTCAAGTATTAAATTCTGATTCTTCACACTAGTAAGCATTCAAGTCTTTCAGTGACCTCTGCCTGTCTTCTTCATTACTGTTATTTTTATGTTTTATGCTAAACTGTACCGTTCCAACCATGTTCACTCCTACCCTGTTAAAAGGTTTTTCAATAAGACAATATTGATAGCCTATTTGTAGGATAGGCCATGAATCTCAGATCAATGGGGGCCTGATTCCTAGCACCCCCTACTGATCTGCTGACTGAAGGGGCCATGATGCTCCAACAAGTGTCATGTCCCTTTCGGTGTTTACTAGGCACAGCTCCATAAATTTGGTAGTGGCTGTGCCTAACATTAGAGCTCACTTGAATAGTACTATGATGTCATAAGCTGTAAAACCATGTACATCCAAAAGTGCCTCAAAAACAATAAGGGAGATGACAGTTGGATCTGATATTATTAACTGATCCAAAACACCGGAACCCATACTAATGATAGAGCAATTTGAGTCTGTGTGGGACTCCTGAGTACAGTATTTTCAGGGCAAAACATAAACTTACAGGGATATTCCGGTTACATTAAGGATAACTATTAGGTGAAGGTTCTACTGCTGGGAACCCTGCCAATCACAAGAGTCGGGCCTCGTACCCCGTGGAGCCCCCCCAAATGAATGAGCATGCGCGAAGCCGCTCAATTCATTTCTATGGAAATTCTAGAGTTAGCCAAGCACTGTACTCCACTATCTACGGAACTCCCTTAGAAATAAATGGCCTTCCTGTACCAAACCTGTACCAAATAATGGTATGTAATAAAAGAAAGTATAAATGTTTTTGCAAGTGTTTTTTCTTTACAGCGAAACCTTATAAATTATAAATGCATATCAATGTATGTCATCCACCAGAGACCATAAAAATGAACTTAACATAGGCTAACTTTGCTTCTCATGCTCTTAATTTAATTTTCTTTTTAATTTTGCTGGAATATTATGCTTCTTTTCTATGATTTGCTTTACCTGAAAATTCAATAAAAACAATTGCAAAAGGAAAAGTGAATTTCTGTGGCTAAAATGCTTAACATTTACTAGAGATGTTGATACTTGAGACCACATATGCCAGGGACGGCCAACCTGCGGCTCTCCAGATGTTGTAAAACTACAATTCCCACCATGCCCTGCTGCAGGCGGCTAGCTGTAGGCAGTCTGGGCATGCTGGGGTTGTAGTTTTGCAACAGCTGGAAAGCCTCAGGTTGGCCATCCCTAACATATGCAGTACCACTTTTGTGGCTGTGTTTTACCCCATTTAATGCTGAAAAGACAGGGCATGATGCAATTAAAAGAGAAAAACAAAACAAGTCAGGCCCTTAGCCACGACTACTATGTATGAATGGGAACTGAGATGAAAAATGTTATTTGTAAACTAGACATGAAACAATCCAAAAACTGAAATTCAGACATTAGACTAAAAAGCGTAGACAGTTTATGGTTTATTGAAGCACATGAAAGCCAGTTCTATAAATATTCTCTAATTGTGAATATAAAGAGTTTTTCGGTCTGGTGTGCATTTACCGTTTTTCAGTTTTATGGATTGTATTCTCATATTCTGTCAAGAACATTCAGTCACAGTACGGCTACAACACACACAACTAACATACTGTTATTTTGTAACTTGAGTGACATAATGGTACTACTAGTCAGAGGCCTATCATGAAAATATTATTGAAAAGACTGATAGATGGCTGCCAGATCTAGTTCCTGAGAATGAATGCATAGTCACTTTGTCATACTTTGCATTATGTTGAGAAAAACATGTGGTAAACTTAAGAAATATTCAAATGAGTGTCTGACTCTGGTTAACTGGCAGGAACTTCGCCACTGGAAACAATGTTCTTTGCCAGTACTGACGTCTGGCAATAGACTGTAAAAAGTATCCTTACACAATATGATAAATATGATAGTGAGTCTGTATTTTCCACAAACTTAGTCTGTTAAAGTTGAAAATAAGTTACAGATTGAATTCCACAATAATGGAATTTCTTTGTTTTACAAAGGACCTATATAACATATAAAACATGTATACACGGGGGCGCATGGGGGTTCACGAGGGAGAATGTGTGCCGCACGAGCTCCATGCCTGCCACTGCTGAAGGGCTCTTTAGCGCTGCTTAGCAGCTCCACAAGCACTGACCTGAGCATCCAGCTTGCCAGGACGATGACCAAATCCAAAAAGCCGCCGGGGGCTGATTTTTCCCGCCAAATCCATGATCGAGTATCAAATGTTGAAGCGAAGGTCGAAAGCATGGTCGACGCCATAGCGGTGGATCAGCATGATATTGACACCCACGCGGCGCAACTAGAGTCCTTGGAGCTTAAGTTGGAGGACTTGGAGAATCCCTCCAGGAGGGCAAACCTTTGTATAAGGGGCGTACCTGAGACCCTTACCTCATTACATTAAACAGCGTCAGAGCTCTTCAAGACCCTGCTGCCTCAACAGGAAGATTCGCTGTTCCGTATTGACAGAATACACAGGGCCCTGGGTGCTCCGAAGAATCTGGACACCCCCACGGACATTATACTGAAACTCCACTATCCGGAGGCCCGTGACAAGCTTCTCTTAGCTGCTCGCAATTTATAGTCACTACCGGGCCTACCTCCTACAGCAAAGCGGTATTCTGATCTTGCACCCTCTACTCTAGGCCGCCGCAAAAATATGAAGCCTATAACATCGGCTCTTCAGCAAGTCCAAATACACTACCGATGGGGCTTTCCCTTCTCTTTGACTTTTTTCCACAACTCCAGGACCTACTCAGTTCATTCACTGGAGCAAGGTAAAGAAGCCCTGACCAAAGCGGGAATCCCTATGGAGATGCAAGCGCCCCTACCTCCGAAGACCCTGAGACCAACAAGATCCTGGTCCACCAAGGCACGTCCATCGTTGGGAACAAGAGCGGGGCATCAGAACTGAACATGCTGCATCTTCCACCTCTTCTGGGACTGCACCTTTCTGCTGGGTATCATCTGAGCCTATGGCTCCCTCTGGTCCTCCTCCGATCTGGGGAGATTAGGGTCGGGTCTCTCGAGGTAGTGAATCCATCTTATGGCCACTTTCCTCGATATATCCTCTGGTCAGCGTTATTGCAATGTATAGTTGCCCAGCGGTGGCAGGGTTATCATGTTTCCTTCTGTTCCCTGGTCTGGGGGACCAAGGTCTTCGTATCCCCACTCCAGACCTACTGCTTTGTTTTGGTTCATCATTTCCTTTGATTGTTTACTTTGTTCTAGTTACATCAGTGTTTTTGTACGGTATTCTTTGGTGCCCTCATTTACATTATATGAAGCTTTGACTATGTGGATTTGGGGGCGAGATGGTGGTGATGGGGGGGGGGGGCTGAGAGTGTGTACTCCTGTAATTGTTCTTCCCTTGCGAACACTGGTCTATTATGTGTCGCATAATTTCACATAATGTTAGGGGTTTTAACTCACCCCATAAGCGTAGAAAAGCATTTATAGACCATCTAAAACATTTCCCTGACATTGATTGTCTGCAGGAGTCTAACTTCTCCACCACCTCGTCCCTCTTTTATATTCATTCTCATTACTCTACCTTTTATACTGTTTCGTCTACATCTAAGACGAAGTTGTGTGGTTACTCTCTTCAAGAATAATTTCCCTTTTCAGGTCAACCAGACCTATTCAAATTCCGACGGTAGATACCTGATTCTTATATGTACGCTTCACGCTACATCCATTTGTATTGTAAACTCTTACTACCTAAGAAGACAGGTTGGCATTAGCAGGAGGTGCTCAAACCCACATGCAGTTGTGCATATATATAGGGGAGCAAATCCTGCACTTGTGGCCCGTTGCTAATGGCAATCCCCAGCAAAATGCATACAATGGAGGATGCCCGCGGCGAACCACAAGTACCACAATAGACATCCTACACAAGGTAACAAGTGCGGATGTCATAATTAATATAACAATATAACGAAACAATAACAAACACAGGTGCACTCTGCAGTCTCACTAAATCCTCAAACTGATTTTAAAATTGAGAGATTAGTCAACATGTCCTACGGTGTAGAACATGTCTAAGCCCGGACACCACGACAAGGTTTCTCAAGTAGCCCGGGACCCTACACTCTCCTACCTGAGCCGTATGGGCGATACCAGGAGCCAGTGGGCAAATTACAGGAGCATAAGGCCGACTCACAAACAACTCACCAGTTACCTCCAGCATGTGGCCATGCTTGCAATGGGAGGAGGGAGGAGTCTGTGAGTCCCACTCAAGACTTGCTGATATGTCCCAGGCCTCACAGGTGCACCTAAATGTAGCCTGTAGATGGAAAACAGGCACATTTAAATAGGAGTTTATACACCTCCAGGAATCTATATATACAAACTAAGAAGACAGGTTGGCATTAGCAGGAGGTGCTCAAACCCACATGCAGTTGTGCATATATATAGGGGAGCAAATCCTGCACTTGTGGCCCGTTGCTAATGGCAATCCCCAGCAAAATGCATACAATGGAGGATGCCCGCGGCGAACCACAAGTACCACAATAGACATCCTACACAAGGTAACAAGTGCGGATGTCATAATTAATATAACGAAACAATAACAAACACAGGTGCACTCTGCAGTCTCACTAAATCCTCAAACTGATTTTAAAATTGAGAGATTAGTCAACATGTCCTACGGTGTAGAACATGTCTAAGCCCGGACACCACGACAAGGTTTCTCAAGTAGCCCGGGACCCTACACTCTCCTACCTGAGCCGTATGGGCGATACCAGGAGCCAGTGGGCAAATTACAGGAGCATAAGGCCGACTCACAAACAACTCACCAGTTACCTCCAGCATGTGGCCATGCTTGCAATGGGAGGAGGGAGGAGTCTGTGAGTCCCACTCAAGACTTGCTGATATGTCCCAGGCCTCACAGGTGCACCTAAATGTAGCCTGTAGATGGAAAACAGGCACAGTTAAATAGGAGTTTATACACCTCCAGGAATCTATATATACAAACTAAGAAGACAGGTTGGCATTAGCAGGAGGTGCTCAAACCCACATACAGTTGTGCATATATATAGGGGAGCAAATCCTGCACTTGTGGCCCGTTGATAATGGCAATCCCCAGCAAAATGCATAAAATGGAGGATGCCCGCGGCGAACCACAAGTACCACAATAGACATCCTACACAAGGGCTTAGACATGTTCTACACCGTAGGACATGTTGACTAATCTCTCAATTTTAAAATCAGTTTGAAGATTTAGTGAGACTGCAGAGTGCACCTGTGTTTGTTATTGTTTCGTTATATTGTTATATTAATTATGACATCCGCACTTGTTACCTTGTGTAGGATGTCTATTGTGGTACTTGTGGTTCGCCGCGGGCATTCTCCATTGTATGCATTTTGCTGGGGATTGCCATTAGCAACGGGCCACAAGTGCAGGATTTGCTCCCCTATATATATGCACAACTGCATGTGGGTTTGAGCACCTCCTGCTAATGCCAACCTGTCTTCTTAGTTTGTATATATAGATTCCTGGAGGTGTATAAACTCCTATTTAAATGTGCCTGTTTTCCATCTACAGGCTACATTTAGGTGCACCTGTGAGGCCTGGGACATATCAGCAAGTCTTGAGTGGGACTCACAGACTCCTCCCTCCTCCCATTGCAAGCATGGCCACATGCTGGAGGTAACTGGTGAGTTGTTTGTGAGTCGGCCTTATGCTCCTGTAATTTGCCCACTGGCTCCTGGTATCGCCCCCATACGGCTCAGGTAGGAGAGTGAGGGGTCCCGGGCTACTTGAGAAACCTTGTCGTGGTGTCCGGGCTTAGACATGTTCTACACCGTAGGACATGTTGACTAATCTCTCAATTTTAAAATCAGTTTGAGGATTTAGTGAGACTGCAGAGTGCACCTGTGTTTGTTATTGTTTCGTTATATTGTTATATTAATTATGACATCCGCACTTGTTACCTTGTGTAGGATGTCTATTGTGGTACTTGTGGTTCGCCGCGGGCATCCTCCATTGTATGCATTTTGCTGGGGATTGCCATTAGCAACGGGCCACAAGTGCAGGATTTGCTCCCCTATATATATGCACAACTGCATGTGGGTTTGAGCACCTCCTGCTAATGCCAACCTGTCTTCTTAGTTTGTATATATAGATTCCTGGAGGTGTATAAACTCCTATTTAAATGTGCCTGTTTTCCATCTACAGGCTACATTTAGGTGCACCTGTGAGGCCTGGGACATATCAGCAAGTCTTAAGTGGGACTCACAGACTCCTCCCTCCTCCCATTGCAAGCATGGCCACATGCTGGAGGTAACTGGTGAGTTGTTTGTGAGTCGGCCTTATGCTCCTGTAATTTGCCCACTGGCTCCTGGTATCGCCCCCATACGGCTCAGGTAGGAGAGTGTAGGGTCCCGGGCTACTTGAGAAACCTTGTCGTGGTGTCCGGGCTTAGACATGTTCTACACCGTAGGACATGTTGACTAATCTCTCAATTTTAAAATCAGTTTGAGGATTTAGTGAGACTGCAGAGTGCACCTGTGTTTGTTATTGTTTCGTTATATTGTTATATTAATTATGACATCCGCACTTGTTACCTTGTGTAGGATGTCTATTGTGGTACTTGTGGTTCGCCGCGGGCATCCTCCATTGTATGCATTTTGCTGGGGATTGCCATTAGCAACGGGCCACAAGTGCAGGATTTGCTCCCCTATATATATGCACAACTGCATGTGGGTTTGAGCACCTCCTGCTAATGCCAACCTGTCTTCTTAGTTTGTATATATAGATTCCTGGAGGTGTATAAACTCCTATTTAAATGTGCCTGTTTTCCATCTACAGGCTACATTTAGGTGCACCTGTGAGGCCTGGGACATATCAGCAAGTCTTGAGTGGGACTCACAGACTCCTCCCTCCTCCCATTGCAAGCATGGCCACATGCTGGAGGTAACTGGTGAGTTGTTTGTGAGTCGGCCTTATGCTCCTGTAATTTGCCCACTGGCTCCTGGTATCGCCCATACGGCTCAGGTAGGAGAGTGTAGGGTCCCAGGCTACTTGAGAAACCTTGTCGTGGTGTCCGGGCTTAGACATGTTCTACACCGTAGGACATGTTGACTAATCTCTCAATTTTAAAATCAGTTTGAGGATTTAGTGAGACTGCAGAGTGCACCTGTGTTTGTTATTGTTTCGTTATATTGTTATATTAATTATGACATCCGCACTTGTTACCTTGTGTAGGATGTCTATTGTGGTACTTGTGGTTCGCCGCGGG
Source organism: Bufo bufo (assembly GCF_905171765.1). Classification (NCBI taxonomy): domain Eukaryota; kingdom Metazoa; phylum Chordata; class Amphibia; order Anura; family Bufonidae; genus Bufo; species Bufo bufo. The sequence goes on along the minus strand of NC_053391.1, from coordinate 328,993,424 downwards.
CATCCTCCATTGTATGCATTTTGCTGGGGATTGCCATTAGCAACGGGCCACAAGTGCAGGATTTGCTCCCCTATATATATGCACAACTGCATGTGGGTTTGAGCACCTCCTGCTAATGCCAACCTGTCTTCTTAGTTTGTATATATAGATTCCTGGAGGTGTATAAACTCCTATTTAAATGTGCCTGTTTTCCATCTACAGGCTACATTTAGGTGCACCTGTGAGGCCTGGGACATATCAGCAAGTCTTGAGTGGGACTCACAGACTCCTCACTCCTCCCATTGCAAGCATGGCCACATGCTGGAGGTAACTGGTGAGTTGTTTGTGAGTCGGCCTTATGCTCCTGTAATTTGCCCACTGGCTCCTGGTATCGCCCATACGGCTCAGGTAGGAGAGTGTAGGGTCCCGGGCTACTTGAGAAACCTTGTCGTGGTGTCCGGGCTTAGACATGTTCTACACCGTAGGACATGTTGACTAATCTCTCAATTTTAAAATCAGTTTGAGGATTTAGTGAGACTGCAGAGTGCACCTGTGTTTGTTATTGTTTCGTTATATTGTTATATTAATTATGACATCCGCACTTGTTACCTTGTGTAGGATGTCTATTGTGGTACTTGTGGTTCGCCACGGGCATCCTCCATTGTATGCATTTTGCTGGGGATTGCCATTAGCAACGGGCCACAAGTGCAGGATTTGCTCCCCTATATATATGCACAACTGCATGTGGGTTTGAGCACCTCCTGCTAATGCCAACCTGTCTTCTTAGTTTGTATATATAGATTCCTGGAGGTGTATAAACTCCTATTTAAATGTGCCTGTTTTCCATCTACAGGCTACATTTAGGTGCACCTGTGAGGCCTGGGACATATCAGCAAGTCTTGAGTGGGACTCACAGACTCCTCCCTCCTCCCATTGCAAGCATGGCCACATGCTGGAGGTAACTGGTGAGTTGTTTGTGAGTCGGCCTTATGCTCCTGTAATTTGCCCACTGGCTCCTGGTATCGCCCATACGGCTCAGGTAGGAGAGTGTAGGGTCCCGGGCTACTTGAGAAACCTTGTCGTGGTGTCCGGGCTTAGACATGTTCTACACCGTAGGACATGTTGACTAATCTCTCAATTTTAAAATCAGTTTGAGGATTTAGTGAGACTGCAGAGTGCACCTGTGTTTGTTATTGTTTCGTTATATTGTTATATTAATTATGACATCCGCACTTGTTACCTTGTGTAGGATGTCTATTGTGGTACTTGTGGTTCGCCACGGGCATCCTCCATTGTATGCATTTTGCTGGGGATTGCCATTAGCAACGGGCCACAAGTGCAGGATTTGCTCCCCTATATATATGCACAACTGCATGTGGGTTTGAGCACCTCCTGCTAATGCCAACCTGTCTTCTTAGTTTGTATATATAGATTCCTGGAGGTGTATAAACTCCTATTTAAATGTGCCTGTTTTCCATCTACAGGCTACATTTAGGTGCACCTGTGATGCCTGGGACATATCAGCAAGTCTTGAGTGGGACTCACAGACTCCTCCCTCCTCCCATTGCAAGCATGGCCACATGCTGGAGGTAACTGGTGAGTTGTTTGTGAGTCGGCCTTATGCTCCTGTAATTTGCCCACTGGCTCCTGGTATCGCCCATACGGCTCAGGTAGGAGAGTGTAGGGTCCCGGGCTACTTGAGAAACCTTGTCGTGGTGTCCGGGCTTAGACATGTTCTACACCGTAGGACATGTTGACTAATCTCTCAATTTTAAAATCAGTTTGAGGATTTAGTGAGACTGCAGAGTGCACCCGTGTTTGTTATTGTTTCGTTATATTGTTATATTAATTATGACATTCGCACTTGTTACCTTGTGTAGGATGTCTATTGTGGTATTTGTGGTTCGCCGCGGGCATCCTCCATTGTATGCATTTTGCTGGGGATTGCCATTAGCAACGGGCCACAAGTGCAGGATTTGCTCCCCTATATATATGCACAACTGCATGTGGGTTTGAGCACCTCCTGCTAATGCCAACCTGTCTTCTTAGTTTGTATATATAGATTCCTGGAGGTGTATAAACTCCTATTTAAATGTAGAAAAAGAAGAATACAGCGGCTCACCCTCTCTCTATACGGAACAGGTGCTCACCCCCAGGTCCCACCCTCAGGACCGGTAGAAGAGTAAAATATAGCAAGTATGGGGGGGCACTCACAAAAGGGACCACCACGGCAGTGACAGTGATTGTACACTTTAATTGTTAAAATTTTAAGAACATACCCCTAAAATCATACAAATACATATACCACATATGGCCCACACTTAGTCTCTGCGTCAATGCGTAGGTAATCAAATCGCGTGCAAAAGATATATTGTAGTGATGACACCAGTTCTGTGGATAAATGCGCCAGCACCAGTGTACTGCTTAGGTGCAGTGATTCAATGCACCGCTTCAATGTCCAGTGCACTTGGTATAGTGAAGCACAAGTCCAAAACACAATGCGGTATGGCCCCACAATCATGGGTATGACTCACTTGCCTCTACAGTGCTCAGAATCGAGCCCGGTCTTACCCGTCTTCACTGCCTCCTCCGCAGCGGCGATCCAGGCGGCCGCTCACCACACAGCGTCTCACGTGGTGTGCTCGGCCTGAACGTGGCGTCCCACGTGACCTGGTTGCCTTGGGGACCGGATACACGCTCGTATGACGTCACTATTGAGCGACTGCCTTGGAATCCGTACGTGATGCTTTGTTTACTTTGCTTTTGATTTTTATGTAGCCGGCTTCTTCTTTCTTTAAATGGATCCACGCTCACTTCCAACCGCCAGACGCGTTTCAGGGTCCTACACCCCTTCCTCAGTGGCCAACTGAGTGAGCGGATCCTCACTCCTTTTAAATGGGATAACCCCGCCCACATTTCTCCATATTCCTTATATCATTGTATTTTATGGAGTGGATTTGCCCCTTGTGGAGTGGGTTCCTATTCCTAGTACATGGATCATACGTTCATATATCAATTCGTTGTACATATTAAAACAATAAATACCCCTAACAACATATCTATTACATATATATAGATAAAAATAATTAAAAATACATAAAATAGATACTGAAGACTGCAAGGTCATATCTTCTATCCGCATAGAAAACGCAATAAAAACGCAATAAAAACACATATGTGTATATTGCGTTTTACATATAAGGCAAACGTACTCATTCGGGGGAACTGTATTATTCATCCCTAAGGACCGATGAGTGAGATTGGGGAGCCTTTCGGCGAGGAGGGGAGATCACAGTGTCGATAAACGACCAAACTGCGATGTCCCATCCCTACCGGAAAACCCCCCTACAGGAACCCAAACACTTCCATTTCGGCATTGAGGCCTCTAGGAATGATTGTATCATACTCAAAGATCCTTCGGGATTCTTGTCGTGACATGTGTGCAATATGATTGCCCCCTCTCCATGCCTTTTTGACTCTTTCTATTGCTACAAACTTAAGGCCTTTTGTGAGTGCCCCCCCATACTTGCTATATTTTACTCCTATTTAAATGTGCCTGTTTTCCATCTACAGGCTACATTTAGGTGCACCTGTGAGGCCTGGGACATATCAGCAAGTCTTGAGTGGGACTCACAGACTCCTCCCTCCTCCCATTGCAAGCATGGCCACATGCTGGAGGTAACTGGTGAGTTGTTTGTGAGTCGGCCTTATGCTCCTGTAATTTGCCCACTGGCTCCTGGTATCGCCCATACGGCTCAGGTAGGAGAGTGTAGGGTCCCGGGCTACTTGAGAAACCTTGTCGTGGTGTCCGGGCTTAGACATGTTCTACACCGTAGGACATGTTGACTAATCTCTCAATTTTAAAATCAGTTTGAGGATTTAGTGAGACTGCAGAGTGCACCTGTGTTTGTTATTGTTTCGTTATATTGTTATATTAATTATGACATCCGCACTTGTTACCTTGTGTAGGATGTCTATTGTGGTACTTGTGGTTCGCCACGGGCATCCTCCATTGTATGCATTTTGCTGGGGATTGCCATTAGCAACGGGCCACAAGTGCAGGATTTGCTCCCCTATATATATGCACAACTGCATGTGGGTTTGAGCACCTCCTGCTAATGCCAACCTGTCTTCTTAGTTTGTATATATAGATTCCTGGAGGTGTATAAACTCCTATTTAAATGTGCCTGTTTTCCATCTACAGGCTACATTTAGGTGCACCTGTGAGGCCTGGGACATATCAGCAAGTCTTGAGTGGGACTCACAGACTCCTCCCTCCTCCCATTGCAAGCATGGCCACATGCTGGAGGTAACTGGTGAGTTGTTTGTGAGTCGGCCTTATGCTCCTGTAATTTGCCCACTGGCTCCTGGTATCGCCCATACGGCTCAGGTAGGAGAGTGTAGGGTCCCGGGCTACTTGAGAAACCTTGTCGTGGTGTCCGGGCTTAGACATGTTCTACACCGTAGGACATGTTGACTAATCTCTCAATTTTAAAATCAGTTTGAGGATTTAGTGAGACTGCAGAGTGCACCTGTGTTTGTTATTGTTTCGTTATATTGTTATATTAATTATGACATCCGCACTTGTTACCTTGTGTAGGATGTCTATTGTGGTACTTGTGGTTCGCCACGGGCATCCTCCATTGTATGCATTTTGCTGGGGATTGCCATTAGCAACGGGCCACAAGTGCAGGATTTGCTCCCCTATATATATGCACAACTGCATGTGGGTTTGAGCACCTCCTGCTAATGCCAACCTGTCTTCTTAGTTTGTATATATAGATTCCTGGAGGTGTATAAACTCCTATTTAAATGTGCCTGTTTTCCATCTACAGGCTACATTTAGGTGCACCTGTGAGGCCTGGGACATATCAGCAAGTCTTGAGTGGGACTCACAGACTCCTCCCTCCTCCCATTGCAAGCATGGCCACATGCTGGAGGTAACTGGTGAGTTGTTTGTGAGTCGGCCTTATGCTCCTGTAATTTGCCCACTGGCTCCTGGTATCGCCCATACGGCTCAGGTAGGAGAGTGTAGGGTCCCGGGCTACTTGAGAAACCTTGTCGTGGTGTCCGGGCTTAGACATGTTCTACACCGTAGGACATGTTGACTAATCTCTCAATTTTAAAATCAGTTTGAGGATTTAGTGAGACTGCAGAGTGCACCCGTGTTTGTTATTGTTTCGTTATATTGTTATATTAATTATGACATTCGCACTTGTTACCTTGTGTAGGATGTCTATTGTGGTATTTGTGGTTCGCCGCGGGCATCCTCCATTGTATGCATTTTGCTGGGGATTGCCATTAGCAACGGGCCACAAGTGCAGGATTTGCTCCCCTATATATATGCACAACTGCATGTGGGTTTGAGCACCTCCTGCTAATGCCAACCTGTCTTCTTAGTTTGTATATATAGATTCCTGGAGGTGTATAAACTCCTATTTAAATGTAGAAAAAGAAGAATACAGCGGCTCACCCTCTCTCTATACGGAACAGGTGCTCACCCCCAGGTCCCACCCTCAGGACCGGTAGAAGAGTAAAATATAGCAAGTATGGGGGGGCACTCACAAAAGGGACCACCACGGCAGTGACAGTGATTGTACACTTTAATTGTTAAAATTTTAAGAACATACCCCTAAAATCATACAAATACATATACCACATATGGCCCACACTTAGTCTCTGCGTCAATGCGTAGGTAATCAAATCGCGTGCAAAAGATATATTGTAGTGATGACACCAGTTCTGTGGATAAATGCGCCAGCACCAGTGTACTGCTTAGGTGCAGTGATTCAATGCACCGCTTCAATGTCCAGTGCACTTGGTATAGTGAAGCACAAGTCCAAAACACAATGCGGTATGGCCCCACAATCATGGGTATGACTCACTTGCCTCTACAGTGCTCAGAATCGAGCCCGGTCTTACCCGTCTTCACTGCCTCCTCCGCAGCGGCGATCCAGGCGGCCGCTCACCACACAGCGTCTCACGTGGTGTGCTCGGCCTGAACGTGGCGTCCCACGTGACCTGGTTGCCTTGGGGACCGGATACACGCTCGTATGACGTCACTATTGAGCGACTGCCTTGGAATCCGTACGTGATGCTTTGTTTACTTTGCTTTTGATTTTTATGTAGCCGGCTTCTTCTTTCTTTAAATGGATCCACGCTCACTTCCAACCGCCAGACGCGTTTCAGGGTCCTACACCCCTTCCTCAGTGGCCAACTGAGTGAGCGGATCCTCACTCCTTTTAAATGGGATAACCCCGCCCACATTTCTCCATATTCCTTATATCATTGTATTTTATGGAGTGGATTTGCCCCTTGTGGAGTGGGTTCCTATTCCTAGTACATGGATCATACGTTCATATATCAATTCGTTGTACATATTAAAACAATAAATACCCCTAACAACATATCTATTACATATATATAGATAAAAATAATTAAAAATACATAAAATAGATACTGAAGACTGCAAGGTCATATCTTCTATCCGCATAGAAAACGCAATAAAAACGCAATAAAAACACATATGTGTATATTGCGTTTTACATATAAGGCAAACGTACTCATTCGGGGGAACTGTATTATTCATCCCTAAGGACCGATGAGTGAGATTGGGGAGCCTTTCGGCGAGGAGGGGAGATCACAGTGTCGATAAACGACCAAACTGCGATGTCCCATCCCTACCGGAAAACCCCCCTACAGGAACCCAAACACTTCCATTTCGGCATTGAGGCCTCTAGGAATGATTGTATCATACTCAAAGATCCTTCGGGATTCTTGTCGTGACATGTGTGCAATATGATTGCCCCCTCTCCATGCCTTTTTGACTCTTTCTATTGCTACAAACTTAAGGCCTTTTGTGAGTGCCCCCCCATACTTGCTATATTTTACTCCTATTTAAATGTGCCTGTTTTCCATCTACAGGCTACATTTAGGTGCACCTGTGAGGCCTGGGACATATCAGCAAGTCTTGAGTGGGACTCACAGACTCCTCCCTCCTCCCATTGCAAGCATGGCCACATGCTGGAGGTAACTGGTGAGTTGTTTGTGAGTCGGCCTTATGCTCCTGTAATTTGCCCACTGGCTCCTGGTATCGCCCATACGGCTCAGGTAGGAGAGTGTAGGGTCCCGGGCTACTTGAGAAACCTTGTCGTGGTGTCCGGGCTTAGACATGTTCTACACCGTAGGACATGTTGACTAATCTCTCAATTTTAAAATCAGTTTGAGGATTTAGTGAGACTGCAGAGTGCACCTGTGTTTGTTATTGTTTCGTTATATTGTTAAACTCTTACTACCCTAATGAGCATCCCATTCATTTCAGATTTTAGCTGATATTATTGAACTCCTAGAATACCAATATATCATTTGGTGTGGGGATTTCAACTTTGTATTTAATACCACTCTGGATAGGTCACACACCTCAGACTCACATCATACACGTGAGCAAAAACAGCTCATTAACGATACTATGCACCAACTCTCTCAAACAGACATGGAGGGAACACAATGGATCATCTACAGGATATACATTTTATTCCTCGGCACATAATTCTCATACCCGAATTGACCTAATTCTGTCCTCAGCCAATGCCCTTCACCTTCTCCTGTACAGTAGACATATTGTCTCAGCTTGGTCTAACCATGACATTGTTTTTTCTGTTTTTTACTTCACACCTAGAAGGTCCCTTCCTTTTTCTTGGCACCTTAATGAAGCTTTGCTTACAGACCCTGCAGTCCAGACTCAGATTGCCACTGATCTGACCAACTTCTTCACTGAGAACACAACTACAGACTCCTCTCCTCATTGGGTATGGTTAGCCCTTAAGGCATTTATCAGAGGTAAATTAATAGCCATTGGGTCAAAGAGGAAAAAGGATAGAGGACAGGCACAGTCCCATTTAGAGTCTAAGCTAGCTAGACTAGTCCATGCTCATCAACAACATCCATCTTTATGCCTCCAACAGGCCATCAAAACCATTAAGTTACAATTAGACTCTATCCTGTCACATAGGACTGAGAAAGCCCTACGCTGGACCAAAGCTAAGTACTATAAATTGGCCAACAAACCTGATAAACTATTGGCTAGAAGGCTTAAATCCCAGCAACGCTCTAATCAAGTTTTGCAGATCCAAACTCAGTAAGGCCAAGTCACGAGTAACCCTAACTGTATATATAATACTTTTCATGATTTTTATCAAGCCCTGTATAAACAGCGAAAGCCTCAAATGTCTACACTAACTGACGCCTTCCTTTCCAAAGCCAACCTCCCTAAAATCACCTTTGAAGCTTTCCAACAGCTCAACGGGGAGGTATCGGTTGAGGAAGTTGAGATGACCCTTAAAAATCTGAAATTAGGAAAGGCCCCTGGTCCAGATGGTCTGACTGCCCTCTATTTTAAAAAGTTCTTCCAAATTCTCACTCCACACATTATATCATACTGTAACCTTCCCCTCCAGAGCACTGCAATGCCAGATGAATTCCTTGATGCTCTTATAACAGTTATCCCCAAACCTAATAGGAACCCTCTCTCCCCAGCTAATTATAGACCGGTATCTTTATTAAACCTTGACGCCAAGATCTTCACATCTATTCTAGCCCGCATATTAAACCATTTACTTTCCCTTCCTGATCCACCCTGATCAAGTTGGATTTATACCTCAAAGAGAAGCCCCAGATAATGTGCGCAAAATTCTTAATGTAATCTCATGGTCACATCAACATCAACGTCCCCTAACATTACTTTCATTGGACCTAGAAAAAGTCTTTGATTGTCTCTCTTGGGAATATATTATGTCAGTCCTTAGAATTATGGGTTTCCATGGCCCCTTTACATAGTAACATAGTACATAAGGCCAAAAAAGACATTTGTCCATCCAGTTCGGCCTGTTATCCTGCAAGTTGATCCAGAGGAAGGCAAAAAAAAACTGTGAGGTAGAAGCCACTTTTCCTCACTTTAGGGGAATAAAAAATTCCTTCCCGACTCCAATCAGGCAATCAGAATAACTCCCTGGATCAATGACCCCTCTCTAGTAGCTATAGCCTGTAATATTATTACGCTCCAGAAATACATCCAGGCCCCTCTTGAATTCCTTTATTGTACTCACCATCACCACCTCCTCAGGCAGAGAGTTCCATAGTCTAACTGCTCTTACCGTAAAGAATGGTGTGCTTGGTTTTAACATAACTTTATTCTTTCATGAGTTATTTACAAGTTTCTGACCACTTATAAAATGTGTTCAATGTGCTGCCCATTGTGTTGGATTGTCAATGCAACCCTTTTCTCCCACTCTTCACACACTAATAGCAACACCGCAGGAGAAATGCTAGCACAGGCTTCCAGTATCCGTAGTTTCAGGTGCTGCACATCTCGTATCATCTGAAGGCAATTGTCTATGCTGTGAAGATACGAGATGTGCAGCATCTGAAACTACGGATACTGGAAGCCTGTGCTAGCATTTCTCCTGCGGTGTTGCTATCAGTGTGTGAAGAGTGGGAGAAGAGGGTTGCATTGAAAATCCAACACAATGGGCAGCACATTGAACACATTGTATAAGTGGTCAGAAACTTGTAAATAACTCATGAAAGAATAAAGTTACGTTAAAACCAAGCACGCCATTGTTTTTCTTGTGAAATTCCCAATAAGTTTGATGTGTCACATGACCCTCTTCCTATTGAAAAAACAAAAGTTGGATTCAAAATGGCCGACTTCAAAATGGCCACCATGGTGACCACCCATCTTGAAAAGTTTCCCCCCTCACATATACTAATGTGCCACAAACAGGAAGTTAATATCACCAACCATTCCCATTTTATTAAGGTGTATCCATATAAATGGCCCACCCTGTATATTGAAGAGAATAGGGCCCAATACTGACCCCTGAGGTAACCCACTAGTGATAGTGACCCAATCTGAGTGTGTACCGTTAATAACCACCCTCTGTTTTCTATCATTGAGCCAGTTACTTACCCACTTACAGACGTTTTCTCCCAGTCCAAGCATTCTCATTTTATATAGTAACCTTTTACGTGGTACAGTGTCAAATGCTTTGGAGAAGTCCAGATATACGGCATCCATTGATTCGCCGCTGTCAAGTCTAGAACTTACCTCCTCATAGAAACTGATTAAATTAGTTTGACATGACCGATCCCTCACGAAGCCATGCTGATATGGCGTTATTTGCTTATTTCCATTAAGATGCTCTAAGATAGCATCTCTCAGAAAACCTTCAAACAGTTTACCCACAACAGATGTTAAACTTACCGGCCTATAGTTTCCAAGCTCTGTTTTTGGACCTTTTTTGAATATTGGCACCACATTTGCCATGCGCCAATCCTGTGGGACATTCCCTGTCAGTATAGAGTCCGCAAATATCAGAAATAAGGGTCTGGCTATGACATTACTTAATTCCCTTAGGATACGGGGGTGTATGCCATCCGGTCCTGGCGATTTGTCTATTTTGATCTTTTTAAGTCGCTGTTGTACTTCTTCCTGGGTCAGACAGGACACTTTTAATGGCGAATTTATTTCAACATTCAGTATTTCATCTGACAGTTTATTTTCCTCAGTGAATACACTGGAGAAAAAAATATTTAACAGCTTTGCTTTCTCCTCGTCACTCTCTGCGAATCCTCCCTCATTACTCTTTAAAGGGCCGACACCTTCAGATTTATACTTTTTAACATTTATATAATTGAAGAACATTTTAGGGTTAGTTTTACTCTCTTTGGCAATTAATCTCTCGGTCTCTAGTTTGGCCGCTTTTATTTGTTTTTTACATGTTCTGTTTTTTTCCTTATAGTTTTTCAGTGCTTCCGTGCTACCCTCCTGTTTTAGTGATTTATATGCTTTCTTTTTGTCATTTATTGCTTTCTTTACAGTTCTGTTTATCCACATTGGTTTCTTTTTGTTCCTTAACCTTTTATTCCCATACGGTATGTACCTCTCACAATGAGATTTTAGGATGTTTTTAAAGATATCCCATTTTGTGGCTGTATTTTTATTTTTGAGGACTTTGTCCCAGTTAGTTTGGCCTATGGCCTCTCTTAGTTGGCTAAATTTTGCTTTTTTGAAGTTTGGTATTTTTGTTTCTCCCTGTAGAAACGTTCTTTTGAATGATACTTTATGGTCACTATTTCCCAAGTGTCCCCCAACCTGCACGTCTGTTGTTCTGTCAGGTCTATTGGTTAATACTTTGTCCAAGCCTTGGTGACTCTTTACTCACATCCCACAGCTTTTCTAAAATTACCTTCTACTTCTCCCTCTCCTGTCAATAGTGGAAGGGGCACGAGGCAGGCATGTCCTCTATCCCCAGCCCTCATTGCCTTGGCAATTGACCCGTTGGCTGCCCTTATATGTCAGGATCCTAATATCACGGGCATTACTGTTGGGGCCCAGGAACTAAAGGTGAACTTATTTGCAGATGACCTGCTCCTCACAATCACCAACCCAGTTTTTTCCCTCCCCAAAATTAATGCCCTTATACACGAGTTCTCTAGGGTTTCTGGTTTGGAAATTAAGCCTTCTCAATCTGAGGTCTTCCATTGTAACACCCCTTCCGATGTTGTCGCCCTGGTGGAAAGGGAATTTGGTTTCCGCACCTACACTAGCAAGCTATCCTATCTGGGAATATACATCACTTCACAACTGTCCAATATTTACAAAATAAACTACACTCCCCTCTTTAGAGATATTAGGTCTGACTTGGCTAGATAGAACTCACCTTTATTATCTTGGCTAGGTAGAATTCATACCATTAAGATGGTGGTATTACCACGTCTGTTGTATCTATTTAGAACCTTACCGATCCCTACATAGAGATCTCTCTTCTTTCATCTGGGATCATTGACGACCGAGGATTAAACTTGAAGTTATGTTTCTTCATAAACGAATGGGAGGGCTTTCAGTCCCCAATTTCATCAAATATTACAAAGCAGCTCGCTTAGCACAGCTTCTTTTGGTCCATGGTCAACGACACCCTCCGATGTCGGTGGCCCTGGAGTGATACATGATTGCCCCATTTTCCTGGTCTGCATTATTCTGGGATACAAATCCTCTTCCCACAGACCTCAAATCTAAAGCCCTACTACCTTTTTATGCTATTCAACTATGGGGGTCAGTCCATTTTAAGGCAGGTCTCCAATCCAGACCCACTCCTCTCACTCCTCTATTGGCTAACCCGGCCTTCCTACCCGGGATGGACTTGAGTGGTTTCTCATGGTGGTCCGCCAATCGTCTGACAAGACTACATGACCTTCTTAGATCAGTTAAGATCTAAATGATCTGTGGATCAGTTAAGATCTAAATATTCTATTCCTGCCTCTGAAAGCTACAGACTGATTCAGATTTTGTCTTATTGGCGGTCCATTGTGGGGACCCTCTCATCCATTTCCTGCTCTCCTCTTGAACGTTTCACTTTATATTCTTTCGAAAGGGTAGGACTGGTATCTCTCCTCTATTGTTGGTTAAATACTCCATCCAGTGTTAACAAACTTCTCTTTATGTCAAAGTGGGAGGAGAACATCCATTGCTCAATGTCTATTGCTAAATGGCATGCATGTTGTGAGACTGTCACTAAGGGCAGTTGGCAATTATCACAGGTGGAAACTTCTCTTAAGGTCCTCCATAGGGCCTATTTAGTACCCGACAGGTTACATCGTATCTATCCATCGGTTTCACTTTTCGGGGATGCAATGCTATTGGATCAATGTACCATATATGGTGGGCAAGCTCTTTTTGGTCAGGAATATGCGCAATCTTATTAAACGTTTTGGGCACCACTTTTCATAAGACCCCATCGGTATGTCTCCTTGGAGATAAGCCTGTAAGCTTAAAATAAGCCCCATTTAAACTGGCCCAATACTTCTTGCTAGCGGTACGTATACACATCGTGGCCAAATGGCGTTCTAACGCCCTTGGCCTTGCTGAGGTTGTGCAACGGATGGATAGAATGGCCATATATGAAAAGATTACAGCTACTATGGAAGATACGGTCGAATCTTACTTAAAACTCTGGCAGCCGTGGCTGGGCTTCTCCCACACTTCTCATAGGATACCCTACTTGTCAATGTAACTTTGGTGAGAGGGTATTGGCTTCTCCTACAGTCTATTTCGGGTTGCCTGCGATACTCTATGTCCGCCACACCTGTCCTATACCTCTATCTGAGAACTCCACAGCTTTGCACTCATATGGATACCATGTTTTTGTTCCTTGATGTATGTGAAACTTGTTTTTGGTTGTTAGATATTACGTCCATTGTACTATGTATCTGTCATTAACCACCTCATGCGAGAGGTGCATTAATACGATCCTGTTTTTGGTTTCTGTAACCTTGCCTTATTTTGTGCCTTAATAAAACCAATTTTTTTAAACTAAAATATGTATACACACACACCCAATGACAAAAAAAAATAAAAATATATATATTATATATATATATATATATATATATATATACACACATACGTTCAAAAGATGAGGCAGCACTCCAAAAGTAAAGTGAAAAAATAATGGACCCTTTATTGACCCCTCTGAAACATTTCAACCGCTCAATGCAGTCTTTATCAAGCATAAACTCATGACTCTGGTGGCGTCTCCTGGCTCTGTCCGTTTGAGTTGCGGTTGCTAGGTTTTGGACATGCGCAGTCTGACTTGGAGGACGCAGATTTTTGGCGCCGCTAGTCTGTCGCCGCTGAGTGAGTTTTTATTTTTACTAATTATAGCTATTGCTGACACTTATGCACAGGTGATGTAACACTGCCTTAATGAGTTTAATTTACACAGTCTATGGTATATGTTTGTACTAATCATGAATATTGTTCATTTACACATTTGAACACAATCATGTAAATTATATTATTGATACAATATCTTCATACAGTGATTAATGTATGTATTTTAACACTTATTTTTATGATTGAATTGTTTATTAATTGATTGTCACTCTATTTGCTGCTATGTATCCTGGGTATATATACCCCTGTGAGACACCATGTTTTATGCTTGATAAAGACTGCATTGAGCGGTTGAAACGCTGCAGAGGGGTCAATAAAGGGTCCATTATATTTTCACTTTACTTTTGGAGTGCTGCCTCATCTTTTGAAAGTATATCTATCTGTTAGCCGTTGAGCCTGCGGCTGGGAGGAATTTGAACCCGTGCTATTGGACTAGTGCTGCTGTTTAATTTTATGTTTGCTATATATATACAGTTGCAAGAAAAAGTATGTGAACCCTTTGGAATTATATGGATTTCTGCACAAATTGGTCATAAAATGTGATCTGATCTTCATCTAAGTCACAACAGTAGACAATCACAGTCTGCTTAAACTAATAACACACAAAGAATTAAATGTTACCATGTTTTTATTGAACACACCATGTAAACATTCACAGTGCAGGTGGAAAAAGTATGTAAACCCCTAGACTAATGACATCTCCAAGAGCTAATTGGAGTGAGGTGTCAGCCAGCTGGAGTCCAATCAATGATATGAGATTGGAGGTGCTGGTTACAGCTGCCCTGCCCTTTTAAAAAACACACACCAGTTCTGGGTTTGCATTTCACAAGAAGCATTGCCTGATGTGAATGATGCCTCACACAAAAGAGCTCTCAGAATTCCTACGATTAAGAATTGTTGACTTGCATAAAGCTGGAAAGGGTTATAAAAGTATCTCCAAAAGCCTTGCTGTTCATCAGTCCACGATAAGACAAATTGTCTATAAATGGAGAAAGTTCAGCACTGCTGCTACTCTCCCTAGGAGTGGCCATCCTGTAAAGATGACTGCAAGAGCACAGTGCAGACTGCTCAATGAGGTGAACAAAAATCCTAGAGTGTCAGCTAAAGACTTACAGAAGTCTCTGGCATATGCTAACATCCCTGTTAGCGAATCTACGATACGTGAAACACTAAACAAGAATGGATTACATGAGAGGATACCACAGAGGAAGCCACTGCTGTCCAAAAAAACATTGCTGCACGTTTGCAGTTTGCACAAGAGAACCTGGATGTTCCACATCAGTACTGGCAAAATATTCTGTTGCCAGATGAAACCAAAGTTGAGTTGTTTGGAAGAAACACACAACACTATGTGTGGAGAAAAAGACGCACAGCATACCAACATCAAAACCTCATCCCAACTGTGAAGTATGGTGGTGGGGGCATCATGGATTGGGGCTGCTTTGCTGTGTCAGGGCCTGGGCGGATTGCAATCATCGAAGGAAAAATTAATTCCCAAGTTTATCAAGACATTTTGCAGGAGAACTTAAGGCCATCTGTCCATCAGCTGAAGCTCAACAGAAGATGGGTGTTGCAACAGGACAACGACCCAAAACATAGAAGTAAATCAACAACAGAATGGCTTAAACAAAAGAAAATACGCCTTCTGGAGTGGCCCAGTCAGAGTCCTGACCTCAACCCAATTGAGATGCTGTGGCATGACCTCAAGAAAGCGATTCACACCAGACATCCCAAGAATATTGCTGAACTGAAACAGTTCTGTAAAGAGGAATGGTCAAGAATTACTCCTGACCGTTGTGCACGTCTGATCTGCAACTACAGGAAACGTTTGGTTGAAGTTATTGCTGCCAAAGGAGGTTCAACCAGTTATTAAATCCAAGGGTTCACATACTTTTTCCACCTGCACTGTGAATGTTTACATGGTGTGTTCAATAAAAACATGGTAACATTTAATTCTTTGTGTGTTATTAGTTTAAGCAGACTGTGATTGTCTATTGTTGTGACTTAGATGAAGATCAGATCACATTTTATGACCAATTTGTGCAGAAATCCATATCATTCCAAAGGGTTCACATACTTTTTCTTGCAACTGTATATATATACACTGCTCAAAAAAATAAAGGGAACACTTAAACAACACAATGTAACTCCAAGTCAATCACACTTCTGTGAAATCAAACTGTCCACTTAGTAAGCAACACTGAGTGACAATAAATTTCACATGCTGTTGTGCAAATGGGATAGACAACAGGTGGAAATTATAGGCAATTAGCAAGACACCCCCAATAAAGGAGTGGTTCTGCAGGTGGTGACCACAGACCACTTCTCAGTTCCTATGCTTCCTGGCTGATGTTTTGGTCACTTTTGAATGCTGGCGGTGCTTTCACTCTAGTGGTAGCATGAGACGGAGTCTACAACCCACACAAGTGGCTCAGGTAGTGCAGCTTATCCAGGATGGCACATCAATGCGAGCTGTGGCAAGAAGATTTGCTGTGTCTGTCAGCGTAGTGTCCAGAGCATGGAGGCGCTACCAGGAGACAGGCCAGTACATCAGGAGACGTGGAGGAGGCCGTAGGAGGGCAACAACCCAGCAGCAGGACCGCTACCTCTGCCTTTGTGCAAGGAGGAACAGGAGGAGCACTGCCAGAGCCCTGCAAAATGACCTCCAGCAGGCCACAAATGTGCATGTGTCTGCTCAAACAGTCAGAAACAGACTCCATGAGGGTGATATGAGGGCCCGACGTCCACAGGTGGGGGTTGTGCTTACAGCCCAACACCGTGCAGGACGTTTGGCATTTGCCAGAGAACACCAAGATTGGCAAATTCGCCACTGGCGCCCTGTGCTCTTCACAGATGAAAGCAGGTTCACACTGAGCACATGTGACAGATGTGACAGAGTCTGGAGACGCCGTGGAGAACGTTCTGCTGCCTGCAACATCCTCCAGCATGACCGGTTTGGCATTGGGTCAGTAATGGTGTGGGGTGGCATTTCTTTGGAGGGCCGCACAGCCCTCCATGTGCTCGCCAGAGGTAGACTGACTGCCATTAGGTACCGAGATGAGATCCTCAGACCCCTTGTGAGACCATATGCTGGTGCGGTTGGCCCTGGGTTCCTCCTAATGCAAGACAATGCTAGACCTCATGTGGCTGGAGTGTGTCAGCAGTTCCTGCAAGACGAAGGCGTTAATGCTATGGACTGGCCCGTCCATTCCCCAGACCTGAATCCAATTGAGCCCATCTGGGACATCATGTCTCGCTCTATCCACCAACGTCACGTTGCACCACAGACTGTCCAGGAGTTGGCAGATGCTTTAGTCCAGGTCTGGGAGGAGATCCCTTTGGAGACCGTCCGCCACCTCATCAGGAGCATGCACAGGCGTTGTAGGGGGGTCATACAGGCACGTGGAGGCCACACACACTACTGAGCCTCATTTTGACTTGTTTTAAGGACATTACATCAAAGTTGGATCAGCCTGTAGTGTGTTTTTCCACTTTAATTTTGAGTGTGACTCCAAATCCAGACCTCCATGGGTTAAAAAATTTGATTTCCATTTTTAAATTTTTGTGTAATTTTGTTGTCAGCACATTCAACTATGTAAAGAACAAAGTATTTCAGAAAAATATTTAATTAACTCAGATCTAGGATGTGTTATTTTTGTGTTCCCTTTATTTTTTTGAGCAGTGTGTATATATATATATATATATATATATATAATATATATACACTCACTGATAAAATATATTTATATTGTGAGGCAGTGACAGGAGTCATTTATGATGGGAAATATGTGGCACCCAGAATGCTGCGGGAAGCATTCTAAAAGGGGTTTCGTTTGCATCGGGAACGTGTGCTGGGTGGGTGCCTGTTCCCCATGCTCCAGTCCGGGACTTGAGGCATGCTCATGTCCAGGGATTCTATTTAATCCTGCTGCTGGACTTAGGTGTGTCTCAATCTGAGGCAGACAGTAGTCAGTATGAGGTAACACTGTAAGTGGGTGCTCTGATTGTTTGACCCGGCTGTGATCCGGATTTATCAGCTGTACCTATTTGGAAAAGCATAAATAAAGAAGACTTTGATGACCTTATGGGTGATGAAGAAGACAGGGCTCGCTTGGAGCAGATGACAGAGAAGGAACGAGAGCAAGAGTTTTTAAATCGGATTGAGAAGCGAAAAGTGCTTAAAAGACGGTTTGAGATTAAGAAAAAGCTCAAAACTGCAAAGCGCAAGGAAAAGAAAGAGAAAAAGAAAAAGGACGATAAGGAGCAAGAAAAATAGCAACAAACCCAGATCCTGGAATCTCAGGCTCAGGTTACTTCCCATAACAAGGAGAGACGCTCTAAGGCCTCCTGCACACGACCGTTTTTTTTTTTAAGGTCCGCAAAAACGGGGTCCGTAGGTCCGTGATCCGTGACCGTTTTTTCGTCCGTGGGTCTTCCTTGATTTTTGGAGGATCCAAGGACATGAAAAAAAAGTCGTTTTGGTGTCCGCCTGGCCGTGCGGAGACAAACTGATCCGTCCTGAATTACAATGCAAGTCAATGGGGACGGATCCGTTTGACGTTGACACAATATGGTGCAATTGCAAATGGATCCGTCCCCCATTGACTTTCAATATAAAGTCAGGAGTCCCTTTAATACCATCAGATCGAAGTTTTCTCCAATCCGATGGTATATTTTAACTTGAAGCGTCCCCATCACCATGGGAACGCCTCTATGTTAGAATATACCATCGGATTTGAGTTAGATCGTGAAACTCAGATCTGACAGTATATTCTAACACAGAGGCGTTCCCATGGTGATGGGGATGCTTCAGGTTAGAATATACTAAAAGAACTGTGTACATGACTGCCCCCTGCTGCCTGGCAGGTGCTGCCAGGCAGCAGGGGGCAGACCCCCCCTCCCCCCCCTGTATTTAACTCATTGGTGGCCAGTGCTGCCCCCCCCCTCCCTCCCTTGTTTTTAACACATTGGTGGCCAGTGCGGCCGGCCCCCCCTCCCTCCCCTGTAGTACTGTAGATTCATTGGTGGCCAGTGGGCCCCCCCCCCTCCCTCCCCCTCCTAATTAAAATCTCCCCCCTATCATTGGTGGCAGCGGAGAGTACCGATCGGAGTCATAGTTTAATCGCTGGGGCTCCGATCGGTACCCATGGCAACCAGGACGCTACTGCAGTCCTGGTTGCCATGGTTACTTAGCAATTTTTAGAAGCATTATACTTACCTGCGAGCTGCGATGTCTGTGACCGGCCGGGTGCTCCTCCTACTGGTAAGTGAAAGGTCTGTGCGGCGCATTGCTTATAGCACAGACCTGTCACTTACCAGTAGCAGGAGCGCCCGGCCGGTCACAGACATCGCAAGCTCACAGGTAAGTATAATGCTTCTAAAAATTGCTAAGTAACCATGGCAACCAGGACTGCAGTAGCATCCTGGTTGCCATGGTTACCGAT
Organism: Bufo bufo; assembly: GCF_905171765.1. Classification (NCBI taxonomy): domain Eukaryota; kingdom Metazoa; phylum Chordata; class Amphibia; order Anura; family Bufonidae; genus Bufo; species Bufo bufo. Next base: position 328,974,269 of record NC_053391.1, on the reverse strand, counting down.
CGGAGCCCCATAGATTAAACTGGGACTCCGATCGGTACTCTCCGCTGCCACCAATGATAGGGGGGGAGATTTTAATTAGGAGGGGGAGGGAGGGTGGGGCCCACTGGCCACCAATGAATCTACAGTACTAAAGGGGAGGGAGGGGTGTCCGGCCACACTGGCCACCAATGTGTTAACTACAGGGGAGGGAGGGGGGCCGGCCGCACTGGCCACCAATGTGTTAACTACAGGGGAGGGAGGGGGGGCCGGCCGCACTGGCCACCAATGTGTTAACTACAGGGGAGGGAGGGGGGCCCACCGGCCACCAATGAATTTAAAAATGGGGAGGGAGGCGGGTGTGCCCCCTCCTGCCTGGCAGCACATGATCTCTTACAGGGGGCTATGATACGCACAATTAACTACTCAGGTGCGGCACCTGAGGGGTTAATTGTGCGGATCACAGCCCCCTGTAAGAGATCGGGTGCTGCCAGGCAGCAGGGGGCAGTCATGTACACAGTTCAAAGTATATTCTAACTAGAAGCGTCCCCATCACTATGGGAACGCCTCTGTGTTAGAATATACTGTCGGATCTGAGTTTTCACGAAGTGAAAACTCAGCTCTGAAAAAGCTTTTATGCAGACGGATCAGCGGATCCGTTTGTGTGAAAGTAGCCTACGGACCACGGACGCGGATGCCAATCTTGTGTGCATCCGTGTTTTTTCACGGACCCATTGACTTGAATGGGTCCGTGAACCGTTGTCCGTCAAAAAAATAGGACAGGTCCTATTTTTTTGACGGACAGGAAACACGGATCATGGATGCGGCTGCAAAACGGTGCATTTTCCAATTTTTCCACAGTCAATGGGTCCGCGAAAGAAAAAAAGGAAAACGGCCGTGCACACAATGGTCGTGTGCAGGAGGCCTAAGAGAGATGTGAAATCGGACAAAAAGTCCCAAGCTTTGGTGGAGGATGCGCGCAAGCGACCAGTGAGGCAACACATGTCCCTGATAAAGCCGGCCAAGTTTCACCCTAAGCCAGTGGATCAAATGGAGGCAATATTAAAGGCAGCTGGTCCGGGCTACTGCAATGCACAACAGCAAGCAGCGAACGCCCAACAACAACAGACTAACAGCCTGTTGATTCAACAGATTGTGGCCTTGCAAGAGACCCTGCGAGTGTCCCAACAAGGGATCCCCCGGTGGTGACCCCGTTTCCGTTTGCCGTCCGGGATAAAGTCAGTCCAACGCTGAGGAAAATGAGTCCTGAGGACGACGGGGAGGCCTTCCTCACGGTACTTGAAAGAATGGCTGGAAACCTGCCGTCCGACCAGTGGGCTGAAGTGGTGGCACCGTTCCTAGTAGGAGATGCCCAGAAAGCCTACTTTGACCTCAGCCGTGAGGACGCCCAGGACTATGAAAAACTTAAAGGTGAGGTCTTGGCTCGGATGGGGGTGGTAGTTGACCGTTTTGTGCGCATGCTGCCGGTGGCCATTCAACGCTGGGTGGGTCAAGGAGACCCAGGCAACCTTGACCAGTAGGTTAACCTGGTTGAACTGTATATAGTGACCCATGAATTTATGAAGGGTTCTGCTCAGATTGGGGACACATGCCAGCCCCCTCTTAGCCTAAGGAGACTGGAAAAAGGTCTCGGCTTTCTATGGGGGGAGTAACGCAAACCAAGCTCCTGTTAGGCGAGTCCCAGGGACCCGCGAGGCCACTGTGATTCGGTGCTGGCGCTGCCAAGGCACGGGACATGTGGATGCTAACTGCCCCTTGACTTCTGAACCCATGGATTGCGGGTTCGCTCGCCGGTCCTCATTCTATGCCCGACCGGTGTGCATCGCTGACACACTGATGGCCGCTGATACGCCTCCCTTGTGTCAGGTCTCTGTTAACGGGTACCAGGTCAAGGCACTGCTGGATTCTAGAAGCCTGGTGACCCTCGTGCATGAGTCACTGATTTCTGGGGAAAAAACAGGAAAACAAAAATTTGCCATAGTTTGTATCCATGGGGACCTCCAGGAGTATCCAACAACGAGGGTTACCCTGTCTGCGTCAGGCAGGGAAGTACAACATGTTGTGGAGGTAGTGCGACATCTGCCTTATGACGCTATTTTGGGAAGAGACTTACCTTTTTTCTGGACCTTATAAAAGGATGGAATGCATTCTCTTGGGGAGGAAAACTGTCTGGGTCCTGAACACGAAGACCCCGATTATCAGCCGTAGGGGTCACCACCTGTGGCAGGCGCAGCACTATGAAGTGCCTTTTGCACTGTGGAATTAGAAGAATTTTGGTATCTCTGACCTTTTAGTCTAACCAGACTGTCAATTACTCGATTACTTGTAATTCCTCTAGCTCTGTTCTATGGAAACACTAGGTTTAAAAAGCACACCAAATGCTTGAAATAACTTCTTTATTAACTTCAACTTTTCTTCATATATAACACTGCCGACTCCGCAGCAGATAGTCCATGTGCATAACACGCGTTGAAAAGATATCACAAAATGGCAGTATGCATAAGATGGTGGTTCAACTGTTCAATCTTGTCATTCAACATAAAATGGTGGATATATTTCTCTCTTGACTATCTGTACTCTCTCACTTTAAGTTATTTAAGCACTTTATGATCTCTCTGAGAGGTATATCTGAGGTCTAATAGTTCACTTGCTGAATTTGGTCGCAATTTGCAATATGCAGTTAGCAGTAACTATTTGCAGATTGTTTGAGTATGATCTGGTATGGTTGTATGCAATTTGTATTGCAATATGGAATTAGAATTTGGATTGTGAGCTTTGTAGTTTGCAATTGAATTTGGTGGAACTGTAAGTAAACACACATACTAATATAATGACCCCCTCTTTATTATTAATATAATGGCACTCTCTTTATTATTAATGTAATGGCCCCCTCTTTATTATTAGTGTATTGGTCCCCTCTTTGTTATTAATGTATTGGCCCCCTCTTTGTTATTAATGTAATGGCCCCCTCTTTGTTATTAATGTAATGGCCCCCTCTTTGTTATTAATGTAATGGCCCCCTCTTTGTTATTAATATAATGACCACTCCACTCTTATTAGTATGATGTCCTCTGTCCTCCTCTCTCTACTCCTCCCCCACCCCCATAGTGCCCCCAGTACCTCTGCAATTATGGTAGGGTACATTAAAAAAAAAAAAAATACTTATCTCCATCACAGCTTGTGGCATCTCGCTCTACTGCTCTACTGGCCTGAAGCCTATGAGGCATAACGGAGGGGATAGGAGCCATTGGGGTCTGCTAGTAATTTTTCATTTTCACAAATGTGTGCTTTGAAATCCTTTAACAAGTGTTTCTGACTTCTGTGAGACACCTGTTTGCTGAAAAGTACCCTTTCCACCACTTAAAATGTTCGTACGGGGGTGTTCTTTCCAAAATAGGATCACTTCTTGGGGTTTTTCATTTCTGGGGACCTCAGGAATTTTGTAACATGCGACATGGCACCAAAAATCCATGTCTGTTTATTCAAGCCTGCAAAAAACATATTTTGCACTTTGCATCCAGTGCCCTGCTGTGCGCCCATACAGTAGGCTACAAGCACATATGGGGCGTTTCCATATTTAGGGGAAAATGGGTAACAAAATGTGGGGTGTTACCCCTTGTGAAAGTGAAAAATGTGGGTGTAAAGCAACTTTTTCTGGAAAAAAAATTGTAATTTTTCATTTTCACAGCCAAGTGTTTCCTAATTTTGTGAAACGCCTGATGGGTGAAAGTGCTCACTACACACCTTGAAATACTCCTTGAGGGGTCTAGTTTCCAGAATGTGGTCACTTTTGAGGGGTTTCTACTATAGGGCCACCTCAGGGTGTCTTCCTATGCAACATAGCTCCAAAAGCCAATCCTGCAAAATCTGTCCTCCAAAAGCCCTATGGCGCTACTTCCCTTTTGAACCCTGCCATGAGCTCACACGACCGTTTTTGAGCACATTTGTTGGGAGGTTTGTAAACTGGAGAATCAGGGTAATAAATAATGAGGTTTATTTTCCTTTTAACCCTTGCTATGTTATAGAAAAAATGGAAGAAAATGGAAAATCTGAAAAAAATGTAAATTTTGAAATTTTATCTCAATTTCCCGTTAATTCTTGTCAAACAAAACAATAGCTGATCTTAGAGAGATTAGCTACAGAAAACACTGTGGAGTCTCATTTAACCCTTTAAGGACTTATGACGTACCGGTACGGCATGTTTCCCGAGTCTTTAAGGATCCATGACGTACTGGTACATCATAACTTTAAAACGAAATTGCAGCACAGCGGGGGTTAATAGGAACAGGATGTCCGCTGAAATCATTCAGCGGGCATCCTGTCACAACGCCGGGGGGGTTACGGGACCCCCCCGTGTCGATGATCACCACAAACCGCAGGTCAATTCAGACCTGCGGTTTGCGGCTTTACCTGCAGTTTGCGGCGGCGTGTGGCGGTGCCATCGGGTCCCCATGCGGCTGTAGGGGGGACCCGATGGCCTGGAAGGCAGCGCGATGCCTAAAGAAGGCATCGCGCTGCCTTCCGGTGACGAGCCTGTGAGATCTTGCCCCCTGGATCTCACAGGCCGGAAGCTGTATGAGTAATACACACAGTATTACTCATACAGCCAATGCATTCCAATACAGAAGTATTGGAATGCATTGTAAAGGATTAGACCCCCAAAAGTTCAAGTCCAAAAGTGGGACAAAAAATAAATTGAAAAAAAAAAAGTTGAAAAAATAACGTTTTCCCCCCCAAAAAATTTACTTTTCAAGTAAAAATAAACAAAAATATAATTTTCCCCAAATAAAGTTAAAATAAATTGGTAAAAAATAGGGGGAAAAAAAGTATACATATTCGGTATCGCAGCGTCTGTATCGACCAGTTCTATAAACATATCACATGACCTAACCCCTCAAAACTGTGTTAAATAAACAATTTTTTGGTCACCTTACATCACAAAAAGTACAACAGCAAGCGATCAAAAAGCCGTTTGCCCACCAAAATAGTACCAATATAACCGTCACTTCATCCCGCAAAAAATTAGCCCCTACTGAGACAATCGCCCAAAAAATAAAAAAAACTATGGCTCAGAATATGGAGGCACTAAAACATCATTTTTTTTGTTTTAAAAAAACTGTTATTGTGTAAAACTTACATAAATAAAAAAAAAGTATACATATTAGGTATCGCCGCGTCCGTATCGACCGGCTCTATAAAAAATATCACATGACCTAACCCCTCAGATGAACACCGTAAAAATAAAATTAAAAAAACTGTGCTAAATAAACCATTTTTTGTCACCTTACAGCACAAAAAGTGTAATAGCAAGCGATCAAGAAGTCACACGCACCCCAAAATAGTGCCAATAAAACCATCATCTCATCCCGCAAAAATCATACCCTACCCGAGGTAATCGCCCAAAAACTAAAAAAATTATGGCTCTCAGACTATGGAAACACTAAAACATGTTTTTTTTTTGCTTCAAAAATGAAATCATTGTGTAAAACTTACATAAATTAAAAAAAAAGTATACATATTAGGTATCGCAGCGTCCGTAATAACTTGCTTTATAAAAATATCACATGACCCTACCCCTCAGGTGAATACCGTAAAAAAATAAAAACGGTGTAAAAAAAGCCATTTTTTTTCACCTTACATCACAAAAAGTGTAATAGCAAGCGATCAAAAAGTCACACGCACCCCAAAATAGTGCCAATAAAACCGTCATCTCATCCCGCAAAAATCATACCCTACCCAAGGTAATCGCCCAAAAACTGAAAAAATTATGGCTCTCAGACTATGGAAACACTAAAACATGATTTTTTTTTTGTTTAAAAAAAGAAATCATTGTGTAAAACTTACATAAATAAAAAAAAGTATACATATTAGGTATCGACGCATCCGTGAGAACCTGGTCTATATAAATATTACATGATCTAACCTGTCAGATGAATGTTGTAAATAACAAAAAATAAAAACGGTGCCAAAACAGCTATTTCTTGTTACCTTTCCTCACAAAAAGTGTAATATAGAGCAACCAAAAATCATATGTACCTTAAACTAGTACCAACAATACTGCCACCCTATCCCGTAGTTTCTAAAATGGGGTCACTTTTTTGGAGTTTCTACTCTAGGGGTGCATCAGGGGGGCTTCAAATGGGACATGGTGTAAAAAAAAACAGTCCAGCAAAATCTGCCTTCCAAAAACCGTTTGGCATTCCTTTCCTTCTGCGCCCTGCCGTGTGCCCGTACAGCTGTTTATGACCACATATGGAGTGTTTCTGTAAACTACAGAATCAGGGACACAAATATTGAGTTTGGTTTGGCTGTTAACCCTTGCTTTGTAACTGGAAAAAAAATTATTAAAATGGAAAATCTGCCAAAAAAGTGAAATTTTGATATTGTATCTCTTTTTTCCATTAATTCTTGTGGAACACCTAAAGGGTTAACAACGTTTGTAAAATCAGTTTTGAATACCTTGAGGGGTGTAGTTTATAGAATTTTTGGGTGGTTTCTATTATGTAAGCCTCGCAAAGTGACTTCAGACCTGAACTGGTCCCTAAAAATTGGGTTTTTGAAAATTTTTACGAAAAATTTCAAGATTTGCTTCTAAACTTCTAAGCCTTGTAACATCCCCAAAAAATAAAATATCATTCCCAAAATGATCCAAACATGAAGTAGACATATGGGGAATGTAAAGTAATAACTATTTTTGGAGGTATTACTATGTATTATAGAAGTAGAGAAATTGAAACTTGGAAATTTGCAATTTTTTACTTCATTTTTGGTAAATTTGGTATTTTTTTATAAATAAAATTTTAATTTTTTTTTTTATTTCATTTTACCAGTGTCATGAAGTACAATATGTGACAAAAAACTATCTCAGAATGGCCTGGATAAGTCAAAGCGTTTTAAAGTTATCAGCACTAAATGTGACACTGGTCAGATTTGCAAAAAATGGCCAAGTTCTTAAGGTGAAATAGGGCTGAGTCCTTAAGGGGTTAAGTGTCTCGACACAGCAATAACTGGGGCTCAACGGTTATTTTGCATATCACCGTTAATTCTTGTGAAACACCTCAAGGGTTAACAAAGTTTGTAACATCAGCTTTGAATAATTTGAGGGGTGTAGTTTCTAAAATGAGGTCATTTATGGGTGGTTTCCTTTACATCAGCCCCTAAAAATCACTTTATAACTGAACTGGTGCTTAACCCCTTAAGGACCTAGGACGTACCGGTACGCCCTATTTCCCGAGTCCTTAAGGACCCAGGACGTACCGGTACGTCCTGACTTAAAATCTGTATTCCGGCGCCCCAGGGGTTAATTGGAACGGGATTTCGGCTGAAATCATTCAGCCGGCATCCCGTAACAATGCAGGGGGGGGTCATTTGACCCCCCCGGATCGGCGATCGCAGCAAACCGCAGGTCAATTCAGACCTGCGGTTTGCTGCGCTTTTTGCAGTTTCTGATCGCCGCGGTCCCTGACCGCGGGGATCAGAAACTTTAGAGTGGCTAAAATAAATATTTTTCACCCCCCCCCCTGCACCCCTGCACGATTTTATGCCGGAGGGTGGTGCGGGGGGGGGTGTCGCAGGCGGTGGGGGCGTTGCGGGAGGCGGGCGGTGCGGCAGGCGGGATCGCGATCCCCCGCCCGCCTCCCCATGAACGATCGTTGGCTTCTAGTGGTTGTACCAGGGTGCCAGCACATTGCTGGCACCCTGGTATAAACGGCTGACATCTGTGAAGATGTCAGCCGTTTAACCCTTTCCATACCGCGGTCCGTACGGACCGCTGTATGGAAAAAGTTAACTGTCATCGGTCAGGGAGCTCCCTCCCTCTCCATCGGGGGGCTGCTGTGCCTTTGCAGCCCCCCGATGGAGAGGGAGAGAGCCCCCAGAGAGCCCCCCTCAGCCCCGTCCTTACCCTTCCCCGTCTGCGAAGTTCTGAGCAGACGGGGAGGGTTCCCATGGCAACAGGACGCCTGCTCAGGCGTCCTGCTGTCCATGGTGCTGAACAGATCTATGCTAAAAGCACAGATCTGTTCAGTGTAAGTAAAATACAGTACAGAACAATATATATTGTTCTGTACTGTATTATACAGACACCAGAACCACTGGATCTTCAAGAACCAAGTGGGTCTGGGTCACAAAAATGTAAAAAAATGTGAAAAAAGTTAAGATAAAAAAAAAAACATTTATCACTGAATAAAAATTAAAAAAATAAAATAAACTACACATATTAGGTATCGCCGCGTCCGTAACGACCTGATCTATAAAATGGTCATGTTACTTTCCCCGCACGGTGAACGCCATAAAAATAAAAAAATAAAAACTATGAGAAAATTGAAATTTTGCCCACCTTACTTCCCAAAAAAGGTAATAAAAGTGATCAAAAAAGTCGCATGCACCCCAAAATAGTGCCAATCAAACCGTCATCTCATCCCGCAAAAAATGAGACCCTACTCAAGATAATCGCCCAAAAACTGAAAAAACTATGGCTCTTAGAATATGGAGACACTAAAACATTTTTTTGGTTTTAAAAATGAAGTTATTGTATAAAACTTACATAAATAAAAAAAAATGTATACATATTAGGTATCGCCGTGTCCGTGACAACCTGCTCTATAAAAATACCACATGATCTAACCTGTCAGATGAATGTTGTAAATAACAAAAAAAAAAAACGTGCCAAAAAAGCTATTTCTTGTTACCTTGCTGCACAAAAAGTGTAATATAGAGCAACCAAAAATCATATGTACCCTAAACTAGTACCAACAAAACTGCCACCCTATCCCGTAGTTTCTAAAATGGAGTCACTTTTTTGGAGTTTTTACTCTAGGGGTGCATCAGGGGGGCTTCAAATGGGACATGGTGTCAAAAAAAACAGTCCAGCAAAACCTGCCTTCCAAAAACCGTATGGCATTCCTTTCCTTCTGCACCCTGCCGTGTGCCTGTACAGCAGTTTACGACCACATATGGGGTGTTTCTGTAAACTACAGAATAAGGGCCATAAATATTGAGTTTTGTTTGGCTGTTAACCCTTGCTTTGTAACTGGAAAAAAAATATTAAAATGGAAAATCTGCCAAAAATGTGAAATTTTGAAATTGTGTCTCTATTTTCCATTAAATCTTGTGCAACACCTAAAGGGTTAACAAAGTTTGTAAAATCAGTTTTGAATAGCTTGAGGGGTGTAGTTTCTTAGATGGGGTCACTTTTATGGAATTTCTAATCTAGGGGTGCATCAGGGGGGCTTCAAATGGCACATGGTGTCAAAAAACCAGTCCAGCAAAATCTGGCTTCCAAAAACCAAACCGCGCACCTTTCACTCTACGCCCTACTGTGTGCCCGTACAGTAGTTTACGGCCACATATGGGGTGTTTCTGTAAACGGCAGAGTCAGGGCAATAAAGATACAATCTTGTTTGGCTGTTAACCCTTGCTTTGTTAGTGTAAAAAATGGGTTAAAATTGAAAATTAGGCAAAAAAATGAAATTCTCAAATTTCATCCCCATTTGCCAATAACTCTTGTGCAACACCTAAAGGGTTAACGACGTATGTAAAATCAGTTTTGAATACCTTGAGGGGTGTAGTTTCTTAGATGGGGTCACTTTTAGGGAGTTTCTCCTCTAGGGGTGCATCAGGGGGCTTCAAATGGGACATGGTGTCAAAAAACCAGTCCATAAAAATCAGCCTTCCAAAAACCAAACGGCGCACCTTTCACTCTACGCCCCGCTGTGTGGCCGTACAGTAGTTTACGGTCACATATTGGGTGTTTCTGTAAACGGCAGAGTCAGGGCAATAAAGATACAATCTTGTTTGGCTGTTAACCCTTGCTTTGTTAGTGGAAAAAATGGGTTAAAATGAAAAATTTGACAAAAATATGAAATTCTCAAATTTCCTCCCCATTTGCCAATAACTCTTGTGCAACACCTAAAGGGTTAACAATGTATGCAAAATCAGTTTTGAATACCTTGAGGGGTGTAGTTTCTTAGATGGGGTCATTTTTGGGTGGTTTCTATTATGTAAGCCTCGCAAAGTGACTTCAGACCTGAACTGGTCGCTAAAAATTGAGTTTTTGTAAATTTCTGAAAAATTTCAAGATTTGCTTCTAAACTTCTAAGCCTTGTAACATCCCCAAAAAATAAAATATCATTCCCAAAACAATTCAAACATGAAGTAGACATATGGGGAATGTAAAGTCATCACAATTTTTTGGGGTATTACTATGTATTACAGAAGTAGAGAAACTGAAACTTTGAAATTTGCTAATTTTTTTCAAATTTTTGGTAAATTAGGTATTTTTTTGTGGAAAAAAAATAATTTTTTTGACTTCATTTTACCAGTGTCATGAAGTACAATATGTGACGAAAAAACAATCTCAGAATGGCCTGGATAAGTCAAAGCGTTTTAAAGTTATGAGCACTTAAAGTGACACTGGTCAGATTTGCAAAAAATGGCCTGGTCCTTAAGGTGAAAATGAGCCCGGTCCTTAAGGGGTTAAAAAAATGGTTTTGGAAATTTTGTTGAAATTTTTTAAAATTGAATCTAAGGGCTCATGCACATGACAGTATGACTTTTTCAGTGTTTTGCTGTCTGTTTTTTACGGATCCGTTGTTCCCTTTTTTTGTTTCCATTGTGTTTCCGTTTTCTTTCCGTTTTTCCGTTCCATTTTTCCGTATGCCATATACAGTATACAGTAATTACATAGAAAACATTGTGCTGGGCATAACATTTTCAATAGATGGTTCAGCAAAAACGGAACGGATACGGAAGACATACGGATACCGATTGACTTGAATGGAGCCAAGCACCGTGATTTGCGGACAAGAATAGGACATGTTCTATCTTTTCATGGTACGGAAATACGGAAATACTGAAACGGAATGCACATGGAGACACTTCAGTTTTTTTTGCTGAACCATTGAAATTAATGGTTCAGTATATGTACCGCATACTGAACTCAAAAAACGGCCAGTATACTGAACGCAAAATACTGTCGTGTGCATGAGCCCTAAGGATACTTTCACACTTCTTTTCTGGTGTTGAGTTCCGTCACAGGAGCTCAATACCGGAAAAAACTGATCAGTTTTATCCTAATGCATTCTGAATGGAGAGCATTCCGTTCAGTATGCATCAGGATGCATCAGTTCAGTCCCTCTTAAGTTTTTTGGCCGGGGAAAATACCGCAGCATGCTGCAGTTTTCTCTCCGGCCAAAAATCCTGAACACTTGCCGGAATGCTGGATTGGGCATTCATTTTCATTGAAATGTATTAGTGCCGGATCCGGCATTAAGTGTTCCGGCAAAACGGATCCGGTTTTCAGGTCTGTGCATGCGCAGACCTTTAAAAATGCAAAAAATAAATAAAAATACTGGATCCGTTTTTCCGGATGACAGCGGAGAGATGGATCCGGTATTTCAATGCATTTGTCAGACGAATACGGATCCGTCTGACAAATGCCATCCGTATGCGTCAGGATTGCCGGATCCGGCAGGCAGTTCCGGCGACGGAACTGCCTGCCGGAATCCTCTTCCGCAAGTGTTAAAGTACCCTAAAATTGTAAGCCTTCTAACGTCCTAAATAAATGAAATGACATTTACCAAATGAAGCCAACATAAAGTAGACATAGGGAAAATGTAAAGTAAAAACTATTTTGTGAGGTCTCACTATCTGCCATAAAAGCAGAGAACTTCAGATTTAGAAAATAGTGAATTTTTCCAAAATTTCTGTCATTTTTGGGCTTTTTAATAAAAAAAGGTGAAATATATTGACTGAAATTTACCACTGTCATGAAGTACAATGTGTCATGAGAAAACAATCTCAGAATGCCTTGGATAAGTAAAAGTGTTCCAAAGTTATTACCACATAAATTTAAAGGGGTATTCCCATCTTGCTACTTTATCCTCAATTGCTGCCAGCTATGCTGTTCACTTCCTGGTTTTCTGCTGCTAAGGCTGGACGGGCTTAGGCAGTTTGAGTGAAGGCCGGCCACACCTCCTTATGATATCACTCTGAGAACTCAGTCCTTGTGTGCTAGTTCATGTGAAGAGTATGAGTCATCAGTCTGGCAGCCTGCAGTGTCTGTGAGGCCCCTCCCCCTGCTGGGGAATCAGAGAGCTGTGATAAGTGAGCTCAGTGTACAGTAACACATGGCTCTTCTGCACAGTTTTACACACAAAATCTCAGTCTGATCTTTTCCAAACCCATTCTGTGCATCAAAAACTATAATTCCATATTATACATTAGCTCAAAAGCTTGACCATCCCCCACCCACCAGCACTGATGCAGATTTGTTTCCATTACAGCTGTACTCCAGTTGTGTATAAACCTTACACTATGTATCTTTATAGATGCATATACAGCTCAGCTAAATGTGTCTTCTCCAGTCCCCTAACATCACTTTGGCTGAATAGCTTCCTATACAGCCCTGCTACATCTTTATTCTACTCCCCCACTAGCACTGTGTCTGAAAAGCTTCAAATACAGCTCTGCTACATCTGTCTGTTTATCTCTTCAACCAGCACTGTCAGAACAGCCGCATATTCAGCTCTTCTACATCTTTTTCTCTCTTCCACCAGCATTGATGCTGACCCGCCACATATATAACTCTGCTACATCTGTCTATTCCCTTCCTCATTAGAACTGTGTCTGAACAGCAGCATATTCAGCTCTGCTAAATCAGTTTCTCTCTTCCACCAGCATTGATGCTGACCCACCACATATACAGCTCTGCTACATCTGTTTCTCTCTTCCACCAGCATTGATGCTGACCCTCCACATATACAGCTCTGCTACATCAGTTTCTCTCTTCCACCAGCATTGATGCTGAGCCGCCACATATACAGCTCTGCTACATCTGTCTATTCCCTTCCCTATTAGAACTGTGTCTGAACAGCAGCGTATTCAGCTCTGCTATATCAGTTTCTCTCTTCCACCAGCATTGATGCTGACCTGCCACATATACAGCTCTGCTACATCTGTTTCTCTCTTCCACCAGCATTGATGCTGACCCACCACATATACAGCTCTGCTACATCTGTCTATTCCCTTCTCCATTAGAACTATGGCTGAACAGCAGCATATTCAGTTCTGCTACATCCATCAGCCCTCCCATATGCCTCCAACAGCCCCCCATATGCCTCCATCAGCCCCAAGTGCCTCCAACAGCCCCCTATATGCCTCCATCAGCCCCCATGTGCCTCCATCCAACCCCATGTGCCTCCATCAGCCCCCAAGTGCCTCCATCAGCCCCCAAGTGCCTTCATAAGCCCCCCAAGTGCCTCCATCAGCCCCCATGTGCCTCCATCAGCCCCATGTGCCTCCAACAGCCCCCCATATGCCTCCATCAGCCCCCCAAGTGCCTCCATCAGCCTCCATGTGCCTCCAACAGCACCCATATGCCTCCATCAGCCCCCAAGTGCCTCCAACAGCCCCCCATATTGCTCCATCAGCCCCCATGTGCCTCCAAAACCCCCCCATATGCCTCCATCAGCCCCATTGTGCCTCCATAAGCCCCCTAAGTTCCTCCTTCAGCCCCCATTTGCCTCCATAAGCCCCCATGTGCCTCCAACAGCCCCCCATATGCCTCCATCAGCCCCCCAAGTGCCTCCATTAGCCCCCATGTGCCTCCAACAGCCCCCATATGCCTCCATCAGCCCCCAAGTGCCTCCAACAGCCCCCCATATGCCTCCATCAGCCCCCAAGTGCCTCCAACAGCCCCCCATGTGCCTCCAACAGCCTCCCATATGCCTCCATCAGCCCCCAAGTGCCTCCATCAACCCCCCAAGAGCCTCCATCAGCCCCATGTGCCTCCATCAGCCCCATGTGCCTCCAACAGCCCCCATATGCCTCCATCAGCCCCCCCTTATGCCTGCATCAGCCCCCAAGTGCCTCCATCAGCCCCCCAAGTGCCTCCATCAGCCGCCAATCGTTGGTGGAATTGGTGGTGCATGTAAAAATAATACTCACCCCTATTTTAGACGCGGCTTGAAGGAAAATGGATCTGTGCATGCACGGCCGCCCGGCGACGTGCGCGCTCCCTGTTAGAATGAGAGGCCGGCCACTGGATCACCAGGGAAAGCTCTGCGCAAGCCGCGGCCCATGAATGCGGCCGGCGAGCGGTGGCCGTATCCATGGGCAGCAAAGATAAACAATGGTTTTTACAGCGAATAGTAGGATATTTTTAATGCTATATATTTACAAAAACATTCACTTGGGGGGTATATAATTTAATCAAATATGATCAAGCAGATGGGAATACCCCTTTAAGGTAAAAATTGGCTCAGTAGTGAAGGGGTTAAAGAAGACCTGTCAACACTCCTAACTTGTTTTAATAACTACCTGCATTCCCCATGAAATAATAAATCTGGAATATCTTTTTATACTGTAACTCTACATAGAGTGATAAGAATGCTCTAGAATTCTCATTTCACATAGAATATAATCATCTACCAAATCAGACAAGTCAGTAGAGGTGATAGGTCTGCTTTATGAAGTCAGTAAAGCATGCTAGGAAAATGCAGAGGAAAGAATACAGTTAAATTAATTAATTACAAAAATTTCGAGAAATATTTTCATTTAATGTTGCTTCAAAGCCTGAAAAAGCGCTGTGTTAACAAAGTTCCTGGGTGTGAGGTAAAAGCAGCCCACAAAATTTTTATGTCAGAGATCAGAACATGTATTCCAAGCCCAGACTGCTCACTCACCGGTTGTTCATCTAAAACGTGTCTGTTCACACTCACTTTGCAGTTGTGCTTTCAATCTACAACCCATTGAATGCAGAATAAGCCATGGCGGGTGACGCTAGGGAGGCTCGTCCCCAGGGCCGGCTCTAGGTTCATGTGGGCCCTTGGGCGATAAATCTCAGTGGGCCCATGTGGCATTTTTTACAGTGTCATGTCCCTCTGTGGCTCCCACACAGTATAATGACCTCCAGTGTCCCCCAGAAAGTATAGTGACCCCGCTAAAGTATAATAACCCCTAGTGACCCCCTAGCAGCCGGGGAATGCCCTGAGAGCCTGCACCCAGGGTCTACCGTTACCGCTTGGCACGCCACTGTACAGTGGGCCCAGGGTTGGTTTTAGACAAAATGTGGCCCTGGGTAAAATCCAAAGGTCACATTTTGTCGATTCAGGCCCTCCCTTACAGATTTACACCCCATAAAGCCCCACACACAGATCTGCACCCTCATGGCCCCTGGAATACGCCACATGCCCTCTCCCCTTAAAGGAATGAGTTCCCCTTCCTCATAAAAAGCTATAGCAATAGAGCCGGTCGTCATATAGCATGTACCCCAGGACTGCACAGAACACCACTAGACTTTCCTCATATGGCCACTCACAGGCTACACAACCCCTCTCTCCCAAAGTACCTACATGAGCTCCAGTGTCAGTGCAGAAAGAAAGTTCTGTCCTATACAAATTTGGTCATGTGACCAGTAACCCCTTTCCGGCAACTGCCATAAATGTACGGCACATGTCGGGTCTTTAAAGATTCGTCCGTTCTGGAATGGAGCGGGTGCCATAACAACCAGGCACCCATGGCCAATGTCCACGATCTGTGGTAATGCTGACCTGGACATTTAACCACTCAGATGCCGTGTTCAAATGTCACCATGGCATCTGAGAGTGTTAAAAACGGAAGCGTGGGCTTCCTGCTCAGATGCGCCTTCTCCCAGGGGAGATCGGGGAAAAGCACCCTGTTCTAAAAATGAGCCGCAGCCTGTACTAGGCTTCCAGGCTCATTATTAGCATATTCCAGTTCAGGCCACTAGATGGCAGCACTGAACTGTGATATAGTGAATTCTATACAGAATAATGGAGCAGTTTCCATTATTCTGTATAAGTTGCAATCTGATGATTGCAAGTTGTGGTCCACTTGGGGACCTAACAAAAAGTAATAAAAAATTTTTTTTTTTAGAAATATAAAAGAAAAACTAAAAACTAAAATCACTCCACTTTCCCTAAAATAAAAAATAAAAAAACATTATGGGCATCGTCGGATGTGAAGACACCCATACTATTAAAATATTTAAAAAATTAGCCCATATGGTGAAGGATGTAACAGAAAAAAATAAAGGCTGATTTCCAGTTGTTTCATCACTTTATTTCCCAAGAAAATTTAATGAGAATTGATCAAGTCATACACACCCCAAAATGGTATTGTCAAAAATGACAGATTGTCCCTCAAATGAGCCCCCACACATCTCCATAGACATAACTATAAAAAAGTTATGAGGGTCTGCGAGGAGCGGGGGTTCTGTTAGGGTTGCCACCTTTCCCAACAAAAAATACTGGCTACACAAATTAAAAAGGTTGGTATGGATTAACTCGGATGTTATGTGATCACATTATACGTTTTGCTCCATTAGTTTTGTCAAAAAAATGAAACTTTTCTTGCTGTGTATTTAAGTTTTATTTAACCCCTATTTTTTTAAATGATTCTGCTGAGGTTCGAACTCACAGCCATTAAAGGCAGGCACCTTAAAGAGATTGTCTCCCTTCAGCAAGTGGTATTTATCATGTAGAGAAAGTTAATACAAGGAACTTACTAATGTATTGTTATTCTCCATATTGACTCCTTTGCTGGCTGGATTCATTTTTCCATCACATTATACACTGCTCGTTTCCATGGTTACAGACCACCCCGCAATCCATCAGTGGTGGTCATGCTTGCACACTATAGGAAAAAGTGTAAGCCTCTCTGGTGGCTGGGACTGTGGGAGCTCACATAGGCTGGTGCTTTTTCCTATAGTGTGCAAGCACGACCAGCACTGATGGATTGCAGGGTGGTCTGTAACCATGGAAACGAGCAGTGGATAATGTGATGGAAAAATGAATCCAGCCAGCAAAGGAGGTAATATGGACAATCACAATACATTAGTAAGTGGCTTGTATTAACTTTCTCTACATGATTAATGCCACTTACTGAAGTGAGGCAAACCCTTTAACCACTGAGCTATAGAGCAGGCATCCTCAAACTGCGGCCCTCCAGCTGTTGTAAAACTGCAACTCCCACAATGCCCTGCTGTAGGCTGATACCTGTAGGCTGTTTGGGCATGTTGGGAGTTGTAGTTTTGCAACAGCTGGAGGGCCACAGTTTATTATGGTTAAAAACCTCAGTAGTAGTCTCCCACATATTATGCATTCATATATATCCGAAGTATTTACAATTACTAAAAAAAAATATAAAATTATACTTTTGCTGTATAGGAATGCTTCATACATGAGAAACTACTATGAAGTTTTTCTGCCACAGTTTAACATTGAGCTCTGTAGCTCAGTGGTTAAGGTTCTTGCCTTTAATGTAGAAGGTTGTGAGTTTGAATCCCAGCAGAAACATTAACTAAATTAGACCCCCTTCATGTTCATAGCACTGAGTCAGAGCAGGGAGTCCTAAGTGTGGAACTGGAGTCCTGAGGGATTCCCCACTGTTCAGTGATCTGCTGGGACTAGACCTGAGTGGGCCCCCCCAGGAGCAGTGGGCCTTGGGCTTTCTGGGTGCTGACGCCATCCCTGTCGTGGCCTGCTATTGGTTACCCCATCACCGAATCTTTTGATCTGCGCGACGGGGAGATGCAGCAGCGGCCGTGCTGGCATCAGAAGCAACGCGGGTGCTGGAGAGCAAGGTAAGTGCAATCTGTGTGAGGGGCACGGGCATTTGGGAGCCATTATAGGGGTTGAATAAACCCTTTAAAAATAAAACACACCTCAACAGAGATCAAATTTTCAGATACAAAATATTCACAATTATTTTCAAAGTGCAAGAACATATAAATAAATGCAGTAGTAAGATGAAAGGGAGATTACCCTCAAATCCCCCTCCTACAGTAATTGTGTGTGTACCCTTGTATGTTTACTGTTGGGCCATTTGTTGTGCTCAAACTGTTGAACTTACATGTGCACCTCTTGACCCATACATTGTTCAGAGCTAACTGCCGCTGTACGCAGAGGCAGCACCAGACCCTGCCATTGTCTCTAGGCATCAGGAAACCTTATTTCCTGTTTTCCAGGTTGCAGCAGAATGAGGCGCTAAGCATCAGTGAGGGACCCATGCAGAGCCCCTAAGGCACGGGTGGCCACCCTACGGCTCTCCAGCTGTTGTAAAACTACAATTCCCATCATGCCCTTCTATAGGCTGATAGCTGTAGGTAGTGTGGGCATGCTGAGAGTTGTAGTTTTGCAACAGCTGGAGAGCCTCAGGTTGGCCATCCCTGCCCTAAGGGATCTGCTGGCAAGCATTGTGGGACTTGTGCCCCCTCCTCTTGTGCTGTGATGACAAGAGGAGGGGGCACAAGAAGTCATAAAGCAGTGAGTTTGGCACAGAGAATGCAGCAGAGAATATGTATACTACCTGAGGGACCTGCTGTAAGGTCTGAATCCAGCCTTTGTGAGATAAGCCAGTGGACTGGAACAAAGAACTGTGATAGACTCAGGACCCAGAGCTTGTACAGCTCGTGTGGACTGTGAAAGTGCAGTGTTGGACTGTCCCACCAGAATACCAGAGAATCCCCAGGTGTGCCAGGGCCCTGATGCATTAGTGTAGTGTGCTCCCAGTAGGAAAAAAAATAATATTTGGAGGTACCTTCTAAGATAGTTACTTGCCAATAGGGTCTTTGATTCAAAACCTATTAGACACTATTAATGATATAGGGGTTGGACCCTGAAAATAATTTCCTCTGGTGGGTCCAAGGAACCCCAGTTCAACACTTCACCCAAAAGGGGACTGCTATCTGGCTCCTGGGGAGAGGGGGACCATACTAGGTTGGTTATGAGATCCTACACAGGGCATAACCTATCCAGGTGCTTCAATGTTAGTAAAAAAATGATGTGGAGAAAAAAATCTAGACATGAAAATAAGATGGATTTTAGGAAATCCCCCTGCGCTACCATTGTCTAGGTTCGTCGACCTACCTGAAAAGAAGGTCCGCTGCTGGGTAATCTGTTAAGGTCCTGTTATCCCCCTTAATTGGAATGATATATAATACACACGTATATCGCCCGTATGGGTGATATGAGAAACCGGCGCTAGGTGACGAACTTAAAAGCAGGTAACGGACCGTACAGAATAACATCAGTGTATGCTTCGACTCTCTATGTACATTGCAGCACTTTTAACAATCTGAACATACCACCTATATACATTTTATTATATATATAGGAAACTGACAAGGTAATCATAGCATACCGTTTAGATCACAGACCCCACAACAAAAAAGGGAGAATTAATTAAGCATTTAAGCTCTATTGGGAGCGCCTTTTAAGTTCGTCACCTAGCGCCGGTTTCTCATATCACCCATACGGGCGATATATGTGTGTATGAAAATAAGATGGGGACACCAGGAATTACTGACATGTGTAGTAAGGAGTAATGTAGTCTCGAGCAGCCTTTAATCCCTATAGGACTCAGCCCTATTTCACCTTAAGGACTTGGCCATTTTTTGCAAATCTGACCAGTGTCACTTTAAGTGCTCATAACTTTAAAACACTTTGACTTATCCAGGCCATTCTGAGATTGTTTTTTCGTCACATATTGTACTTCATGACACTGGTAAAATGAAGTAAAAAAAATGAATTTTTTTGCATAAAAAAAATACCTAATTTACCAAAAATTTGGAAAAATTTGCAAATTTCAAAGTTTCAGTTTCTCTACTTCTGTAATACATAGTAATACCCCCAAAAATTGTGATGACTTTACATTCCCCATATGTCTACTTCATGTTTGAATTATTTTGGGAATGATATTTTATTTTTTGGGGATGTTACAAGGCTTAGAAGTTTAGAAGCAAATCTTGAAATTTTTCAGAAATTTACAACAACCCAATTTTTAGGGACCAGTTCAGGTCTGAAGTCACTTTGCGAGGCTTACATAATAGAAACCGCCCAAAAATTACCCCATTCTATAAACTACACCCCTCAAGGTATTCAAAACTGATTTTACAAACTTTGTTAACCCTTTAGGTGTTGCACAAGAGTTATTGGCAAATGGGGATGAAATTTGAGAATTTCATTTTTTTGCCTAATTTTCCATTTTAACCCATTTTTTCCACTAACAAAGCAAGGGTTAACAGCCAAACAAGACTGTATCTTTATTGCCCTGACTCTGCCGTTTACAGAAACACCCCATATGTGGCCGTAAACTACTGTACGGCCACACAGCGGGGCGTAGAGGGAAAGGTGCGCCGTATGGTTTTTGGAAGCCAGATTTTGCTGGACTGGTTTTTTGACACCATGTCCCATTTGAAGCCCCCCTGATGCACCCCTAGAGTAGAAACTCCATAAAAGTGACCCCATCTAAGAAACTACACCCCTCAAGGTATTCAAAACTGATTTTACAAACTTTGTTAACCCTTTAGGTGTTGCACAAGATTTAATGGAAAATAGAGATACAATTTCAAAATTTCACTTTTTTGGCAGATTTTCCATTTTAATATTTTTTTTCCAGTTACAAAGCAAGGGTTAACAGCCAAACAAAACTCATTATTTATGGCCCTAATTCTGTAGTTTACAGAAACACCCCATATGTGGTCGTAAACTGCTGTACGGGCACACGGCAGGGCGCAGAAGGAAAGGAATGCCATACGGTTTTTGGAAGGCAGATTTTGCTGGACTGTTTTTTTTGACACCATGTCCCATTTGAAGTCCCCTTGATGCACCCCTAGAGTAGAAACTCCAAAAAAGTGGCCCCATTTTAGAAACTACGGGATAGGGTGGCAGTTTTGTTGGTACTAGTTTAGGGTACATATGATTTTCCGGTGCTCTATATTACACTTTTAATGCGGCAAGGTAACAAGAAATAGCTTTTTTGGCACGTTTTTTTTTTGTTATTTACAACATTCATCTGACAGGTTAGATCATGTGGTATTTTTATAGAGCAGGTTGTCACGGACGCGGTGATACCTAATATGTATACAATTTTTTTTATTTATGTACGTTTTATACAATGACTTCATTTTTATAACCCAAAAAATGTTTTAGTGTCTCCATAGTCTAAGAGCCATAGTTTTTTCAGTTTTTGGGCGATTATCTTAAGTAGGGTCTCATTTTTTGCGGGATGAGATGACGGTTTGATTGGCACTATTTTGGGGTGCATATAACTTTTTGATCGCTTGCTATTACACTTTTTGTGACGTAAGATGACAAAAAATGGCTTTATTTACACCGCTTTTATTTTTATTTTTTTACGGTGGTCATCTGAGGGGTTAGGTCATGTGATATTTTTATAGAGCCGGTCGATACGGACGCGGCGATACCTAATATGCATACTTTATTTTTATTTATGCAAGTTTTACACAATGATTTCATTTTTGAAACAAAAAAAAATCTTGTTTTAGTGTTTCCATAGTCTAAGAGCCATAGTTTTTTCAGTTTTTCGGCGATTATCTTGGGTAGGGTATGATTTTTGCGGGATCAGATGACTGTTTGATTAGTACTATTTTGGCGTACATGCGACTTTTTTGATCACTTTTATTACCTTTTTTGGGAAGTAAGGTGTGCAAAATTTCAATTTTATCATAGTTTTTATTTTTTTATGGCGTTCACCGTGCGGGGAAAGTAACATGACCGTTTTATAGATCAGGTCGTTACGGACGCGGCGATACCTAATATGTGTAGTGTATTTTTATTTATTTTTTTATTCAGTGATAAATGTTTTTCTTTTCCTTAACTTTTTTTCACTTTTTCTTGCATTTTTTGACCCAGACCCACTTGGTTCTTGAAGATCCAATGGGTCTGATGTCTGTATAATACAGTACAGTACACTATATAGGGTTCTGTACTGTATTTTACTTACACTGAACAGATCTATGCTTTTAGCATAGATCTGTTCAGCACCATGGACAGCAGGACGCCTGAGAAGGCGTCCTGTTGCCATGGGAACCTTCCCCGTCTGCCACAACTTCGCAGACGGGGAAGGGTGAGCACGGGGCTGGCAGGGGGCTGTCGGGGGGCTCTCTCCCTCTCCATCGGGGGGCTGCAAAGGCACAGCAGCCCCCCGATGGGAGAGGGAGGGAGCTCCCTGACCGATGACAGTTATCCTTTTCCATACAGCGGTCCGTACGGACCGCGGTATGGAAAGGGTTAAACGGCTGACATCTGCACAGATGTCAGCCATTTATACCAGGGTGTCAGCAATGTGCTGGCACCCTGGTATACCCACTGTACACCAACGATTATTCAAGGGGAGGCCTGCCGCACCGCCCGCAACCCTCCTCCTGCACCTCCCACCGGGCTAAAATCACTCAGGGGTGCAGGGGAAGGATACAGATATATTTTAGGAATACAAAAGTTTCTGATCCCCACGGTCAGGGACCGCGGGGATCAGAAACTGCAGAAATCGCAGCAAACCGCAGGTCTGAATTGACCTGCGGTTTGCGGCGATCGCCGATACGGGGGGGTCACATGACCCCCCCTGGCGTTGTGACAGGATGCCGGCTGAATGATTTCAGCCGGCATCCCGTTGCGATTAACCCCCGCGGCGCCGGAATATCTATTTAAAGTTAGGACGTACCGGTACGCCCTGAGTCCTTAAGGACTCGGGAAATAGGGCATACCGGTATGCCCTACGTCCTTAAGGGGTTAAAAGGGGCCTAATTTTTACGCCAGTCTTGATAAAACTGTCCCCCATAGTTATTAAATTGCTTGGAAGTGATAATTACCTTTCTAGTTTGGAGGATAGCTACCCTAGGTCTCTGAATTCTTTCAAATCCCTTAGGACATTTTCCATGGACATTATAGGAATCCTTAAATTCCCTGAAATGTTATAGTACCAAAGTCAGACTGGCCTACCAGACTACCAGAGGTTGTGAATCTCCTCAGCCGCTCTTGGATTGTCTTAGGTCAGTAACCTGGAAACAACAGAAGAAGATGCCCTGTGTAAAATCCAAGTGGTGCTGCCATGTTTCCTTTTATTAATTATGCTCACAAGATAGATACTTGTTTAAAACATTTCATAAAACAACCTCACCGCTTTATTAAGGGCTACAGAGTAAGGCCTCTTTCACACTTGCGTTGTTGGGATCCGGCATGCACTTCCGTTGCCGGAGGTGCCTGCCGGATCCGGAAAAACGCAAGTGTACTGAAAGCATTTGAAGACGGAACCGTCTTCCAAATGCTTTCAGTGTTACTATGGCACCCAGGACGCTATTAAAGTCCTGGTTGCCATAGTAGTAGTGGGGAGCGGGGGAGCGGTATACTTACAGTCCGTGCGGCTCCCGGGGCGCTCCAGAATGACGTCAGAGCGCCCCATGCGCATGGATGACGTGATCACATGGATCACGTGATCCATGCGCTTGGGGCGCCCTGACGTCACTCTGGAGCGCCCGGGGAGCCGCACGGACGGTAAGTACACTGCTCCCCCGCTCCCCACTACACTTACCATGGCTGTCAGGACTTTAGCGTCCCGGCAGCCATGGTAACCACTCAGAAAAAGCTAAATGTCGGCTCCGGCAATGCGCCGAAACGACGTTTAGCTTAAGGCCGGATCCGGATCAATGCCTTCCAATGGGCATTAATTCCGGATCCGGCCTTGCGGCAAGTGTTCCGGATTTTTGGCCGGAGCAAAAAGCGCAGCATGCTGCGGTATTTTCTCCGGCCAACAAACGTTCCGTACCGGAACTGAAGACATCCTGATGCATCCTGAACGGATTACTCTCCATTCAGAATGCATTAGGATAATCCTGATCAGGATTCTTCCGGCATAGAGCCCCGACGACGGAACTCTATGCCGGAAGAAAAGAACGCAGGTGTGAAAGAGCCCTAACTGATCCTTCCCCTCCTCCAGAGTACCAAACAGAGAGAAACAGACTGCACTAAGGCCTATTGGAGAGCCTGTTCCTCCAAGCTAACTACAGTGAGTGGACTGGTGGTGTAAAAAGTGGATAGTTGTAAGGCCGAGTTCACACGAACGTGTGTGACCCGTGCCCGTGCTGCGGCCCGCAAATTGCAGGCCACAATACACGGCCACAGTTCCGTGTGCATTCTGCATCACGGATGCGGACCCATTCACTTCAATGGGTCCGCAAATCCGGAATTGCGGTACGGCCGCACGGAACGGGACCCCTCGGAAGCACTACGGAGTGCTTCCGTGGGGTTGCGTCCCGTACTTCCGTTCCGCAAAAAGATAGAACATGTCCTATCTTTTTGCAGAACTGGCGGATCGCGGACCCATTAAAGTGAATGGGTCCGCGATCCGATGAGGCTGCCCCGCAGTCAGTGTTCGTGCATTGCGGCCCGCAGCACGGGCACGGGTCAAACACGTTCGTGTGAACTCGGCCTAAGAGTAATATTCCTCCTCCTGTGCATTGTAAGGAAGGTTTGAAGGGGTTGTCTGGGATTACTATGGATATGTTCATGCAGTTGCTTACCTTGTGTACATATTTCCCAAGCTTTTCTTTTTCAGTTTGGACTCTCCTGACCCATTTTTGCAGCAAGCCCACAGGAGGAGAGCTGGGAGGAGGGGAGTGTTAGCTGTAGCACTGATAGGAGTTGTAGTGGTTCACAATGGCTATCCTTACTCCAACGTTCTCTGTGCAGTGAATGGAGGGGACAAGAATAGGCAGTTCTATGGGGGTCCCGGCCGGGTGTATTGTGAATCCGTAATTTGCGGATCCGCAATACACTACGGACGTGTGAATGGACCCTAAGGCTACATGCACATGACAGTGAAAAAAAAGTCTGTTAACTGACATTTTTAACGGATGTTTATTTCACTGATGCCTTTCTGAGAAACGGACGTTAAAAATGGACCTATTCAATTGTATGTGGGCTGTCTGTCAGTGAAAAACGGACAAGATAGAGCATGTTCTATTTTTTTACGTCCGTTTTTCACTGACAGTCAAAAAAACTGCAGTGTGAATAACCCCATAGACTGCCATTGGTCTAAAAACAGACATGTGATGGCCGTTAAAAAATGTACATCACATGTCCGTTTTTCACTGTCGTGTGCATGTAGTCTTAGTCTCTCTCTCTTAAATCCAAACAACTTTCCAAATCGGCCAAAGAGGTGCTAAATCTCTCACAATATGTACTGCAGTTCCACAGAGGTGAACAGATCCTAAAACCGATAGCCAATCCGTTATAAAAATGTTGAGGGCAACGAAGCAATTGTTAGTCTGAGCACATGATGACGGTCACTTGTACTTTAATTTGGGTGTTAACTCTGTCTGGTTGTACTGTCTATTGTCAATAGTTACTAGTATTGCCTACCGTGTGCTCTGCTCAGCTTTTTAATGTGTTTTAACCATGAATGTTTAATAAAGATGATATTTATATTACAAATGGGAGTAGTGTCACTGCTTGTAGGTCTGTTGTATTGTATTACTAAAGCAATAAAAGAGTTACATGATTGATTGAGTCTCCTAGTAGCACTAAAAATCTTGTTTGCGACTTTTTAAACGCCATTGCACCTAAATGTAAGTGCAAGTAATGTTTCTACCCTGCTCTCGCCCATTTTCCTGAAAAAGAGTTGGATGAGGGTGGGGAGCGGCAGAGCCAACCTCCACAGCAGGACTGCCTGAGGATGTCCCTAATATATGATATGGTGTGCACCTTGTCATAAATTAGGCACATCCTCCGGCAGCACAAGGGATATAAAAAATGTATAAATAAATCAAAGACAATGTTTTACTATGGAAAAATAAATCATAAACTGACACATAATTACTATTGCCACAACTGTAATCACCCATATTTTAAAATTAATGCAATATGAATCCCATGTTCTGAACGGTATAAAAAAAAAATTATTTATATTTTTTAGGAATAACTATTTTTTATTCATCGCACCTTGCAAAAACTGGAATAACAAGTAATTAAAAAGTCCTGTGTACCCCATATTATTAACCATGAAGACTATAAGTCATCCCACCAAAAAAAAAAAAACTCACAAAGCTACGTTGATGGAAAAATAAATTGGAATGCAGCAAAACAAAAATGAATAATTTTTTCTTTATTTTTTTTTTAAACAACACATCTAGTACATTTTACTAGCACAGATCCTTAGGATATAAATCATTATTCTGTCCTCAGTAGATATGAACTCTCAGATTCTTCAACACCGCATCAGGGTGAAGAATACGATTTTAACCACAACACAGCTCGCCAAGAAAACATTTCTACTGACTGATAAATGAAGTATCCTGGAGAGAATTAACTGCTGGCAAATACACTCTGCAATTCAGAATAGTTCAGAAAGGTTAATAAAAATCTAAATTGTTTGAGTGCTTACAT
Organism: Bufo bufo; assembly: GCF_905171765.1. NCBI lineage: Eukaryota > Metazoa > Chordata > Amphibia > Anura > Bufonidae > Bufo > Bufo bufo. Next base: position 328,948,068 of record NC_053391.1, on the reverse strand, counting down.
CAGGTGCAAGTCATTTTCATCCTGTTTACTGGAATTGGACTGTTCCCCTATTGGAGACAGTGGTGTAATATGACTGTATTGTACTTCACCAATTATACCAAATAGAGAGTAAGCCCCTCATACGTGGTGTTCATGGTCACGTATGCACATATACACCTGTATGTACTGTATAGAAATACTGATATAAACATACAAATACAGTATTTGCACACAGTGCATACACAAGGATCTCGAAAACAGATCCGCAAGCATCCATGAAGCAGGTACAGTACCTGTGGCACTCAAGAAAGAGATAGATGGAGCAGGTCCTTAGTACCCATTAGCACCCCAACTGCCCTTTTTGTTCTCTACTGTGTACAAGCTATCATGAACTTCTGTTTCTGTTCACAAAGTACTTATGGATGCCACCGATCTATTTCTACACTATTCCTACGTTACATTATACGTTGATTAGCTATGATATAAGTATACATCCCAATTCGATAATAGTCTTCGATAATAGTATTTCATTACACAGAGTACTGATCATTTGGTCATAGCTGGGGTATTATTTCCAATTTTCTTGTTGTCTCTCTTGTTTTCTAGTTGTCTTCCTCTTTCCATATTCAGCATGACACCTATTGGCCTGAATGTGATGCCTCTCACATTGTATAAAAGGAACAGAGCATTCCTATTCCATCTGATTGGAGACTTACATATCTTTGTGGGCATTTTTTGATTTTATATAGTTTTCAGGTACATTTTAAAAGGGCTGTCTAACCTTACTCCCAATAGCATGTTCTCAGCAACAGTTAGACCCCCCCCCCCCCCACCCTTCCATGGTTCTATTGAACTGAGCTTAGATCAGCATACTGGCTCAGTGGTTAGCACTGGTGCCTTGCAGCACTGGGATCCTAGGTTTGACTCTGACCAAGGACAACATCTACATGGAGTCTGTATGTTCTACTTGTGTTTACGTGGGTTTCCTCCAAGTACTCTGGTTTCTTCCCACACTCGAAAAACAAAGGGAATTTAGATTGCAATCTCCACTGGGGACAGTGAGTGATGATGATACTTAGGCTTGAGCGAATCGAGCTTCGAATCCGAAGTCGATTCAATCAAAAACTTTGTTTTTAATGCTGTTTCCGTACATAGGAAATACGAAGTTTGCCTACACTGAGCCAATCAATACATTTTAATGCTGTATGAAAACAGCATTAAAAACTACGTTTTTTAATAAATTGACTTCGGATCTATGATCCGAAGCTCGATTCGTTCAAGCCTAATGATAATGTCTGTAAAGTGCTGTGAAGGATGGTCAGCACTATATAAAATAAATAAATAGCACCCTATGGTTTTAAAACTGAGGGGATCCTGGTGTTGCAGCCATAATATAGATATTAAAATGTGACTATATTTCAGCTGTGTGACATTGTTTTTAGGGTACGTTCACATGAGGGATTTTGAAAACATGCTATTAAAATTAGCAAGGAATACAAGCTGATTTTAAAAGCTGTTTTTTTTTAAGGTATATTTTTTGCTTGTCTTTTGTGCATTATTTTGGGAGTGTAACCTGCATTTCTGCTTGACATTTTTAGTGCGAATCCACACAATAAACCCACGGAGCGTACGGGGTGGGTTTTTCCTATTCATTTCAATGGGAAATTCAACGCCATGATAGGGCATGCTGCTCCTTTTTGCAGTTTTCCCTTAGCTAGTGAGTGGATGTTAGCTGCTACAATGTCTCCCATACACTTCACAGAGAGAAGATCCTATTTCCTATCTCAGACACATACAAAAGCAGCAGCAAGGAGGACATATTTCCCTTGAATAAGGAAAACAGTCTTATGGATCGGTTGCCCCGCCAAGATATGACTCATCTCTTAATATCATAACTGCAGTGCTGACTGTGGTTAAGACATATTTATCCATTCATTCTGCAGAATAAAGTGCCAATGTTTCCCTTATCCTCTTCCAGAGTTATTAGCATGAATAATGCACTTCTCTAGCTCTGAATGTAACTATTATCTCCCAGAAGACAAATTCCAAACTGGGAGGAACTGTTCACAGATCTGGATGGATAGTCTGAACTTTCTTCCAGGGCTTTAAAACGTGAACACATATACTTATTTTTTGTTCTTCTTGGTGAACTGGTGACAGCAAATGTTATTGTAAGAATTTGTCATTCACAGGAAAATGTCACTTTCCATACTTTAAGGGGCTGTCTCACTTCAGCAAATAGCATTTATTATGTAGAGGTGCGACTTACTAATGTATTGTGATTGTCCATATTGCCTCCTTTGCTGGTTTGATTCATTATACACTGCTCATTCCCATGGTTACGACCACCCCGCAATCCAGCAGTGGTGGCCGTGCTTGTACAATATAGGAAAAAGCACTAGCCTATGTGTTCTTATGGTCCCAGCCACCAGAGAGGCTGAGGCTATTTCCTATAGTGTGCAAGCACGACCACCACTGATGATTGCAGGGTGGTCGTTAACAAGGAAAATAGCAGTGTATAACATGATGAAAAACTGAATCAAGCCAGCAAAGGAAGCAATTTGGATAATAACAATACATTAGTAAGTGGCTTGTATTAACTTTCTCTACAGGATAAATGCGACTTGCTGAAGTGAGATCACCCCTTTAAAGTTAGACATAATTTAGATGAGACAACAGCTTACAGTACATCTAGCATCATATCTATAATGGGTTGACAATAAAATGGGTCATTTCAGTATTCAGAAGGAATTTTTGGACACTATTACTACCATTACAATAAACAGTCCTCTATTCCTGCTACTGTGCTGCTATCCACTGACTCATCCAGTGCCGTGCATGCCCATTTGGTAATGTAGCAACTTGGCATTGGGCATATTTGTAAGCATTATTAAGAAACTATTATGCATAATTCTAGGAATGACATTACTGTATGGACACATCTACATGGCTTGCAGAATTGTTGCTGGTACTACAGTGTGAAAGCTGATGCCTTGCAACTTTGAACATGTGCAGTGTCCCACTACCCACGTGGGTACTGCAAAGTTGTAGTGTTATGCTTTGTACGCTTTATATAACCTGTTTTATGCTGCAGTGCATCTTTATGCATAACCCCTGCCTACAGGTGTGTTAGATTCCATTACACTGAGCCTACCACTAGGGGGAGACAACACATCCCATATATAGCCCAGCTCAGGCCTAGTTAGGGAGTCTTCAGCCCTGAGCTGAAGTGGTCCACATCCTGCTCAGAACTCTGCTAAGAGTTAGTGGACATCAGCTAGAATTTTAGCTTCAGAAAAGGATATTAATCCAAAAAGCACAAAAGAAACAGAGACCCAAAGGGTTACGGCCATCGCTATACGCGCCTTAGGACCTTTGGAGTTAAAAGTGAAGGATTTACCAGCCTCCGGCAGCCTCACTAGCCTGCACTGGGATAACAGGGACCAGCGTAGAAGTCTCCTACCAGTAAGCATAAAACCTATATCATTAATAGCCTGAGAGACAGACATCACACCTGTGAGCAGTGGACCTCTTGCAGCTTGACCTCTGTCACGTTCAGTAAAAGTTATAAGCTGGATTGCACCATCCTTGTCTCAGTCTCCAATTCCTCAGTTAACACTACAGTAAATGGTTGTACCACCATAAAAGGTGCTGGCGTCACGACTACAAGGGACCTTGCCATAGGCACATTAATACAGACCATCAAGGGCACTTCGAACCACCATCTGGCCTGTGTCCCTTACACCCGAGTGTGCCCCAGAGAATTCCTGTGCCGTTCTGCTCATCACTTGTGCAGGCCTGCCCAGGTACGACATAACCGTTAGTAACCAGAACTGTATTTACCTCAGCCCACCTAATGCTCACACCGTGACCACACATATAATTACCCTGTAGATCTGGCTCACTGCATAATAAATCTTGGCGTCACGAACAGGATTCATTTCTTTGTGGCTTTAATGAACTGTGTGAACAGGATCTGCAAACCCCTGTGCCATTATAGCCTGCCTATTGTGAATGAGCCCCAATTGTTTGATTGCTTTTATTGGGCCAAAAGACTGTTTAGGCTGCTTAGAGACTGTCTGCATGTATTGCGCTACACTTCTACTACAAAACCGCATTTTTAAAACTGCAAAATTGTGGATTTTTCAAAAAGTCAATAGCGCTGCTTGCTCTGTTTGAATGGACTGTTTTGCACTTAAAATGGCCACCTAAATGACTTGTAATTGTTTACTGCGCCATGACAGAGCAGCCTGGTGGGAAAAATTAGGTCACACCCCCTCTCAAAGTGGGAAAATATTGGCGCCACTGTGTTGAAAAGCAGGAATAGTATTTCTGCTGCGCCATAACTTTATTTGCATGGATTACAATATGTGCACCGCCTCCCCTATACTCGAGTACCTAGGGGGCGTGCAAGAGACAAGGTGGAGCCTGCCCGAGCAATGGGAAGGCCTGCTACGTGATCTTCTGCGTTTGGACATGTTGGAAGGGACTGCGCTACCAAATATGTCAGAGAGCGGAGCAACCAGAGAGACTCCCGTGCCTAGAGAGCCACAGCCCAGGACAGGACGAGAGATGGGTGAGCCACCTGCCTACTCTCTGGGATCGGAGAGGCCGTCCTACCCCTGCCTGAAGCCGTGTGGGAGTTTTCCCAGGCCTAGTCCTTTGTGGCCTGTCTTGATGGAGGAAATACGTGCCTCTGCGGTGCGCAAGACGACCCGAACCAAAATCTATTTTGAAGAAGTCACCAAAGAAATTCACGAAAACCCGCGAGACTGTCAGCCCCGCCAGGAACGGAGGTCGGGCATTGTCATCACCTTTGACAAGGACCGTGTTTTTGGTTTTATAAAAGATCTCACTACTGGCCGCGACCTATATGTCAACAGAAGGTCCGTCAAGCGGAGCTACTTACCAGGGTACCTGCATAACCTCCGGGAGGGAGAGCCTGAGAGGTCCGTATGCTACGGCGGTGACTCACCCGCGGCCTAAACCAGAGAATTGGGAGGACCCAGATGACATTCTTCTTCCAGAGACTGAGTCAAAGGTCCAACTTGAGCCTGCCCGAACCACCTACCAAGAGAGAGCTGCATTCATTGGGCTTAACATCTTCTGGCAGCCAATGGTATTGGAGAAGCCGGCCAACCCATATCCATCACCAGAGCTTCCCCGTAAAGCCAGAACTCAGGAGGACATCGTGAAACGGGAGCAGTTCCAAGCTTACCTTGAAGGAGTGCGACAAGAGAGGGCGCTTCACACAACCGCTAAACTTGATGCTTTTCACGGTGCCCAACAAGAAAATGTGGAGGAACAAATTGCCAGACTGCAGGCCCATCTGGAGGACCTGCGCCAGGTCGCATGGGCTCCGAGCAACCCAGCCCCAGCGCGATGGCTGTGACCCAGACTCCACCAAGGAGACGCAACAAACAGAGGGGAACTGTCGAGACACACGTGACCCATCCACTAACTCTGCTACATCAGAGCCTACTGCTACTATTCCTGTGGTTCCGGTATCTACCAGCGCTGTTCCCAAGATCAATGCATCTGTGAAAGACCCTTCATATGCTACCTGCCGGGCCCGTACGCGGAAGGTATCTACACCAAAACCTGTAGAGCCAGCACAATGGGTAGGTCCCTTTCCAGTTTTACTGCCTGCAAGTACAGTTTCATGGATTGATCCTATATATGATCCGAATTACTGGCCACAGTTAACAGCAGAGCCTGGGTTCACCATCCACGATGACCAGGGTGGAATGGACACCTACTTGTAAGTAGGCCTGTTAGGCCAACACCTACACCATTATGTCTTAATAACTGTTCCAGTACAGGCGTCCTTTGTTACAACAATGCGAGCTGCTGCCAGTTCCCTGTGGCCCAGTGGCAGTTCCTTAAGTCACTCTGGATACCAATGCCCGCATTGTGCCCTTTCAGGACTCCCTGCCGGACAATATATATATATACACTGCGTGCAGAATTATTAGGCAAATGAGTATTTTGACCACATCATCCTCTTTATGCATGTTGTCTTACTCCAAGCTGTATAGGCTCGAAAGCCTACTACCAATTAAGCATATTAGGTGATGTGCATCTCTGTAATGAGAAGGGGTGTGGTCTAATGACATCAACACCCTATATTAGGTGTGCATAATTATTAGGCAACTTCCTTTCCTTTGGCAAAATGGGTCAAAAGAAGGACTTGACAGGCTCAGAAAAGTCAAAAATAGTGAGATATCTTGCAGAGGGATGCAGCACTCTTAAAATTGCAAAGCTTCTGAAGCGTGATCATCGAACAATCAAGCGTTTCATTCAAAATAGTCAACAGGGTCGCAAGAAGCGTGTGGAAAAACCAAGGCGCAAAATAACTGCCCATGAACTGAGAAAAGTCAAGCGTGCAGCTGCCAAGATGCCACTTGCCACCAGTTTGGCCATATTTCAGAGCTGCAACATCACTGGAGTGCCCAAAAGCACAAGGTGTGCAATACTCAGAGACATGGCCAAGGTAAGAAAGGCTGAAAGACGACCACCACTGAACAAGACACACAAGCTGAAACGTCAAGACTGGGCCAAGAAATATCTCAAGACTGATTTTTCTAAGGTTTTATGGACTGATGAAATGAGAGTGAGTCTTGATGGGCCAGATGGATGGGCCCGTGGCTGGATTGGTAAAGGGCAGAGAGCTCCAGTCCGACTCAGACACCAGCAAGGTGGAGGTGGAGTACTGGTTTGGGCTGGTATCATCAAAGATGAGCTTGTGGGGCCTTTTCGGGTTGAGGATGGAGTCAAGCTCAACTCCCAGTCCTACTGCCAGTTTCTGAAAGACACCTTCTTCAAGCAGTGGTACAGGAAGAAGTCTGCATCCTTCAAGAAAAACATGATTTTCATGCAGGACAATGCTCCATCACACGCGTCCAAGTACTCCACAGCGTGGCTGGCAAGAAAGGGTATAAAAGAAGAAAATCTAATGACATGGCCTCCTTGTTCACCTGATCTGAACCCCATTGAGAACCTGTGGTCCATCATCAAATGTGAGATTTACAAGGAGGGAAAACAGTACACCTCTCTGAACAGTGTCTGGGAGGCTGTGGTTGCTGCTGCACGCAATGTTGATGGTGAACAGATCAAAACACTGACAGAATCCATGGATGGCAGGCTTTTGAGTGTCCTTGCAAAGAAAGGTGGCTATATTGGTCACTGATTTGTTTTTGTTTTGTTTTTGAATGTCAGAAATGTATATTTGTGAATGTTGAGATGTTATATTGGTTTCACTGGTAAAAATAAATAATTGAAATGGGTATATATTTGTTAAGTTGCCTAATAATTATGCACAGTAATAGTCACCTGCACACACAGATATCCCCCTAAAATAGCTAAAACTAAAAACAAACTCAAAACTACTTCCAAAAATATTCAGCTTTGATATTCATTGAGAACATGGTTGTTGTTCAATAATAAAATTAATCCTCAAAAATACAACTTGCCTAATAATTCTGCACTCCCTGTATATATATTTTATTTTTATTTTATTTTTTTCCCGTCCCGTTTGTGCCTGATTTTTTTGCACATGTTTCCCCTTAACCCCTTTTTCAGGTTGATTTGGGGGTTTGCTATGGACATGTTTATGCATAACCCCTGCCTACAGGTGTGTTAGATTCCATTACACTGAGCCTACCACTAGGGGGAGACAACACATCCCATATATAGCCCAGCTCAGGCCTAGTTAGGGAGTCTTCAGCCCTGAGCTGAAGTGGTCCACATCCTGCTCAGAACTCTGCTAAGAGTTAGTGGACATCAGCTAGAATTTTAGCTTTAGAAAAGGATATTAATCCAGAAAGCACTAAAGAAACAGAGACCCAAAGGGTTACGGCCATCGCTATACGCGCCTTAGGACCTTTGGAGTTAAAAGTGAAGGATTTACCAGCCTCCGGCATCCTCACTAGCCTGCACTGGGATAACAGGGACCAGCGTAGAAGTCTCCTACCAGTAAGCATAAAACCTATATCATTAATAGCCTGAGAGACAGACATCACACCTGTGAGCAGTGGACCTCTTGCAGCTTGACCTCTGTCCCTCTTAAAAAGACTGTATATTTGATTATCTGGATGATAAATTGCTGCCCTGAGCCACTGAGCCAACGTTCAGTAAAAGTTATAAGCTGGATTGCACCATCCTTGTCTCAGTCTCCAATTCCTCAGTTAAAACTATGGTAAATGGTTGTACCTCGAGAAAAGGTACTGGCGTCACGACTACAAGTGACCTTGCCATAGGCACATTAATACAGACCATCAAGGGCACCTCGAACCACCATCTGGCCTGTGTTCCTTACACCCGAGTGTGCCCCAGAGAACTCCTGTGCCGTTCTCCTCATCACTTGTGCGAGCCTGCCCAGGGACGACATAACCGTGTGTAACCAGAACTGTATTTACCTCGGCCCACCTAATGCTCACACAGTGACCTCAAATATAATTCCCCTGTCGGTATGGCTCACTGCACATGTACCATATAATGGTCAATGAGATCCATGTTTATTCATGCTACAGTGCAATGTTTGCAGAGTTTATACTGCATATTAAACTCATCCAGCAGATTTGTACTTATGACACTGTCTGATCTGTTACAAGTGCACTTGGCAGCTGAAGGCATCTATGTTGGTCCCATGTCATATGTGCCCACATTGCTGAGAAAAATGACGTTTTAATATATGCAAATAAAATACTAAGAGCAACAGGGGCGTTGCCATTACTCCTATAGGCTCAGCTCTCTCTGTAACTGCTTCACCCCCTGCACTTTAAATGACAGGACCAGGCAGTAAAAATCATAACGTCAATCAAAGGCGATGTCAATCAAAGTGCAGAGGGGACGCAGCAATTGCTTTCCGCAGACTGGTGACATAATGACTATAGGTCAAGTGACCCGGGCACAGCTCAGATAATTGCGCTTTTCATTTTATGTTCTGTGCAAATTTAGTTTCCAAAGTGGAATTGCAGGGTCCCTGCTTTAGAATGGCTCTAGACTTTGCCCATCAAGTAGTCTACACCTAAAAGGCAATAATAAGTTATTAAACTTACCCATTGCATCTACTTTAAATTACCACAAGTCAGATTTGATGACATTTTTGCAGTGGATTGTACTCTGCAGATTTTCCTGCTGATTATGAAGAATGATTCAAGATTCAAGATTTTTGGCCGGAGAGAAAAATACAGCATGCTGCGGTATTTTCTCTGGCCAAAAAACGTAAGAGGGACTGAACTGATGCATCCTGATGCATACTGAACGGAATGCTCTTCATTCAGAATGCATTAGGATAAAACTGATCTGTTTTTTTTCCGGTATTGAGCCCCTAGGACGGAACTCAATAGCGGAAAAGAAAAACGCTAGTGTGAAAGTGTCGTCGCAAAATCTACGACACAACTTCTTCTTTTGTGTGGCTCCAAATCAGTTAGAATTATAAGTATGAGCTCATACAGCTTTCTCTAATGAGACCAATGCAGGCTGGTATCATGGAAAATATCTCATCCTTTATTTCAGTTACATACACTTATATAGGCAACATGAGGTAGACAAATGGGTGGTCCTAGATGCAAGTTTATTAGCTCTGTAACAAAAAGGGAGTAGTTTACTAACTTTATTCCTGAGTTGATTGGCACATTTGAAAAATAGCAACTTAACTCCTCCTTTCTTTCACTAATTGATCTTAGAACAAAGAGAATGTACATGAGGCACCTAATTGACATTTGCCATCTAGTGGAGACAAATGTGTACTACAGGAGAAGGTAAAATCTTGACTCTCACAAATCCCTCCTTTTTGCGGTAAATAGATACAAGATGAATAAGCAATGTGAGGTACTCTCCCAACGCCCTAAACGGCGAAGAGCTGGACTTTCCTTATTGCTTCACCAGGTCCCCCCAACTCCCTTTCGGGTTTGCCTTCATCTGGTTCTATTTATTCCGCAACTATCAACAAGATTTCATTTGTTTTAGGACGGAATCGCGTTCCTCAAAGAGGTTCTCCAAATAATCTTTAGGTCTGTCAGTTTCACAATGTATGTACATGGTTGTTGCAGGTGTGGTTGAGTTGAACATTTTAAAAACAATTTTTCTAAAACAAGGAATCACACAACACCCTATTAATGCCACTACCACAAGTACTACCACCAGTGTAATTAACATATTGGCTAACACATTAGACCAGTTCCCAAACCACTGTTCTAGCCATGAAGTAATGGGGTTGTTGATTCCAGAGTTTTCCTCTAGTTCATTCGATAAAGAAGTCAGTCCATTCAAAGCCTTTGTGATGCTTCCGTCAGGGGCAGTGTTGTTCGGAATGAAGGTGCAGCAGGTACTTCCGATCATCTTGCAGACGCCTCCTTTTTCCGCTAGGATCATGTCGAGGGCCAGTCGATTCTGTAACGCCATCACCGATGAAGAGCTCAGTTGTTCCGATATTCCTTTTACTGCATCTCGGGTATAATTTACGAATCTCTGTTGATTATAATACAAATAGTTAATCCATCCTACATTTTTATTTACGCCAATTATTGGAAGTATTGATTCGAAACCAGCAGCTATCTGGTTTCTAGCCTTGAATTCATCAGGAACTCCTCTAGGGACTCCTATAGCATCTATGTATACATGAGAATCAAAAGCTGTAGGGAGTGACCTCCTTTGCCGTGACCGGACATTGGCTTGCGTACTGACTTGCTCCCACTCAAGAGTCGAAAATAGAACAAATGGCATCAGCACCTTAATCAAGGTACATTGGCCAATCCATTCCATTCGTATCCTGGGTCGGAGCTTCAGGTCTCCACACAACCACCAGATATCCGCATGTTGATAACCTTGGTGGACAAACCATTTGTCAGGGTAAGCATCAGAGTCACTACTTGTCTCATTTAGATAGATGTTATAGGAACAATATCCTGGAGGGAAAACACCAATGTCTTTGCCTGTACCGTTACGATTGAAACAGGTATAATTTCCAGGGTATGGCGTTATACCGAAACCCATATGATCTTTATCATGAACAATAGGATAGAGTAATTCTAATGTCCTGCAGCGGGAGGTGTCATTGCTGGGAATGGTTTCAGTGTACATCTTAAGGATGCACTTGAAACCCTCAGGATCGGTAACCTCACTCAAAGGGAAAGGTACCGTACCCAAATGAGGTCGAGCTGCAGCACATGCTATGCAGTTGGATCGCTTCTGGGAAAGAACCGTATAGCGGATCCATTCTAGCCATACATTTGTGTCTGAAAACCCTGTCTCTAAGGCCATTTTGTCAATCATGGGTGAAGCTGTAGGAGATGTAATTGTATTCTGATTCCCTTGTATTAATAATGTTCTAAATATGGAATTTTGGATTTGATCTGACTGTGCATTTTCCCCTGTACAATATAAAATGAACAGTAAGACATGAAAAGATATTACGGCCCTTGCAGTCATTCCAGCACTTGAGGTTCTGGTACTTTTTTGCAGTGTGATGCGTGGACCCAATTAGGCTTTCCTTCCAACTTGACAGCAGTGGCGGTGGTTAACAGTACTTGATGTGGACCCTCAAATCGTGGTTCTAGAACTTTCCGCACGTGTCGTTTCACCACTACCCAATCTCCTGGTTGTAGAGAATGAGTTGCCTCTATGCTGTCTGGATCTGGAAGAGAAGCAAAAACTTGGGAATACACATTAGACAGTCTGTTTGTAAGACAGATAACGTACTTTGAAAGACTATTATGCTGCATCTGGAGTTGTTGTGGAAAATAGAGTCCTAGTCTAGGGGCATTCCCAAAGAGTACTTCATATGGACTCAGGCCTGTCTTCCGGTTAGGTGTATACCGGATGGAGAAGAGTGCCAAGGGTAGACACTCTGTCCATGGCTTATTCAGTTCAGCCATGGCCTTCTGTATTTTTGATTTAATTGTCCCGTTGAGTCGCTCTACTCTACCGCTGCTTTGTGGGTGATACGCAGTATGGAAGGCTTGTTCAATACCCAGGGCTCCCATAATTTCACGCATGACCTCCCCTGTAAAGTGAGAACCTCGGTCACTCTCAATTGTCTCTGGGACCCCATACCTATCTCATTCAGAAGTTTCTTGGCTGTGTTTTGTGCAGTGGCTTTGGCCACAGGATAGGCCTCTGGCCACCCTGAAAACAGATCTACACATACCAAGACTTATTCTAGGGTCCCCACTTTGGGTAGTTGGATGTAATCTATTTGCAGTCTTTGGAAGGGAAAATCGGGCCTGGGAGTGTGCCTCAAAGGTGTTTTTACTGTCCTTCCTATGTTGTGATGTGCACAAATCATACAAGCCAGAGTGAATTTGGCTGCAGCTACACTGAATCCTGGGGCATACCAGTGACTATTAACAAGAGCAGTCATGGCAGTTTTGGACAGGTGAGTATTCCCATGAGTGGCCTGGGCTGTGACTGGAAACAAAGCACGGGGCAAACACAGCTTTCCTCTAAGTTGCCATGTTCCTTTTGGGGTCATCACAGCTCCTTTCTCTATCCATACTGCCTTTTCCTCTTTGGTTGCTTGAGACTGTAAGGTTTTAAATGTTTCATAGTTGACTGGCAGGGAAATGCGCTCTTGTACTGCTGCTATCCCTACAGGATCATCTCTGGGTTTCTGTGCAGCAGCTTTTGCTGCCAGATCAGCTCGATGATTTCCCCGAGCTTCAAGGGTTTTTCCTGACGAATGGCCTTTAATTTTCATAATGGCCACCCTCGTTGGCAACAGCAGAGCGTCCATTAGGGCTTTCACCCCTTTGCCATTTTTAATTGGCTTGCCATTTGCTGTAAGGAAGTCTCTAGCCTTCCAAATTGGACCATAATCATGGGTGATCCCAAAAGCATACCTGGAATCTGTATAGATGTTTGCAGTTTTTCCCTCCGCATACCTGCAGGCCTCTTCCAAAGCCTTAAGTTCAGCTTCCTGTGCAGACATGTGAGAGGGCAGTGATTCCGCTTTGATCGTATCGTGCTGAGTGACAACTGCATACCCAGTATAAAACTTCCCCTGGACACCATACCGCGATCCATCCACAAAGAGCTCTAAATCTGGGTTTTCTAAGGGAGTATTTACCACGTGATCAAACCCTGCTGTCTCTTGGGACATTAATTGGAGACAGTCGTGTTTATCTTCCAGGTCAGGAAGATATTCAGCTAGATGACTCATACTACTACTCCCTCCCCCCTCCAGAGGCAGCAGAGTAGCTGGATTCAAAGTTGTGCACCTTCTGATGGTGACATTTGGTGGCATAAGTAGTGCACATTCTAGTCTAAGGTGTCTGGCAGTGGACAGGTGTTTAGGCTGTACTTGTGTGAGAATGGCTGAGATGTCATGAGGGACAAAAACAGTGATTGGATAATTGAGCACAATCTCAGAGCTTTTGTCAAGCATGAGTTGTACAGCCACTACCGCACGGACACAAGATGGCGCTCCTCTAGCCACTGGATCGAGTCTGGCAGAGTAATACGCCACTGGACGCTGTTGGCCAGCCCTAGCTTGTGTGAGAACAGCTGAAGCATGGCCAAGACATTCAGTGCAATAAAGTCTGAAATCTTTATTGTAGTCCGGTAGACCCAATGCTGGTGTGGAACTGATGACTAGTTTTAATGTATGGAAGTTCTCCACGGCCTTATCTGTCAATGAAAAAGGAAGAGAGGTGAGACAATCATACAAGGGTTGCATAAGAGCAGAGGCATTCTTGATCCAAGGCCTACAGTATGAGACTAGACCCAAATAGATTCTCAGAGCCCCCACTGTAGTCGGCAGAGGAATTTGTTGGACTGCAGTTATACGGTCTGGGGTGAGATGTCTAATCCCAGCAGATATACAGTGCCCTAGAAAGGTGACAGTGGTACAACAAAATTGAAGCTTCTTGCGGGAAGCTTTACAGCCATTTGCAGCCAGGAAGGTGAGAAGAGACAACGAAGTTTGTTTACACACCTCCTCTCCCGGGCAGCAGAGAAGTAAGTCATCTATATATTGGAGTAAGACAACTCCTTCAGATGGAATGGGCCAATCTGCTAAAACCTGGGCTAAGGCAGTACTGTACATACTGGGGGAATTATGGGCACCTTGTGCTAAGACCGTCCAGGTGTATTGCTTCCTGTCATGTGTGAAAGCAAAAAGATATCTGCAATCTGAATGTAATGGAACTGAGAAAAATGCATTTGCAAGATCCACCACAGTGAAATGGGTGGCGCTGTGGGGAATCTGTGCCAACAATGTATGTGGGTTTGGTACCACAGGGGTATTAAAAACTGTAGCCTCATTAACAGCCCTAAGATCATGTACCATTCTATACTGCACTGGCTGACCTTTTTCCCCCCTTTTCTTAATGGGGTACAAGGGAGTGTTACATGGAGAGGTGGTTTCAATTAGTACCCCATTATTGACAAAATCACGTACTATTTTGGTGATGGCATCCGTTTGTTGTATACTGAGGGGATATTGTGCCTTCCGAGGTAAAGGAGCACCAGGTTTACGTTCTATCATCATTGGAGGGACAGATAAACGGCCAACATCTGTAGGTCCGGAGGCCCACAGATGTGCAGGTAATTGTTGCAGCAGAAGGGACACGCCCTCTTCAGAGAGTGTAGACACGTACATGTGGAATGGATTATAATCACAGGCTGCTAAGAGACATATATCCTCCTAGTTTGCCTTGTAACTTCACAGTACAATCAGGAAGATATGTTATCTGCGCATATATTCTCTGCAACACATCTGCTCCTAGCAAATTAACAGGGGCGGTGTCACTGACTAAGAGGCGACTTAGCATTTGTTGGTTTGGGGCAAATGCAATTTGTATTGGCTTTGTGAGAGGAGTAGGAACCTCATTACCATCTACTCCTACACATGGAATACTATCCTTAGACATGAGGGATCTTTTTACGTGTTTGCTGCGAATTACAGTTTTGGCTGCTCCAGTGTCAATCAAAAAGGGGATGGGCTCCCCCCCATTGATTGCCAAGGAGACAACTGGGGCAGGCCCTAAGGTTTGAATTTTTAGTAGGGGCACAGCATTTGACTCTGGATTGCCAACTCCCTATGGGCGTCGCATTTGAGGGGGCTGAGCTCTCTCCTCCTCTTCCTCCTCCCATGGATTAGGAGTTTGGCAATCCCGCATAAAGTGCCCCACCTTGCCACAGTTAAAACATCTTAAGCGATACTTTGTGTTCCTTCCCCCTTTTTGGGGAAAGTGCTGGTATGCGGCCACACCTGCCTTCGGTCTTTTGTTGAATTCAGACTCTACCCCCTTTGCTACTTGTAACAAAATGGAGGGCTGTATAGTTCTCCATTCAGGCCTAGCTGATACCAGACCCTTGCGAATGCTTTCCCTAAGACCATCCACAAAAGCAGCACTCAAAATTCTCTCATGCATGTCTGAAGTATACTCAAAGCCCAAATCCACCCATCTTTGCTGGAGTCTAGTGTAGAATTTCTCCACACTTTCCGTTTTATCCTGATGCATATCCGACAACGTAACAGACTGATCACCTAATCGCTTTCTCCCCCATTCCGTGAGTCTTACTATGTATCGCTCACCGGACAACAAAGTAGTATCATCTCCCTCATAACATCCCACTGCAGAGGCTATAATCTGAGAGAAGGAGTCACCAGCTTTACACTGGACTAAATCTTCTAAATCCCTCCAGCAACATGAGAAAGCTTTCCGTATCTTCGCTAACTCTCTACAGAACGGCATGGGTAAGTCCTCTGGATTGGGGATTCTACTCATCATGGCCAGCATCTCACTAGGGGACCAAGGGCGATACACAGGCTCATCAGGGATGTCATTTGGACCTCTGAGAGGAGCAGCTCCAGGGTTTAGGTACCTGGGCGTACGATAGGATAGATTAGGTCGAGGTGGATTTGGCGTAGATGATATAACAGGGGAAACTGGGTGCATCAGGTTTCGCATATCCAAAAATGATGCTGGATACCCTATACTTTCCTGTGATAGAAATCCACTCAAGTCTGAAGTCGGACTTATGGGTGCATTCCTAGATTGAGTAGACTGGTCTGGAATATTTCTAGTAGGCATCATAGGGGCAATCACTGCAGGTACATTTTTAACTGATGGGACATACAATTGGGAAGGGTTATTGGCAGACATCACTGGATATAATCCAGTGTTAGGAATTATGTCCTGTCTTTGAAATCCACAGACAACACATATGCTATTTGTCTCAGCATTCCTGTGATTGCACACACACATCCATCCCCCATAAGGAGGCGGTTGCTGCTCTATGGAAAGAGTTTTAGGGGGTTGGGAAAGGCTTGAGGGAGCAGAAGGCACAGTGGGTGGTGCTGATAAGCACATTCCAGCACCTGGTGTAGAGGAGGAACTAACACAAGAAGCAATAGCATTGTTTGTTGGACCACAAGACCCAGGATTACTTACAACAGAGGTGGCGGGGGAAGGGATGCCGCATGGCAAACTGTTCTGTTCTTTGTTACTTACCACACCCAAATCCTCCATCTTACTATACCAATATTGACCATTCTTCTCAATTTCTTTCAATTTTCCATCAGTCACATCTGCAGACAACTTCCACCATAACTCTGCTTGCACCAGCCTATTATTATCTCTCAGCCACCCTTTCTTTTCTTGTAATATATTTTTCCATAAGCTTTCATTTAATCTTCCAGTTTCATGCATACCAATTGCCTGCATGAACGATTTTAACTTAGTTACTGAAACTTTTCCTTCTCTTTCTCTCATCAACTGAGCCGCTGTTAACCTTTTTTCACTCTGTCCTGCAACATTCGAATTTCCCATTATTGTAGTTGCACAAAGCTCTAACAATTGCTACTTATCAAACCCACAAACTTAAGCGTAGTTGCACAAAGCTCAAACGGAATCCAATTACTATAAGTAATCGCCACCGAACCCACAAACTTAAGCGCAGTTGCACAAAGCTCAAATGATATAATAGTATTGACCCCACAATCTCTCAAAGTGAAGACCCCTCGTCAATTCACCGGGATACAAAATCTTAATAACTTCCAATTGCCTATGAGACAATTAGTATTAACCCTTTTCCCAAGGTTCTCGTCAGAACCTTGACTGGGAGCTCAATCTACGTCACAGGATATCCGGCTCAGCTGTGTAACAACTTCAGTTTAGTTTCAGCATGTTCCACCACACAAAGAAGGAATATTTCAACAGGTTCTTTTTAACGGACAGATCAGCTATAACTTGAACCCTTATATCGCGATAACACCAATTCAACTCTTGAGAAAACACTTGGGCAAAAGACTCAGAGGAGGTTCTAAGAATAAAAGCTTCTTACCTTACTGCAGTTTATGCCTCGTCTGATGGTTTTACGCAAGTCCTCTCCTGGCGTTTGAATCGGAAGTTATGCAAGCCGTCGGTCCCTGTTCGGGCGCCAATTTTGTCGTCGCAAAATCTACGACACAACTTCTTCTTTTGTGTGGCTCCAAATCAGTTAGAATTATAAGTATGAGCTCATACAGCTTTCTCTAATGAGACCAATGCAGGCTGGTATCATGGAAAATATGCAGATCTTTATTTCAGTTACATACACTTATATAGGCAACATGAGGTAGACAAATGGGTGGTCCTAGAAGCAAGTTTATTGGCTCTGTAACAAAAAGGGAGTAGTTTACTAACTTTATTCCTGAGTTGATTGGCACATTTGAAAAATAGCAACTTAACTCCTCCTTTCTTTCACTAATTGATCTTAGAACAAAGAGAATGTACATGAGGCACCTAATTGACATTTGCCATCTAGTGGAGACAAATGTGTACTACAGGAGAAGGTAAAATCTTGACTCTCACAAAAGTACCCTAAATCTGCAAAATACTTTCATATGTAGATTTTCTCTCTATCACTGTGCCATTCCCCAGGACTGCCAAGATGCCTACTGTACCTACTGTTAACACTGACCCTGATTATATATAACCCATGACATTCTTATTACCAGTGATATAATGCGCCTAAACAGTATGTACAATGATCTCTATATACTTACCGTGGGGTCAAGGAGATCCATGTTTATGGACCAAATTTCACAAAATGGTAAATATACTATAATGCAATGGTTGAGTTGAGGCCCACTCATTATATCAAGGTAGCCTCTTTGAGTGGGTTACTACTGTAATTTGGCACATTTGCCAAAGGGCAACAGCCTCTGCAGAGACAGCACCGGCAGGCTTTAAAACCCAGCAGCCCAACAGCACCCCGCCTGCCAGGCCACACCAACCCACATGCACAGCACCACAGCAACAACAGCCACCATGCAGCACAGCAGCATGTGAACAGTAGGTATTAATCAATATGCAGTCTCTTGCTAATTAAAAATCTGTTCACATGGTGCAGTGTGACCCAGTGCTAGGAGGGCTTAGCCTTAGTTGAGATGCTGCTGAGTATCGCCACCTGCAGGTGCCATGTTACAGCAGCAGCAGTTGATGCCATGTGATCATGCTCAAAATTAGAGCAAGGACCCACTCAAAAGAGACCAGTTTTGACACGGTGAGTGAGCATATGTATTTTGATCAAATGTATATGAAGTGACCTGGTCGCGCATGTGAGAGGACGCAGCACTGACAGGCTGCCGTCCTGCCTCCATGTAATCCTGCACCATCCTGAGTCTGCAGCACTACTTGTAGCATACCAAACCCCAGGGAAAAACACGTGAGGCCCATGGTGGGCCGATGGGTGCAATAGTTCATGTACTCACGGTTAGCAGATGCCTCCCTGGGCTGGCGTACAGTGGATGGGAAGACAGCAAGAAATCCTCCGGGGCACTCTCTGTTGCAGGGAACACCAGCCAGATGGAAGTTGAGGTGCCCTTGATGGCAATTGGTGTTAGGTGCTTTTGCGGCTGGGCCCCTGGTTCGTGACGCCAGCACCGTTAGGTGCAAATGTTCAGAGTGGTAGTAAGAATGAGGAGTCGGTTGTTGTAAACCAGTTGAACATTTACTGAAGAATCAATAGTCTCTGGACAGTTGGTACAGTTCATCAATCGAAAGCGTTTTGTATAGCACAAATAATAATAAGTTCACTGGTAATCCTATTATCAGGTAGTGGCAGTTGTCAATGGAGGGATTCTTCTACTGCTGATACTTTACAGGTAAGGATCCTGGTGGTAATCCTAAGTTCACTCTTTATAGCACTCTGGCACTAAAGATGCTATTAACTATTTATTTAGGAGTTATCCTTTAACCCCTTATGGACCGGGCTCATTTTCACCATAAGGACCAGGCCATTTTTTGCAAATCTGACCAGTGTCACTTTATGTGTGAATAACTTTAAAACGCTTTTACTTATCCAGGCCATTCTGAGAATGTTTTTTCGTCACATATTATACTTCATGACACTGGTAAAATGGAGTAAAAAAAAAAAAACTTTTTTATTTATAAAAAAATACCAAATTTGCCAAAAATTTAAAAAAATGTGCAAATTTCCAAGTTTCATTTTCTCTACTTCTATAATAGATAGTAATACCAACAAAAATAGTTATTACTTTACATTCCCCATATGTCTACTTCATGTTAGGATCATTTTGGGAATGACATTTTATTTTTGGGGGATGTTACAAGGCTTAAAAGTTTAGAAGTAAATCTTGAAATTTCTCTGAAATTTTCAAAAACCAACTTTTTAAGGACCAGTTCAGGTCTGAAGTCACTTTGTGAGGCTTAAATAATAGAAACCACCCAAAAATGACCCCATTCTAGAAACTACACCCCTCAAGGTATTCAAAACTGATTTTACAAACGTTGTTAACCCTTTAGGTGTTCCACAAGAATTAATGGAAAATAGAGATACAATTTCCAAATTTCACTTTTTTGGCAGATTTTTCATTTTAATATTTTTTTATTCTATTCTATTCACCGGACGGTCGCATCATTCGCCCCCCATAAGATGCACTGCTATTTTTCCCCCACTTTTGCGAAAAATACGGTACTTCTCTACTGTAAGAATAAAGGCCAATGCATGCAGTGCATCACGTTACCGCAAAACGAACACGTTAAGTGACCATGAAGAAGCATGCTTTTCATATGCTTCACTATATGGCACGCAACGCACAGTTAAGGTGCGGCAATACTTATACTTTCCATTGTGTTGTGTTACGCTGTTACAGCGTTGCGCCCATGGTTAATCTAGCCTCTCACTGATAACTGATTAAGTAAATATTTATGGCCCTGATTCTGTAGTTTACAGAAACACCCCATATGTGGTCGTAAACTGCTGTACGGGCACACGGCAGCGCGCAGAAGGAAAGGAATGCCATACGGTTTTTGGAAGGCAGACTTTGCTGGACTGTTTTTTTTTACACCATGTCCCATTTGAAGCCCCCCTGATGCACCCCTAGAGTAGAAACTCCATAAAAGTAACCCCATCTAAGAAACTACACCCCTCAAGGTATTTAAAACTGATTTTACAAACGTTGTTAACCCTTTAGGTGTTCCACAAGAATTAATGGAAAATAGAGATACAATTTCCAAATTTCACTTTTTTGGCAGATTTTTCATTTTAATATTTTTTTTCCAGTTACAAAGCAAGGGTTAACAGCAGGGCTGTGGAGTCTGAGTCGAGGAGTCGGAGGCAATTTTGGGTACCTGGAGTCAGAGTCGGCAAAAAATGAACCGACTCCGACTCCTACTAGATTTAAATTGGAATAAAAAAAAAGCAAGTTTAAAGGTCCCAATTCACAAAAAGTTATAATTAATTACCGTATTTTTCGCCCTATAAGTCGCACCGAGGTTTTTGAGGAGGAAAATAAGAAAAAAAATATTTTGAACCAAAAGGTGTGCTTTTGGTGGGTTTTGAACTAATGGTGGTCTGTGGATGACACTATTATGGGGGCACCTGTGGAAGGCACTGTTATGGGGGCACCTGTGGATGGCACTTTTATGGGGGCATCTGTGGATGGCACTGTTATGGGGGCATCTGTGGATGGCACTGTTATGGGGGCATCTGTGGATGGCACTGTTATGGGGGCATATGTGGATGGCACTGTTATGGGGGCATCTGTGGATGGCACTGTTATGGGGGCATATGTGGATGGCACTGTTATGGGGGCATATGTGGATGGCACTGTTATGGGGGCATATGTGGATGGCACTGTTATGGGGGCATATGTGGATGGCACTGTTATGGGGCATATGTGGATGGCACTGTTATGGGGGCATATGTTGATGGCACTGTTATGGGGGCATATGTGGATGGCACTGTTATGGGGGCATATGTGGATGGCACTGTTATGGGGGATCATTGTGGGGGCATCTGTGGATTGTACTGTTATGGGGGCATCTGTGGATGACACATATATAGCATCTTATCTTATGTGTCATCCACAGATCCCCCCCATAACAGTGTCCCTGTGTAGTGAATGGGGGCCGGCATCTGTTTCTGTAATGGCAGCGGGGCCCGGTGCCTGCTTCATTCATGAAGTGGGCGGAGCAGGCACGTGACGTAGTGAGCTACGCTACGAGCGCCCACCCGGCCTCCTGACTGCCAAGAAAGTAGTACAGCGCTAGATTTAAGATGATTGGAATACTTTAACAATACCCACAAGTTAGATATGATTACTGTATACTACAGTGAGCGGGGCCCGGTGTAGTAGAATACAGTGACTGCTCCGGGCCCCGCTGCCATTACAGAAACAGATGCCGTCCCCCAGCCCCTCCTTCCTCTCAGCCTATTCACCGGACGGTCACATCATTCGCCCCCCATAAGATGCACTGCTATTATTCCCCCACTTTTGCGAAAAATACGGTACTTCTCTACTGTAAGAATAAAGGCCAATGCATGCAGTGCATCACGTTACTGCAAAACAAACACGTTAAGTGACCATGAAGAAGCATGCTTTTCATATCCTTCACTATATGGCACGCAACGCACAGTTAAGGAGCGGCAATACTTATACTTTCCATTGTGTTGTGTTACGCTGTTACAGCGTTGCGCCCATGGTTAATCTAGCCTCTCACTTATAACTGATTAAGTAAATATTTATGGCCCTGATTCTGTAGTTTACAGAAACACCCCATATGTGGTCGTAAACTGCTGTACGGGCACACGGCAGCGCGCAGAAGGAAAGGAATGCCATACGGTTTTTGGAAGGCAGACTTTGCTGGACTGTTTTTTTTTACACCATGTCCCATTTGAAGCCCCCCTGATGCACCCCTAGAGTAGAAACTCCATAAAAGTAACCCCATCTAAGAAACTACACCCCTCAAGGTATTCAAAACTGATTTTACAAACGTTGTTAACCCTTTAGGTGTTCCACAAGAATTAATGGAAAATAGAGATACAATTTCCAAATTTCACTTTTTTGGCAGATTTTTCATTTTAATATTTTTTTTCCAGTTACAAAGCAAGGGTTAACAGCAGGGCTGTCGAGTCTGAGTCGAGGAGTCGGAGGCAATTTTGGGTACCTGGAGTCAGAGTCGGCAAAAAATGAACCGACTCCGACTCCTACTAGATTTAAATTGGAATAAAAAAAAAGCAAGTTTAAAGGTCCCAATTCACAAAAAGTTATAATTAATTACCGTATTTTTCGCCCTATAAGTCGCACCGAGGTTTTTGAGGAGGAAAATAAGAAAAAAAATATTTTGAACCAAAAGGTGTGCTTTTGGTGGGTTTTGAACTAATGGTGGTCTGTGGATGACACTATTATGGGGGCACCTGTGGAAGGCACTGTTATGGGGGCACCTGTGGATGGCACTTTTATGGGGGCATCTGTGGATGGCACTGTTATGGGGGCATCTGTGGATGGCACTGTTATGGGGGCATCTGTGGATGGCACTGTTATGGGGGCATATGTGGATGGCACTGTTATGGGGGCATCTGTGGATGGCACTGTTATGGGGGCATATGTGGATGGCACTGTTATGGGGGCATATGTGGATGGCACTGTTATGGGGGCATATGTGGATGGCACTGTTATGGGGGCATATGTGGATGGCACTGTTATGGGGCATATGTGGATGGCACTGTTATGGGGGCATATGTGGATGGCACTGTTATGGGGGCATATGTGGATGGCACTGTTATGGGGGCATATGTGGATGGCACTGTTATGGGGGATCATTGTGGGGGCATCTGTGGATTGTACTGTTATGGGGGCATCTGTGGATGACACATATATAGCATCTTATCTTATGTGTCATCCACAGATCCCCCCCATAACAGTGTCCCTGTGTAGTGAATGGGGGCCGGCATCTGTTTCTGTAATGGCAGCGGGGCCCGGTGCCTGCTTCATTCATGAAGTGGGCGGAGCAGGCACGTGACGTAGTGAGCTACGCTACGAGCGCCCACCCGGCCTCCTGACTGCCAAGAAAGTAGTACAGCGCTAGATTTAAGATGATTGGAATACTTTAACAATACCCACAAGTTAGATATGATTACTGTATACTACAGTGAGCGGGGCCCGGTGTAGTAGAATACAGTGACTGCTCCGGGCCCCGCTGCCATTACAGAAACAGATGCCGTCCCCCAGCCCCTCCTTCCTCTCAGCCTATTCACCGGACGGTCACATCATTCGCCCCCCATAAGATGCACTGCTATTATTCCCCCACTTTTGCGAAAAATACGGTACTTCTCTACTGTAAGAATAAAGGCCAATGCATGCAGTGCATCACGTTACCGCAAAACAAACACGTTAAGTGACCATGAAGAAGCATGCTTTTCATATCCTTCACTATATGGCACGCAACGCACAGTTAAGGAGCGGCAATACTTATACTTTCCATTGTGTTGTGTTACGCTGTTACAGCGTTGCGCCCATGGTTAATCTAGCCTCTCACTGATAACTGATTAAGTAAATGTGTTTTTTGCAGGACTAGACACTTGTATAAGTGAAGGGAATGGATAGTCAATAGTTCAAGACTGAAGCTGTAAACCATTTGAAAAACTGCTGTCATTCAGCTAAGGCTATAAAAACTTGTAAACTCAGATTGTTAGCTTAAACTTTAAACATGACTATGGGATTCTACTAGGGAAATCATGTTTTAAAATAAATGCCCCTTCCCATGCCCCTTCCTGGATCCTCCCACTGCCCTATCTTCAACAGAATATCAGCACACAAAGGATCTGTTGGGGAGTCGGAGAGTCGGAGTCGGAAGTACCAAAAACTGAGGAGTCGGAGCATTTATCTACCGACTCCACAGCCCTGGTTAACAGCCAAACAAAACTCAATATTTATGGCCCTGATTCTGTAGTTTACAGAAACACCCCATATGTGGTCGTAAACTTCTGTACGGGCACACGGCAGCGCGCAGAAGGAAAGGAATGCCATACGGTTTTTGGAAGGCAGACTTTGCTGGGCTGTTTTTTGACAGATTTTTCATTTTAAAATGTTTTTTTTTTTTCCAGTTACAAAGCAAGGGTTAACAGCCAAACAAAACTCAATATTTATGGCCCTGATTCTGTAGTTTACAGAAACACCCCATATGTGGTCGTAAACTGCTGTACGGGCACACGGCAGCGTGCAGAAGGAAAGGAATGCCATACGGTTTTTGAAAGGCAGATTTTGCTGGACTGTTTTTTTTACACCATGTCCCATTTGAAGCCCCCCTGATGCACCCCTAGAGTAGAAACTCCATAAAAGTGACCCCATCTAAGAAACTACACCCCTGAAGGTATTCAAAACTGATTTTACAAACGTCATTAACCCTTTAGGTGTTCCACAAGAATTAATGGAAAATAGAGATACAATTTCAAAATTTCACTTTTTTGGCAGATTTTCCATTTTAATATTTTTTTTTCCAGTTACAAAGCAAGGGTTAACAGCCAAACAAAACTCAATATTTATGGCCCTGATTCTGTAGTTTACAGAAACACCCCATATGTGGTCGTAAACTGCTGTACGGGCACACGGCAGGGCGCAGAAGGAAAGGAATGCCATACGGTTTTTGGAAGGCAGATTTTGCTGGACTGGTTTTTTGACACCATGTCCCTTTTGAAGCCCCCCTGATGCACCCCTAGAGTAGAAACTCCAAAAAAGTGACCCCATTTTAGAAACTACGGGATAGGGTGGAAGTTTTGTTGGTACTAGTTTAGGGTACATATGATTTTTGGTTGCTCTATATTACACTTTTTGTTAGGCAAGGTAACAAGAAATAGCTGTTTTGGCACATTTTTTTTTTTTGTTATTTACAACATTCATCTGACAGGTTAGAGCATGTGGTATTTTAATAGAGCAGGTTGTCACGGACGCGGCGATATCTAATACAGTCCTGATCAAAAGTTTAAGACCACTTAAAAATTGGCAAAAAATCATATTTAGCATGGCTGGATCTTAACAAGGTTCCAAGTAGAGCTTCAACATGCAGCAAGAAGAAATGGGAGTGAGACAAAACATTTTTTGAGCATTCAATTTAATGAAAACAATGAATAAACTGAAACAGGCTGTTTTTCAGCTGATCAAAAGTTTACGACCACACCTCCAAAAAAAAACTAAACCCCCCCAAAACAGAAATTCTACTTCCAAACATGAATTCATTAATGAGTAGCTCCGCCGTTATTGTTTATCACTTCCAAAATTCGTTTCGGCATGCTTGATGCAAGCGTTTCCATGAGGTGAGTTGGAACATTTCTCCAAGTGGTGAAGACGGCCGCACGAAGGCCATCTACTGTCTGGAACTGTTGTCCATTTTTGTAAACTTCCCTTGCCATCCATCCCCAAAGGTTCTCAACTGGATTTAGATCAGGGGAACACGCAGGATGGGCCAAAAGAGTGATGTTATTCTCCTGGAAGAAGTCCCTTGTCCTGCGGGCATTGTGTACTGTAGCGTTGTCCTGTTGAAAAACCCAGTCGTTACCACACAGACGAGGGCCCTCAGTCATAAGGAATGCTCTCTGCAACATCTGGACATAGCCAGCGGCCGTTTGACGCCCCTGCACTTCCTGAAGCTCCATTGTTCCACTGAAGGAAAAAGCACCCCAGACCATTATGGCGCCCCCTCCACTGTGGCGCGTAGACATCTCAGGTGGGATCTGCTTGTCATGCCAGTAACGTTGGAAACCGTCAGGACCATCAAGGTAAAAATTTGTCTCATCAGAGAATAAAAATTTCTTCCACCTTTGAATGTCCTATGTTTGGTGCTCTCTTGCAAAGTCCAAACGAGCAGTTCTGTGGCGTTCAAGGGAAACAAGGTCTTTGAAGAAGTTTTTTGTTTTTGAAGCCCTTCAGTCTCAGATGCCGTCTGATGGTTATGGGGCTGCAGTCAGCACCAGTAAGGGCCTTAATTTGGGTCGAGGATCGTCCAGTGTCTTGACGGACAGCCAATTGGATCCTCCGGCTCAGTGCTGATGAAATTTTTTGGGGTCTTCCACTTGACTTTTTTGTTCCATAACCCTTTAGGATCATTTAAGAAATTCCAAATGACTGTCTTACTGCGTCCCACCACAGCAGCGATGGCGCGCTGTGAGAGACCCTGCTTATGCAGTTTAACAACCCGACCACGTTCAAATAGGGAGTTTTTTTGCCTTTGCCATCACAACGTGTGACTACCTGACAGAAAATGACAATGAATCCACATCTTTGCACAGATTTTTTTTCCATTTTTGGGCGATTATCTTAGGTAGGGTCTCATTTTTTGTGGGATGAGATGACAGTTTGATTGGCACTATTTTGGGGTGCATATGACTTTTTGATCGCTTGCTATTACACTTTTTTATAGAGCTGGTTTATACGGACGCGGCGATACCTAATATGTATACTTTTTTTTATTTATGTAAGTTTTACACAATAACAGCTTTTTTAAAACAAAAAAAATGATGTTTTAGTGTCTCCAACTTCTGAGCAATATTTTTTTTAATTTTTTTGTCTCAGGTAGGGGCTCATTTTTTGCGACATGAGGTGACAGTTAGATTGGTACTATTTTGGTGGGCGTACGCCTTTTTGATCGCTTGCTGTTGTACTTTTTGTGATGTAAGGTGACCAAAAAATGGTCTATTTAGCACAGTTGTTTTTTTTTTTTTTTTACGGTGTTCATCTGAGGGGTTAGGTCATGTGATATGTTTATAGAGCAGGTCGATACGCACGTGGCAATACCTAATATGTCTATTTTGTTTCCCCTATTTTTTACCAATTTTTTTTTACTTTATTTGGGGAAAATGACGTTTTTGTTTATTTTTACTTGAAACTTTTAAAAAAAAATTCGGGGGGGAAACTTTATTTTTTCAACTTTTTTTTCACTTTATTTTTTGTCCCACTTTGGGACTTTAACTTTTGGGGGTCTTATCCTTTACAATGCATTCCAATACTTCTGTATTGGAATGCATTGGCTGCATGAGTAATACTGTGTGTATTACTCATACACCTTCCGGCCTGTGAGATCCAGGGGGCTGGATCTCACAGGCACATCACAGGAATCGCGCTGCCTTCCATGCCATCGGGTCCCCCCTACAGTCCCATGGGGACCTGATGGCACCGCCCCGCCCGCAACATGAAAAGCCGCAAACCGCAGGTCTGAATTGACCTGCGGTTTGCGGCGATCGCCGAAATGGGGGGTCACGGGACCCCCCCGCGCATTTAGCCGAGCTGCCTGCTCAATGATTTGAGCAGGCACCTTGTTCCGATCACCGCCTGCCGCGCGGCGGTGATCGGAAATACACAGGACGTACAGGTACGCCCTGTGTCCTAACCTACCAGGACATCAGGGCGTACATGTACGCCCTGTGTCCTAAAGAGGTTAAACAAAAAAAAAAATATTTTAGTATCCCCATAGTCTGAGTCAGATTTTTTTATTTTTTGGCCGATTGTCTTAGGTAGGGGCTTATATTTTTGCGGAAGGAGAAGACGGGTTTATTGGCACTATATTGGGGTGCATCGCTTGCTATTACACTTTTTGTGATGTAAGGTGACAAAAAAATGTTTTTTTTACACCGTTTTTATTTAAATTTTTGACTGTGTTCATCTGAGGGGTTAGGTCATGGGGTATTTTTATAGAGCAGATTCTTACGGACGTGGCAATACCTAATATGTCAACTTTTTTTAAAAATTTTAGGTTTGACACTATAATATCCTTTTTTAAACAAAAAAAAAACCATTTTAGTATCTCCATAGTCTGAGAGTCAGTTTTTTTTTTAGTTCCTAGCCTATTGTCTTAGGTAGGGGCTCATTTTTTACGGGATGAGAGGACGGTTTTATTGGCATTATTTTGGGGTGCATATGACTTTAATCGCTTGCTATTACACTTTTTGTGATGTAAGGTGACAAAAAAAAGGCTTTTTTTTACACTGTTTTTATTTTATTTTTTTGACTCTATTCATCTGAGGGGTTAGGTCATGGGGTATTTTTATAGTTCAGGTTCTTACGGACGCGGCGATACCTAAAATGTCTACTTTTTTTACGTTTTACAAAATAATATTTAAAAAATAAATAAAAAATTTTGTTTTAGTGTCTCCAAAGTCATAGAGCTATAGTTTTTTTTGTTTTTTTTTCTGGGCGATTGTCTGTCGCTAAATAGAATTAGAATTGGGGAAGGGGATTATAAATTTAGTACTCCATGGAAGTGTGGTACTCCCTGAAGCAACCGTCAATGCAGAGGCCCGGATGATCGGGGCACGTGTCACACTGAGTGGTGGTGTCCTTCCGTTTCCCCCTACTGTGACACACTCTGCACTTTTTTCGGGACCGTCCCTTCTTTCCAGTATGGGGGACCACATAGTGTTGGCCAGGGACGATCCGGGCACCTCCAGTTCCCGAGGTACTCTGGCCTGCTCTTTCCCGGTCAGAAAAGATCAGGTCCTTGAGGACTGCCTCATAGAACTGCAGGAATCCCCCTGTGTTGCCAGCGCTATGGGACAGCACAAAAGAGTTGTACAAGGCAACCTGTACCAAGTTAACGGCAACTTTTTTGTACCATGCCGGGTTTTGCGCATGGCGTTATATGGCTTGAGGACTTGATCAGAGAGATCAACTCCTCCCATATACCGATTGTAGTCGACGATACAATTGGGCTTGAGGACTGTTGCCGCGGTACCTCGCACAGGGACAGGGGTGATGCCGTTACTGTGAATTGTGGACAGTACAAGGACATCCCTCTTGTCCTTATATTTGACCAGCAACATGTTTCCACTGGTAAGGGCACGGGTCTCACCCCTGGGAATAGGTACCTGGAGGGGGTAGGTAGGAAGGCCGCATTGATTTTTCCGCACGGTCCCACAAGCGGATGTGGATCTGGCGGCGAGGGACTGGAACAAGGGGATACTAGTATAAAAGTTATCCACGTACAGGTGGTAACCCTTATCTAGCAGTGGGTGCATAAGGTCCCACACAAGTTTCCCGCTAAAACCCAGAGTGGGGGGACATTCTGGGGGTTCAATACGGGAATCTCGCCCCTCGTACACACGAAACTTGTAAGTGTACCCTGAGGTACTCTCACAAAGTTTGTACAGCTTCACGCCATACCTCGCCCACTTAGAGGGAACATACTGGCGGAAAATGAGTCTCCCCTTGAAAGCAATGAGAGACTCATCAACAGCGACCTCCCTTCCAGGTACATAGGCCTCCAAACATTTGGCCCTGAAGTGATTGATGACCGGCCTGATTTTGTACAGGCGGTCATAGGCAGGATCACACGGGGGGGACATGCTGCATTATCTGCATAATGCAGGCATTTCCGAATGGCCTCAAACTGGGAACGTGTCATGGCCATACAGTAGAGTGGGGTCTGGTAGAGGACATTCCCACTCCAATACTGCCTGACACTGTGTTTTTTGACTAGGCCCATGTGCAGCACGAGGCCCCAAAACGTCCTCATCTCGGCTGCACTGACCGGAGTCCAGCCACCGGACCTAGCCAAAAAGGAGCCCGGGTGTTGAGCAATGAACTGTTGGGCGTACAAGTTCGTTTTCTCCACCATCAGATTCAAAAAGTGGTCACTGAAAAAAACCTAAAATAGTCATATTCAGTGAAGCCCACTGTGGGAATCTGGATTACTGGTTGGCCAACAAAATCAGGAATCACGGGCTCAAAATCCTCTGGGGTACACCATGCAATTTCACCGGTAGGGGGCTTAGGTGGACTTATCTGGTGGGCCGGAACACTAGTACGAGCCCCAGAACTGCTCGTACTAGTGTGGGCCAGAGGGTCCCTGGCATTGGGGGCTCATCATCATCACTAGATGATGAGGACGCAGATGACAAGAGGAAAGTGGGGTCATCCTCGTCCTCACTGGGGCTCTCGGATTCGGAGACAAGCAGGGCGTATGCCTCCTCGGCCGAGAACGTGCAGCGGGCAATAGGGGAGTGTGTGTGTGCTTGTGTGTGGGGGGACACGGGTGTTCGCTTACACTTACCTCTAAACCTAACCGGAAAAAATAAAAAATAAAAAATGAAAGCCCCAAAAAAAAAAAAATTATAAAAAATTATTCAAACTCGCTGATCAGCGGTCCGAAGCTGATCAGCGGTGGGGTGGGCGATACGCTAACAGTGACCAGACACTAAGAGTGCCGGCCACAGTCAGCGTACGCACAAAAAAATAAAACGCTTGCACCCCAAAAAATGTGGGGGGGGGGCAAGCTGCAGCACCCCTGTGGGGTCTAGGGTCACACAACTGAGTGTGCTGTGGACCCCAGACACCCGATCAGGGTGATGCTGAAAAAAAAAACTTTTTCCCCCCCCTAAACTCTCCCTAAGTCTCCCTGCCTAATCTAAGCTGTCCCTAAACCTTCCTATTCTGGGTTATCGGGTCACCGGAGACCCGAATAATCTGGAAACGCAGCAAACCGCAGGTATGAATTGACCTGCGGTTTGCTGCGATCACCGATACAGGGGGGGTCACAGGACCCCCCTCGGCATTGTCACAGAGTGCCTGCTGAATGATTTCAGCAGGCACTATGTTCCGATCACCGTCCGCCGCGCAGCGGTGATCGGAAATACACAGGGCGTCCATGTACGGCATGTGTCCTTAAGTACCGGGAAATCAGGGCGTACCTGTACGCCCTGTGTCCCCAAGAGGTTAAGGGCGTTCCCCTCACGGCAGGCAAACACATCTGCTTCATTCTTTGGCAGGAAACTCTTTTAGAAAGGTTTTTAGTTTTCACTACTACCCGGAAGGTTTAGTTAGGGATAAAGACAATTCTGCGTATTAACTGTCCATTTGTGTCCAGGTACTCGGAAAGCTACTCCTGGTCACTTGTGCTGATGAGGTCCATAAGCTATAGTTAGCTGTTACCCTCACTAGTCTCTCTGCATTTTGGTGTATAGACTTACTGTCTGGTGTTTTGTTTCTGTAGTTATCTTCTCCAGGCTTGATCAGGGCCCAGAGGAAAGGAACACAGCTACATGGTGACTTTAGCCTGTCTCTCTCCTCCATGAACTTGCTTCTCTCCCTCTCACCAACTACTAACTAACATTCCGCTCTACTCTGCTCTAAGCTAGCCACCCGCCCACTATATATATTATGTGGTGCCAGCACCACCTAGGGGCGAATGGATGTAAATGAAATTTCTAGCCAGATAAAAGAGAATACCATAAAATGCAAATAAACACATGTAAATACATTAAGATGTTTGAAGTGTCCCATTTACACACATATGTGGGACGCTGCATACCCCCCTGCTAAAACATAAGTCGTCCTCAACGTTTTCAGTGATTGAAGCTGTGGATCTCTACGTCGTCTCCTGAAATACACCAAATACACACCACAAAATAAAAATATGGGATATAAATATTGCAATGTACTACTATGACACTTCGATAACCTCCTGTAATAAGAGGGTTATGCACAACAACACATTCTAGGCAATTTATCACATACACATTTTGCCTTTTTCACATTAAAGTATTGCATATTATTGCACAAGATAGCGAAAAGGAATAATGGGCGTTGTTCTTCTTTACTTGACGGGGACAAAATGGGCGGTGATCTCACATTTGGGGCAATGCAGTCCATGACATAGTTCTAAGACAAAGTCCATCCCAGATTTGGGGTATAAATAATTTTTAATCCAAAGGGTTAATTAAAGTGCAAAGTTTTTGGTTTTAGAGGCTGTACTTTGCATAGGATAAGGCACAGGAAAATGTATTTCTGGGTACAGTTCTTAAACGTTGCATAAAACCTTTTAAAGTTCCAGATAACCTGAGAAGGGCATAAAAAGGGAATAAAAATGGCACAAAAATAAAGTGCAACTGGGATATTGCAGAATGATGGAGTCCTGGGAATACTGTACATGCAGCTTTGATTTCTGCTGATAAACTGGCCCAGAGCTTAGTATGGAGCAAATTTGGCCATATAGACATGGGTACAGTCTGATTTAGATCGGATCTTTCAGAAATGATGGGAGTATATGCAGCAGACGCCATTGCAGGCGACTGACCTGTGGTATAATTGGGTGGTTCGCATGGGGGGGTCTTCTCCTCTCTCTCTCCAATACGATTACCACACTTTTCAGATGCGGGCCTGTAGCTTGTGCTCCTCATATGTTTTGGTAGAAGTCGGCCCGACAACGACGAAGGGAGCAGTGAGGGTCTCTGTCTCCACTTTCCTGAGCGCGGTCTCCGGCGTAAGGCCTGTGCTTGCCTCCAGTACTTGCGCTGCCTCCGGTACTTGCTCAGTGTCTTTCTCGGCCATGCTGCTGGTCTCTGGCACGTCTTTCTTTCTCATGTGCTAAGCATCATCTAGGCGTGTTCAGCGTGCGCACGTACGTCATGCTCTTCTGGTGAAAGAGCCTCCCACTGGGTTCTCTTTGCATAGGGGAGGTGCTGGCATCGTTGGCATAATACAACAAAGGTGGGAGGCACATTTTGAATTACTTTGCATAAGGGGTGGCACAGTAGCTTTTCCCGCTCTTGAGGGGGTGTAACTCAGTTTTCCCGCCGCTAGCAGGGTGTAACTTAAACTAATGGTGCAGTAAATGAATCAAGAAGGCCTCCGGTGGCCATTTTAGGTTCACTGTAAAAGTCCATTCACTGACAGCAAACAGTGATAGTGACACAGAAATATGCGATTTTTCCACTTTGAACACTGTGATTTGATTGCAGATGGCTTGTATCATACATCCATGCAATTTTTAAGCAATTTAAACAGTTCTGCAGCCCAATAAAACGTTTAAAGTTTGCACTGTATTAAAGAATATTGACAGTCTCTCAGGCAAACAAGTGGGGCTTATTCTTATAAGGCAATGGCACACAGTTAGATTGCACAAATCCTGTTCGTAGTGACGCCAATTCTTTTTGTAGCATACCAAACCACAGGGGAAACATGTGAGGCTCACGGTGGACCGATGGGTGCTATAGTTCATGTACTCACGGTTTGCAGATGTCTCCCTGGGCTGGCGTACAGTGGATGGGAAGACAGCACGAAATCCTCCGGGGCAATCTCGGTTGCAGGGAACTCCAGCCAGATGGAAGTTGAGGTGCCCTTGATGGTAATTGGTGTTAGGTGCTTTTGCGGCTGGGCCCCTGGTTCGTGACGCCAGCACCGTTAGGTGCAAATGTTGAGAGTAGTAGTAAGAATGAGGAGTCGGTTGTTGTAAACCAGTTGAACATTTACTGAAGAATCAATAGTCTCTGGACAGTTGGTACAGTTCATCAATCGAAAGCGTTTTGTATAGCACAAATAATAATAAGTTCACTGGTAATCCTATTATCTGATAGTGGCAGTTGTCAATGGAGGTATTCTTCTAATGCCGATACTTTACAGGTAAGGATCCTGGTGGTAATCCTAAATTCACTCTTTATAGCACTCTGGCACTAAAGATGCTATTAACTATTTATTTAGGAGTTATCCATTAAGGGTGTTCCTCTCATGGCAGGCAAACACATCTGCTTCATTCTTTGGCAGGAAACTCTTTTAGAAAGGTTTTTAGTTTTCACTACTACCCGGAAGGTTTAGTTAGTGATAAAGACAATTCTGAGCATTAACTGTCCATTTGTGTCCAGGTACTCGGAAAGCTACTCCTGGTCACTTGTGCTGATGAGGTCCATAAGCTACAGTTAGCTGTTACCCTCACTAGTCTCTCTGCATCTTGGTGTATAGACTTACTGTCTGGTGTTTGGTTTCTGTAGTTATCTTCTCCAGGCTTGATCGGGGCCCAGAGGAAAGGAACACAGCTACATGGTGACTTTAGCCTGTCTCTCTCCTCCATGAACTTGCTTCTCTCCCTCTCACCAACTACTAACTAACATTCTGCTCTACTCTGCTCTAAGCTAGCCACCCGCCCTCTATATATATTATGTGGTGCCAGCACCACCTAGGGGCGAATGGATGTAAATGAAATTGCCAGCCAGATAATAGAGAATACCATAAAATGCAAATAAACACATGTATATACATTAAGATGTTTGAAGTGTCCCATTTACACACATATGTGGGACGCTGCATACTCACCGCTCATATGGACCACGGGCATCTTCCCTGTGTCGTGCGTCCCCTCCTGTGCCGGAATGACCCGCACCGGTAAGAAGGAGAGGGAGCAGAGAGATGTCGGGCCTCCAGCAACCCCAAAGCAAGATGGCGCCGCAGTGGAGGTACAGGCCGCGGAGGTCGCAGCCCGCCTGGTTAGATATGCACGCTTCTCTTCTGTGCCCCCTCCGACACTAACAGTTAACACCCTTGTACACCCCTTAGGTGAGCCCATCCCAGACTCTTCTGGAGGTTCTGATAAGGCTAATATCGCCCCAAAAATGGCAGCCTTACAATTAGCAGGGGGAAAGGAGATGCAGGCAGACGCCCCAGCCTCTGAGGTACCAGCTACACCTATGGAACTGGGAAACTATGAGCCCACTATTAAAGATATTTTTACTGCTGTGCAACATTGCAGCAGCTCACTACACATTCTTAATACACATATGGGCAGCCTGCAGGAAAATGTCTCCCTCATCAGGCAAGACCTCAGGCAGGTGAATAAGAGGATCAAAAAGGTGGAAGAGAGAGTGAGCACTATTGAGGATCAACTACCCCCAGTGAAGAGGGATCTCAGCAGAATCGTACATAATGTCTTTATTGATGTCCAAAACTGACGACCTAGAAAATAGGCTGCGCAGAAATAATCTCAGGATGATTGGGGTCCCTGAAAAGGCTGAGGGATGTGACCCAGTGGTGTTCTTTGAAGATTGTCTGACCCTTGAATTCGGCAAGGACTCTCTGTCTCGTGTGTTTGCCATTGAAAGAGCACATAGGGTGCCATTCCGCGCTCTGCCACCAGGGCCCCCCTGGTCAAGTCCTGATGAAGCTGCTACACTTCAGGGACAGAGATACTATCCTCAAGAAAGCCAGGGATCACCTGGATCTCCTAATCAATGGAAATAAAATATCTATCTTTCCGGATTTGTCCGCTGAGGTTCAGCGCAGAAGAGTGAAGTTCCAGGATGTGTAATGCCATCTCCGGGACTTGCAGATTCCCTATTCTATGCTGTATCCGGCCAAGCTGCGGGTAGTGGCGCATGGAGAGGTTTGCATTTTTTAAACACTGATGGATGCGGTGCAGTGGTTGGAAACCAACGAACGCTCTCTGAAAGAGACTCTTGTGGATCCTGCCCGGGTCGAGGGACGTGCCTGATAAGCGCAATATATTGCTTTTGTTTTCTAGTTCTTTTTCTTTTCCTTTTTTTTTTTTCTCTCTCTCTTGCCTTATTACTGTGGTTTATCTCTGCAATACTAGACATATGATAGAATTGTACTAATACTCATTATTGGTAGGATACCTCTACTAGAGTATATATGTTTGCTTTAGGCCATTCGTTTCAGAGGACGCAGTTATATAGTACATCATTTGCGTAACTGTTGCACACTGCAGACTGTAACATATAGGAGGCAGGTTGGAGAAGTAATCTTGCTTAATGTTTACTCAAAGCATGTCTTTGTTAGTTTTTTTAATATGCTGGCGCCCGGCTACAGGAAGGTTTTTTGCCCCGTGTGTATTTTTTAGGTTACATTGTTTATGGAACGCATTTTTTAAATATGACAACATGTTTACAATGTTTTTATATGGGTTTGGGGATTGGGTGGGTTCAGCGGTGAGATGGGTACAATAATAATTTGGTTTTGGAGGGGAGGGTGGTCAGAGCACCAGAGTATGCGAGATATTTCTCCTGGCATGACTTACTACCATGCAGAATATGGCTGACAAACTTAAAATTGTAGGATGGAATGTTAGTGGACTGGGAGAGGCAGCAAAATGTGCTGTGGTATTTCTTGTGCTGCAGAATTATCAGCCTGCAGTGATATGCCTGTCAGAGACACATCTGGTTTCCCCCTCTACTCACTTGATGCACAAACCATGGGTGGGTCACTCATATCACTCTACACTTTCCACGCATTTAAGTGGGGTGAGTGTTCTTGTACACAAATCTCTACCATTTATCTGTCACTCGTCTCGTATAGATCCTATGGGTAGATATGTTTGCCTATATTTTACCTGTTACCACTCCTCCTTTGTCCTAGTTGCGGTATATATCTCCTCCCCCCCTATTGTGGGGACGTTTTGAAAGAGATAATGGCCTATGTTGAGGCGCT
This sequence comes from Bufo bufo, assembly GCF_905171765.1. NCBI lineage: Eukaryota > Metazoa > Chordata > Amphibia > Anura > Bufonidae > Bufo > Bufo bufo. Next base: position 328,911,653 of record NC_053391.1, on the reverse strand, counting down.
CCCTCCATGTCCCATTTTAATAATAGGTGATTTTAATACTTGTCCGTCCACAAGGTTGGACAGGGTGGGAGTGTCGGGTGCAGATAGAGACACTAATTTTGCCACAGTATTACGAGAGCATGATATCTGGCGGGTGATGAATCTGGATATACGCCGCTTCTCCTATTTTTCCAGCTCTCACGACTCTCTCTCTAGGATTGACCTGGCTATAAGATCCCCGGATATGTTGTCTTGGGTGGTGGATGCTAACTACCTAACGAGAGGCCTATCTGACTATTCCCCTATACAAGTGGTGCTTCAATTGGGTGAAAGGAGACCTCTTGGGGTTGGAACATGGAGACTCAACCCTTTTTGGCTGCAGCTGGTGGATGAGGAGGGGGGTATAATGGGAGAGCTTCGGGAATTCTTTACTAATAATAAAGGGTCAGCACCTATGGGAGTAATGTGGGATGCCTGTAAGGCATTTATCCACGGACTATACATCCAGCGGATTAGTCGCCACAAAATGAGGTCAAGAGATACTTTAAAGCAGCTCTAGGACCTAGTTATGGAGACAAGACTTTGGAGACCGGTCTGGGCTTCATATAAACTAGGACAAGTCCATTCTGTTCCTGCTGGACCCGGCCCCCGTTGGTCTCTCCCTCCTGTCCACTCAGCTGCAGGTTGCTCACAACTTCAAGTATTTGGTTTCATCAAATATTGGGCACTACGTGAAAAATAATATAGATCCACTCCTGAACAACATGTCTGAAAAAATCAATGCGTGGTGCAAACTGCCAATGTCTGAAATAGGTAGAAGTAACCTCCTGAAAAGGATACTTATGCAGAAACTTATGTATGTCCTACATAACTCCCCTGTTTGGATCTCACAATGGATTTTTTTTAGAATACAAAGGTTGTTTAGAAGCTTGATCTGGCGCAAAAAAGGGCCAGGATCCGGTTGGATAATTTACAAAGAGGGAAAGATACAGGGGGTCTCTCTATTCCTAATCCATGTCTATATTTTATTTCCTCACAAATGCAGCAATTAAGGGGTTGGGGGAGGTCTCCTGGGGACAACGCATCTGTGCCGCTGATAGCCCACATTATAGAAAATTATAGTGGATATCCTACACTTAATTTGATATATAAGATTTTGCATAAGTGTCGTGACTTGCTGTATATACAGGGCTTCACTCAGGTCACCCCTCTATGGAGGAATCCTCAGTTGCCTGAAATGTTTCGCCTAGAGGGGTTCTTCCCTTGGGAACGGAAGGGTGTGGTGTTCTTGCATCAGCTGCAAAAAGATGGTGTGTTTAAATCATTCGAACAATTTAGGAATGAGTTTGCTCTTCCTCATATGGCCTTTTATCAATTTTTGCAATTCTGACATGTATTCCAAGCTCAGGCAAGGTCTGTGTCGCTTACATGTACAGTAGTACCATTGTTGCAACAGATTCTCACATGCGGCTCCTCGAGTGGATTAATATCCTCCATATACAGAAGCCTGTTCGTGAAATCTGTGAAGCATGACCCCTTGGTGGTCAAACAAAAATGGGAGGGGGAGGTTGGTTCTATTTCAGAGGACCAATGGAAAGCAGTACTGGCACAGACAGCTCAGTTATCAGTTTGTGAGGGTCAGCGTATGTCTCAATTCCGTGTATACCGGACTCTATCATTTCTGTTCAAGATCGGGGTTAGAAACGATGCTTCCTGCCCCAGTTGTGGGGAGAGTCCTGCATCCCTGATGCACATGTTTTGGGAGTCTATGGAGCTTCAGAATTTCAGGACAGGCATGTTAACTTGTATTAAAGAGGCATATCACACGGTTTATTTAATAACATTCTGTTACATTTGAAAGGGTATATTTCTATATCGTGTGCTTCCATTATTGAAAATTGGATGTCAATTATGGAAAATGTCTTGATATCTTTCTGAATGTTCAATGGGATTGCATGTACTCCTCCCTTTATCTCTTTATCTTCTTTACGGGTTTCTATTTTTTTTTCCTGTATATTGAAAACTTGTTAATAAAAAATTATCTGATAAAAAAAAAATGTATTTTTGTATTAAAATGATTTGTGGCAAGTGGCAGGGGAGCACAAAGCCTTCCTGCCGCCTGAGACAAAAATTGAAATGGCACCCCTTTTCCCATGCTAAATTCTTGAACTAACCCCTTCCTGCCAGAGGTGTAACTTGAAAATTCTGGCCCCTAGTGTAAAATCTATGACAAAGCTCTCCCAGCATGCACTTTCTACAATACCGGTGTCTTCTTATGTGGCACAAGGGTCTTTGGGCCCCATAAGTCCCCTTGGCCCCCTAGTGACTGCTGCCTCTGCACCCCCTCTAGCTACGCCTCTGGCCTCGTGGACATGTTTATAAATTATGCTTAGCAGCAATAGAGCACTGCTTTGTGAATCAAGGGAAGACCACAGCACTCATCCACTAATGGCTTTTGTGGGTGCACGTCCCAAGTTGATTCCTTCCACCACAGAAAGCTATATATATCGTTCCTATTGAGTTTGAGACAGTACGCCAAAGGAGTGATATTCAAGAGTTCAGTTTTTATTTGTTCAAATTTCAACACCAGTGGAACATTTCTTACAACGTTTCGGGCCCAATTTTGGTGCCTTTCTTTAGGCTGTGTCTGGGGGAGTTCAAATGCACGCTGTGGATTTGAACTCCCTCAGACACAGCCTGAAGAAGGGCACCAAAATTGGGCTCGAAACGTTGTAAGAAATGTTCCACTGGTGTTGAAATTTGAACGAATAAAAACTGAACTCTTGAATATCACTTCTTTGGCATACTGTCTCAATAGAGCAATGCTAGGCATGTGGATATGCGATCCATGTCTTTTTTTCTCTATAGTTTAGCATATAGCAGATGAAGTCATCATATTACGGTATGTTTGGACCTTTCTGTAATGGGAAATGAAATCCTGGTCCGCGCCAGGCATCTGTCCTGTGTCATGTTTCTATACTGATGCATGGTATATTTTGCTGGTTTCCAGCTTGCGGTTTTGTATACATTTCTCTCTTGTTACATGGTGTCACACTGGGAGTGCCCTATTCTCCATTCTGGTAGCGACAATACATTAAAATTCCTGTCATGCTTCTGCTGCCGGCGATGCCAAGTGTTTATTTTCCTTTCTTACTGCGCCAGTTACTGTAAATGTTATTGAGCAGCCTCTCCAAAGGAAGGAGCTTCAGTTTCATTAGAAGTAGGCCCCTTTAACTATTTACTCTACATAGTAACATGTGAGACCTATGTCGGCTGTGGTGGTGAACTCCTCAAAGATCAAGTTTTTCCTTATTTGGCTTTTGTTCTCGTATACTCCACATAATCGTTCTCTGTAGCTCCACACATCTTTCCATATAAATAGTTCTCTCAATGCCAATGTGGCACACCAAGTATCTAAAGCATCTGGATCTAACCCAATATTGAGGCCAGCCGCAACACAGTTCATGAGGCTTAAAAGAAGACCATCATCCACATTGCTTCTTTTTTTTGGGGGGGGGAGTATAATTCATAAATATCCCTTTTCTTCACTTTTTTGATTCCGTGTGCTCTGGTTGTGCCTTTTTCATGCATTGGTAGGACTGGAAAAACACCAAAAAATATGTATAAAAATATGCCACCTAAAAACACCACCTAAAATTCTAGAACCTGTAGTGCTTGTACACAAACTACAGTGTACATTGTGATGCTGGCCACAGACATGAGATAGCTGCCAGTTAAAAAACAATCAACTATCTTCCTAACACCATTGGCAAGCAAGTTTGAATCACGCAATTGCAAGTGTTTACGTTTCAATAGGGAAAGACAGATGTTAAAAGGGTAACCTGGGTTTTAAGAAAGTTGTCTATGAGCTGGAAATACTATAAAAAAATTATTATTGTCACCCATTAATCCCACCATATCGGCGGTCCTGCTATGGTAATACAGTGATGATGTCACACACACCTAAGCCTAGCCTTAAAGGGGTTGTCCGGGTTCAGAGCTGAACCCGGACATACCCATATTTTCACCCAGGCTGCCCCCCTGATGTTTGCATTGGAGCATCTCATGCTCCGATGCGCTCCCTTGCCCTGCACTAGATCACGCAAGGCAATGGCTCTTTTGTTTACAATAACACACTGCCGGGCTGAAGTTTCCGCCCAGCAGTGTGTTGGTTGACGTCACCGGCTCTGATGGGCGTGCTTTAGTGCTGCCCTAGCCGTTTTACTGCTAAACCCCGCCCATCAGTGCCGGTGACATCACCGGGCTTCCTGGCAGCCCCATGGAGAGCCCGGTTCGTCACCGGAACTCCTGAAAATGCCTTTGCCCTGCGCAATTTAGCGCAGGGCAAAGTAAAGCATCGGAGCATGAACTGCCCCGATGCTCAAGTCAGGGGGGCTGCCTGGGTAAAAATGGAGGTATGTCCCAGTTCAGCTCTGAACCCCTTTAATGGTGATGCTGCATGCACGGGTTGTGATGATGTGAATGATGTATGTGATATCATCGCTGTAGGGATGACACAGAACACCACTGTGGGAGATTTAACATTTTTTTAAATAATATTTTATGCTCATCGGCTACTTTCTTGAAATCACAGAAAACCTTTTTTAATTCCAGACCCCTCTGCCAAAAACTTGTACTCAGCTATTTAAGGCCTCTTTCACACAAGCGAGTTTTCCGTCGCGGTGCGATGCGTGAAGCAAACGCATAGTATCCAGACTGAATCCTAGCCCATTCACTTCAATGGGTCTGTGTATATGGGCATCATTTTTCACGCATTGCTTCTGCATTCAGCAGCACGTTCTATATTCTGCAGATTTTAGAAGTGAATGGGGCTCGCGTGAAAACCGGATTGCATCCAGATGAAATCCGGGTACAGTCTAGATCAGTGGTGGCGAACCTATGGCACGGGTGCCAGAGGCGGCACTCAGAGCTCTCCCTGTGGGCACCCACGCCCTGGAAAAAGTCTAAGGTGTACCAATATGCCTTAGACTTTTCCTGCAATTCATCAGCGCAGGGCGCACTATGAACAGCGCAGGCAGCGCACTGAATGTAGGCAGGCTGTTATAGCTAAATGATTAAGTACATGGAAGATATACTATATTGGACTGTATAGTATTCAGGGTAAATTGCCGTGTTGGCACCTTGTGATAAATAAGTGTGTTTTGGGTTGCAGTTTGGGCACTCGGTCTCTAAATGGTTCGCCATCACTGGTCTAGATGCACTGCGTTTTTCACTGATGGTTGCTCGGAGATGCAGTTTTTTAATTCTTTCGTTTTTTTTCATGCATGTGAAAAACGCATCAAAAACTGATTGTACCCACGCAGAAAAAACTGAAACACTAAACAAAATTGCAGACAAAACTAACTGAACTTGTGTGCAAAACCATCAGTTTTTTCCAGAACAAATCATGACACAATCTTTAAAGGGGTTGTCCGGGTTCAGAGCTGAACCCGGACATATGGCCATTTTTACCCAGGCAGCCCCCCTGACTTGAGCATCGGAGCAGTTCATGCTCCGATGCTCTCCTTTGCTAAATCGCGCAGGGCAAAGGCATTTTATGGAGATCTGGTGACATACCTGGCTCTCCATAAGGACTGCTAGGCGGAGGCTTCCACCCAGCAGTAAACCCCGAGACATCACCGGAACTAATGGGTACGCTTTAGCGCAGCCCTAGCTGTAAAATGGCTAGGGCAGCGCTAAAGCTCGCCCATCAGAGCCGGTGGCGTCACCGGTAACACTGCTAGGCAGAAGTCTCTGTTTAGCTGTCCTTATTGAGAGCCGGGTACGTCACCAGGAACACTTCTGGGCGGAAGTCTCCGTTTAGCAGTCTTTATGGAGAGCCTGGTACGTCACCAGGAACACTTCTGGGCGGAAGTCTCCGTTTAGCAGTCTTTATGGAGAGCCCGGTACGTCACCAGGAACACTGCTGGGCGGAAGCTTCCGTTTAGCAGTCTTTATGGAGAGCCCGGTGCGTCACCCGGAACACTGCTGGGGGGAAGTCTCCGTTTAGCAGTCTTTATGGAGAGCCCGCTACGTCACCAGGAACACTGCTGGGCGGAAGCTTCCGTTTAGCAGTCTTTATGGAGAGCCCGGTGCGTCACCAGGAACACTGCTGGGCGGAAGCTTCCGTTTAGCAGTCCTTATGGAGAGCCCGGTGCGTCACCAGGAACACTTCTGGGGGGAAGTCTCTGTTTAGCAGTGTGTTATTATAAACAAAAAAGCCCTTGTCCTGTGTAATGCAGCACAGGTCAAGAGAGAGCATCGGAGCATGAAATGCTCTGATGCTGATACCACAGGGCCTGCCTGGGTGAAAATTGGGATATGTCCGGATTCAGCTCTGAACCCAGACAACCCATTTAACTATAGTGGCAATGTGTGATTAATACAAAATCTCATTTCAAACATACCTGAAATTAAATCTGAGATAATATTGTGATGCTCCATGTGCTCTGTCCAGAAGCATTCCTCTCTTATTCATGTTTACTGCAGCACTGTTCTTTTCAAGTCATGAGAGGGTATGTTGGCGAACACAGTTTTGTGTGGAGATGTCAACATTGTTTGCCTCCTATCGGGGAAGATTCCTGCTGTAGCCCAATAGCACAAAGGAAGATAATAGGTTAAAAATGCAGTCAGTATGTCTGCCAACATAGAATGCTGTACTTCATTGGGGGAGATTTATCAAATCTGGTGTAAACTGAAAACTGAGTTGCCTAGTTTTGATAAATCTACCCCCATAGGTGCAAAATTATTATTATTTATAACGCAAGCTTCCTCTTGTGACAGTTGACAGAAGGCTTTGTGGAAGACTCTTGGACAATCCAAGGGAAAGTGTGAGAAGTGGTACAGTGTCTATGATGTAACATGGACATCTTGATGCAGGCAGCATTTTTCCATGACTGCAGGAAGTGGCAAATCAACTAATAGTGGCAACAGATCTGTGTTGCGGAAGCAGATATGGCTCGGCTGTGTCACTTAAACAGATTTGCCATGGTGCTACTCCTAAGGGTGCTCCTAAGATTTGCCTTGGGGCTACACCTAAGGACACTATCTAAATGGCCCCCCTGGTCATCACCCTGTACAGAGATCTGCATTTCACTGTAGAGGAACCACCAGGTTGCTACATCTTGGAGTACTCATGTTCAAGTGACTGCTGACCCACGAACTAGAAAACTAGAACCTATTGCTCAGGCACCTCCCAATAGGGAAAGGTGCCTTAAGTACCTCAGGGTATCCAGCCATTTGCTGGGGAAGATTAGGGCGCCCAGAAGCTGGCAATGTAAGAGATAAATAGAGCATATGCACCTTATGGGAAGAAAGAGCAACTGTTGGCAAGAAGCAGGCCACAGCCTGAGGGGTTGTGCAGAACTATTCCAGTGGCTGGGACCCAAGGGTAGGAGGAGTGAGATGCCAGTGGGTCTGAGCCACCTGAACCCAGGAGTGGGGGAACAGTTAAGTAGAGCGGTTGCTGTGGCTGTCAGAGAGAGCTGAGTGGTGGGGGCATGGACACTCTGAATATTTGTACTTTCAGTTAATGCTACTTTCACACTCGCGTTTTGGCTTTCCATTTGTGAGATCCATTCAGGGCTCTTACAAGCCGTCCAAAACGGATCAGTTTGCATTCTAATGCATTCTGAATGGAAAAGGATCCACTCAGAATGCAGCTGCTTGCAGCGTTTTGGTGTCCGTCTGATGAAACAGAACCAAACGGATCTGTCCCGACACACAATGTAAGTCAATGGGGATGAATCCATTTTTCACTGGCACAATCTGGCACAATAGAAAACGGATCTGTCCTCCATTGACTTTCAATGGTGTTCAAGACGGATCCGTCATGGCTATGTTAAAGATAATACAAACTGATCCGTTCTGAACGGATGCAGACGGTTGTATTATCTGAACGGATCCGTCCATGATGGATCTGCACAAAACGCGAGTGTAAAACACTGTCAACAATGCGTTAACCGATAGCTGTATATGTCATAGTCACTCTGACTAATGTTGTCTTTGCATTAAAGAGCTTGAAAGAGAATTTAAAAAAAAATAATTGTAAAAATATATATATATGAGTCCTAGGAATTTCAGGCCAATTGGAGCCATTTTGATTCTGATCGTATTTATTCGTACTTGAGCAGAATTTTCCAACCAATTCATTCGAATCGGACCCAGAAAAAATTTCAAGAAATTTTCTCATCTCTATGTAACACAAGATTAGGATTTTTACCCTTGTATGGAATAGATAAAGTTATATATTTTTTTCTTTGCTACCTGTAAACATCCTCTACTCCCACCCTGAGGTGCAAATGGTGGTGTCATTTTATTTTGTATATTTTTCCTAAAGAAATGGATGGAAATCTTCCTCTTTTGGGGGAGAATTGTATGGGATTTACAGTGCCTCGTATTTTAGTACATTACAGCCTTAAGTTCAATGTTTTCTTAATCTGAGTTTTATGTGATGGATCAGAACACAACAGTCTAAGTTGGTGAAGTGAAATGAGAAAAATGCATAAATAAAACTATTGTTTAGAAATAGAAAACTGAAAATTGGCATGTGTGTATGTATTCATCCCCTTTGTTAGGAAGCCCATAAAAAGCTCTGGTGCAACCAATTACCTTCAGAAGTCACATAATTAGTGAAATGATGTCCACCTTTGTGCAATCTAAGTGTCACATTATCTGTTATTAAATATACACACCTTTTTTAAAAGGCCCCAAAGGCTGCAACACCTAAACAAGAGGCATCACTAACCAAAGACTGCCATGAAGACCAAGGAACTCTCCAAACAAGTAAGGGACAATGTTGTTGAGAAGTACATGTCAGGGTTAGGTTATAAAAAAATATCCAAATCTTTGATGATCCCCAGGAGCACCATCAAATCTATCATAACCAAATGGAAAGAACATGGCACAACAGCAAACCTGCCAAGAGACGGCCGCCCACCAAAACTCACAGACTGAACAAGGAGGGCATTAATCAGAGTAGCAGCACAGAGACCTAAGGTAACCCTGGAGGAGCTGGAGAGTCCCACAGCAGAGACTGGAGTATCTGTACATAGAACGACAATAAGCCATACGCTTCATAGAGTTGGGCTTTATGGCAGAGTGGCCAGAAGAAAGCCATTACTTTCAGCTAAATGGAGGAAGGTGCTCTGGTCTGATGAGACTAAAATGGAACTTTTTGGTCATCAACGAAAATGCTATGTCTGGTGCAAACCTAACACATCACATCGCCCAAAGAACACCATCCCCACAGTGAAACATGGTGGTGGCAGCATCATGCTGTGGGGATGTTTTTAAGCAGCCGGGAGTGGGAAACTGGTCAGAGTTGAGGGAAAGATGGATGGTGCTAAATACAGGGATATTCTTGAGCAAAACCTGTACCACTCTGTGCGTGATTGAGGCTAGGACAAAGGTTCACCTTCCAGCAGGACAATGAACCCAAACACACTGCTAAAGCAACACTTGAGTGGTTTAAGGGGAAACATGTAAATGTGTTGGAATGGCCTAGTCAAAGCCCAGATCTCAATCCAATAAAAAAAATCTGTGGTCAGACTTAAAGATTGCTGTTCACAAGCGCAAACCATTCAACTTGAAGGAGCTGGAGCAGTTTTGAAAGGAGGAATGGGCAAAAATCCCAGTGGTAAGATGTGGCAAGCTCAGAGACTTATCCAAAGTGACTTGGAGCTGTTATTGCCACAAAAGGTGGCTCTACAAAGTATTGACTTTGGGGGGAGGGGGGGTGAATAGATATGCACATTGACTTTTTCTGTTATTTTGTCCTACTTGTTGTTTGCTTCACAATAAAAAAAATAAAAAAAAACATCTTCAAAGTTGTGGGCATATTCTGTAAATTAAATTATGCAAATCCTCAAACAATCCATGTTAATTCCAGGTTGTGAGGCACCAAAATACGAAAAAAGTCAAGGGGGGTGAATACTTTTGCAAGGCACTGTATATCACTGTGCCTTTAACATTGCAATGACGGATCCGTCATGAACATCATTGAATTTGTTTTTATTTTAGTAGAAAAACTTGTCAGAGACTCAAAAGTCCTTTTAAGGACTATTGTTTTGTGTGGCAGCAGCAATATATATTTTTAGCGCAACTTGTGCTAAATTGCTAAAACTTTACAGACCCAAAAGTCCTTTTAAGGACTATTGTGTGTGGCAGCAATATCTATTTTTAGCGCATCATGCGCTAAATAGCGTGCAATAGTTAGGCCGCTGCAGACAGCGACATTATCTGTGTTACATCTCCCGTGTAACATGTGCACATCCAAAAAATATCTGTGATATCCAGTGTACTTTTTCCGTAGACGGTGTCCGCTGCGGACAGTGACATTAGCTGTGCTAAATTTCCTGTGTAACGTGTGCACATCCAAAAAATATCAGTGACATCCCGTGTACTTTTTCCGTAGACGGTGTCCGCTGCGGACAGTGACATTAGCTGCGCTACATCTCCTGTGTAACGTGTGTACATCCAAAAAATATAACTGACATCCAGTGTAATTTTTCTGTAGACGGTGTCCGCTGCGGACAGGGACATTACCTGGGATACATCTCCTGTGTAACGTTTCCACATCCCAAATACCTGTGACATTCCCTGTAATTTTATATTATCTTCTGCTGACATCAGCGACATTATCTGCGGTATTTCTCCTGTGTAACGTTTCCACATCCCAAATACCTGTGACATTCCCTGTAATTTTATCTTAGCCGCTGCTGACATAAGCGACATTATCTGCAGTATTTCTCCTGTGTAATGTGTGCGCATCCCAAATCCCTGTGACATTCCCTGTAATTTTATATTAGCCGCTGCTGACATCAGTGACATTATCTGTGGTATTTCTCCTGTGTAACGTGTGCGGATCCCAAAAATATCTGTGACATCCAGTGTACTTTTTACATAGATGGTGTCCGCTGCAGACAATGACATTAGCTGCGCTACATCTCCTGTGTAACGTGTGCACATCCAAAAAATATCAGTGACATCCAGTGTACTTTTTCTGTAGACGGTGTCCGCTGCGGACAGTGACATTAGCTGCGCTACATCTCTTGTGTAACGTGTGCACATCCAAAAAATATCAGTGACATCCAGTGTACTTTTTCCGTAGACGGTGTCCGCTGCGGACAGTGACATTACCTGGGGTACATCTCCTGTGTAACGTTTCCACATCCCAAATACCTGTGACATACCCTGTAATTTTTTATTAACCACTGCTGACATCAGCAACATTATCTGCGAGTATATCTCCTGTGTGACGTTTCCACATCCCAAAAATATCTGTGACAGCCAGTGTACTTTTTCCGTAGACGGTGTCCGCTGCGGACAGTGACATTAGCTGTGCTACATCTCCTGTGTAACGTGTGCACATCCAAAAAAATATTAGTGACATCCAGTGTACCTTATCCGTAGACGGTGTCTGCTGCAGACAGTGACATTAGCTGCGCTACATCTCCTGTGTAACGCGTGCACATCCAAAAAATATGTGACATCCAGTGTACTTTTTCCATAGACGGTGTCCGCTGCGGACAGTGACATTACCTGGGATACATCTCCTGTGCAACGTTTCCACATCCCAAATAACTGTGACATTCCCTGTAATTTTATATTAGCCGCTGTTGACATCAGCGACATTATCTGCAGTATTTCTCCTGTGTAATGTGTGCGCATCCCAAATCCCTGTGACATTCCCTGTAATTTTATATTAGCCGCTGCTGACATCAGTGACATTATCTGTGGTATTTCTCCTGTGTAACGTGTGCGGATCCCAAAAATATCTGTGACATCCAGTGTACTTTTTACATAGATGGTGTCCGCTGCAGACAATGACATTAGCTGCGCTACATCTCCTGTGTAACGTGTGCACATCCAAAAAATATCAGTGACATCCAGTGTACTTTTTCTGTAGACGGTGTCCGCTGCGGACAGTGACATTAGCTGCGCTACATCTCTTGTGTAACGTGTGCACATCCCAAAAATATCAGTGACATCCAGTGTACTTTTTCCGTAGACGGTGTCCGCTGCGGACAGTGACATTACCTGGGGTACATCTCCTGTGTAACGTTTCCACATCCCAAATACCTGTGACATACCCTGTAATTTTTTATTAATCACTGCTGACATCAGCAACATTATCTGCGAGTATATCTCCTGTGTGACGTTTCCACATCCCAAAAATATCTGTGACAGCCAGTGTACTTTTTCCGTAGACGGTGTCCGCTGCGGACAGTGACATTAGCTGTGCTACATCTCCTGTGTAACGTGTGCACATCCAAAAAAATATTAGTGACATCCAGTGTACCTTATCCGTAGACGGTGTCTGCTGCAGACAGTGACATTAGCTGCGCTACATCTCCTGTGTAACGCGTGCACATCCAAAAAATATGTGACATCCAGTGTACTTTTTCCATAGACGGTGTCCGCTGCGGACAGTGACATTACCTGGGATACATCTCCTGTGCAACGTTTCCACATCCCAAATAACTGTGACATTCCCTGTAATTTTATATTAGCCGCTGTTGACATCAGCGACATTATCTGTGGTATATCTCCTGTGTAATGTGTGCGCATCCCAAATACCTGTGACATTTCCTGTAATTTTATATTAGCCGCTGCTGACATCAGCGACATTATCTGCGGTATTTCTCCTGTGTAACGTGTGCGCATCCCAAAAATATCTGTGACATCCAGTGTACTTTTTCCGTAGACGGTGTCCACTGCGGACAGTGACATTAGCTACGCTACATCTCCTGTGCAACGTGTGCATGTCCAAAAAATATCAGTGACATCCAGTGTACTTTTTCCGTAGACAGTGTCCGCTGTGGACAGTGACATTACCTGGGGTACATCTCCTGTGCAACGTTTCCACATCCCAAATACCTGTGACATTCCTTGTAATTTTATATTATCAGCTGCTGACAACAGCGACATTATCTACTGTATTTCTCCTATGTAACGTGCGCGCATCCCAAATACCTGTGACATGCCCTGTATTTTTGTATTAGCCGATGCTGACATCAGCGACATTATCTGCGGTATATCTCCTGTGTGATGTTTCCACATCCCAAATACCTTTTTGAATTTTTTGGCGCATACACTTACAAATCCTACGCTACTGTACGTGTGACATACTTTCAAGCATATATAACATTTAATATGAAGAAGGCGAACAGTAAGGGACAGGGAAGTGGCCGTGATGCTGATGGTGCGCGCAGAGGCAGTGGCCCTGGGCGCGTTGAAACTGTGCCTGCTGCCAGAGCACAAGAAAAACAATCATCCACGATACCTAGCTTCATGTCGCAGTTTGCAGGGCGGCGCAGGACAACGCTCTCTAAGTCAGACCAGTGGGACCAGGTGGTTCGATTGCAGCAGATAATGCTTCCAGTCGGTTAAGCACCACCATTTCTTCCACCAAGTCCAGTCTCAGTAGCCAAGAGTCTGGTCAACACATTCCTTACCCTGATCCTCCTTTCTCCCACCATGGAGAGTCTTTCCAAACAAGTGATCCCACACTGCGATATTCCGAGGAGCTCTTTTCAGTGCCATTCCTTCATTTGGGCCTCTCGACAAGCCCGCTTGAAGAGGGACATGAGATCTTGTGCCCTGATTCCCAAGCTCTTGAGCATCCACAGTCACAAGATGTCGGTGTGTTTCACAAGGTGGATGATGATGATGAGACACAGTTCCCAATAAGTCAACGGAAATTATTGTCTCAAGAGGTTGATGATAAGGATGAGACACAGTTGTCAGTAACTGAAGTTGTTGCTAGGTCAACAAGTCAGAATGAGCAGAGTGAGGAAGTGGAAGAGGAGGTGGCGGACGATGACGTCACTGACCCAACCTGGGACGGTGGCAAGCCGAGCGAGGACAGAAGTAAATAGGAGGAGGGATCCGCAGCACCGCAACAGGCTTGAAGAGGCGATGGGGTGGCAAAAGGGAGAAGGCGCGCCACACCAAACAGGCTCACAACTGTTCCCCGGAGCACACCCTTGCGGAAATCTCCCTTGCCAAGGGGTAGGTGTTCCGCAGTCTGGTGCTTTTTGGGGAAAGTGCGGACGACAAAATAATTGTAATTGGCAACCTGTGCCATACAAAAATGAGCAGGGGCGTGAACACTAGCAACCTCACCACCACCAGCTTGATCCGCCACATGGCATCAAAGCACCGTAATAGCTGGGCCGAACGCCTGGGTTCACAATCTGTGTCTGCGGGTCATACCACTGCCTCCTCTTCACCTGTGTTACGTGCTGGCCAATCCCCTGTCGAAGGCACAGGACTGGATGCCTCCCGCCATGCACCTGGACCTTTGCAAGCACCATCAGCAACCACATCCACTTCCGTGTCCCAGCGCATTACCCCAGGCATTCGAACGCAAGCGCAAATACCCAGCCACCCACCCACAGGCCATAGCACTAAACGCGCAACTTTCCAAATTACTGCCCTGGAAATATTGCCATTTGGACACTGAGGCCTTCTGCAGCCTGATGTCGGCGGCCGTCCCTCGTTACGCAGTCCCCAGCCACCACTATATTTCACGGTGTGCCGTGTCCGCCTTACACCAGCATGTGTCCCATAACATCACCCATGCCCTGACCAACACAGTTACTGGGAAGGTACACTTAACCACTGACACATGGACAAGTGCTTTCGGCCAGGGATGCTACATTTCCCTGATGGCACACTGGGTGAACGTTGTGGAGGGCGGGAGCGAGTCATACCCTGGGATGGCACAGGTGCTACCGATGGCAAGGATTGCGGGCCCTAATTCCATCAGGGTTTCTGCCATCACCTATGTTAGTGGCTCAAACCCCCACTTCTCCTCCTCCGCCTCCACTTCCACCTCAGAATTATCCTCTTGCAGCACCAGTCAGCCATCAGTCGGAAGCTGGAAGCAGTGTAGCACTGCAGTGGGGAAGCGTCAACAGGTCGTGCTTAAGCTGATCTATTTAGGTGACAAACAGCACACCGCCACAGAGCTGTGGCAGGGGATAAGAGACAAGACTGAGCTGTGGCTCTCGCTACTCAACCTAGAACCAGGCATGGTTGTGTCTGATAATGGCCGTAACTTGGTGGCGGCTTTGGAGCTCGGCAAGCTCACACACATTCCATGCCTAGCCCATGTCTTCAACTTAGTGGTTCAGTGGTTTCTCAAAAGCTACCCCAATTTGCCTGAGCTACTAGTGAAGGTGCGACGCGTGTGTGCACGCTGCAGCAGTGTTTACAATTGCCAGCTCACTGACTGTTGTGCGATGTGAGCACGCGCTGGAAATCGACGTTCCACATGTTGGCCAGGCTTTGTGAGCAGCAGAGGACAGTAGTGGAATACCAGCTGAAACACGGTAGTCGCCTTTCCAGTCAGCTTCCGCTCTTCACAAAGGACGAGTGGGCATAGATGTCCGACCTCTGTGAGGTTTTTAGAAACTTTGAGGAATCAACACAGATGGTGAGCGGCGATCACGCTATTATCAGCGTCACCATCCCACTTCTGTGTCTACTCAAACACTCGCTGCCCACAATTAAGGCCGACGCTTTGCATGTGGAAGAGGTGGAGATGGGGGAAGACATTACACAGGGTGATAGCCAGACCACCCTCAGTTTGTCTTTGGATGAGGATGATGATGAGTAGGAGGAGGAGCAGGAGACAGTTGCCTCCGCTACAGAGGGTAGTACCCATGGAAGTTTAATTCCATCTGTTCAGCATGGATGGGCAGAAGAGGAGGAAGAGGAGAATGAGAGTCATCCTCCTGATGACGACAGCGAAGTCTTGCCTGTTGGGACTCTGGCACACATGGCTGACTTTATGTTAGGCTGCATTTCCCGTGACCCGTGCGTTTTACGCATTTTGGACAACACGATTACTGGTTGTTCACCCTTCTCGACCCCCGCTACTATCGTGCAATACCAGTACGTAGTTCCTTGGGCAAACGAAGAGTGGAGACAAGGGGAACACACAGCAGTTCCAACAGAGGCAGGGCAACACTCTCCAAAGCCTGGGACAGTTTCATGACACCCCGCCAGCACCCTCACCCTGATGCGCGGCCTAGTGTCACAAGGAGGGAAACATTTTGGAAGATGGTGAAGGAGTACGTAGCAGACCGTGTCAGCATCCTCAATGATCCCTCTGTGCCTTACAAATACTGGGTGTCCAAGCTGGACATGTGGCACGAACTGCCGCTTTACGCCTTGGAGGTGCTGGCCTGCCCTGCCGCCAGAATTTAGTGCTGCTGGGGGCATAATAACTGATAAGCGCATTCGCCTGTCAACTGAAAATGCTGACCGGTTGACTCTTATAAAAATGAACAAGGCCTGGATTGCCCCTGACTTCTCTACTCCACCAGAGGAAAGAGACTGAACATAAAGGCACTTTAAATGTGTTTTTTATAATGTACTGAATACACTGTATTCCCATGCACCTCTTCCACCACAAAAAAGGGTATATGGTTCAATCTTCCTTTTCTCGTCCTCCTCCTCCATATCAACGTGCTTATTAGTCTGCCCTCGCTCCTAATGTTGTAGAGGGTCAGCTCACCTGCAGGCCCTCGCATGTAATGTTTTTGAGGGCCAGCTCACCAGCAGGCCCTCACCTACAATCTTTTAGAGGGCCAGCTCACCTGCAGGTGCTCGTATGTAATGTTTTAGAGGGTCAGCTCACCAGCAGGCCCTCACCTACAATCTTTTAGAGGGTCAGCTCACCTGCAGGTCCTCACATATAATGTTTTAGAGGGTCAGCTGACCAGCAGCCCCTCGCATATAATGTTTTTGAGGGTCAGATCACCAGCAGGCCCTCAACCATAATGTTTTACAGGGTCAGATCACCAGCAGGCACTCGCCCGTAATGTTTTAGAGGGTCACCAGCAGGCCCTTGCTCCTAATGTTATCCTAATTTTTCAAGGGTGTATGATGCCCCCCTTTATATGTAATAAAGGGTGTATTGGAGTGGCGTTTCATTGTAATTTTTGGAAGCCCTTTCGCTTAGTGCATAGTTAGGAGTCCCACTACCTGAACAATTGTACCACAATATGAATGAGGCACTTGCACTTTATATACAAAGTAAATATACAGGAAAGAATGTTT
The DNA here is from genome assembly GCF_905171765.1 of Bufo bufo. Taxonomy (NCBI): domain Eukaryota; kingdom Metazoa; phylum Chordata; class Amphibia; order Anura; family Bufonidae; genus Bufo; species Bufo bufo. The sequence goes on along the minus strand of NC_053391.1, from coordinate 328,894,601 downwards.
CCAAACAATTTTTCCTCTAAAATCAATTTTATCTTCGGTTTTGTGCTTATTATTGTCAGTCTGTAAAAGTGGTGTACTACTCAGACAACATCGTTCCCAGCAGCGACCTTGGAGTCCAAGATGCATGCAGACATCCTCCCCATACTGTTCCCGAACCATTTTGGTGGTGTTTCCATCAACTTCTGACCTTTTCCTATGAACCAGACACCCTCCTCTCTTCAGAGCAGGGGGTGCCTGGTTTAATGCTCGGGTTCTCCCATTGAATTCCATTGTGCTCGGGTGCTCCTCGCTTCAAGTCAAGATAACCATCCCCCCTTCCCTGCCACTGACAGACGGCAGTTCGGCTGGCTTTGCCGAACTCTCTGCATAAGCGCTGTCAGTCAAAGTGAAGGGGCAGGGAAGGGGGAATGGTTATCTTGACTTGAAGCAAGAAGGCCGCTGCCCCCTTGACTTCAAGCATGACTAGAGAAGCGCGCCGGCAGGAGATAAAAGAATGTTTTCTGAGCTTTAGCCGCATCAGCCTTCAGGAAGAAAATTATAGTCGGAAACACGCTGCTGGCTACTGTCAGGTACTGAACCGTTTTGGACCGCTTGTGAGAGCCCTGAATGGATCGCACAAACGTAAAGCCAAAACGCCAGTGTGAAAGTAGCCTTACAATGGTTCCAACATACAATGGTTGTCCTGTAACCAATTAATATTGAAATTTGAGGGACCACTCTATGTATAACTATAATCTTTTTCAAGAAACATAATTGAAAACTATAAAATGCATATAAATAACTTAGAAATATCTGTGATATTCTTATTCTAGAGTCTTGTTCAAAACAAATTGCTGTGGTTTTCATGGGGGGAAAGTAGTTTAACACAGCAACAAAAGGGACATCTGCTGGCCAAAAATGGGTACTGTCCATTTATAATAGTTTTCTATGAAATAAATTGGTCTACGGATCAAGGTTTGGCTATATTGACACTACATTTGGAGGGTTTGTTTGTTGTATGTGCCTGGAAGGCTTCAATTAAACGTATTCTTATGCCCCCATCTACCCAATGAAGGCGAAAAGAGCAGAGCAGTATATGTTAGACCACTAGGGCGTGTCAAATTTTTTTACTTTGTTTTTCAAAAAATTAGGGTGGTCAGAAAGTTGTGTTTTGGTTAGCAATTCACAATAATATTTACAAGAAATGGCAATTACATTGTTTTGCTTGGTAAATAGTTACTTCAATTTTGTGATATTTTGACGTTTTATGTAAAATTCGCAGCAAACTGTCTTCTTTCAAGAAGTGCCTTCTTCTCATTATTTCTGTCTGTACTTCTGCTCTAAGGTTAAGAGTATACTTATATTATATTGTAAAGTATGTAAAAAATGTTTATGCCATTCGTAAAAGATTTTAAACTAGCAATACTCATTTGCAGCAGAGTGTCTTTTTAATAATATTTACTAATGTCATACTTTATCAATTTTTATCATAGTATCATACAAATAGTAAAATTTTCTTGTCTTTCTTTTTCCAGGCACGAGTAGTTTCTTCCACTTGCACAATCTGAAAATTCGGAACCATGGCTAGTAAAAGGAAGACAAGACTGGCAACTTCCACTCACATGAGTTACTTCATTGGAACTGGTCGAGAAATGCTGCCTTCTGAACTCCCAACTCTGCATGATGTTCTAAGATATGACCTTCTGCTAAGAGAGCAGAATGGAGAGAATGTCAGAAATTACCCAGCAGCCACTCTTGCAAAGGATATTTATCCAAAAGTGCTTGAAAAGTGGGAGCTAGCAAACAGTTGTTTTGAAGAAGATAGAAGAAAATTGGGAAAAGGCCAAAAACATATCACTTGGCAGAGGCAAACTGGAAGTAAAAGAGGCTTTCATAGCAATGTTAGACAAGCTCTTTGACATCCTCAATTGCAAGTGTGAGATTAAGCCATGTTCAGAATTTGAGGGTCCATGTCCAGGTGGTGCTGACTGTAAACATGAAGTGCACATCTCCTGCTCTTGTTCTAAGGACATGAAGATCCCTGTCAAAGAACTAGTGTTTATTAATGGTCAAAGAGAGAAGATTGGATCTGTTGGACAGCATCAAATTGGATTACCAGATCTACCTGAGCACAGAAGACAAATTAAAAAGCAGAAGAGGCAAGAAGATGAAGAAAGAAGAATTTCTGAATATAAGCAGAAAAGGAAGGAAGAGTTAACAATACAGTCATTACAACCAAATGAAGTTCTTTTCTCCGAAGAAGCTGAAGAGCCAACTGATGTTGAAGATGAAGATTCTGAAATCTGATATACCTTCTACTTCAAGTACAAGTCAGTATAATAGATTACAATTGCGAAGTATTAGGTATGGTGTCGGTCTACGTGCTACGAAATAAAGAAAATAGAAATGTCAGTCCTGTGTCCCAGAACACGGACAGTTACTTGCGCTGCTGGTTCCGATATGGTGTGGTGGGTAGTTCACACTCAGGAGTCATGCAATGAAAAGGTTTGAAACCGCGCTGCTTAAGATTCAGTCGAACGCTGCACAGGTGAAAGAATCAGGGTACTAGCCTCCGTTCTCCTCTCTCAAGGGGTTCGATCCTCCTCTGACCGCCTCCTCTGTAGGATTAAATGACTGGCATATAGTGAAGTACCCTCTTAGTTGTTGGTAAAAAAGGTTTTATTCTACTCACAGACAATGGTAGATAACAGGCATGTCACAGTAAAATCAATTCAAACTCCTGCCCGACCCGGGTTTCGCTCTCTGGCTTGGAGTTGTCGCCCCTGAGGAAGCCAAAGAGCGAAACCCGGGTCGGGCAGGAGTTTGAATTGATTTTACTGTGACATGCCTGTTATCTACCATTGTCTGTGAGTAGAATAAAACCTTTTTTACCAACAACTAAGAGGGTACTTCACTATATGCCGGTCATTTAATCCTACAGAGGAGGTGGTCAGAGGAGGATCGAACCCCTTGAGAAAGGAGGACGGAGGCTAGTACCCTGATTCTTTCACCTGTGCAGCGTTAGACTGAATCTTAAGCAGCGCGGTTTCAAACCTTTTCATTGCAGGTCTACGTGCTACAGCTGCCATTACAACAGCTGCATTTTTGGATGCTGGATTAATTACTGAAGGAGAACGGAGACTTGTGGTTGATCACAATAAAGTAAAAAGGGCCCAAGAAAAAGTAATGAAATCACTTGATGAAGAATTTCATGCTCGATGCCGGATAGGCAAGATTGAATGTATCTTCTTTGATGGATGCCAAGATTCCACTAAAGTTCTGTTACAAGCAGATAACTCAAGTCATCAGTTTCCAAGTATTGTGAAAGAAGAGCATTACACTGTTTGTAGTGAGCCAGGTGGAAGGTATCTTTGCCATTTTACTCCAGAGAAAGACTTAACTAAAAAGAAACCTTCTGAAGTTATTGCTAACCATCTTGTGGATTTTTTAAAGAAAAACATCATTGATAAAAGTTTGCAGGCTATTGGTGGTGACTCAACAAATGTTAACACTGGTTGTGAAGGAAGAGTCATGCATTGGGTTGAGGTAAAGCTGAATCGTAAACTTATCTGGTTGGTTTGTGCTCTTCCTACTAATGAGCTACCTTTGCGGCACTTGATCAAACAGTTGGATGGGAAAACTTTATCTAACAAGTGGAGTGGTAAAATTGGCAACATGCTTGATAGTGCAACTGAACTTGAAATCAATCCCTTATTTGTCAGAATATCCTTTTCAGAGCCTTTGGTTCCATTGAGTGACACTGTTATCAAAGATCTCTCTACAGATCAGGCTTATGGTTACAGGATAACTCAGGCCATAAGGACAGGTGTACTTCCAACTGATCTGGCATTATTAGAAATTGGTCCTGTAAGCCACTCTCGGTTGTTAACAACTGCAAATAGGATTTGTCGCATATGGGTTTCAAAACATGGCCTTAAAGGCAACAACTTGAAGACGTTGCAACTGCTTGTGGAATACATTGTTGGCGTATATTATCCCTGCTGGTTTACAATCAAATCGAAATTCTCTTGGGTGGAAGGACCCCGCCACATTCTTTATCAATTGAAGCTCCTAAAATCCCAGAAGAAGGCAGTAGCAGATATTGTTTTGCAAACAATCCAACATTCATCGTGGTTCACATTTAGTGAAATGGTGCTTCAGACACTTTTATGCTCGGAAGACCAAGAAGAAAGGAAAGCAGGGGTCTAGAAGATAATTGAATTAAGGAATGAAGATGATGATACACCAGGAGACCTATCTATTCGACCTAGGAAAACACCTGCAGTAAATCCAAATGCAACTTCACTTTTGGAACTGATAGACTGGTCAGAAAAAATATATGAACCTCCGCTTATTTGTAAGCTCAAAATATCAGAAATACAAAAGTTTGTTCAAGAGCCAATGCAAGTTCCAAAGTGGCCATGTCATGGACAGTCCATAGAGAGGTGTGTGAAACAAATAACAGGTTTCTGGCAAAGTGTATACTCATGAGAAACGAGAAGGATTCATTAGAGGCCAGGAAGCAAGCAGAAGAATGATGTCTAGGAATGAATCAAAGCAAGATTTGATGAATATTGTTGGTTGAAGCTTTAAAAAAAAATTTACAATGTGTTTTCAGTGTTTGATAATAGAGACAGAATATAAATAAACTTGTTTTACTTCATTAAACAACTTTTTGAGCAAATTTTTGTAGAGTTTATATTAATTTATTCCTTTTTTTTTGGAAATGTCAATATACACTGCTCAAAAAAATAAAGGGAACACTTAAACAACACAATGTAACTCCAAGTCAATCACACTTCTGTGGAATCAAACTGTCCACTTAGGAAGCAACACTGAGTGACAATCAATTTCACATGCTGTTGTGCAAATGGGATAGACAACAGGTGGAGATTATAGGCAATTAGCAAGACACCCCCAATAAAGGAGTGGTTCTGCAGGTGGTGACCTGACCACTTCTCAGTTCCTATGCTTCCTGGCTGATGTTTTGGTCACTTTTGAATGCTGCCGGTGCTTTCACTCTAGTGGTAGCATGAGACGGAGTCTACATCCCACACAAGTGGCTCAGGTAGTGCAGCTTATCCAGGATGGCACATCAATGCGAGCTGTGGCAAGAAGGTTTGCTGTGTCTGTCAGCATAGTGTCCAGAGCATGGAGGCGCTACCAGGAGACAGACTAGTACATCAGGAGACGTGGAGGAGTCCGTAGGAGGGCAACAACCCAGCAGCAGGACCGCTACCTCCGCCTTAGTGCAAGGAGGAACAGGAGGAGCACTGCCAGAGCCCTGCAAAATGACCTCCAGCAGGCCACAAATGTGCATGTGTCTGCTCAAACGGTCAGAAACAGACTCCATGAGGGTATGAGGCAGGACGTTTGGCATTTGCCAGAAAACACCAAGATTGGCAAATTCGCCACTGGCGACCTGTGCTCTTCACAGATGAAAGCAGGTTCACACTGAGCACATGTGACAGACGTGACAGAGTCTGGAGACGCCGTGGAGAACGTTCTGCTGCCTGCAACATCCTCCAGCATGACCGATTTGGCATTGGGTCAGTAATGGTGTGGGGTGGAATTTTTCTTTGGAGGGCCGCACAGCCCTCGATGTGCTCGCCAGAGGTAGCCTGACTGCCATTAGGTACCGAGATGAGATCCTCAGACCCCTTGTGAGACCATATGCTGGTGCGGTTGGCCCTGGGTTCCTCCTAATGCAAGACAATGCTAGACCTCATGTGTCCGGAGTGTGTCAGCAGTTCCTGCAAGACGAAGGCATTGATGCTATGGACTGGCCCGCCCATTCCCCAGACCTGAATCCAATTGAGCACATCTGGGACATCATGTCTCGCTCTATCCACCAACGTCACGTTGCACCACAGACTGTCCAGGAGTTGGCAGATGCTTTAGTCCAGGTCTGGGAGGAGATCCCTTAGGATACCGTCCGCCACCTCATCAGGAGCATGCACAGGCGTTGTAGGGAGGTCATACAGGCACGTGGAGGCCGCACACACTACTGAGCCTCATTTTGACTTGTTTTAAGGACATTACATCAAAGTTGGATCAGCCTGTAGTGTGTTTTTCCACTTAAATTTTGAGTGTGACTCCAAATCCAGACCTCCATGGGTTAAAAAATTAGATTTCCATTTTTTTATTTTTGTGTGATTTTGTTGTCAGCACATTCAACTATGTAAAGAACAAAGTATTTCAGAAGAATATTTAATTAATTCAGATCTAGGATGTGTTATTTTTGTGTTCCCTTTATTTTTTTGAGCAGTGTACATTATAATCAAGCACAGATTTACCAAGCTAAATGTTTATCAATTACGAAAAACCTTTTAAATTAGGATATTACACATCAAAAGGCACATTTTTGGACCCCCTCATTTACATAAATCCCACATTTTTATTTTTCTCCTCTAAATTGACAAGCCCTATTAGACCACTATCTGCCCTATATACAGTATGCATTCCATATTATCTGATGCCTGGGATATGGCAGCAAAATGCTAACTATTTCAGTCATACTTTGCAAGTTTCCATTCAAACACGCATGAATAGAATGAAAGCAAAAGTTTAAAGAGGCTTGATGAAATCCATTGTTTGAGCAAGAGTAGGTCAATCTGAAAATATGTTCTTCATACAGAAGTCTCCTGCAGCCTGCAGCCTCTATCCAACTTCATGGAGTTAAAGCTTTTAGTGTTTGCCAGGTTCTCCTGCATTTATAGGAAACAAATGGAAGTCAGGCAGATGCCTTAAGCGGTAAAGAACCCAAAACTAGTTTGCATGTGGATAGAATCTGTTCCACCACTTGCCGTTGTTTATGTAACCCTCACTTTCATGCTACGCCAAGGCCAGGGTCGGTCACAGTTACTTTGTAACTGTACTGTATGTTGTCCATGTTGCCAATATGTATACATGCATGTGCTCCCACTTATCTCAACCCAGAATATTCTGTTTTAATTTAAATGTAACAAACACCCAAATGCATGAAGTGCTCTAATTAATGAGAAGTATGTTGCATATACAATATCAATCCCTGTGGCCAGTTTCTTCTTCCTTATATAAGGTGTCATGCACCCTGCCATTTTTTGCGGATCGGATGCCGATCCATTTATCTCAATGGGGCTGCAAAAGATGCAGACAGCACACATTATGTGTTCTGTAGTATCAAATTATCATGTTCTAAGCCTACTCATATAACCCCAGAAATATGGTATCGAAATAACCACACAAGTTTGTTTTTCACTAGAGAGAAACATAATGTTTAGTTGGGGTGAATGAATAAAAGATGTCTGTTCGCTTCATCTGCTTCTCTATAATATTTTATTTCACTAGCACTGAAGAGGAGAACGGGAGCAGGTAAGATACTGAGCATGTCAGTCCACCATTGAATGCAGGAAAAGGTGGAACGGAAGGATAAACAGCAGTGGGCACTACCAGACAGGAATATAATGTATGGTACATAAAAAAGAACAATATTTTTAAGGCATGTATATTACAATAATACTTCATTCCAGGTCAGCACGGTTCCAACGATACCACACTTGTATAATTTTTCTTGCGTTTTAATACTGAAGGGGAGCTGAATCTCACAGGCTCTCCCGAAAGGCAGAGCTTCTTTCCCTGCCATTGGGTCCCCGTCACAGCAACGCGGGGACCCGATGTCTGCTCCAGTGGCGTACCAAGGGGGGGCGGGGGGGGCGGCCCGCCCCGGGTGCCACTCACAAGGGGGGTGCCAGCCGCGACTGAGGATAAAAAAAATAAAAAATAAAATGTGGCGAGTGGGCCAGGCGTGGCGCTGTGATAGGGGCAGGGCTCCAGATGGTCTCTCCCTCCCCCTGTGCTGCTGCCGCCGCGGCCAATAAGAAGAGGGACAGGGCCGGGGGAGGGGCTGTGGCCACTGCGCCACCAATGAAGATAACTGAGCTGTTAATACAAATGCAGGAGGCGGGTGCCGGAATCAAATAGCCGGCACCCGACCTCTATGACAGGGAGCTGCGATCAGCCTCATCAGCGGCAGTTAACCCCTCAGGTGCCGCTCCCTGTCATAGAGGTCGGGTGCCGCTATTTGATTCCGGCACCCGCCTCCTGCATTTGTATTAACAGGTCAGTTATCTTCATTAACATTGAGTGCGGCCCCCCCACCCCCCAGTATAATAAACATTGAGTGCGCCCCCTCTCCAGTAAAATAAACATTGAGTGCGCCCCCCCCCAGTATAATAAACATTGAGTGCGGCCCCCCCCCAGTATAATAAACATTGAGTGCGCCCCCCCCCAGTATAATAAACATTGAGTGCGGCCCCCCCCAGTATAATAAACATTGAGTGCGGCCCCCCCCCCCCCCCTCCACACAGTATAATAAACATTGGTGGGCAGTGCCAATGAGGGTTAAAAAATAAAAAATTAACTCACCTCCTCCAATTGATCGCGTAGCTGCTGCCGGTCTCGTTGTAATTTCTTCAGGACCTGTGGTGACGTCAGTGAGCTCCAGCCTCTATCACATGGTCCATTACCATGGTGATGGATCATGTGATGTATCATGTGATGAGCTCAGTGACATCACCACAGGTCCTGAAGAAAGTACATGAGACCGGCTGCTACGCGATCAATTGGAGGTGGTGAGTTAATTTTTATTTATTTTTTTAACCCTCATTAATTTGGCACTGCCCACCAATGTTTATTATGTTGGGGGGGGCGCACTGTGCCACCAATGTTTATTATACTGGGGCGTTGGGGGGGGGGGCGCACTGCACCACCAATGTTTATATGTTTATTATGCTAGGGAGGGGGGGGCGCACTGCCCACCAATGTTTATTATGTTGGGGGGGCACACTGCGCCACCAATGTTTATTATACTAGGGTGTTGGGGGGGCGCACTGCACCACCAATGTTTATTATGCTAGGGAGGGGGGGCGCACTGCCCACCAATGTTTATTATGTTGGGGGGGCACACTGCGCCACCAATGTTTATTATACTAGGGTGTTGGGGGGGGGGGCGCACTGCACCACCAATGTTTATTATACTAGGGAGGGGGGGCGCACTGCGCCACCAATGTTTATTATGTTGGGGGGGGCGCACTGCGCCACCAATGTTTATTATACTGGGGTTTAAGGGGGTGCAGGTTTTTATTTTATTAAGGAAGGGTTAAGGGGTCTATTAAGGGGTGGTTAATGGTTTTTATTAAGGGGGGTTAATGGGTTTATTTCGTTAAGGGGGTGTGCAGAGGTTTATTTTATTAAGGGGTTTTATTTTTATTTCTAAATATTATTGAAAACATTGAAAAAAGTTTGTGCATGTTTTCTTAACTTTCTTGGGGGGTGCCAAACAAAGGGTTCGCCCCGGGTGCCAAATGCTCTAGGTACGCCCCTGGTCTGCTCTCTCCCTTCCTCCACACGTCGCACGTGCCTTGGTCAAGGGTTAATGCACTAGCATCAGTGTTTTCACCGTTGTTAGCGCATACAGCAGGGGTCCGGCTATCTGTGACTGCCAGACTCCTGCCGCGGATTTTTCTATTTTCTGGTATTGAGATCTGTTCAGCAGAAATGCTACTGTGAAAGTAACCTAAATTTGGTATATCTGTAATGGCATTGACCCACAGAATAAAGTTAACATTTTACTGCATTTATGGTAAATTTCTACTGGACTGGGAAGGTCGAGTGGAGGGGTGTACCATAGGCGCAAAGACACAACCAGAGATTTTTTCAAAGCAATAGGTTTTTAATTGTGAGTCTCTGGTTGCGTCTTTGCGCCTATGGTCCACCCCTCCACTCGACCTTCCCAGTCCAGTGGAAACTTACCATATTTGCTGACCTTGCCCCCGCCAAAGGTGAATACGGACGAAATCGGCAGCACCAACCAGCTAGACTTAATCACTCCTATTCGCCTTCATTGTGGGTGCACCCGATATTAGGTACAACAAAAACTGGTGAGCAGAACCATTCTTCCTGTGTTTGGAGGCTTTTTGGAACTTACTCACCCTATGAGCACCTTTTTTCTCCCTCCCTTCCGATTTTACTGCATTGTGAGTGTCTTAAAAAGGAAGCCCATGAAACAATGGTGGAATTGCTTTTTATCAATTCCACCACATATAGAAATTTTCTTTCAGCCCCCCACTATATGATATGGAATATTAAATGGTATCATTAGTAAGTACAACTTGTTCCGCATAAAAAAAAGCCCTCATATGGCTGTGTGAACAAAAAAAATAAAAATGTTATGGCTCTTGGAAAAGAGGGAGTTAAAAAAAAATTATATAAAAACAGAAAATGGCTGTATCAGCATGGATGGGTGGTAAATTTCAGTTAGATGATGCAAAACATAAACATTTGTCAAGTGGAATCATTTTTAAAATGTTTCCAAGTCTAGAGATTGCTGCTATATACTTGTTGGAACTCCCTGCTATGGCGCAGGCCGGTCAATAAGAATCAGTGCAGTAGACGCGACTTCTCAACAGCACTGAACATTTTAGGTGGTATTTGTAAATATAAATATACTGTGGTAATATGACTAATTATTACCACTATACACAATATTAATACAGTTCTGATCAGAGAATTAAAATGTATGTATCCAATGACCGACAGGTGACAATTTCTCTTAGTGTAATCATTTATTTTCCCCATCTTTTCCAACTGGCCCAGACCATCCTGAAGATTTCCTTTCGGCTATGATGCGCCTCTGCAGAGTTTGTGGCCCAGGCATCTTTGGCACCTTGCCATTACATACCACATATCTCCTATGACAGTCACATATTGCTCCTACAATAGCCACAATGTCCCTATGACAGCCACGATGCCTCCATGACAGCCACAATGAACCAATAATATCCAGAATACTGTCAATGCCCCCATGATTAGCCAGAATACCCAAATAGCAAACCCAATGCCCTCAATGACAGCCATATTATGTCCTGTGCAAGCGAAAATTACCCTTAACATGGCCCCAATGCCCCCTCAGTTGCATAAGTACCAACATCAGTTACTTAGAAATGGGGGATCAGCCGTGGCCCAATTGGTAATGGTGGCATCTGAGGTACGTGATGAGAAGCCTCAGAGTTTAAACCTCCCTTGGTGTTCATATAAATTCCAAGTAGTTGGCAATACTGGAAACCCAAGGCTGCATACCCTAACACCTGCCAAAGAGCTGTGACAGCACATACAGCTCAAAACTTGGTTGCCAGAGACGTTGCTCTATATCATTTGCTACCACTACTGCACACTACAGAATCTTCTATATTGCTGCCATGGAGAGCTGTGGCTCTTTGATCAGCTTTGCCTGTTAAAGTATGTCAACAACGGGCAATTTTTGACAAGAATTTCAGTGCATTTTCAAAACTAAAAATCCATGTTAAAACCACGTAATATAAGCATCCTATTTTTCTTATCAGGAATCTGCACTGTAGTTCATAACTATAATTAACATGTTAAGTCAGTGTGCAGATCTGCGGCAGTGTAATACACCCATGACAAACCAACAAAAGAAATCTGAGGGTCATCTTCAGATGTTATACATGTTGGATTTTTCTGATGTCTACTATATTTGCACTGTCTGCATGCGCTAAGGCAGGGATGGTCAACCCGCAGTACTCTAGCTGTTGTGAAGCTACGATTCACAGCAATGCTGGGAGTTGTAGCTTCACAACAGCTGGAGTGCCTCAGGTTGCCCACCCCTGCCCTAAGACAAAAAAGTGTTTGTCAGTGAGGTAATTCTTTCTTGTAAAAACAGTTTTTAGAACAACTTGGCAGTGTAGAATACATTGTCTGTATTGCGGAAGGAACTTACACTACTGTGTGCAATATATATACTCCTCGACATTGAAATAGCAACACCAAGAAGGACAAGTTTATGCAAATCAAGGAAGTAGCAGGTGTTGTTAAGATCTGCAGATGATCACATTTTAAAGCACCTAGCTCCAATCTGTGGCAAGTGGGAGGGGCATAAAAGCTAGATTGAAAGCAAAGTTTTTTAGACACATGAAATCTAAAAATTGGATCAGGTTGTGTGCGATGTGCGATGAAGTGCCTATTCTTCGTCGATGTGCCAGTTATCACCACTTGTGGTAAACGGAGAGGGACAGAATTCTATAACTGAGAGACCTTGGTTTATCACTACTGCAGACAACTGTGTGCCTAGGCCGAGTTGTCAGTACTGTTCAACGTTCCGTGTTTCGGTAGTTGGGAAAGCAATGATGAACTGGAATGACAGCAAGAGGTGCATAGAGGTGAATCTCTGCATGGATAGATCATCTGATTAGAAGAATGGTGCATAATGATCCATTCTGTACTGAAAGTAAAATTGGGCATCACACCCCTAGCCTTGGGCAGCAAACAGTATCCATACAATCCATCAGAAGGGGTTTCGACAACACTGATGAGCCAGACTTCCAGCTACAAATGTTCCATTGATCTCACTTTACTGCTCTCAGAGGCTATCGTGGTGCACAGCAAGACAGCAATGGAGGCTGGAGTGGAGGTCTATCCTCTTCAGAGAGGAGTCCCACTATTGTTTTGGACACCAGAATGGCTGGAGATTAGTCTGGAGACCACATCAGCAATACAACGAAGAGGCCTTCCCAAGGGAACATCACACTGGTCCTACTCCCGGGATTATGGTGTCAGGTGGCATAATGTACAGTAAACTCCTCTAGTATTCATTTCAGGCAGACTACCAGCTCAGCATTACATTGATTTGTTGGTGGAATCAGTGGTACGGCCATCTCTACAAAGTGTGCCGGGACCGCCAGGCTGCATGTTTCTCGTACTACTGTGAGCAGCCTACATGGACTAAACGTGCCACCATGGCCTGCAGTGTCTCCGAACTTGTCTTCCATCAATCACATCTGGAGCGTTAATGGTTTCCAATAGAAAAAGGAGCAGCCAGCAGCGGATCTTGATGATAGACAACTATTAGTAACCTGACTGAGAGCATACCAAGTTAAGTGCATGTATTTCTGCTCATGGTGCTCCATCTTGATGCTAAATAAATTGAGAGGTTTTGAATATTTTGCTTCTATTATTTATCATTTGCATATCATTAACATATCTATCAATCTTATGATTTTCATTCCAGTTTTTAGAAGTTATCCCCTATCTACTGGATAGGGGATTACTATTAGATCAATGGGGGTCCTACCGCTGGGACCCCCAACGATTATAAGAACGGGTGCCTCGTACTCCCTGCAGCGCACCTGAAATGAACGGAGTGGCCAGTCGGGCATGCATGCAGCCACTCCATTCCCTTCTGTGGGAATTCCGGAGACAGCCAAGTGCTGTACTCAGCTATCTACAGAACTCCCATAGAAATAAAAGGAGCAGCCACGCACATGAGTGACCGGCCGCTCTGTTCATTTCAGGGGGGCTGCAGAGGGTACGGGGCCCCTGTTCTCGTCATCGGTGGGGGTCCCAGCAGTAGGACTCTCACCGGTCCAATATCCTGTGGATCTATAATTCTGTGGATAGTGGATAACTTCTAACAACTGGAATACCTCTTTAAGCCTAAATGATCCTTATGAAGAATCATAAACTAGAGAAAACCATCTGATGAGTACAACTGTTGTTTTTAAGGAGTGCCTGAAAGATAGAGGGGAAAACTGCTTTTTCTGCTGTGGTAAATGATTCTCAGCATGGCAAAGCTGTAGGAAAGAATAAGAAAGGGAGGGACAAGCAGACATAGCCAGAACAGATTTTAGTCGTCAGTCACGGACGGACAGAGGGTTAGCTGAAGGCATGTGGGTGGTTTCCACCATTATGTTATAATGATCCCCCTTTGGTGGGAGGGTTCAGTTGACAGTCATATGACTACTGAATGTACAAGATAGACAGATAGATATACAAAATAGATCATGATATTATATGCAGTATTGCTTTATAATCAGAAATTGTTTCAAACTTCTTGCCGTCCAGTAGCAGATAATTTGCCTCCAGAATTGTTATTGTGAAAGTAGCTTTAATAAAAGAAGCTTTATTAATGCATGGGATAAAAAAAAGCAAATCCTTTGTTTTACGTAGTACATCTACTGAGGCCAGCATTCTGTAGGATCCTATTTAACGCTTGCATTCGCAGGGTTGGGTATAGTTGCCAATTTTTCATTTGAACTAAAAATATTATTACACATTTATTTATTTCTATCAAAAACATTAAACTGTAAAAAAAAAAAAAAAAAAGGAGTTCTGGAACCACCAGGATCTCAGCTAGTCCTGTGCCAACAGTAATGTTAGCTTTGATCTAAGTGGATAAAAAGGTGCTCTGATACAGGTGAACGCCCTTCAGACATTAGCAAGACATGGTCATGACGAGGGTGCACTGCTCTGGCCTGTGAACAATCTGTTAACTAGTTACCAGTTTTTTCCTACTGAACCCCAAGAGGTTTTCAAGAACTTGCCAAAAAATCATTACTTTTAGGTCAGAGCTTAGTACAAGCCCCTAGATGTCAGTAGCACCACAGTATAGCTGAATGCAAGAGCATTAAATATCTTAGAACTACTGTAGCACGAAAGCTATATTAGCCATGTTATGTGTGCAGTTTTTCCCACCAAGATGGCTCTCAGACGTATGCCTTCTGAAAGCCAAGAAGAGCTTTAATGTAACTCTTAAAGCAGCTACACCGTGTTTTCCAATCATAGATATTTACAGCATATCTATGGGACAGCAATCATTCCCACGAGTAAGGGTACATGATCCCACAGACTAGGAACCAGTGGCCACACTTGTAACTAAATGTAGCGTTTTTTGTATTTTGCCATTTATCATAACCGAGAGTAACCAAACATGCGCCTCTCCACCAGAAATTTTGGACCTGGTTTTAAATTGGTCAGTCCCACACAATAAGGCCTCATGCACACAACCGTATGCTTGGTCCACATCCTAAGGGATCCTCAAAATGTGGATGCGGTCCATGTGCATCCCGCACTTTTCGTGGGCCCTATTGTAGAAACGCCTATTCTTGTCCACAAAAACAGACAAGAATAGGACATGTTCTATAATATATGGCACAGCCACATGGATGCAGACAGCACACAGATGACATGAGCGTGCTGTCCACATTCTTTGCCTCCCCATAGAAATGAAAGGTTTCGGATTTGATATGAAATGTGGATCAGATGTAGACTGAAAATATGGTCATGTGCATGAGGCTTTAGACATAGAGCTGACTCAGTGCATGAACAGCCTCCACTCCTGGATGGGCGCAACAGGGTCCCGTTCTGGAGATAGCAGTGTGACCCAGTGGTTGGACCGACATCTATGATCTATGAGACATTTATGACTTATCCTTTGGATACACCATAAGCACCCCAGATAGGAATACTCCATTAAACGATACATTATGTAAAAGAAAAATCCTAACAGCCATAAGTGTTAGGCTGGGTTCATACATGCAGTTTTAGTAAAGTTGCTGCATGTTTTTGTGAATAAGGAGAAATATGTTTATGTACACTTTTCCTTCCTTCAGCATGAATTCCTGTTTGTAGCTAAATAACGCTTGGAAATTTGATGCTGGGTAAAGCGGGCATACTCAACAAAATGGGTATCTTCTCATTAGTGTTTTTTCACATGGCCTATCAGTCCTTGGCAAGAATATTGCAGAATGTAGCAGCCCACTACGAGACCATGGGACTGCAAGAAAAACAAACCAGCATCCAGATCCCGTAAGTGTTTCCTAATGTCTGTCTGAAAGAGGACCATGGATAAGGCTTCTTTTTTAATGGGCTTGTCCTGGATATCCTGGAAAGGGGGGGGGGGGGGGTAAGGGGTGTTGTCCCACTTTGGTCCTCCTTCAATTATGTATTAAATGCCAACCATCATGTAAGCATTATTTAGCACTACAGTTACCTTGAGCAATCAGCTGGACCTACGGCTAACAGAGTTTGCAAACACGTGGATTTTTACATGTAAATACATTAACGTTATAATTCTGTAACTGGGAGAAATTGGCATCTTCCTCATTTCCCCTCACTCTGTTTGCAGGCTTTCTTTAAGGGTACATCCACACAAGATACCACCATCAAAGTGGATAAGATTGTAAGAAATCTAAACCACACTGTGGAAAAAATAGTTACGGTAATTTACGCTACGGACTTCCACTGTGGATTTCCCATTTGCAATGCACATGGTGAAATCTGTGGCAAATCTGCCTGAAAATGTGCAATGAATCCACTGCAGAAATCTTCCCTGTGTGCCCATAACCTAAATGTTCAGAAGCCCCCTCCAAATAGCCATCTAAAATGTGAAATAGTAAATGGAAGACAGATAAAAGGAGGGAGATGGAGCTGCAGTGGCTCAGTGTAACATGAGAAGGAAAGGGTGAGAAAAAGAGGGACTATATACCCTATTGGTTTATAGCATACGGCACAGCTCTTACATCACAACAGAAAGCAAGGGACTGCTAATGGAAAGGAAAATGGCCCAACACATACAGGCTAGACTTGAAATTTCTAGCTATGCTTCTAACAATTATTGTGGTTTTGTAAAAGCTGGCGTGACATATTTATGCCACCACTGTGAAGTCTACATCACTGGAAGGCATTTCTCTGAGGTTTGGGTTATTTCTAAAATCTGAAATAGTATAGGGCCTGGTCGTAGGATAGATGGGCAGACTCCTACTCCACTCAGAGTGGGCCAAATGGAAGAACTCAATAAGAGAGGCTACCCATCTGAGAAAGGTAGGCTGTGCAAGAGCCAGTGGAGCTACAAGCGGTGACATGCGCAAGTTGTGCTTTAGTTTGAAGATGCTGGGCAGTGGGCCTATACCTGGACTGCTAGGGTCACTGTAAGTTTATTCATTTTGTACTGTAATCTACATTGCTTGGCCCTGTGTGAAGAATGGAGCTAGCTGAGGTCAGTTTTAAACCTATGGCCACTGTTTTGGATGTGATGGTCTTTGCCCCTCTACCCCGGGAGATGACTGCCCCAGTAAGTAATCTCCTTATATTAGCTACAGTTGCCCAAAGCAGGTTACACTATTACTTCTGTTGTAAGAAATTGATTGGTTTTAACCATCACGCCACAACTGGAAAGACAATACATTTCCATCAAGTGCCTATTTTAATTTCACTACGTGATGCCAGTAACTAAAGGCTTCTTTACACGGGCCGGCTGAGCAAGCAATTATCAGAAATAAACGGTTCATTCCAGATAAATGCCTGATTATTAGATGTGACAGCTACATTTACATGCAGCAATCATCCACTCTGCGCCTGCACAGCCAGCTCTCCATTCACTGCCGTAAGCAGAGCCTAGACCAGTGATGACTAACCTCCGGCACTCCAGCTGTGGTGAAACTACGACTCCCAGCATGTTCCATTCATTTCTCTGGAGTTATGAGAACAGCCAAACAAGTGTGCATCTTGGGAGTTGTAGTTTTACCACAGCTGGAGTTCCGGAAGTTAGCCATCACAGGCAGGGCCGGCTTCAGCACCCGACACACCCGGGCAAGTGCCGGGGCCCACTCCTCCTGGGGGGGCCCACTATACCTGCTCACTCCTGTAGATGTGTCCTGGTTTTCATTAAACTGCCTATTCTGAATTTTAGGGCAGTTAACCCCAGCAATGCAGACAAATTTCGCCATGTGCACTGCTGGGGTGGGCGACCCCAGGACTCTACAGGGTAGATGGAGTTTCCTACTGGGCTAAAGGACCTTCCTGATGTCATCCGCCCATGTGACCAGTGGGGGAGGAGCCGGAGGAGCAGAGAGCTGTGTTCCTGTACAGAGAAGAGCAAGGCTGGAATATGGTGAGGCCTAGCTGTGTGTGTCTGTCTGTGTGTGTGTGTGTGTGTGTGTGCCCCTGTGTGTATGTGTCTGTCCGTCCCTGTGTGTGTGTCTGTCTGTCCCTGTGTGTGTCTAAGGCATTGCTTAGCCTCCATACCACAGTCTAGCCAGTGTCTAATGGGTTACAGTTTAGACCACATTGTGGTACATGTTAATAATTCCCTTTTAAAACCCAGTCCATGTCCCCATCAGTACTGGGAATCAGTGGGAGTCATATTAGAAGGTAACAAAAGGTTGGAGCATAACTAAAGGTGGAATTCCCTTTTAATGTCCTCTAAAGGACATTAGATAGAAGTTGGTTGACGATCTCACCATCACATAAGTGTCTGTCCCTGTGTGTGTGTGTGTGTGTGTATCGGTGTCTGTTGCTGTGTGTGTGTGTCTCTCTCTCCCTGTGTGTGTGTCTCCCTGTGTGTGTGTTTCTCTGTGTGTGCGTTTGTGTGTCTCCCTATGTGGCACGATCACCATACCCACAGTGTTCCTATGTCTTGACGCAGCTGCATCAGGACGTTCTGTGCGGGCAAGAAAAAGTTGGAAGAGAAGGCAGCGCCCCCAGCATGGAATCCATGGGAGAGACACAGGGAGGCACACTAAGGACGTGGGTAACACTACCACATTATCTACACTAGTGTGATCTGTGATTTTACATAGGACTGCAGGTAACACTACCAGATTATCAGCACTAGTGTCATCTGTGGTTTTACATAGGACTGCAGGTAACACTACTACAGTTTCTGTACTCATATAGCCATGACTGTGTTATCTGTGCTGTTACATAGGACTGCAGGTGATCTCTACTATATTTTCTGTACTCAGAGTTATCACCGTGATATTTGACGTATTGGAATTTCAGTCACTGTCATTTGGTGCAGTTGTCAAATCTGCCATAATGAATGAAAGATTGGTGTCAATCTGCATGTGCTTTTATACACAGACCTATACAGAGATGACATTTTTGATATTACAATATATTGGGGAGCTGACTTGCTGGTTATTAATGGATGCACAGTTCTGGTAATCCAATGGTAGCTGATAATGATGAGTAACAATTCAGTAATACTGGCTCAAGTAATCTGACATACAGTATAAACTAACAATGGTGGGTAAAAATGGTATTTAAAAAAAAAGGAGAAATGGGGAGGGTGCAATCTACAACACTTCTATTGTAAAATCAAATAAAATGATATGAACTAAGAAATTAGATAAAATAATTAGATAAAATAAGATGAAAAACTAGTACAAAGCACAATCCTGCAGAAAAAAAAAAAATAAATTCAGTGGTGGAAGTGTATACGTCCAGAGTATTGGTACAAGAAGGAAATAATTGAAAGGAAGTTGAAAAATCTAAATAATAAAGTATTATTAATGATATATGTTAAAAACATACAAAAAGGGTGTGTGACCTAAAAACATAGTGTGAATTAGGCTGACTGAAGGGTCAAATGGAGGAAACGTGTGCCTCACACAGACTGGATCGGTGTAGCAATAGTGTAGCGCTAAACTCCATTAATTTGAGTACCAGTCAGGTGACCACAGTCCTCTAATGGATATAGACCCAAAAGAACAGGGGTATAAATCACATGAGGCAAGTAAGCGGCGACTACTGTATATTGCGCCACTATATAGAGCGTCCAATGGGATAATACCCCTGAAACAAGGCACAGTATCCAGTGCTGGGCTATATCAGAGCCACAATCTGACAACTGGATGTTCCAAGGTAACCAAGAGGATGGCCACTTTGCCATCCACTGAGAACAGCTAGTGGTGAGTACTCCCTGAAAGAGAAACACTTATCACTGGTAAAATACCTTTACAAATACCAGTATGATTTATTGACTGCACATTGGCAATTGATTCACAACCCAATATCCGTATTGGATCTAAATAGTCTGCATACAGTAGGTTTTGCATTGGCATACAGTTTGTCTACAGCAGACTCATTTAGATGATATTCATTTTTCAATAGACTTTGCAACTAGACATTATGGCGGTCATTTATCAAACAGAAATACGCCTAAATGAGGCGTATTTCTGGCGTAGACTGCGGTGCAAATATATAGATTACACTAGCAGAAGGACTCAGCTTCACACGGGTATATTTCATTTATTGTTCCTGTGTGTCGTTAAAATATATCAACAGTATCTCCCATAACAGTGAACTCCACAGTCCCCCGCTCTTAACACTGACCCCCTCAAAGTCCCCTGCCTCCTTAAAATGGAACCGTCACAGCAGCCCGCCCCTTTAACTGTGAGTTCCACAGCACCCTACCCCCTTGACAGTAACCTCCACAGGGGCCCACTCCTTTAACAATGACCTCTACAGCACCCCGCCCCTTAACACTTACCTCCATAGCAGACCATTCCCTTAACTGTGACCTCCACCGTTCCCTGCTCCCTTAACAGAGACCTCCACAATGCCCGCCCCTTTAACTCCTTGAGAACCACCGCCACACATGTAAGTCCGGTCTCTAAACCCGCCATAGCTGCCGGGTTTCTGCTATTTTAAATAGCAGAGACCTGCGGCACATGTATGCGATCAGCCATAAGGCTAATCGCACACATTTTTCCTTTTAGATGCCGTGTCCACGGCATCAGAGCAGTCCGGAAGAGGAAGCCGCACGCTTGTGCTTCGGTAACAGCATTCCCCAGCTGAGATCGGGGAAGCTGTTACACTTATCTAATAGACTGAAACCTCAAGCAGGCTTTAGAGTCTATTAGATGAATATACCAATACAGGCAACTAGGTGGCAGCACTGTATTGTAATATTGAAAATTAATTGTTCAATGATGGCTACATAGCTATCAATGAACACAATGGGCAATCTAATGATTGCCAGTTATAGTCAACCCGGGTGACTTAAAAAAAAAGTTTAAAAAAGTGGGGCGTGGCCTAGCAGCACACAGAGCAGGATGCGTGAGCGCTGAGCTCCACCACCAAGCCGCAACATTATGGGCCTTGAGTCCTCAGCACAGACCCCCACATGGGCAAAACACAAGGCACTCCGGCTGCACAGGAGCCCCCAGCACTGGCTAAAGTGGCCACAGAAACTTGCCAGCCTCCAGCCTCTCCACCGCCGCCCTGGACGTGGACCCAGCAGGAAGCCCTCGATCCCAAGTTGGCGCCTGCATGTGCCGAACTACAGACAGCGGGGGAGCCCCCCTCTTAGGTCAGTGCCCAGTGGCATTCCTCTGACCGACCTCAGCCATCCCTCCTCAGCTCTCTCCCTGCAGAAGGGAACCCCCAGATGTGCCCAATGTTGTGGAAGTGTCCTCTGCCCCCATCTCCTCACTGTAACTTGAGCATGACATGCCTACTGAAAGGCAACATGCCGCTCTGAAATCTCTGCGGTTCGGCGCGACCTACACTCTATTGCCACCCAAGTGGAGACCCTAGAGAAAGATCACGAAGTTGCAGCATCATAGAGGACAATCGTGGTCTCCCAGAGCCCCCAGGGGAGGACATACAGGGAATCCTGGACGCGCTCTTCAACAAAATTATGGGGGACCCCCAGTCTCAAACCACTAAGATCATGATGAAAGCCAGAGACTCCCGTTTTGTGGACTTTCGGGAGGCCAAGGTCCAGCTTTTCCAGGACAGGTCATGGATCACGCTGCAGAAACGTCGCCACCTTCGCCCTCTGCTGGACACCTTGAGGGACCATCGCATACCGTACCGCTGGAGGTTCCCCTTCTCCCTTAATACATGGATAAATGGCCGCACTGTGGCCTTGCGCTTCTACGCTGACCTCGGCCCATTCTGTGCAGTGCTGGACTTGCCAGTACCTGACCTCTCTGATTGGGAGATTGCCACGACATCCCTGCCCACCCCTGTTGCTTGGCAGATGACGGGGTCACAAGAGACGTCGACTGCCCTGGCCCAAAGTGAGGTCTGCTGATCCTGGAGGAGCATCCCCTTCACCGAGATTGGCGTTCCCTGAACTCGGAGGAACATCTCCCCACCGCCGAAGGGCTCATCGGCGTGCCTGGACGTTCTCTTTTTTTATCTCCCTTTAGGGACTTCAGAGTTTTTTGCCCACTCAAGGCCTAGGAAGCTATGATGGTGGCGTAGTCACCGCCTGTTGGTCACAATTGTTTTTCTTGTTTCTGACCTATTGGTTTTGCTCAGGTTCTCTGCCCCCCCTCCCCCTCTCTCAGGAAGTGACTGGTTCTGTCCCCAGACAGTGGGGCTTAGCGAGTCCGCCTTGCTGGCTATTGGTGCAACGAGGTTGGTCCCCTCTCTTTTTTTTTTTCTAGTCTGTTTATTCTACAGATTTAGTTTATTGTTTGTTTTTTGTGAAGTCTTGTGGTGTACCCCTACCATACCCCCTCATCCGTGTCTATCCCTTGCTCACGCTCTTCCTACCCCACACAGCCTGGAGGAGGCCCCCCTCCCTGGAGTCGACACCTACTGCACTTCTGCTACTACCATCATAGCTGGTAAGACTCTTTGCTATTCACTCCTCCTCAATGTGGTTAGGTGTGTCACCTTAAACATTAAGGCCTCTTTCACACTACCGTATGGCGATTTCATTGTTTTGTGGTCCGTTTTTCACGGATCCGTTCCGTTTTTTGTATCCATTTCGGTTCAGTTTTTCCATATGGCATATACAGTAATTACATAAAACAAATTGGGCTGGGCATAACATTTTCAATAGATGGTTCCGCAAAAAACGGGAAGACATACGGAAACGAAATGCATACGGCGTACATTCATATTTTTTTGCGGACCCATTGAAATTAATGGTTCCGTATACGGAACGCAAAAAACAGCCTGCAAAACGGAAAAAAAAAAAATTGTGAAAGAGGCCTAAGGGTCTGGGCTCCAATGCCAAGAGGAGTTTGGTGCACCGCAACCTACGGGCAGATGTGGCCTTTCTTCAGGAGACCCACTTCGACCAGACAGGATCCTTTAGCTTCGCCAAGCACTACTACCCGCACACCTTCTCAGCCAATCATAGTCGTCGAAAGGCAGGTGTTGCTATATTGTTGTCAGCCTCCTGTCCCATTTCAGTATCCTCCTCCCATATAGACCCCGCGGGTCGCTATGTCATTCTGGAAGGGATTTACCAGGGTCGCCCCATCGTACTCTGTATTGTGTATGCCCCCAACACCTCCCAACTTCCGTTTGTGCGTAGGGGTCCTACGCAAACTCCAAGGTCTGCATCCGGCTACATGGATCCTAGGTGGGGATTTTAATACGCTTTTCTCCGAGAATGCGGACTGGTTGTCCCTTCTTTCCAACCCTCCCGCCCTTGTCCCAGTGCTGCCTGGCTAGGAACTTTCGTAGCGTGATCAGGCGTTTTGCCCTCTACGACCTATGGAGGGTGGATAACCCCTCGGGTAGAATGTTTACCTTCTATTACCCCCCCATAAATTGCACAACCGGATAGATTACTTTTTTGGCAATGCTCTGACTCTAAAGATGATGCACTATGTTACTATTGGACTTATCTCATGGTCAGACCACGACCCCGTTACCCTCACCCTCTCTTCTCAACCTGTACCACAACACACTTGTCATTGGCGCCTAAACGATTCCCTACTGAAATCACTGCTCACCCAAGCGGCCATTGGGGGATATATCCGCAAGTTCTGTAGTGAAAACACTGGCTCGGTTTCGTACCGGGCTGTGCTCTGGGAAGCCCATAAGGCGGTAGTTTAGGGCCAATGTATTGCACTAGCTTCGCGACTTTAAAAAAACAGAACACTCCGGGTTTGGGAACTTACGGCACAAATTACTTCGCTACAAACCCAACTAAGCCATAGGCCGAGTCTTTCCCTTCTCCGGGAGCTTGTGGAAGCCCGCGCTAAACTAAAAGATGCCTCCATGCATACTGTGGAACGCATGCTGCTTTACTCCAAGCAGCGATATTCCGAAAAAGGAAATAAAGTCCACACTATATTGGCCCGTCAATTACAGGATGCTGCCTCCAAACGTGCGCCCCAGGCGGTGAAAGACACAGCTGAATGTCCCCAATACCACCCTGAAGCGACTGCTCGATGCTTTTGTGATTATTACTCTAAATTGTATAATCTTGCTGAGAAAACACTCGCACCCACCCCCCCTACAGAATTACTTAGCCTCTTGTAAATTGCCCAAGTTCTCTCCGAAGGCAGTCGCCTCTCTGAACAGCCCCATATCAGCCGAGGAACTCAAGGATGTAATTAAAACTCTCCCCCTAGGTAAATCTCCGGGACCTGACGGGTTCACAGACCTGTACTACAAAACGTTTGAATCAGAACTCTCCCCCACATCTCCTGGCCTTACTCAACTCATTTCTACTGGGTTCTCCAATCCCGCCGTCTATGCGGTCATCCCATATTGTAGTCATCCTCAAGATGGGTAAAGACCCTCAGGAATGAGCTAACTATAGACCGATCGCCCTTCTTAATGCAGACCTGAAAAATGTCACCAGTATTCTTGCCGCTCGCCTGAATGTGTGGCTCCTGAGCCTGGTACACAAGGACCAGGTGGGGTTTATCCCCTCTCGACAAGGCGGAGATAACATTTACCGGGTTGTTGACCTGATTGATGTGGCGACGCGTACCTCGACCCCCAGTTATTTTGAGCCTTGACGCAGAAAAGCGTTCGACTGACTCGACTGGTCCTTCTTATTCGAAACCCTCCGAACCTTCAGTATCGCAGGACCCTTTCTGCAAGCCATCCTCAGCCTCTACTCTGCCCCTTCGGCGCTTGTCAAGTTGCCCTTCAGCTCCTCTATTCCGTTTAATATTTCTAACAGTACACGTCAGGGCTGCCCACTCTCTCGCCGCTTATTTTTGCATTGTGTATAGAACCCCTTGCAGCACACCTACGACTGAACCCCGACATTCAGGGACTTAAAGTACGGGACAGGAAATTTAAGATCTTACTTTATACGGACGATGTCCTCCTCACCCTGACCAATCCCCACATTACACTACCAAACCTACAAAAAGCCTTAACTTACTACGGTGATCTTTCGGGATACAAGGTCAATGCTTCGAAGTCAGAAGCCCTACCTATCCTTATACCCGCTGTGATCTAACATTGCTCCAGAGCAATTTCTCTTATCGATGAAGGCTGAAGTACCTATGGGTTCATATTACGCCTATGTATGCCATTGTACTTCAGTAACTTCCGTCCCCTTCTTCCGTGAGCTTAAAGAGGACCTTTCATTAAGATAAAAAATCTAATCTAAGTATAAAGACATGGAGAGCAGCGCCACTCCGTTCTCCCGGTATAGGCTCCGGTATCTTCAGATTTTCAGCTCAACTGGGAGGAGCCTGCTCTTGTTCTCCTGGGCGTCTCCTTCTTCCAGGCTGTAGCGCTGGCCAATCGCAGCGCTCAGCTCATAGCCTGAGAGTTTTTTTTCTCCCAGGAGAACAAGAGCAGGCTCCCCCCAGTTGAGCCAAAAATCTGAAGATACCGGTGCCTATACCGGGAGAACGGAGCGGCGCCCAGGGATGATAGTAAGTGCAGGGAGATCCCTGGGCGCCGCTCTCCATGTCAGCATACTTAGTTTAGATTTTTTATTGTAACAAAAAGGTCCTCTTTAAGTCCCTCCTCACAAAATGGAAACCACTATACATATCATTGCAGCGGTGAAGATGTCCCTCCTCCCAAAATTGCTTTATTACTTTGAGACGCTCCCAGTACGAATCCCTATGTCAGAACTACGCTTCCTCCAACAGGCCATTCTCGACTTTATATGGCAAGGTAAACGTCATTGCATTCCCCGTAAGGTTATGTTCACGGCCACAGATAGAGGAGACCTATCTGTCCCTAATATTATGCACTATTACTGGACTTCTCATTTGCGTGTCGTTCCTTTTTGGGCGTCCCAACAGGCATACACCAAATGGGTAGAAATCAAAAAACTCTGGATTGCCCCGGTTCATCTGAACCCCCTGCTATGGCAGCGAGCCCCCGTAGCTCCCCACACTCCCCTCTTGGGGCCTATGGCTTTTACCAAACACATATGGGACACCTGGCACCGACAGTTTGCCTTAGCTTTTCAGCACTCCCCTATGATCTCCTTTCTCCACAACCCAGCTATTCCCTCTAGCTTGACCGCCCCCATGGTCCGGGTCTAGTCGTCGTTGGGTCTCTTTCATCTGGCGGACATTGTAGACGCCTCTACACTAACATTGAGGTCCTTTGCGCAACTTCAGGATCTGATACAGCAGTTAATGCATTGCAATTTAAAGTAATGGCAGATCCAGCATTCTGTTATGTGTTCTGGATTTTTAGATGTTTTTTTTTAGCATTTTGGTGTAAGATAATATCACAGAATGCTGCTGTTATTTATACATCCAAAATGCCTGAAAGTGATGGAACTGAAGGCATCCTGATGCATTCTGTCTATTCATAATGGATTGTGAAATTAAACATTTTTCCTTATTTTCGGAATTCAGCCTCAATGATGAAACATTACCGGAAACATGACTATTTTTTATTTTTTTTTATATTTTACAGATTCCTGGCTACTGGCAACTCCTTCTCCTCGCTGCACTTTGTGTTCCTGCTGGGAGTCTCTACTATCGCGGGGATAGTCACCCAAACCTGTAAAATCTTATGGCAAAATCTCCGGGAAGCGGTGATGCCCACCCCCAAGGCGGAAGATTGGCTACATATCGCAGAGGGTTTTCTAAATTCTGCGCAATTTCCAAACTGCGTAGGGGCACTGTAACGGAACGCCTAGCACCCCGACCGGGTACCTCCGTTGATAGATGCTCCTAGTGCTTCCCGAGGACTCCAAGCACTCCACTTGACACCGTAAGTGCTGCAGACCCCACGAACCGCCGAAGCTTGGTGGAGGTCTCGCCGTTTCCTACCCACCCTGGACCTACGACAAGGCTCCAGGCTCCAGTTGGTGAACCTCTCCTAAATGCAGAGAGCAGGAACCATGAACAAGCTCTTACAAGAGCTTATACTCAGGGGAGTATTGTGATATAGCAATCCCCAAGAGTGTAGTTATCCCATTCCCCAAACATGAGCCAAAACTTCATGAAGGTATAAAAACAGGAACTCCCTTTATTTGAACACACAAGCATTGATTTATACACATCTTCCAACAAGGTTACCACCCACAGGGTTTTGTAAAAACAGCCAATCACATGCATTTACAGTATTCAAACCTTCCCAGTAATTGTACACAAAATCCCCTTCCCTCTGTCTGTGACGCAATCAACAAAATACAATGAGCATTGTCTGAGACACAATTAACTAACACACTGCATTGTCTGAGACGCAATCCACAAAATACAATTACCAAACATAATGGGCTAACTTAATCACTACCAGACAGAAAACACACATTTTTCCCAACACACAGAAAACACCTCAAAACCCCACACATCCCCATAATGTATACATCCATGGATAGCCCTGATCTGGGTGAACAACATATCCAAAAATCACCCAGATCCGAGCAGGGGTTCCCGAATTCCATGGAAGTCACATTTGGCCGGCCGCAAGCATGGCTTTCCTGCCCAAAACAGTTCCACAGATTTAAGCTGTGCGGCCGGTCTGTCTTCTCCTTCAAAGTTAGTATGGGCCATAATCCTGGGGCAAGAGGCTAGTAGTCAGGCCCCTCCAAAACCCAGTGGCAAGGTTGGTTTTGCCATAGGCACTTGATGGCAAACACATACGTGTTAAGAAGCCTGCTCACTCAGGGTCCCGGTACTTTAATTACAAACAGTACTTTTCTGTGGTGCTGTTAGCCTTGGCTGACAGTAATTACAGGTTTGAAATTGTCGATATCGGGGCCTATGGAAGTACATCAGACTCCCGCATCTTATGTGCTTCCAGAATGGGTGAGCGACTTCGCGCCAATTAGTTAGCCCTACCAGAGCCCAGAACACTACCCGGATCAGCAGGTCCCCCGGTTCCATTTGTAATTGTTGCTGATGAAGGATTTGCATTATCACCCAACCGACGCGATTTCTCCAGACGCGATTTAGACAACCGAAAGCACATATTCAATTACCGACTGACTCGTGCCCGTCGGTATGTTGAGTGCGCATTTGGTATACTTTCTGCTAAGTGGAGAGTATTCATGTCGTCAATACAAATGGATCCGGAAAATGTCACTCTGGTGATCCAAGCTTGTGTCGTTTTACACAATTTCACCAGGATCCACGATGTTCCCTTGGATGCAGAACAGCTTCAAAACCGGACTACCATACCTGTCAATTTTGAACAAGTCCGACATGGAAGACCTGGAACAGCTGGACTAGCTGTTCGAGAACGCTATGCGGACTACTTTTGCAGTCCTGAGGGTGCATTGCCGTGGCAGATGGATGCCATCCGTGGTGGTCGTTGATTTGATCTGGTCTGTGTTAAAATTAACAAAATTTTATAATTTTCTTTAGTTAGTTCCTTTTTTTAATTTTTTTGATAGTTTAGGGACTCGCAAGAGAATGTGGACCCTTGACGTGGGCTTGCGGGCTGGGGTATTTTTTGTAATATTAGCGTTAAAAATGTTTATTAAAACTATTCATGGCCTATATGCACTTTTTTTATTTATCTAACAATATAGACCATGTAATATTTTAATATGAATTTGAGTTAAATAAAATACCCTCTAATACCACATTGCTATTAACCAATATTTTTTTTTTAAAAATTTAACACCTAAAATTAAAACATTTTATGTAAAGTGAAGCCCCTTACTATATAAGGAATATTCCTAAAATAGTAATATTTTATTTATAATAAAGCGCGTTTCATACATTCCTGGATTGGCTATTGGCTACACTACTTCTCCAACATTCAATAAATACTAAAATATTAATAATAATATAATGATTAACCCAGAGCCGCGGCCTACACCATTTATACTTCTACTGGAGGGTATATGAGATTGTGTGTTAAACCTATTGTGAGGAGTACACTAATACCGTTGTGAGCCTCCCTAGAAGAACAGGACCCTGGCACTTTTTCAAAACTGTTGTCCAAAAGAAATTATAAAATTTGATAGATAAATATAAATAATGACACAACATAGAAGATTTCAATTAACTTTTTATGGAAATATAAACAAAAAATATATATATATATATATTATAAATCAAACAGCTCCCTAGTGTAAGGACCTGTTCCCCTGTAAACAATTTGAGCTGCAGTTGAACTGCCAGGATGTGTGGGGCCCGGAACAGAAAGATGGGCCACACTTTCGGAAGATGGCATTTGTTGCCTTATTTGTGACCGGATATGTGCTTGCCTCAATTTTTCTTGGTCAATATATTGAATCATATCAAGGGGAATATTTTCCCCCTCGAAAAGATACAAAACCGATGAGAACACATTTAAAACTAATGTATGACGGTCTTCTGGGATTCTAGATAATCCTGGAGCCAGGCTTCTTAGGATTTTTTCCTCCGGGGTCTCGTTTTTATTTTTATTTAAATATTCGAAGACCTGAGAATCTACGAAATCTCTCCGTGACATCGGCCCTGTAGGTTGAGTACTACTTCCTCCTCCCCTTCTTGTTCTTTGCCGCCTGGTTGGCGGAGAATTCTCCTGGTGGCTTTCATCTTCTGGCCTTTCCTCAGCCTCCGGTGCTCCAGCAGGGGCTTGAAAAGATGCTTGAGGTGTTGCAGGCTCATCAATGTCTGTTGAAGATGACTCTTCTTCATCACCTTGAAGATTGTCCACAGTCCTGAAATAGATCAAAACTACATTTAAATATTTTATATCAAAAAATATAGCTATTGATAGATCTATCCCGACCATCACTTTTCTGCTGTTTGACAAGGCAGTGACGCTTTATAAACGCTGCAGCCTTTTCTCTGTTTCACTATTGTCTAATGATGTCATTACTATGGGGTCAGATAGAATAAAATAATATGTCATCACGCTACTCTAGTGAAGTTTTTAAAACTGAAGAATATCATATGGTAATGATCTATGCTGAGAGGGCAACATTAGATCAACATCAATTTTTATACCAAACGCACATGGCCTTTGGACACGGATGTGAGTGGTCCGTGGTATTGCAACCTGGGATCCTGCAGAGAGCAGGACATCACGTTGTTTTATTGTTTTCTATGTCGCCGTGTGCTTCGCGAGCACCCTGCAGTACAGTAATACATCGTATGATCTATATGAGTGTATTACTGTACTGCAGCGGCTGCCTCAAAGCGCACAGCGTCATAGAAAACAATGACGCTGTGCGCTCAAACTCTCAGCAGGATGCCAGGTTAGGATACGATGGACTGCTCACGGCCATGTTCCCCAGTTTCCATTCAGTTACAGAAAACTTACGGTCGCAGGTCCATTACAGGCAACAGGAACTGTAAGTCCTTTGTATAAAGTTATGGCTTCTTCTTGGGCTTGCCATCGCCGCTATGTCCTTTGCTGACTTTGAATTCCCGTCTGAATTGATCCCGACAGGAATTCCATTTTGTTTTCAATTGTTTAACTGGGGAAAAAAATATAAAAATTTAATTAATATTTTCAATTTTTAATGATTTTCTCATTTTACAAGATTTAAATGACATCTTCTATTTCATACATCTTCAAAAGGATAGAAAACTGGGCTCCATCCTTGCAGACGTGTGCACAAGACATAAAAAAGGGCCAAGCAAAGTGACACTGTAAAGTTTGC
Source organism: Bufo bufo (assembly GCF_905171765.1). Classification (NCBI taxonomy): domain Eukaryota; kingdom Metazoa; phylum Chordata; class Amphibia; order Anura; family Bufonidae; genus Bufo; species Bufo bufo. The sequence continues at coordinate 328,864,270 of NC_053391.1, read as the reverse complement.
AATTGTGCAGAGATGCATTATAGGCTACTTTCACACTTGCGGCAGAACGGATCCGACAGGCTGTTCACCATGTCGGATCCGTCCTTCCGCTATGTTTCCGGACCACCGCTCTGTCCCTATTGACTATAATGGGGACGGGGGCGGAGCTCCGGCGCAGCATGGCGGTGCACGGCGAAAGCCGCTGGACTAAAAAGTTGGATATGCAGTACATTTAGTCGGGCGGCCTTTTGCCCTGCCCGCCGTGCTGCCCCAGAGGTCCGCCCCCGTCCCCATTATAGTCAATAGGGACAGAGCGGCGGTCCGGAAACATAGCGGAAGGACAGATCCGACATGGTGAACAGCATCAAAGGAATAAAAAAAAATATATATAAAGTCTGCTATGTCACTTTGCAAGGCCCAATGAACATTTCTGAAAGCCATCTGTGATGATTTTCTAGAAGGTTCATATCAGACAGAATAGCTAGTCCCATAGCATCCCCAGATTAGTTTTGCAAGGTCAGTGCTCCATCCTTGCAGACGTGTGCACAAGACCTAAACAAGGGCCTTGCAAAGTGACACAGGAAAGTTTGCACATTTGCAGAGATGCATTATATAAAAAGTGATAGGCATATCAAAGGATTTTGCAAAAAAATAAAGTCTGCTATGTCACTTTGCAAGGCCCATGATAATTTCTTGTGCAGACGTCTGAACACTGCCCTAGAGATTGCAATCAGGGATGCTACAGGACTTGATAATAACTATAGATTTTATACACAGATTGAAATTACATGAATATATAAAAATTATGTATACTTACTAATTCCGGAGAGCTTGTCTGATCTGCATCTCGCCCAATCTTCTGGCACCAGCTCCTGTGCCACCTCTTCCCATGCCCGGTCCTTTCGAACACGATCATGATACAGATCTTGCCTGGAGTCCCAGATTTCATGCCTTTCTTGTATTAAAACTATTAGTTTGGACACATCAATTCTAGGCATGATGATTTTTAGGGTGCTCACAAATCGTTATGGCTAGGTAGATATGAATTTTAAGCCACAACCCCTGAGGGCAGAACCTACAATAATGTATGTAAATAAAAAAACGGAAACGGATCCGCAAATAACAGAACACATACGGAAATGTTTCCGTATGTCTTCCGATTTTTGCGGATCTATTGACTTGAATGGGGCATCGGACCGAGATCTGCGGTCAATAGTAGGACAAGCTTCATATTTTTGCGGAACATAAAAACGGAACAACGGATGCGGACAACATACTGAACGTTGTCCGCACATTATATACAACCATAGAAATGAATGGATCCGCATGTATTCCGCTAAATGCGGAAACGGAAAAAAAAAAACGGTCGTGTGAATGTACACTAACAGTGACCTCACAGTACCCTGTTGCCTTAAAGGGAACCTGTCATCTCGAATTGACCTATTAAACTCAGCCGTAAGAATTAATAAATGCGTTTCCACAGTCATATTTATCTTATCCAGACTCCAATCTGCAGCCTTTTTGACCATCTAATCATCTTTTTTAAATTTCCCGCCATATATGCTAATGTGCCCAAAAGAGTCATATTTTACCTCTCACAGACAAGAGGAGTCATAGCTCTCCAAAGTCATCTTCTTCATCTCCGCCTTAGAAACGCCCACAGCCATGTAATCCCGCGCAATCGCATTACTCTGCATACTGAAAACGAGGTTGTGCTGGTTTTGGAGCACAACCACGTCATATACGTCAAGGCCAACGTAATTGCACAGTCTCAAATTCCTTCCGGACTCCCCATGCCCAATAGTAGTCAGTGGATCGCTGTGGGGTAGGAACTCTAGCACTGGATCTACTATGGCCGGGGGACAGGATTGTTCGGAACTTTCTAGGACGTTGTGGCGTGAGGGGGAGGATACATAAAAGAAGCTATTTTAATGGTGGAAGGAAAAGAGAGGAGAGAGCATGTGCGAGATTTAAGAAGAAAGACAGAGATCTACTGAAGATTCTTTGAATAGGGGGCGGGGAATAGGCTATGACGTTCTGATGAAATCGAAAGCATTATGCTAATGAGGATTACGGCGGGAAAGCGTTCTGGGGGCCAAATATTAGGAACGGGGGGGTTCTGATAAAATTATGGACGCATCGCTTTAAAGAGTATTAGAAGAAAAGTTTGGAGGTACCTTTACTTTTATATGTATAAACATGGTGACAGGTTCCCTTTAACAGTGGCCTCCACAGCCCCCTGCCTCCTTAAAGAGGCATTCGCTGTGGAGGTTACTGTTAACAGTGACCTCCAAAGTGGCCGCCCCTTTATTAGTGACCTCCACAATCCCCCGTTCCCAACAGTAACCTCCACAGTGGCATGCCCTTTATTTGTGACCTCCACAGTACCCTGTCTCGTTAACAGTGATTTCAATAATAAGCCACCCCTTTATACGGCTTAGCATCTGACCACAATCGTCCAATCGAATTCCTTTTCTCATGGGGCATTATTGTCTTTAACCACCTCCTGTCCGCCCATTGACTATAAACGTCCAGGAGGTGGATCTCTCTCTCTCTCTCTCTGAATGGATGTTTCGGAACGTCCATTCAGAGATCGCAGCTGCACGCTAATCATGCAGCTGCAGAGCGGGTTGCCCGTTGTCAGGGACAGCAGGGCAACCCAGAGAGAAGGCAGGGACAGTTCCCAGGTGTCCCTGCCTTCTAGATCGCTGTATACACAGCGCTCAACATGCGCTGTGTATACAGATCAGGAAGCGCTATGTGACCGCCGGGGCTAGGAGAGTGCAGGAGCTGTCGGGTCTTCTACAGACTTCGATCAGCTATGCACTGAGACTTTACAGCGCAGTATTATGCTGTACAGCCTCTCTGGGGGGTGTATTTCCCCTGTAACTGGGGCTACTATGTCAGAAAAAGTCATCAATAGTGGGGGTGGGGTGGGGGGGGGGGGAAGACATATTTGGTATTGCCGCATCCGTGACGGTCGTCTCTATAAATATATCACATGATCCACCCAGTCCGATAAACACCATAAAAAAATAAAGTGTCAAAAAAAGCCATTTTTGTCACCTTACATTAAAACACTTAAATTTATGACCGTCATGAAGTACAATATGTGATGAGGAAACAATCTCAGGATCGCTTGGATAAGTAAAAGCATTCCAAAGTTATTACCACATAAAGTGACATATGTCAGATTTGCTAAATAAGGCCTGGTCAGGAAGGGGGCAAATGGCCCGGATGTGAAGTGGTTAATATATATATATATATATATATATATATATATATATATATATATATATATATATATATATATATATATATATAAAATTTATATTTATATTAACCACTTCACAATATATATATATATATATATATATATATACATACATACACATATATACACACACATACACACACACATACACGGATGGATCTCAACTCTCCCGGAGGTTCAGGGAGTCTCTATCTCAGTCAGATAGCAGAGAGATAAGAGAAGTGACAGGACAGAGTTTAGATTACAGGTTGAATTAACCCTTTAGGGTCAAATTGGCTTCTCAAGGAGATATATATGTTAAAGGCATCCCTTCTGTCTCATTCAGTAGCTATATAACTATTGAGAGAGATGCATTTAAAAAAAAATACATTTACACATTTAACCCTCCATTTTAATTATATTATTTACCCCAGTGTTAAATTCACCCCCCCCTGGATGCTTTAATTATATATATATATATATATATATATATATATATATATAAAAATATGATAATTTGGGGCAGGGTAATGAGCCCGGTCCTCCACACCATAGAGCAAAGTATGCAGATACTGCATATGTTTGGAAAATGTAATAAAATGTTTGTGAAAAAAAGAAAAAAGAAAACCTCCCTGAAATGAGTTTTTGCAGGTTGGGATGTCTGTATATAAATATAAAAGACCCCACAGAATTACATCAGCCTCTACAACCACGTTGGTGAAGCGTCGCAAGCGAAATCATTAACTCGCACATAAGCCGTCTTATACTAAGAATGTCCTTTGTTGCCTATAGCAACCAATCAGAGCTCATATTACTGACCTGTAGCAAAATAGAAGCTGAGCTGTGATTGGTAGCTATATGCAATCTGATGAATATCTAAGCTAACTGCCACAACAGATTCTGTAGTTTGGCGGTTAGGTTACTAATCGTATTTTTTGGCAAATAATTGGAAAGCGCGGGATGAAAATTTCCACTCAAAACATAGGGGGAGATTTATCAAAACTGATATGAAGGAAAACTGACTTAGTTGCCCATAGCAACCAATCAGATTCCACCTTTAATTTTTCAGAGCTCCTAGGGAAAATGAAGGGTGGAATCTGATTGGTTGTTATGGGCAACTAAGCCAGTTCTACTTTACACCAGTTATGATAAATCTCCCCCATAGTCTATGACGTTTCAGAGTCACGGGAGGCAAACCAGTCACACCTTGTCGACACACATTTCATTACTACTCCACTCTTAAGCTTTTTGGGGTATTTTGTGTTATTCCTAGAGAAACAATGGGCTGAAAGAGGCATATTTCCACTGAAGTTCAATGAGGAATGGCAGGTAATGCTATTTAGACTGGACTCGGAGCTGCATTTTCTCCCCTTAGACCTGCTAAATGAAATACTGAATATCTTCTTGGTAGTGAGCCTGCTGTATATGAAGCTCTACTAATCCCCGGACCAATCACAAGACTTCATGATTTACAACCAAGTCTAACCCTTCTACAATACAGAAGGTACTAAATAAAAGGGTTTGGAAAAAAAAAGTCATTGTTTATTGAGCTCAAACATGAGGAACACCACTCTGTGGTGATACAAGGCCATTCTTAATGCAAATCACTGCTTAGAATACACATAGGATGGTCATGGTTCGAAAATGGTTAACCCTTATTCTATATTGCCAGTAGTTAAAGCACAATAGGGTTACACAGTTAAAGAGGTTGTCCGAGATTAAGAAAAAGTGGGGCTAGCATAAAATAAGCACTACTTACCTGCTGAATTGTCCACCTCTGCAGTCCTTGGTTACAGGACTGCAACGCTGACGTTATGTTGACAACTCCAGTTAGTCAATGTCTTCAAATGCCCTATAAAGACGACTGACAGGGAAGACCCGAACAATAGCACTGGGGTGCTGGATGATTCAATAGGCACGTACTGCTTATTTTGCAATTTTTAGCCAGCCCTTGCCTATACCCCATTTTTACTTAATCTCAGACAACCCCTTTAAAGGGGTATTCCAGTTTTTATAATTTTATTTATTTATATAAAATAGGAAATTATACAAATTTTCTAATATACATAATTTTCTAATATTACATAAAATTGTGTATACATAACTTTCTTTCATTAGGCAATTGACACCTATATGCAGTAGAATGGTATAACCAATGTATCACTAATGTGTAATGTATTCATTGCCTAAGTGAAATATGGCGTCATGAGACACCCTTCACATTATATAACCCCCGACATTAAAGGGGCTGTCCCAATAGTAGAAATACCCCCACAATGTCCGGGCCGCTCCTATAGACAATACTTACCCAGTCCCCGGCACCCATGTCCCTCTAGATCCCTGCACAGCCACCACTGCATCTCCCCATCGTGTTTATCAAAAGATCCGGCGACAGAGGGAGCAGCCAATAGCAGGCTGCGATGGTGACCAGCCTCCCTAGCATCGTGGGTAAATAAGCAACAGTGTTACATGGCATATGTGCGCTGGGTGAGCATACAGGATATATTCATGTGATAATTAAATAGGACTAGTGTAGTAATTTTTATTGTGGTTATTACAGCAACTACATTACTGTGGGTATTTACATGGCTGCCTGTCTCTAGGTGATGTTTTAAAATGGCTGCCTGTCTCTAGGTGATATTGTCAACTTGTTAATAAAGTTTAGTGTTAAAAACA